>NC_064822.1:171371822-171996822 GCF_024166365.1 Elephas maximus indicus | reverse complement strand
CTCACAGGGTCAAAGACAAAGCAATTTCCAAATGTTTCTCAATACATTAAAGTTTGGAGAGTTTCTGATATTTAGTAGTTACATCAGCTTACAGCGCATCTTTAATGTCGTTATCTTTTGTGCAGATTTCTGAAAAGACTAAATATTTTAACATTCATTTGACATACACAGATGGGTATGTTGCTGAATATATCTCCACTCATAAAAACCGTCAGTTTGTCGTCCTGTGGTGGCTTGCAAGCTGCTATGACACTGGAAGCTATGCCACTGGTATTTCAAATATCAACAGATTCATCCATGGTGGACAGGTTTTAGTAGCGCATCCAGACTATGACAGACTAGGAAGAAAGGCCTGGTAATCTACTTCCAAAAATTAGCCAACAGAAAGCATACGGATCACAACAGAATATTGTTCAATATAGTGCAGGGCGTTACAAGGAAGGACCAATTGCTAGAGAAGGACAACATGTTTGATAAAGTGGAGGGCCAGCAAAACGAGGGAAACCCTCAATGAAATGGATTACACAATGGCAACAATACACTCAGATACACCAATGATCGCGAAGACGGCACAGCAGCTGGCAGTGTTTCACTCTGCTGTACGGGAGTCGGAGCCAACTTGATGGCAACCAATTAACAATAAAAACAGGAGGTATCTGGTGAATGAGGTGGTAAAGCAGCATCAAACTACTGAAGTAGAGGAAAATATCCGTTTGTTCAACTTTTTATATACTATATATAAAAATTTTTATGTAAACTAAATTGTCTTTGCCATTACAATCTGAGTTCAGTGCATATCTATAGATTCCCACTGATTCTGGACTCCTTTTTACTTGAAATCTTTGACAGTGTATTAACTCGTTCCTAACACTGAAAAACCTTTGTTAAAAATTGCACCATTAAAACTACCCTAAAGAGAACACAACAGAGAACCCCTGAGGGAGCAAGGGAGCAGTGGGATGTAGACCCCAAATTCCTGTAAAAAGACCAGACCTAATGGTCTGAGACTAGAAGGACCCCGGTGGTCATGGCCCCCAGACCTTCTGCTGGCCCAGGACAGGAACCATTCCCGAAGCCAACTCTGCAGACATGGATTGGACTGGACAGTGGGCTGGAGAGGGATGCTGGTGAGGAGTGAGCTGCTTGGATCAGGTGGACGCTTGAGACTATGCTGGCATCTCCTGCCTGGTGGGGAGATGAGAGGGTGGAGGGGGTTAGAAGCTGGCGAAATGGACACGAAAAGACAGAGTGGAGGGAGGGAGCCAGCTGTCTTATTAGGGGGAGAGCAATTGGGAGTATGTAGCAAGGTGTATATAAGTTTTTGTGTGAGAGACTGACTTGATTTGTAAACTTTCACTTAAAGCACAATAAAAAAAAAAATAAAAAATAAAACTACCCTAAAGAAGGACCACTATCAGTCTGAAACTCTTTTGCAATACGCAGCTGGAAAAGAATCACACTAAAATTATTAAAACTGCTACCTTTTCATTTAGCAAATCAGCATAAAAGTAACATGATGACGATGGATGTGATGGTGTCATCTTCCCCACAATCCTAGAAATTTCTCACCTCAGAAGGCAGCGCAGCAACCACACTTACACCTTTAACCAAGAACAGTTTCTCCAGAGTAGTATTTAAAAGGCTGTTTATTATTAGTTTCATTTCAACTCATGTTTGCAAAGAGGAATACAGTTATTTCCAACATATTATTAAACACTGCAAATTAATGATTCCTTCTCTGAATTGGGATTTAAAATAAAAAATTCAGGCAGGATCTTTTTATTTGAAACTAACAAACAATGGAAGGATCAAGAATTCATAAAGGAAAGAAAAGTTCTTCATCTGTGAAAATGGAGAGGAGCCAGTGCCCCTACTTCTATTCTCGAAATTTGCTGCCCATGTGGATGCAGCCATTTTTTTTTTTAAAGAGAGATTCCATATATTTATTAAAGGAGACCCCAAAGAAGTTAAGAACTACTGGTTTAAGACATTCATTTTGAACATAAGATCCAGGGAAGGGCAATTTTTGAAATTACATTTTATTGATGTTTGAGTATACATATTGTATTTTACTCTTAGAATGGTAGAGAGCGGGAAGCCTCACACAAGTGAGGTAACAAACTATCTTTTACAAAATTCAATTAGAACTGACAATGTTATGGTTAGTCCTTAATTCCTGAGAATTTGAACATCATTAAGTTTTTTGTGAACATCAATGCTCACATTAATTTTTAAATTATAGTATGTCTGAAAACATGAAAGTATTTTAGCAAGAAAAAATCATCATCCAAATGTGTACAGTAACTTAGGTGTGACTACACTCCAGTTCTCTAGCTCCGAAGTTTAAAACCATTAAATATGCTTCACCTTTTCAGAGATTTCATTGCAAATACGTGAATTTTTTATAATTTGTCCAGACTGCAGTGACATTATTTTGAACTAAAGGCAAAATAATAACCCATCACTTTCTTCTCAATTGTAGAGATCCAGGAAGTCAGCATGTGAACTTCATCTAGCATTGATAAAACAATTAATTTACATGTATGGGGGTATGAATGGAGACATCTGATTCTCTTCTGATCACAATTTCTATTCCTATTAAAGGGGGTGCTTTTAAGAAAGAGGAAAAAAAAATACTCTTGCTATGAAATGGTAACTAATTTGATATAATAAAATACAAGATCATTAATAAAAACATTTACTATAATCGAAATATAAATTATTAATTATGCAGCATGCTTTAGGGCCATTTCTACAGTTAGTATGAATTACAAATATTAAATGCCTTTCATCCACCCATTGTTCATAATTCTGTAAGTCATGTTTACATAATAAACAACATTTCCTACAGTCTGTTTCTTTCGACTTTAAATCAACAGTGAACATATTTATCTTCGGCTGGGAAAGTTACCCGATCTAACCCATGTCTACAGACAGGGCATTGTACACCCACCCATTCTAAAAGCTGGAAATCAAAGAACAATGTTAGAATTACTTGCAGGATGTATTCGAAGAAATGCTTAGCAGGCAAATGCAATGGAAAAATCAAGTTTCCCACCATAATGTTTGTATTTAAAGTTTTAAAATTTTTTCATTGCAAAGGTATTTTGCTGTATTAAAAGATTATAAGCCATGATTAACTATTTAGCTTGCATACTCTTTACAAAAATAAAGCTAGCAGCTCACCAGAAACTAAATGTACTCAAAAATCTTTTTGTATTTTTTAAACCAGTTAATGATCTAATTTATTAGAACTTTATTCTCACAGTGGTAATTTTTTAAAAGCCTGCACAGTGCAATGAGTTTATACTTGCTTTAAAGAAAAAGCCTGCCCAAACCATCACCAAGATTTCAACTGAACCATAATGTAGAAGAAACCTGAGTTTGGATGTAGAAGAAAGAATACATCAATATCCTCTGATCCGTTCATAGTGCCTTCCCCAGAAGGAAAGCTTCAGGCAGGACTATATGGCTTTATCTGGATTTGCTTTCATCTTGACTATTAAGTAAATCTTATATTTAAAGCAGTTGTTGGAGGTTAAATGTTCCCAAAGCAATGTAAACTAGTATAAACTGTCACACCAAAGACAGCAGCAGCTCTGTGAGTCACATGAAATTAACAATGAAGGACTACTCCTCGGTTTAGACTGTACAGGAGTGTTCACAGCACACCTGTGCCTCACCTCTGGTATCCAAGTCATCTTCATACATTCCTTTTATAATGATGATACAGATGCTTCATGGAGTTCAGGCTCAATTCCTTTTTTTAAAAAATATGTGTTTACTGGCTATACATAGTATATGCAATGAATTTCCAATGACTTAAGACAAATATGCATCAAAGACCTTTGCAAATACAAAGTATAAATACTCACGTAGATTACAAGAGATGTGAAGTGGCAGTTTAGGAATTTGGATTTGCCCTTAAGTAACTTCACTTCAAATAACTGTTCCTAGGCACATCCTCCAGGCTATAATCCTATTTTAAGTCTCATTCTCAACCTTAACAAAGTAGAACTTTTGGAAGAAGAATGAACCTAGCTTTAGAGCACTGCCTGAAAAAGTTCCAACATCGATATATTTTCCAGAGATTGACCCAGGAAACAATTCATCAATAGCTTATTAACATCCACGTGACTGGCAAATAGCATTAACACAATTCCACAGATTTCCTAGGATAATGCATACCATCAGTATCATTTCACAACAGGCTCGGCAGACACAGTGCTGTCGGACGGGTCTCCGTTGCTTGTTTTAGTTTCTTCTGTAGGCGTGAAGTGAAAATAACAATGGGCACATTTAAGTTCACTTGCAAAAATGAATGAAAAGGTGAATATTAAAATTTGAGAGCAGAGCTATGTTGCTTAATTTCAAATTAAGAAAATGTATCCACCAAATACTTCTCTAATATCACAAATTATACCTAGTTTTTTGTTTTTTTTAATCTAGGTTATATACTGCAAATGTAAAGTTCTGACTGGTTCTTAGTGAGTGTGGAATCGAGAGAGATGAGAACTGTATCTGAGGTGGGGTTTCAAACTGTGTAAGTGCCTTCCTCCTGTGGAATCTGGACAGCCTCTCCTCTAAGGAAGGTACACCCCATGCTGGCCTCCCCAGCCAGCCATGCTGGCTTCCCCAGCTGGACCAAGACTCCCTGTTAGAGTAACCCACTGTTACTGATAGAAACACAGCTGCAAACTGAAATCTCAAAATTCTCCAAAGTAACTTCCCATTTGTATTTATAATTTATTTTTTAAAGCCACTTTTTATGATATTTGTGGCTTTCAGTGTAAAATGTCATGTGTATATATATTAATATGTCTTTTATGAGACAAAAACCAGTTGACAATTTATCTGACAAATTTGATTACATCTCTAAGCAATCGTTAGCTGAAATAAATAAAAAGTTCTGAAACACAAGAGTGACCCAGGCATCACCCAGAACCCTAGAGAGTTCCTTAACAGGAATGGACCAAAGCAAGGAGTCCTACTGCCATGAGACTGGAGGGTGGGTGGGTTGGTTGGTTTTAATCCACCTGCTGAGTTTCCCCATCGCCTGGGCTGGAGATAAAGTTCTGGCATCATGAAATGTCTGAACAGAACCTAGGCAATAACTTAGTTTCTTCACATTTTAGATTATACTCAACTCAAATTCTTCCAAATGGCTTTGCAAAGTATTATCTTAGCCTTGAAAATGGACTCAAACATAATATATACACATATTTTCATTTAATAAATACTATCTCCCAGGTAGAAGCCTGAAATCATTTTTCAAGCACATGCTTATTACTCAGTGGAGATTCAAAAAATGCCTGCATTTGCTCCTTACTAATATGTAATACTTCATTTATGTAACACTGTCAGGGAATAGGGTCGTTCACATAAATGGTTTATCTGAATCAGTCACCTCTACTCAGTATTTATAAAAAAAAAAAGTATATTTTAAAATTTAACTGACTTATAAAAATAGAAGATTAATAAAAACATCTTGTTTTATGAAATACAAGTTTTATGTTTTATTTAGGA
The DNA here is from genome assembly GCF_024166365.1 of Elephas maximus indicus. Classification (NCBI taxonomy): domain Eukaryota; kingdom Metazoa; phylum Chordata; class Mammalia; order Proboscidea; family Elephantidae; genus Elephas; species Elephas maximus. The sequence goes on along the minus strand of NC_064822.1, from coordinate 171,991,296 downwards.
AACTTTTATTAATTACAAGTAAGAAAAAAGGGAGCAAACATGAGAACTGGAAGCGTCAATTCAGTTGCTCTATGTAGTTTTAAGCTTCCAAGCAGAGCAAGGAGGAAAGCCTGAGGTACATAATTTCCATGGCAGAAAAAGAAGTTCCTCAGGGAAGACAACTGTTTCTAAATTCCAATCTGGGAGAAATCTATCATGGAAGACATTAGGTATAAAACAATGAGCAATCTTCTCAAGCATACAAATGTATGAACAGGTGAGGGAGGAGGAATGAACAGGTGGAGGAAGGGAATTTTTTAGGGCAGTGAAACTATGCTGTATGATACTGTAATGGTGGAAACATAACATATACATTCGTCAAAACCCACAGGACTATACAACACAAACAATCAACACTAACCTAAACTACTGACTTTAGTTAAGAATATTGTATCAGTATTGTTTCATCAGCTGTAACAAATGAACCACACCAATGTAAGATATTAACAGAAACAATATGCAGGGAGTAGAGAGAGTTTTGGGGAATACTCTATACTTTCAGCACAATATTTTCTGTAAACATAAAACTGCTCTGACATATAAAGCTATTTAAAAACTGGGGGGAAAAAAGAAGAGTGGTGTATAAATACTCTCCTGCCATCCTACATAGAACACAGTGGACAGAACCCAGTTCCTTAATGACTCAAGTTCACTGATATGACTATCAGTTATTACAGCTATATTGCACCATGATTCACCAGGGCCGGGGGGGGCAGAAGGCTGTTTACCACAACACTGAAGAGCCCCTGCCATTTTATACCTCCATCACCTACCACATCTCATTCAGTCAATGTCTAGTCATCAGTTCTGCCTTCAGCAACAGTCACGGTTCCTCCTCTAATTTGTTCCTTATAATCTGAGCTCCACTGCTAACCAAAAGGTTGACAGTTCAAATCTACCAGCCGCTCCTTGGAAACCCTATGGGGCAGTTCTACTCTGTCCTATAGGGTTGCTATGAGTCGGAATCAACTCGATGGTAACGGGTTTTAATCTGATATAGATTGAGGGATGAAAGAAAAAACTAAGCTTGTTAAATTTTATTTAAATTAAAAGATAAAACTGAATAGGGAACTAAAGGATTACCACAGGGTGAAATGCATAAATTATGTAAATTTATTTTGCATTACATGATCCACAAAGGCTTTTCTTTCTTAAAGACTTATTTCTAGCTCGATAACCCAAAACCAAAACCAAACCCACTGCCGTCGAGTCAATTCTGACTCATAGCGACCCTATCGGACAGAGTAGAACTGCCCCATATAGTTTCCAAGGAGCACCTGGCGGATTCAAACTGCAAACCTTTTTGGTTAGCAGCCATAGCACTTAACCACTATGCCACCACGGTTTCCTCTAGCTTGACAGTATCTGCCAAAAGGACAAGGAAGCTAGAAGTCTCACCAGATAAAATGGGGGGGGATCAGTGTCTACTATTTAAGAAAGACTTATTGGTCTTTCCAAACGTAAGCCACTCACTGACCTTCCTTCTCTTTCTTTTCCTGGTTTTCTTCAGCTGCGGTCTTGTCTGCTCTGAAGAAAATTCTTGCACTGCTCAGTGAAAAATAGAGCAATTCAAATTCCTAAGTAAATAAACAAAAAAGAAATTGAAATCTGAAAATATTACAGCAACATATCCAAAGTATATTTTAATGTCTCTTTTTAAAAGCTCCAGTGGAAATCATAAATACAGAAACTGACTTAAATAACTCATCTGCTCTTAAGATTTGACTCAAATGGCTTCCAAACGGCATTCACTCTAAAAAAAATATCCTTTCACCACTATTCACCTCACTTGTTAAAATGAGGACTTCTGTATGACTTATGTTTTTCAGACATCTCCTCTACCTGCAGGTAGACATCCAGTCGCTTCTGGGTGAGATTCATGGTTTGTAGTAGTTTTTCATCCTGACTGGCTGACTGCCCATTCTGTTGCTTAGCAACTGCTCTTATCTCCTTCAGGTACTTCTCTCTAACAGACTGGAACCAGTGAAGTGAGTCAAACTCCTGGTACTGATCCAAAAGCTTCAGAATGTAAGCCACACCTGCAGGAATGAACAAAACCAAAATTCAAGTACAATGAGTAAAGAAGTTGTATTCTGCTCCTTCACCAATAATTCCTCTTTCAGTTTACATTTCAAAGCATAAGTCAACAAGTTTGGCAACATGATTTAATTCCTCCTTTAAAAAAAAACGATGTAAAAGTATAAAGAATTACAGATAAGTCAGCCAAAAAAAAAAAAAAAGCCATGAAAATCACCTGGAAAAATACATGGCCATAAAGGTAGGATAAAAAAAAACTGCCACTGCTTAAACAGACAGCAATTGAGGGAGCTGTAGGGAAACCAGGTAAAGTAAGTACAAGATTCTAAAACTGTAAAACCATGACAAAGACGAAGCCTACATATTAGGTCAAACTAGACTAAGGGAACAGTAATATGAAGAACACATTAATGACAGTTAAAAATGAAGGAAAAACAAGTACTGTCAATCATATGGCCCAACTGAAAACTAAACAGTAAACGATGCTTTTGAAAAACAAATATATAAAGAACACTTTGACCTATACAGCAAATACTTCTAAGAATCCATGATAAGGTGAACATAAACTAAATGGAAAAACAGTTCCATTAAACTTACCCATGGCAAAGCCATCATCAGTAAAAGCAGCTCCAATTTTATTCTTTTTATTCAATTTTTCCTTGCAACTAATGGAATGCTCTACAAAGTTGAGGGTCTAAAAAGAGAGAACAATGTATTAGAGAATCAACTGTGCTAAGAAAATCTTCAAAATGTAGTTCCTAAACCAGACATTTTAAAAATTAAAAGTAGAATCTCTTGTAGGTTCCTGTCCTTTGGATTTGAAACATTTGCCTCATACAATAGCCTCTTGGTGAGGACACAAAAGTGTACAAGTGTCTCTTAATGGCTCTTCTTTCCAGGTCCTTTAAACATGAGCACTCACTGAGTCTCCACTGAATGCTAGCACAATGCCTTGTATATGGTTCATTAATAAATATCTGCACTTCAGAGATGAAGACGCTGAGGCTTGGGATATTTAGTAACTTGCCCAAAGTCATATACAGTAAGTGAAAGGTAGGGCAGAAGAGTAAGCCTGCTTCGCTTCACAGCACACGCACTCTCAAGCCCACCCAATTCTTTCTAAAATACTATTTCTTTTTGTGGTTCTGGTTAAAAAGCATCAGTCATCTTTCAAAGGCTGAATTCCTCAATCCAAAATTTAAGGCCCTTTACAATATCCTTAAAGAAACACTTTGCCACAAACTTATTTACACACTGTACGTACCCATGCTATAACTGGTTTGGCCACTTCATAGCTGAATGACCTCAAATAAGCTAGTTAACCTTTGTGAACCCTGGCCTCCTCTGTAAATGGAGATAATAAATGTACATACCCCTCTCATGTTGTTATGGTTAGGTGCCATCGAGTCAATTCTGACTCACAGTGACCCCATCTGACAGCGTAGAACTGCCCGATAGGGTTTTCTTGGCTGTTACCTTTACAGCAGATCACAAGGTCTTTCTCCCGTGGAGCTGCTAGGTGGGTTTGAACTGCCAACCTTCTGGTTAGCAGTCAAGCATGTAACTGTTCACACGACCAGGGCTCCTACGAATTTCACAGGGTTGTGAAAATTACCTGACATAATTCCCTGGACTATATGAAGAAGGATGGGGCATCAGAACTGGTTGAAGACTCATTATCAACCTATATTATGCAGATGACACAATCTTGCTTACTCAAAGTGAAGAGGACTTGAAGCACTTACTGATGAGGATCAAAGACAATAGCATTCAGTATGGATGACACCTCAACATAAAGAAAACAAAAATCCTCACAACTGGACCAATAAGTAACATCGTGATAAACGGAGAAAAGACTGAAGTTGTCAATGATTTTATTTTCCTGGGAGCCACAATCAACACTCATGGAAGCAGCAATCAAGAAATCAAAAGACTCATTGCATTGGGTAAATCTGCTGCAAAAGACCTCTGTGAAGTGTTGAAAAGCAAGGACGTCACCTTGAAGACTAAGGTGCGCCTGACCCAAGCCATAGTATTTTCAATCACATCATATGCATGTGAAAGCTGGACAATAAAAAAGGAAGACCAAAGAACTGACAGCTTTAAATCGTGGTATTCACGAAGAATACTAAATATACCATGGACTGCCAAAAGAATGAACAAATCTGTCTTGGAAGAAGTACAGCCAGAATGCTCCTTAGAAGCAAGGATGGCAACACTATGTCTTACATACTTTGGACATGTTGTCAGGAGGGATCAGTCCCTGGAGAAGGACATCATGCTTGGTAAAGTAGAGGGTCAATGTAAAAGAGGAAGACCCTCAATGAGATGGACTGACACAGTGGCTACAACAATGGGCTCAAGCATAACCACCATTGTGGGCACGGCGCAGGAGCAGGCAGTGTTTCGATCTATTGTACATAGGGTCGCTCTGAGTAGGAAGCAACTCGACAGCACCTAACAACAATATCCTTAAGAACTCAGCATATACAACCACTGTGGAAAACGATACAGCACTTCTCAAAGAACTAGAAGTTGAAATACCGTATGATCCAGCAATCCCACTCTTAGGTATATATCCTAGAGAAATAAGAACAGTGACACGAATAGACATATACACACCCATGTTCATTGTAGCATTATTCACAATAGCTAAAGACAGAAACAACCCAAGTGTCCATCAACGGATGAATGAACAAACAAATGCCTCTATAGGGTTTCTGAGGAGTGGCTGGTAGATTCGAACTGCAGACTTTTTGGTTGGCAGTCAAGGTCTTAAACACCACACCACCAGGGCTCTAAAAATGCGGTACATACATATGACGGAATACTATAAAATGATAAAGAATAATGATGAGTTTGTGAAACATAACACAGATGTATCTGGAGGACATTATGCTGAGTGAATTAAGTCAATCACTTTTATAAAAAGTCAGGAATAAGTTTATACACAGACAGCAACTTTCTCTGATGGTTATCAGGGATGGGAGGGAGAAGAAGGGAGAATCACTTACTAGATGGTAAACGTGTTAATTCTGGTGAAGGGAAAGGCAATACACAATATGGGGGATGTCAGCTCAGCATGACTAAGGTAAATGAAGACACTGAGAGGTATTCAAGAATAAAGGACAGGTATGGTGTGGTAGGGTAAATGTTATATACAATTCTGCAACAGTGAACAGCAACCAAAAACTTGTGAGTGGCTATGTAGATACATATGCTATAGAGGTGGGGGAGGGTGTATGGGAGTACACGTGCATGCATACATAGGTATAATTGTGGGCATCTGTATAGACATATACGTATGTGCTGCATATATATTCATATATATAATAGAGCATGTATGGAAACTTCTTAGACATCACCAAACACCTCATGGGACTGAGTTACTGGGCTTGAAGGCTAAGGACCATAGTCTCGGGGGATATCTAGGTCAACTGGCATAACACAGTTCATAGAGATAATGTTCTACATCCTAGTTTGTTGAGTAGCATCTGGGGTCCTAAAAGCTTGCGAGCGAGATACAACTGTTGGTCTCTTCCCGTCTGTGGCAAAGAAAGAGTGAAGGAAGCCAAAAACTCAAGGAAGCAATTAGTCCTTAAGACTAATGGCCCACACAACCACAGCCTCCTCTAGCCTGAGACCAGAAGAACTAGATGATGCCGGGCTACCACTAACAACCTCCCTGACCAGGGATACAAACGAAGGTCCCGGTTAGATTGGGAGAAGAACATAGAACAAAATTCAAATTCATAAAAAAGACTAGACTGACAGAGACGGGAGGAATCCTTGAGACTATCACCCAAAGACATCCTTTTAACCCAGAACTGAAACCACTCCCAGAGGTCACCTTTAGCCAAATAATAGACTGGCCTATAAATTAAACAATAACACCCATGAGAAATGTGCACCTTAGAACAATCAATTATAGGAGACCGAATGGGCAATATTTGCCCAAAGGTGAAGATGAGAAGGCAAGGAGGGGCAGTGAAACCGGAAGGATGGAAATGGGGAAGGCAGGGTAGAAATGGGAGAGTGCTGACACACTGTGGGGACAGCAATCGATGTCACAGAACAAGCCGTGTATAAATTGTTGAATGGGAAAGGAGTGTGCTGTGTAAATTTTCACCTAAAACACAATGTTCAGAAAAAAAAAAAGGAACTCAACGCACTGCTCGGCACGGTGCTGTTGTGCTTTCACAAATGCCACCTTCCTCTCCATCCTAAAAGGCCCACTCACAGGAGTAGAGTGGCCAGTAGCAAAGCAAAATAGTGCTGTATGAACAAAACAGTGCTTCTCTTGGGAACTGAGCTCCTCCAATATACCTTATCTAACCGTATCATTTATTCAACAGAGTCACTGAAGCCTACTATACACCAGGCATGATGAATTACTTAAGATTGGAAAAAAGAGTACTGGCAAAGAGCTCACACTCTGGAACACCACCACCCTGGAACCCCACCGTCTGCTGCACAGAACTGCCTGAGGTGATAGAAATATTCTGTATCTGCACTGCCCAGCAGTCATAGCCACTCTACCCCTCCAGAGCAGCACTGTCCATGTGTAGACACACGTGGCCCTTAACACTTGAAATGTGTCTAGTGCAACTAAGGAACTGAATTTTGTATTTTATTAAATTTTAATTAATTTAAATTTAAACTTAAGGAGGCACATGTGGCTACACATGGACAGCACTGCTCTAGAGGGGTGGTTAAGTGTCGTAACAGCCTACACTGGAAATAAAAAAAATCAACTTTCACATTTATTGCCTGTAAAACTTATCTGGCAATTAATCATATATTTTTGAAACTTTTACCAACTTATTTAAATCCTTTTTTAGATACTATGTTTGTTTTTTTTCTGGAACTGGATTGTAAACTCAAGCACAAACATACTGTCCTATATTTCTTTGTACTGTTTTCTCCATCGTCAACTGAATTCTGATGGGTGCCCTGTAAAACTTCAGACTCCATACTATGGCTTCAGTATGCTGCCCTTCTAATTTAAAGAAATACGGTCAGAACTCACTCTGAGTTAACCACACTGTTGTCTAAGTACGCCTAAGTCAGACTCACCTCCCATTTGACACTATCTTAAGATGAAAAAATGACACCAGATCAACATGGACATTTCTACTACATCATAGTTGTAATTATGATAGAAAATTAACAATAAATGTACAAAAGAAACAGTAGAAATTCACTAAGAAAAACAATCTGTCTACAGACCATCAGCTACTTTCAATGGATAATGATGGTTATAATTTGTAAGAAGATATGTACGAGTAACAATTCAGGCAGCAATATGAAAAGACTTTTAGATTTTGGAGCTATCTATTTACTAATTAAAAAACTTAATTATAGAAACCTTTAGGGAAAAATAACTTACTGCTGGTACGGACCTCGCTCCTCTCTAACTCCATTTTCCCCACTGGAGTAACTGCTTTATAATGCAATTTTTGATAACTTGACTTATTTTCAGAAGGCAACTATAGACTTAGAGCAGAACATGTTCCACTCAGGCAGTCCCCAGGCTATGAATGTCGAATTTAAAGACAACTTGTACTTGTCCTTTAATTTTATGTAAATTTTCCTTTATTTTGAAATGATCAAACCAACCACTACTCACATCAAATTCTTTATCACAATCACCTTCACTTGCTGCATGTGCAGATTTTAAACCAGTGAAAAGGCTTCAGAGCCTTTGCTTGCACTAAAGTAAGGCTAAACAAGAACCGTATCCACCTGTTCCAACTTAGCTACAAAGTCAACTTAAAGGCATAGTTAGAACAGATCTCATAACCCAGGGACTGCCTGTACTATAATAAGGAAGAAGCACTAAAAATTTAGTCTTGATGCTAGTTACTACTACTGGACAGACAGTAGTTATCCTCAAACAACATGCTTTTAAGAGATGTGATTGATCTAAGATACAACTAACTTGTCTCTACTCATCCAGAACAAAAGAGAAAGAAGGAAACCAAAGACCCAAAGAAGAAACTAAAGGGCTGACAGCCCTCATGAACCACATCCTCACCTACCCTGACTGACACCAGAAGGGCTAGATGGTGCCCAGCTATGACTACCTACTGTTCTGATCAGGGACACAATAGATGGTCCTGGATAGAACGGGAAGAAAATAGAACAAAACTCAAATTCTTAAAAAAAGGTCAAACTTACTGGATCGGTGGAGACTAGAGGAACCCCTAAAACTGTTACCCTGAGGTACCCTTTGAACCTAGAACTGAAACCACTCCTGGAGGCCACCTTCCAGTTAAATAACAGGTTGGATCATAAAATAATATCACCAGTGAATACTGAGGTCTTTTAAAAAATCATTTATATGAAACCAAATGGTCAACATTTACCCTAAAGCAAAGACAAAAAGGTAAGAAGGGGCAGGAAAGCTAGATTAATGGAAAAGGAACAACCAGAGTAGAAATAATGAGAATGTTGACATACTGTGAAAAATGTAACCAACATCACTGAACAATATGTACAGAAATTGTTAAATGGGAATCTAATTTGCTATGTAAACATTCACTAAAAACAATAAAATATTACAAGAAAAAAAAAGACATGATAGAGATAACTTCATATGGTCACAGTTAAAGTCAGTCTCAATTAAGTACTTAAAATGATTAAATAGTATAACTGCCCAAGGACTATGGGGTATGCACGTAATGGCGTGCACTTAAGTCATTTAAATCACACCAGGATTTCTCTAGCAGTCATTAACAAATAAGAATCTATCTTAACTGTAAGTCAGTCTCATTCTGCACAGCTAACAAACACCAATTCCCATCCATGTTCACTGAGCTCATGTTTAGTTTTACCTACAATCATCAAGTCAATAGCCTAGTCTGTATGCATTTCACGCTGCAATGAAACTGGATTTACTTATTAATAACTATTTTTTACATTTTTTTTTAAGGATTCATTTTAGGTACTAAAAATCCTCACCAGAGGGGGAACGATGATATAGAAATTTCGGAGATGTATATTCTTTGGCCTTCGAAATTCTGGAGCAAAAACATCCACAAGCATTTTGAAATATTCTGTGCCTTCAGCAGAATTTCGTGTGTGATCACTGAGGACTGAATCCAAATGCCTAAAAAACAAAAATATTTTTTACTCGGTTCCTCTCTCAGAAGGAGCTGTGACTTTTTAAATCCATTTTTCATCAGGTTAGATGAGCACACTCAAAAGTAGGAAACATTATAAGACATTTCTAAGTAAATTCCCTTGGAGTTCAGCATGGACTCATTCTCTTATGGACAGAACTTGATAACAACATCGACTCATGAACTTAGTCCTTAAAATAGAGTAAGTAGGGCATCTTGGAGTTTATAGAGCTGCGTTTCTTCTTCCCACTCCAAGTCTGTAGAATCCCATTTCACTGTAAATAAAATCCTCTTCATCTTAAATGTCTCACTTAATGCTTCTCCACGCCTCCTTACTACAACTGAAATCTGCTCTTTCAAAACTCAGCTTGCCTCTGAGCCTTCAGAAACATGAGCTGCTTTTTTCCCCTGCATGCCTCATGTATAAAAATCCCTCGTGTACAGCTACTTCACTTTCAAGTGGTTACTCTTCTCCCACTGCAAGGTAGAAATCTCTCCTTTGAGGCTCAAAGGATCCAACTATCCTACCCAACCACTTCCTCCTGAACTCAGGCATCTACTCCCTCTTTAATCACTGCCCTACATTTATCTAGGACTTTGATACCTGCTCAGATCCTCCTCTATCATATCGGAAGGCTTTGCTCTCCATCTGGATAATCTATTAATTATCGCAACCCCACAAATCCTTGACTTTACCTTTATTTCACTTCACTGCAGGCATCGCTTCTCTTGGACAAATCTGGGCCGTGCCACTACCAGAGACAACTTTACACTAGAGATCCTAAGATGATACCCTACTCTCTGACCTCACTCTCCTTTCCTTTACGTTCTCACTCTCTCATTACCACTTCATCAAATTTTTGAACTTTCTTTTCTGTATCCCTAATACCATGAGTTAATATATAAATTTAGAACACTTTATCACACCCAAGAATAAAATACAACATTATCTAATATGCAATGCATATTTGAATCTCTCCAATTAGCCCCCATTTAAGGAGCTTTTGTCCTTCATAGTGATTTTTTTCCCCTACCTAAGATGCTATTAAGGTCCAGCCACTGCATTTGGTTGTCGGGTTTCTTCAATCTCCTTTAACCTAGAACAGTCTCCTTGCTGTTTGACATTTGACATTTTTTAAGTCTAGGGCAGGTGTCTTATATGGTGTCCCATATTCTTGATTTCTCAGATTGTTCCCTCATAATTAAACGTCCCATTGGGTTTTTTTGGGCTGGGTATTGTTGGGGATGCTAAATTTGATCACGTGGTTATGGTGACATCTACCAATCTCTCCGCTGTAAAGGTACTTTTCCCCCTTTTGTGATTAATAAGCCATTTGTGGGATCATTTTTTAATACTGAATGAACAGTCTGTTCTCAAACAACTCTTCATCCAATATTTTAGAATCCATGGACAATTCTTGCCTGATTTGAGATATTATGGTGGTGATTGCAAAATGGTGACTCTTTTCCTAAATTTTCTCATCCCTCCTACATGTTTAGCTGGCATTCTTCTATTAAAAGGAGCTTTCCCTCTCTTCTCTCAACTTTCGTATTATCATCACGACTTATGGATTCTTTTTTTTTTCCATTCAATTTATTATAACCTATATCTACCATCATTCTTTTCAATATTCGAATTATCCCCAGTCTGTCCAGGGGTGCCCCTTCATGCCGGACCAAACTGTTGTAATTAATAACAATAAAGCCTGCAGTATTCCAAACAAATTCTTAACAATTTTGTATACTGTCTTCTTTTCAAGTGTTAAGTTATATAAAATCACTATTGGTTCAAGTATGTTGATCTGCACTGTCCAATACAATAGCCATTAGCTATTTAGATTTAAATTAAATAAAAATAAATTTATTTAAATTAAATAAAAATAAATTTTAAAATTCAGTTTCTTAGTTCCACTAGTCATATTTCAAGCAGACAACAGCCATGTGTATTAGTGGCTACTGTACTGGACAGTGCTGCTCTAGAAGAGAAGAAAGGGAGGACTTGTATTCTAGAACAGTGGTTGGCGAGTAGGAATATAATGTGAACCACATATTTAATTTTCAACTTTATAAGAGCCACATTTTAAGAAAGATAAAAAGAAACAGATGAAATTGATTTTATTAATGAGATATTTGGCACTTTTTTTTTTTAATACTAAACCTTCATAATCAGTTGTGTACTTTATACTTTCACAAATCTCAATTTGGACTAGCCACATTTCAGTGCTCAGTAGCCCCAAGTGGATAGGGGCTACCACATTTACACAGTACATTCTAGAAGATACTTTTTAATGAGGTAGGAAAGATGTTAGAATACAGTAGTCTTAAAAATAAAAAACTCATTATATTTCATCAACTGAGACCATAATTTGTATAATAACATTGACATATAAATTATTTTAAACATTATCCTCTAGTCTTTAATGTTTTATATAACTTAAACACACGCTTTTTATATCTCCGAATTTAGATTATTTCAAAATTAGATTACCTTGCTGCTTTTAATGTTTCTTCTGCAAGACCTTCTTCTTTCACTAGTTCTTCAAAATTCACAATATCTTCAAGATCAGGCACAAATCTGCATAATAATTTGGGAAGGAATTTGGTAAAACAGATTGTAATAAATGCATTGATACATACATGAAAGTAGTATTGCAGGACTCTAAAATTTTCAACTATATATTTGGAAAGAACTTGGTATTTCAGTTACATTACTAGTATTACCACTTCAGTTCCAAAATAGATAATCAAATTTTAATCCTTAAATTCAAGTAATATCTAAAGCCATTCACAAACTGTACTAATAGCATAAATTAACTATAACCTTAATAGAAATAAAGATTTTTAAAGATAAAGTCTTAAAACTTATGGAGAAAAAAAATTAACTAGTAGAATTAATGGTTTTCTTCCCTATATTATCTCAAACTATATCAACAAGAACACCTTCTCTACAGTATTACTTATAAAAATAATAGATTTAAATGAAACAAATGTAAATGGCACAAACAAGGCAAAAATGATGTTTATATCCTTACCTAATGGCATTGCTGCTACAATGAAGACCACCGGATCTTATCATTCGTACATAGCCCATAGCATTACCTTAAAAATCACACAAAAAAATCAAACTTTATACAAATACCTGTAAGCTCTAATAATCAGGAATACAGTTACATACAGCAATCAATTACAATGGTTCCACTTCTAAGTACCAAAAGATTGTCCTGTACTTTCTTTCTTATTTCATACCTATGTATGTCTATATTAAATATTTTCAAATTTAACTTTCATTTCATAAACCAAATTTAAAAAATGATGACTACATAGAAAAGATCAAGCAATTTTAAATTTCTATAATTTCTTCACTCTCACACTAAAATCATTACCCTCCTCGCCCCCCCCCCGCCCACAGAGCTAAAAGTGATATCAAGAAATCTTTATTCGATGCCACCCAAATTTATATCTCTAGTCTGGACCTCGCCTCTGGACTATAGGCTTTTTTATCCAATGCCTATACCTAAATGCCTAAGAAGAATTTTAAATTCAATATGTTCACATCAAACTCAGGATATTTATCCCCAATTCTATTTCCTAACTCAGAAACTAGGAAATCCATCCTCCTAGCTGCTCAGCCAATGCTTGGAGTCATCCCTGATTCCTTTTTTTTGCTCACACTTAACAGCCAATCTGTGGGCAAATTATGTTGACTCTGCCTTCAAAATACAGTCAAAATTCAACCGCTTCTCATCGCCTTCACAGCTATCCCCCTATTCCAAACCACCACCATCTCTACCTAGATCACTGCAATATGGCCTCCTGAGTTTCCTAATTCCTATACTTTGCCCCACCCTCAATCTTTTATCTGCATAGCAACTATGATTCTTCTAAAACTAAGTCAGAGCACATGACTCCTCTCCTGAAAATTCTACAATGGCTTTCCGCCTCAGAATAAATTCAAACTGCTCCCATAGTCAGCACAGCCCTGCATGATCTTGTCCGTTGCAGCTGTTCTGCTATCGTGTCCTCCCACTCAGGGCGTCACTAACTTCATTCCAGCCTGACTATTCCTTAAAAAAAGCTACACAGATTCAGGGTTTTCTACTTACTGTCATCTCTATCTGGAGTGCTGTTTCCCTGGATATACGCCTGGCTTATTTCTACACTTTGTGTAGGTCCCTGTTCAGCTGCCCCTTTGTCAGGACTTTCCCTGAACATCACTGAAGACAAAGCACTCCTCACCCCCATCACATCTTATCCCGCTTTTATTTATTATCACCGACACATTATACACCTTTTTGTTTGTGTCTCCCCTCATTAGAAGAAAGATCCAGGGCCTTTGTTTTCTTTACTGTCTTGGCACACAGTAAGAACTCAATAATTATTACTGAACTGAAATTACTTGAGAGAAAGAACAGACAAAAAGGTAAGAAGCAGCAAACATTTCACAAGCATTACAGTAACATATGCTTTACATATACTACCTCATCTGATGTTTTTAATAACCCTACAAAGTAGATATTATTGAATCTATTTTAAGGCCTATCCCAATAAGAGCAATGATGTTAAAATATCTTTGTCATGTGCATCTTAGAAAAATCAAATATGTAGTTACATTTTTTCCTCCAAACTGTCAGATCAATCTTTGGACTGATCAAAATGTATTAGTGAGAGGCAAGTATAGTGTAGTGGGTAAGAGCAAAAGCTCTGAAGCTAGACTACCTGGGTTCAAATCTGCACTCTGCCATTTGTTAGCTATAAGACCTAGGTCAAGTTATATTCGCAGTTTCTTCATCTGTTAATTAAGCTCCATGATAGAAAAAAAAAACTTTAGTTTACTTTCATATGTATTACCAGCACCTGAAAACGTTTGTCCCCAATAAATGTCTGAAATGAATGAACAGAAATAATAATAAAAAAAAAATTTTTTTTCTTTTTTTTTTAATAGTATAGTTGTGAGTTTTGAATGAGTTAAGATATGTAAAGAACTTACAGCAATACTGGCATACAGTAAATGCTCAATAAATGTTATTATTTCAGCAGGTAAGGTGTAAGACAAAAGGATTTCTCATTTTGCTCCCAGCTCTGAGATTACTCATTTTCTCAAGATATTTAACAACAGATTTATAAGGTCTACCTACAAGCCAGGAATGCCAAAGATTGCCAGCAGGGTTACTAGAAGCTGAAACAGACAAAGAAGGACCTCCCTATAGAGCCTTGCCCTGAATTCAGACTTTTAGCCTCCAGAACTGTGAGAAAATAAATTTCTGTTCTTTAAAGCCACACATTCGTGGTAGTTTTTGTTACAGCAGCACTAGAACAAAAAACAATTCATTTAAAAATTTAAGTTTGTATTCTGTGACTTTACTCCAGAATTAAATGCTTGGAACATCTTTCCTGCTAGTAAATTGAAAACCCCTTGAGAGCAAAGGTTGTGTCTTTCTCATCTTTTGTATTTCCAGCACCTTTTTTTTTAACATAGTATCTTGCATAATAGATTCTTAGTAAATGTTAGATCATTAGGAGGCATAATTTTACCAAAATATAGTCTATTAGAATTTACTAACTGCTTGGTGTCTACAATTATGAAGAATGCAAAATAAAATATCTTTGGGCTTAGAGCTGAAAAACCCTAGGTTAAGTCCTAGCAATACTCCTTTCTCTGAGTTTCTTTTTCATCTTTAAAATGTGACTGCATGCCTACTGTACAGGTTATTGATAGAGATAATGTATATGAAAAACTAAGTATAAGTGTAAAATTTTATGTATCTATGATTTTTTTTTCATCTGATTCCAGCTTTTAAATATAATGTAATATATTTCAAGGAAACCCTGGTGGCATAGTGGTTAAGTGCTACGGCTGCTAACCAAAGGGTAGGCAGTTCAAATCCGCCAGGCGCTCCTTGGAAACTCTATGGGGCAGTTCTACTCTGTCCTATAGGGTCGCTATGAGTAGGAATCGACTTGATGGCACTGGGTTTGGTTTTTCTGGGGTTTAACATATTTCAAAAGACAAGCTCTACTTACGTGGCAGAAGGACACTCAAGAAGTTATATACATAAATATGAAAAGATACAGTATAGAAAAATTAAAACAACACATTCATTATCTTGTTGTTGTTAGGTGCCATTGAGTCAATTCCGACTCATAGCGACCCTATGTAAAAGAGTAGAACACTGCCCAGTCCTGTGCCATCCTCATGATCCTTGTTATGTTTGAGCCTATGGTTATCTTTAATTAAATTTGTAATTTATTGATTTGTAATTATGAATATGGTCTTTGAGATGAGCTAGTTACTTATTAAATATATTTTAACTTAATTGAAGAGTTTTATTTAACATATATTAACCTACAGTCTATCAATCATTTCTGCAGCAATAGTCTAATCATATCTGAAATTTTTTTGATAATAAAAGAACAAAAAATTACCCTAGTGGGGTACAGCTGAATTCAGGTATTTACATAACAAGCTGTTTATTAGTATGAGATATTTAATATATGATATATAAAAGAAAAAAAGATAATTTTTTCCATTTTTAGCCTTAGGATTTATACTTCATTTTCCAAAACTTTTAAAATAGCTTACCAATTTGGCTGATGAGTTGCCTGAACTGATCAAGGTAGCTCTGTCCCTCTGGTGTTATTCCAAGTTTTCTGATGCCTCGATTGAATTTTTCTGCTCTTTCAAAAGGATACTATAGAAATAATTTTAAAACAATCTTTATTAAAGATCCCTAAAGCATAAAATGCGTACCAAATCAACCATGTCAATTTCCTTTCTAATTCTGTATTGCTGTTGTGCTTTAAAAAAAAAAAATCACTCAAGTCTAACGACAAAAAATTCATAGAGCAAAAATTACCAGTGTTCAAAGTCAACATAAATTGAACATTTTTCTTTTTGACGTTAACTACAGGGAATGAAAATTAATGCCATCAAACTTTAGTTCCTCTTAAAAATTTCTAGTTGCCATCACCAATGAAAAATTACTTTTCCAATCCTGTTTGACTAAGTAAGGAAATTATCTACTGTATAATAATAACAAAAGCATGCAATTCTTACCATGATTTTATCTCTGAATACTAGTAATTTCTGTTCCATAAAAATTAGGTAGTTAATACAATTCTCTATCGGTAACTATAATCTGCAATTTTAGAACTGAGCTCCACCAGGTTTTCAATGACTGTGATCTTTTAGAAGTAGATTGCCAGGCCTTTCTTCTGAGGTGCCTCAAGGTATTCAAACTGCCAACCTTTTGGTTAGCCACTGAGTATTTAACCATTTATGTGGCCCAGGGTTTCCACATCTTAAGAAGGGGTAATGAAAATAGTTCCGGATATAAGAGATAAAACGTAAGACCCTCTCAGGCTATTAATTTTCTATTCACATGGTTACATGCCTCCATACTGTTACCACTTACAACTTTACCATGGAAACTCAGCCCGGAGGGTGAAGGGAAAACAGCATTTTTATAAAGTATTGGTAGACATGTCATTTGGTACAGTATTCCTGGAGTGCTTGGCAATATGCTTCAGAATTTTAAATACTCATGTTCCTTGTCCTGGAAATTTCTCTTCAAAAAACCTTCCTTTCAGAAATAATCTCATAGTATACACAGATAAATGTGTAAGGATGTTACCTCCAACACTTTTGTAACAGTGAAAAATCAGAAAAGCTTAAGTATCTGTTAATAAAGGAGGTGGCTAAATAAGTTATGGTATACAGCCAAACTATCAACTCTGAAAAGAATGAAGTAGATCTATATGTACTGACACATGAAACACACACTGCAAAATAATATGTATAGCATTACTCCATTTTGTTAAAAAAAGGCAATATATGTATGTGCGAATACACGTTTACTGCCCAGTATCATGAAAACCATCATGCTACACTGTTAACAGCAGCTACCTCCAGAAAATGAGATCAGGAGGAAAGGGAGATGAGGGAGGACACTCGCTTTATGACTTCACCTTGTTTAGAATGTTTCAAAATGAGCACATATCACTTTTGTGTTATTTTCAAATAAACAAACAACTTGCTACATTGATCATTTAGTTTCTCCTTACACTTTAATATACTAAAAACCCAGTAGAGATTTAAATAATGAATTTTAGCATAAACACTTGCTATATTCTGAACAGTTGAATCAAACTACCTCAGAAAGAATATATAGAGTACCTTATGATCATTTTGGTCCTTGATTTCCCGGAAAAACCGAATATCTTTAATCAATCTGGATTTGATATGTTCATCATACATAAATTGGCTAAATATATAGAACTTCTTTTTCAAAAACTGGTAGGTGAAATTAACCTATACAATTAAAATTCAAAATATTGAAAAAAGTTAACATAAAAACAAATTTTAAATCAATGCTACTGAGTAACAATTATCTACAATCATCATAAGGTCTAATGTGACCTGAAAATATTTACATAAATGAAGTTTTGTACTGTCCATAAAAATTTACAGAATTTTCTATAAGATCTTCTATGTCTTTACCAAAAAAAAGAAAAAAATGGAAAATACTCTCATAAGAGGATTAAGAACTGTAGTAAGAATCATAAAACCAGACTCAAAACTCTGGTTTTTATGCCATAAACTACAGTTAGAAGTTCTCATATTCTTCTATCTAGATTAGTTATTACTAACCACATTCTAGAATGAGATGCAAGAAACATGACAGTCTTTGAACCTGCCTGAAACTACCCCAGCACAAATAACTATCCTCCTGCTTAGACTCCTTTAGTACCCTAACTGGCCATTCCACTGCGGCTCCATACCAGTGAGTACTCCACACTGCAACCAGCGTAATCTGTTCAAAATGCAAACCTTCTGTTTAAAATCCCCGAAGTGCTTCTCAAGGCTCTTAAGATAAAGACCAAAATCCTCAACAAAGCCTACCAGGTCCTGCAAACTGTGACCTCTGCCGACTCCTCAGCCTCATCTTTACAGTCTTCCCCGTTCCTTTCCGTGCACTACTTTCTGCTCAAACGCACCACATTCCTTCCCACAAGAAGCCCTTTGCACAAGCTATTCTCACTCTATGGAATGCTCTCCTTGCAATGGATACTACTTCCCCTTTCAGATCTCAACTCTTCCTACAGGGAACCCTCTTCCTACAGGATATCGCTTCCTACAAGGTGCCCTTTCCTTCTGACCCTTTACACCCCATCCAAGCAATCAGAACATGATTTCTCCATTATATGCTGTCATGGAATATATCACAGGAAAGGCATGCTCTTTTCCTTCAGTCACCTACATTCATTAGTGTGACTAACTGATCAACATCTATGTCCTTCAGTAGACTGTAATCACCACACATGCAGGGACCACGTCTTGTTTTTCTCACTCTAGTGCCCAGCACAGTGCCTAAGACACATAAAATACACTCAGTAGTATCTATTATGTGAATGAGTGTTCGGTAGATGAATGAGTGAGGGCAAGGAAGAGTTTATTTATCCACAAAGATTCAGTTTGTCTATCCTTAGGGCTTCACACATGATCTCTACATGGATGACTCCTTATTTCAAATTTCAAACTGTGAATTTCTAGGTTGATAACCAGCAAAACGGGGCTCTAATCACATCACTCATCAGTCCAACAAACTTCAGTGGCTTTCCCACCGTATACTAAAACGGTCCCAACTTCACTTTTCAGTCTTTTCCCTTTTCCCTCAATCCCAAATCTGTAGAATACTGCTTTCTATTTAAGCATTCTTTCTTCTCCCCTCAAGGCAAAATTAACTGTGCCCTGACAACCAGGTATTTTCAGAGACTTTATCTTTTTCCACGAAGAAAAAAATAGCACACAAGTTTCAAATGATTTCATCAAGTGACTGAATGCCCATTTCTAAGGAGCTCCAAAATATTTTTAGTAAATTCCTATTTATTTGAATTTTCTTCCCCCAAAGAACTTTCCCCTGAAAAGTGGAAGAATGATGTGAAATAAACTCCTATCAATGATTTACTTTCCCGAGCAACTTCCAGAGAATCCACACAGATAAATATACTCATGTCCTCAAATCTCCAAAGCTATGTGTAAAAATGACCCTGAGATGATAAAATACTTTAAAGTGCCTTTTTTAATCACAGAGCTCCCATCACGTGCAATACAATTTAGCGTCATACAATTTAATTATAGCAACCTGAAAAATAGAAATCCAGGTATAATACAACAGGTAATACGTGTTTACCAGATTAGTCTATCAAAAGATATTTTCCAGACTACTAAACAGGGGTCCGCTACCACCCCCCATTTAAAAAAGGTCCTTACTGTTGTATTCATGATTCCTGTGCCATGTGTTCTAATTGAATTAGCAATGTGCCGAATATTAATTGTATTCAAATGTTTATTATTGCTAGTTCGTTCAATAAAGATCTGCAATGAAAAAAAGTTATGCAGTTATCAATAACAACACAACCCACAGGCAATACTGGCCAGATAGTTATCCAAAGAGAATTTTACAATCTGTTTCATTAAAGACAATCTAACTGAAAAGCCATTCCAGATAAGAGTACAGTCAAAGCAAAGGAATGAGGAGGATGATCTCTAAAGCATTTTTTGTTTTGTTTATTTTACTAATTTTTACACTTAATTCCTTGCCCTTCCCACCATATACCCACCCACATTAAAAAAAAAAAAAACTCTCAAACTCACCTGATTGTTGAGATTATAGAGGTATCGAGACACAAATATATGAATGTTTCTCATAATTTCCAAAACATCCAGACCCTACAACACAACCCATACAGAAATTCTACTACTAGTTTAAGATAAGCAGTTAAACTTGCATCAATACAGTGATGTACAGATTATGTTAAGTTCCTAATATTATTAAATAATTTTGAAGAAAGAACAACTATACAAAAGGTATGACCAAAGGTTAAAAGAGCCTTCTGAAATGGACCATCAGGACTATCTCCTTGGTAACCTAGCTGCTTGTTTATTCACCTCACTTGTGTAGTCACAAACAGTTAGATTTAAGTATTCAAAGATCCACAATCATTTTCTCTACCCTCCTTGAGAAGATTTTGGTTTGTCTAAGGATCTCCACTACACTTTTTCAAAAAACAAACTAATGGGTAGACTCTAAAAGGTAGTCAGGAGATGACAGAGAGCACTGATAAAATATCTACTATTTTTCAGGTACTATGCAAGGTCTGGGAGCCCTGCTAAGAACCTGACTGCTGATCAAAAGGTCGGCAGCAGTTAGAATCTACCAGCTGCTCCTTGGAAACCCTACAGAGGCAGTTCTACTCTGTCCTGTGGGGTCGCTGGGAGTCGGAATCAAATGGACAACAATAGGTATCAGTACAGGTGTGTGAGGTTTATTATATGTAACTCTGAAAAATAAATAAGGTATTATTATTCCACATTTCACAAGCGAAAGACTTTGAGGGGACTTCTCCAAGGTTAAATTGCTAGTAAGAGGCAGAACCCTAACATTTAGAAAGTCCAATTCCACATCCGTATGCTTCTTTTGCTTATAACAGACTACCTTTAATGTACAAGTGATCTGTTAAGGACGCTTCATTCTTCAGATATTATTCCAACACCTAACGGTATCATATAAATGATTCTACTGCTTTCTAATTAGGGCTCTTTGATCATATACTTATTATAGCTTTTATCAGAGACTATTCTAAAAATCTGTCTACTCATTTTTTTCTCTCATTAGGTTCTGAGTACACTGGCTGAGACTGTTTCTACTTAAACCTTTGATTGTATCCCTAAATCTAGTTTAATGTCTACCATGTAGTAGTTTGTCAACAAATATCTGATATATAAATAAGTGAATGAAATTGATTCTAGAAATGGTCTATATGCAATAGAATGAAAAAAAAACTTACGGCAGTGGTACTGAAATTCTGGAACTGAATGAGTGTTTTTCAGTAAATACATGAGACAGGCCTCAATTATTTTAGCAGGAATTACATGCAAATTAACTAGTAACATAAGCTTTTCCACTCATGATATTGCCATATTGTAAATTAGCACACTGAATTAGCAAAGCCGAATGCTTCTTTATATTGCTCACCTTAAGAACAAATACATTTATAATCATATAAATTTAGCCATTTTTCCTAAGATATTAAAGGTTACAAACATGTAATACCAGGTCTAAAATCCATAACTGTGACCTTTACTGAATTTTTCACAACTCTGCAGAAGTCACCTCACTATCCCAACGTGTTTCTCAAAAGCTGTATTTAAATCTTTGTATTTTAAATACTCAACACAAAACTGATTGTAAACAAACACCCTGTGGCAAATTCCTTCACAAACCAAATGAGCACAATCTAATATTTTGCTCTTGCCAAATACGAGGTTTAATTTAAAAAAGATATATTCTTTAAACAAACTAAATAAAGGAAAAAAAAAAAAAAGACTTCTTAAAGAAAAGGTGTCAGCATGCTACAGTCACACGACGGTAGAAACATTTGATACTATACCTGCTCCAGAGTCTGACTAGGGAGATGCGCCTCTGTCATGACCAATCCGTAACGCTGAGTCGCTAAGTTTCTCATCTCACTATAAGTGGCCCAGTCATGAAGGGCTACTGTTGTTAGATTGTAGAAAGTCTTATCTAGGTAGTGAGTTACATAAGCTACAAAAAAAAAAAAAAAAAAAAGATCCTAAAACATTTTGACTCATGAAAACAGTAGAAACGAGAAAGGAGATAGAAAAGGAAATAAACTTGTCTTTGTACACTAAGGACACACTAAGAAGGAAAGCAAAACACCCACCTCGGATGTCAATGAAACGATCGAAAAACCGAATTGGGTTCAGAGAGAAAAAATGGGCCAGATCTTTCATGCCAACTTTGAAAGGGTTTCGGTCATCCAGTTTTAAGTGAGTATGCACGGAAAGTCGCAAATCCTTCTCTATTTCTTTGCACAACTTGTCCAGCAAATGCTATTCACAAAAGAATCAATATCTTAATATTTCAAATAATATTCCAATTATGTTATTTCCCTAGGTGCCTATGCTTTGACTTTAGAGCTTTATAGTTAGCGCATTCTTAATAGATAACTTCTACATTAAAGGGAGTCTGGTGTAATCAAAAGAACCAAAAGGATTTGGAATCAGACTTTCTAAATATTATCATGAAAAATTGTTAACCTGGTTTCATTATTTAAATATTCTACGGTTAAATCTTATTCTTATTGGGAACATGAAATCAGGAAGCAGGTAAATAAATTCAAAGCCTTTGTTTTCATCAGTACTTTTAGTTTAATATCCACAACAAGAAAATCAAGAGCTAGTTAGTGATTGCTTCATTAATAAGGAACATGGATACCATACTAATACTTAAATTACAAAAAAGCACACAACTTAAGGGAACAATCAACAAATGAGGAAAGGCCCTGAAAATATCTAAGAGAGGAAAGAAAAAAAAGAGAGAGAGAGAGAAAATGTTTCCTTGCAGTAATCATTCAAAATTCCAAAATTTGTCAAGCTAAAGATAACAAAATAAATCATCTTTTCTGTTCTACCATGGAATTCTAAAAACTGGTCAGACATATATAATCTTTTCTAAGTGAGAATACTGAATATAAGAAATTATATAAAATATTTTATAACTTAGCAAACCTAAGTTTATACTGTAAAATGTACTCATTCGTAATTCCTCCCCCCAAAATAAAAATATTACTAGACAGAAATTCAATTTCAAAGATATCAGTGTTTATAAAACACATTTCAGTAAAACAGAGAGGGGTATACTACATTGCATTCAAATTTTTTTTTTTTTTTTTACACAAGTAATAAATTTCATCTTTTTAGTTAGTAGCTCTCCATTTAGATAGCAGGTCTCCA
The DNA here is from genome assembly GCF_024166365.1 of Elephas maximus indicus. NCBI lineage: Eukaryota > Metazoa > Chordata > Mammalia > Proboscidea > Elephantidae > Elephas > Elephas maximus. The sequence continues at coordinate 171,968,280 of NC_064822.1, read as the reverse complement.
AATAAAATTTAATAAAATCTTAATAGTTAAGACGCCTTAACTGTATTTATCATTAGACGCACCCAGCACTCAAACTCACTTTGCATTTGCATTTTTCAAATAAAAAGAACTTTAAATTCAAATATACTATTCACTAAGCAGAAAATTTCCAAGCTCCCGATCCTGGTTTTCTACATAAAATTTAAGAATTAAGGTCAATTTAGCATAACAGTGATACTGTAACTAAAAATAGTTTCTTTGTTCTATACAGTGATTCATAAATGTTGTTGTTGTTAGTTGCCATTGGGTCAATTCCGACTCAAGGCAACCTCATGTGTTATAAAATTATGAAAAGTAATTTTAACGAGAGATTAATTTGATGCAAAATTTTTTCCAAACACTGCATTCCAAAACATGTTTTATGTTTTTTTAATCTCAAATATGATATTACCTCATTTAAAATTTCCATAATTTCCTTGTCATAGCAATCCAGAAGTATTTCATAGGACTCTAAATGCCTTGCGTGCATCATAGCAGGTACACAGTCGCGTAAAGCACTGAACATGTACTATGAAAAAAGTTAAACGTACATGAATTTACAAGACCATATTTCTAATCTAAACAATATCAAAAGTCAATTATCTACCTCGAAAGACAAAAATCTCAATCTGAAGGACAACTGTGTTTTCCCCATGATTATCTTACTTCCCTAAATAAAACAAGAATCCAATTTTATTCACTAAAGTATACAAACACTTTTACTAAATATATAAAAATTCGCATTCACTTATCCTTTCCTTTCTTGAGCAATCAAACACACTTACTCCCATAAAGAAATAGAAAGGTTTGAATAATGTGAACTCTATTGTCTACTGACAAATAAATGCCAGGCTATTGTGAAATAAACTGAAATCAAGAGAAATGACAATCATTAGGAATATGAAAGGAGGAGTTAAAGATATTAAAATTAACTGCATTAGTATTAACTACAAAATGTATAAATGTTAATTCAATAGGCATAGAACCATCCAAAACAGTACTAACATTCAATTTTTACATGGTTATTATGTCAAACTATGTGTTCTATTTTAGACAATTAGAATGGTTTATACTAAAAAAAATTATGGCTTTATTCTTTATGTTATTTTTTACTTACATGTAATCTGGCTGCATCAATGGCATTTTCATACACATCATCTAAATAAATTGGGAAGACAGCTCGATGCCAGTACAAAAAACAACAATCACATTGTGTTTGGACTCTACAATGTAAAGTAGTAATTAGTGATACCAAAACGGAAATATCCCAAAGAATAAGGAAAGGAATAATGCCATTTACTATAAGGGCAATACCTCTATCTTACTCATTTTTACATGCCCTACATCATTTAACCTAAACTTGGTACAGGAGAGTCATAAAATGTTTTCTCAAATTGAACAAAGACAACAAAACATTCCAATACTTAGCATTGTGAGAATTCTGCAAATATGCTTTAGTTTTAAAAAAACACTTAAAAAACAGATACCTTTTAAATAAGATGGTTTAAAATAAATTAATTTTCAATATTATTTCGTATGATTACATATTTACAATACTTGCATCACAAGCACCATTGGAAAGTCACACCTTTTTAAAAACTGTGACCAAAAAATAAATAAATGAAGGTCAGACCTAACACTTCTATAATCTTTGCCATGTGACTACTTCACACCTTATGGGACAAAAAAAAAAAAATTAAACATCTTGTAATAAACACAAATAGAAGGCTGTAGGATGGAAAGTTAAATACCACTAGCTACAAAAACATCAGCTTCTCAGAATAACAAAAATGTTATAAATATGAGCATTAAATGAAAATAATGTAATCTTAACTCAGCTGGGACTCAAAATTAAGAAGACCTGCTTTCGCTTCAAAAAACTTGCTGCTTATTCAATAAACAGAAAAATATAAAGCCACAAGGAGCTATAAAATTGAGCCTTTCTCATTTGACAAAGTCCAAAACCCATTCCTGATAAAAACTCTCAATAAAATACGTATAACCAAAACAAAAAACCAAACCCATCACCGTCGAGTTGATTCCAACTCACAGCGACTCTATAGGACAGAGCAGAACTGCCCCATAGTTTCCAGTGGTGCCTGGTAGATTTGCAATGCCAACTTTTTGGTTAGCAGCTGTAGCTCTTAACCACTACACCACCAGGGTTTCCAAAATAGGTATAGAAGGGGAGTTTCTCGACATAATAAAGAGTATCTATGCAAAACTTTGTTTGTTGTGTACGCAAAACCAACGACCAAGATCATTTTTAACGGTGAGAGGCTAAAAACATTCCCCGCCAGAACAGGAACAAGACAAGGATGCCCTTTACACCATTTAACACGGTGCTGGAAGTCCTGGCTAGAGCAATAGGGCAAGAAAAAGAAATAAACCAAAAAAACCAAACCCACTGCCGTCGAGTCGATTCCGAGTCGACCCTACAGAACAGAGAAGAACTGCCCCATAGAGTTTCCAAGGACCACCTGGTGGATTCAACCTGCTGACCTTCTGGTTAGCAACCATAGTACTTAACTACTACACCACCAGGGTTTCTAAAAAGAAATACAGGGCATCCAAATTGGTAATGAAGAAATTAAACAGTCCCTATTTGCAGATGATATGGTACTATACACAGAAAACCCAAAAGACTCCACAAGGAAACTACTGGAACTAATAGAAAGATTCAGCAGAGTAGCAAGATACAAGATAAATATACAAAAATCAGTTGGATTCCTGTACACCAATAAAGAGATCGACAAAAAGGAAAGCAGGAATACGATACCATTTATAATTGCCCCTAAAAAAATAAAATACTTAGGAATCAATCTAACCAGGGCTGTGAAACACCTATTCAAAGAAAATTACAAAACACTACTGTAAGAACCCAAAAGAGATCTACATAAATGGAAAAACATACATGCTCATAGATAGGTACTCAACATTGTGAAAATGGCAATTCTATCCAAAACAATTTACACATACAATGCAATCCATATCCAAATACCAACAATATTCTTTAAAGAAATGGAAAAACTAGTCATTAACTTTATGTGGAAAGGGAAGAAGCCAAGGACAAGTAAAGCACTACTGAAGAACAAAAATAAAGTAGGAGAACTCGCACTACCTGACCTCAGAACCTACTATGCAGCTACAGTTGTCAAAACAGCCTGGTACTGGTACGACAGATACACTGACCAACGGAACAGAATTGAGAACCCACCCAGATGTAAATCCATCCACCATCACCTGATCTTTGACAAGGGCCTGAAGTCCATCAAATGGGGAAAAGACAATCTTTTTAACAAATGGTGCTGGCAAACCCAGATGTCACCTGCAAAAAAATGAAACAGGATCCATACCTCACACCTTATACAAAAACTAATTCAAAATGGATCAAAGACCTAAATGTAAAGCCAAAACTGTAAGTTTATAAAAGAAAAAGTAGGATTAACACTAGAGGCCCTAATACACGGCATTAGAAGGATACAAACCATAACCAACAACATACAAACTCTGGAAGATAAGCTAGATAACTGAGATCTTCTAAAAATTAAACACTTATGCTCATCAAAAGACTTCACCAAAAGAGTAAAAAGAGAACCTACAGACTGGGAAAAAAGTTTTGGCTATTACAAATCAGACAAAGGTCTAATTCCTAAAATCTACAAGAAAATCCAACACCTCTACAACAAAAAGACAAATAATCCAATTAAAAAATAGGCAAAGGAATTGAACAGACACTTCACCAAAGAAGACATTCATGCAGCTAAGAGACACATGAGGAAATGCTTACAATCACCAACCATTAGAGAAATGTAAAATCAAAACCACAATAAGATATCAGCTCAACCCAGCATTACTGGCACAAATTAAAAAAACAGGAAATAATAAATGTTGGAGAGGCTGCGCGGAGACTGGAACTCTTATGCACTGCTAGTGGGAATGCAAGATAGCACAACCATTTTGGAAACTGATATGGTGCTTCCTTAGAAAGCTAGACATAGAAATACATGATCCAGCAATCCCACTCATAGGAATATATCCTAGAGAAATAAAAGTCATCACACAAATAGACAAACGCACACCCATGTTCACTGCAGCATTGTTCACAATAGCAAAAAAATGGGAACAACCTAGATGCCCATCAACAGATGAATGGATAAACAAACTGTGGTACATATATACAATGGAGTATTACGCAATGATAAAGAACAATGATGAATCTGCAAAGCATCTCATAACATGGATGAATCTGGAGAGCATTATGCTGAGTGAAATAGGTCAATCACAAAACGACAAATGTTGTATGAGACCACTACTGTAAAAACTCCTGAAAAGGTTTACACACACAAAAAAACAATCTTTGATGGTTACAAGGGAGGGAAGTGGTGGTAGGGGAAGGGGAGGAAAAAATACTAAATAGACAATAGGTAAGTGGTAACTCTGTGAAGGGTAACACAGTACACAATTCTGGGGAAGCCAGCACAAGTTGTACAAGGCAAGGTCATGGAAACTCCATAGACACATCCAAATCCCCTGAGGACCAAAGTGTTGGGCTGAGGGCTGTGGGGACCATGGTGTTGGGGAACATCTAGCTCAACTGGCATAACATAGTTTAGAAAGAATACATTCTACATTCTACTTTGGTGAGTAGCATCTGGGGTCTTAAAAGCCTGTGAGTGGCCATCTACTGGTCTCACACCTTCAGGAGGAAGGGAGACTGAAGAAAACTAAAGATACAAGGGAAAGATTAGTCCAAAGGACTAATGGACCCCATCTACCATGGCCTCTACCAGACTGAGTCAGTACAACTAAATGGTGCCCAGCTACCACCACGGACTGCTCTGACAGGGATCACAATAGAGGGTCCTCAACAGAGTTGGAGAAAAATACAGAACAAAATTCTAACTCACTAAAAAAGATCAGACTTACTGCCCCAACAGAGACTGGAGAAAACCTGAGAATATGGTCCCCAGACACCCTTTCAGCTCAGTAATGAAGTCACTCCCAAGGTTCACCCTTCAGGCAAAGATTAGACAGGCCCATAAAACGAAATGAGACTAAAGGAGCACACTAGCCCAGGGGCAAGGACTAGAAGGCAGGAGAGGACAGGAAAGCTGGTAACAGGGAACCCAAGGTCAGGAAGGGAGAGTGCTGACATGTCATGGGGTTGTTAACCAATGTCATAAAACTATATTTGTACTAACTGTTTAATAAGAAACTAGTTTGTTCTGTCAACCTTCAGTACAGAAAAAAAAAAAAAAAAATTTTTTTTTGAGCCTTTCTACTCGGAACTTAGCGACTACCAACAATGTAATTCAAATTCATGTCGCAAAATAAAATCATAGAAGGCTATGTGTCATGGCTTTCTAAAGTCTCTCACAAATAGATTAAACGTTGTGCTAAAGTAGCAATTTTGTAAGTTCAGTAGAGACCCTCCTCACAACAACCACAATATGTATTATGGTTTTTGAGGCTGCATCTGCTTTTTCTCACGAGTTCTTCCAGAAGTTATATCCGTGACGGATAAACAAAGCCGAAGCAGTACGATCCCTAAACAGTGTCATTTTGGTCACGATAGCAAGGGAGTCACACAGAGGAACTAACCGTCTATCTGGATTTTACTTCTTTTGCTACACTAAAAAGAAAATTCATGCTTCTATGAGCTCCATGTCTTGACTATCATTACTCAAGTATCCTAGTCTTACTTACCGTTCTCTAAGTTCACTGATAAGATCCAGCTTTTTCATGACCACTTGAAGCGGAAAGAGTTCTTCGTCCTTAAATGTTTTCTACCAGGGAGGGGAAAAAGAGGCACAGAAGTTGCATTTAAAGTAAGAACAGATTTCTTGGGTCATTAACAAGCCAACTGTGAAATTTCAGGCCTCATTTTCATTTCATGATAGCAATACACTTACCATTTGTGTGCCAACACTTAGTGCCAAAGAAACAATTAGTCGTCTTTGCTTTGTGCTTGGTCCATTTAGTGTATTTTCAGCCAAAACTAGAGCAGAGAGGACATCAAGACGCTGTTCACTGTATTTTTTGTCAGAAATTACTCTTTTCTTAATGATAAAAGAAAACAGGAAATTGTTAGTTTTGTTTCTGAGGCAGTAACAGGAGACTGTGAAGAAAAACTTGTAGGGTATTTTTCTACAGTTCAATTTAGGAGACTGTAGACAAATACTTTCCATGTTGAACTTTTCCTGACAGTATTGTACGCTTTACTTGTATTGCGTTATTTCTTGGCATTACCAGAGATAGTAAATCTATTAGGCATACTTTAAAATTTTCATATTAATTTAATAGCAAATCATTCCTAAAACATACTTATCAAATGTCAAAAGTTAATACAACGTCATTTTTGACAGAGGTACATTAATTATTAGATGCTGTAACTTCAGGGAAAGACGACCCTGATAATTTTAAGTAAGAATCACAAAATACCATGAAGAACTAAAATCGAAGAAAATTGATTGAGAATATTATATTTGAAAGAATAGAGAAAACTGGCTAAAACGGAAGAGCAAACTCAACGATAACATAACTAAGCTGAAAAAATAACCATTACGTACCTTGGCCACAGAAATAGAATTAAGAGCCTGATGCTGAAGGTGCTGTGTTATGTGAGAAACTGAATCAGCCACGACCATGCTTCTTCTGTAGAACATATGCTCTATTGCCTAGAAAGAATTAGAAGGAATTCCGTGCATAGTAACTGTTTTTAAGAAGCTTCACACTCACTTTTATTATTTAAATTACTTTATTTACTTGTACAGCTACCCAAAGGCACATGAACAAGGACGGTCACAGTATTATGGGTAATAAAGAAACCTGAAGACAGGATGAATGACAGCACTTCCAGTGTATGGAATACTATGCAAACATTTAAAGGATGAGACGTGGATGAATCTCAAAATCATTACGATGAATTAAAAAAATCAGACATAAAAGAATACATACTCAATAATTCTATCTAAATAGTATTCGCAAAAATGCAAACTGATCTACAGAGACAAAAAGCAGGTCCCTGGCTGTCTGGGGCCGAGGGCAGAGGGAGGGAGGGATGGACTGAAAGCGGCACAAGAAAAAATTTTTGAGGGTTATGGAAATGCTCTGTAACTTGATCATGGTGGTGGTGTTTCACAGGTATACAGATTCGTCATACACATCAAAATGTACACTTTAAATGAGAGCAGTTTACAGGAATTATAACTCAATAAAGTTGTTTAAAAAAAAATGAATGAGGCATATGGAGACCTTAAGCTTATGGACTCCTGAATTAGACTGCTTGGGTTCAAATTCAATTCCATCACTACTTAACTGTGTAACCTTGCGCAAATCACAAAATCTTTCTGGTCGCCTTAGTTTCTCATCTGTGAAACAGGGATAATAACCGTACCTATTTCACCAAGTTATTCTGAGGATTAGAGTGAATACATTTAAAGCACTTAGGTCAGTTCCTGGCAAATGGTAAGTACTACGTGTGTCAGATATTATTCTATCACTATTAAAAAATATGCTTTTATAATACGATAAATATATACTTTACCAAATAGGGTATATCGTTGCAATATAAGGATGACTCAAGATAGGATTTTTTTTTTAATTATTACTCTAGACATCACTAATCTTCAAATAGAGGCCACAACTATTTGTTCACCGCTAGAGGTCCCTGGGTGGTACAAACAGCTTGCACTTGACTACTAACCTAAAGGCTGGCAGTTCGAACCTATGCAGTAGTATCTCGGTAATAAGGTCTGGCAATCCATGTCCATAAGGATTACAGCCAAGAAAACTCTTCAGAACAGTTTTATTTTATAAGACATGGGGTCACCACGAGATGAAATCAAGTACATGGCAACAGGTTTGGGTTTTTGTTTATATACCCAGTGCCTGACAGGGTGCACAGCTAACAGCATGAGCTCAATAAATACCTGCTGTATGAATGGATTTAATGAGCTCTAGAAGTAATTTTTTTTTTTTTTTTTTAAGTAATGCAGTGCAATTAATTACTTTTGTGTGTGACCTTTCTAGGCCATGGTCTTGTAACTCCCACCCAGATGACTGTGTGATTGGGTAACTGTGGCCTACCAAGGGGACTGGTCACTTTTGCCTTAAATGACAGCCAATTCCAAAGCAGAGAAGAGGAGCCCACCACCACCACCAAGGAAGGACAGACCAGCAGCAAAGATCTGGCGGCAGGAAATGGCAGGGTGGGCTTCCCAGCCCATGGAGAGAGAAAGCTGAGTGCCCTTGGGCAGAGACTGCAAGGGAGAAGCATGCCTGCAAGCACAGCTGGGGAGAGGCTGTCCTGATGAAAGAACTGTATTCTGAGTATTCCGGAGCCTGTATTTTAACTGTTACTTCCCTTATAATAAACCCCATAATCATGAATATGGTCTTTGAGTTCTGTGTGGTCAGTGCAACAAATTACTGAACCCAGCAGAAAGAGTGCTGTGTAAGGGACAGCTGATGTCAGAATTAGTAAAGATGGTGGAGAGAGGAGGCGTGTCTGACCTCTGCCTCCCAGGAATCGGCCTTGGGCTGTTGATCTTGGTTCTCCGTCCACCTTCTGGGATTGGAGGAGGTCAGACACCTCCCCCAAGCTATTTTTACAGGTAATGAAAATAAATGTAATAAAATTCAACATACATGCCTTAAAAAAAATGCAAAAAAATTTGGAATACTCAGCTACTTTAACAGGATGTGACTACAGTTTCAACTTATAACTCCAAACGTACTTAATGGTTAAATATTATCAGTATTATAAATAAAATCAAGACTAAAATAGAGTATTATTATAATTATTAGTTAATTCTATTTTGACAGTTTTAGCTAATGCAATAAAGAAAAAATAAAAATACTGAAAGGTAAGAAGCACAATTTTAACAACACATCTAGAATATCCAAGATAATGAAAAAATATCAGGATTAGTAAATGCTTGATAAACCCAAAAACCCATCGCCATCCAGTCAATTCCGACTCATAGAGACCCTGTGGGTCAGAGTAGAACTGGACCATAGGGTTTCTAAGGAACACCTGGCGGATTTGAACTGCAAACCTTTCTGAAACTGTTACAGAAAACACGTTTTTAAATCTCTTTAAATGCACAGGTGAGCTTACATGAAAGCAAGGGAATTTATCAGAGGCCTAAATAGCAAGCAAGCATAACTCTACAGAGGTAAGCAAGCAATGAATTTGACAGCTGCCCTGAAGAGCTCTGCCACTCTGTGATGACCCAGAGCACTTAGTTTTGAATCCACACTTGAGGAATGGAGACAGGAGAGGAAGTCGTAAGGTAAGAAGTCAAATTGAGACCTCCACCTAAGTCCAGACTCTAGAAAATACTACCCTCAAAGAAAGGATTAACTTGGAAAGAAACCTGTTCCACAGAAGTAAATGCTAAGAAAATGTGCTCATCCTGGCCTTGGTGCTGAGTACTAAGAAAATATTTCTCCATGATTTCAGTAAGAATTCATTACTTTTGTGGCCCAAAAAATGCCAAACTGAGATTTTAGTTAAAATGCTCCCAAATTACTGGTGCCTCTCTGGAGGAATTTACCATTAGCCCAGACCTCAAGGAATTCATATAAATAAATTTCCAACAGTCCTGAGCTCACAAAGAAGAACTGCGAACCATATGAGTAAATAAACTAATATGAACTATAACCAACAGAAATAATAAAACTATCCACTCATAGGTATATACCTTAGAAAACCTCTTGCACAATTATACCAAGAAATATGTAAGAATAGAAGTATTATTTAAAATAGCAAAAACTGGAAACAACCCATCTTCAGCAAAGCCGCACAGCAGTGGAAATGAATGAACTCTAGCTACTCACCCCAATATGGAGGAATTCAAATACAAAATTTTAAGCGGAAAAGGAAAGTCCCGGAATGCATAAATTATTACTCCATTAATATAAACTTCAAAACATGTAACTAAACAATGTATGGTTTATAGAGTCATCCATATGCAGTAAACTAAAAGAAATGCAAGGCAACTAGAAGCCTAAATATCAGGACACCGATTTCCTTTGAGGAGGGCAGGGAGGGACACACAAGGAACATTTAAAATATTGGTTCTGTGTACAGTGGATATTTTAGTGTTTGTTTTACTGTTTTTTTCCTAATAATACACACATATGTATATATATTTATCTATGCATATGTTTAAGGAGATACATATATGTTTTTACGTATACTTCTGTATTTCTATTTCATGAAGCCCCGGTGGCCCAACAGTTAAGTGCTCAGCTGCTAATCAAAAGGCTGGTGGTTCACACTCACCAGCGGCTCCAAGGGGGAAAAAACCTGGCAATCTGCTCTAGTAAAGGTTACGGCCTAGAAAACCTACGGGGCAACTCTACTCTGTCACATGGGGGTTGCTATGAGTCAGAATCGACTCAGTGGCACCCAATAACAATATTTACATTTCATAAAAATAAATGTGACTCAATGTATCTTAAAGAAGGCTGGAAATTCAAAGGTACACTCTCCAAAAAATCTTTATTCTCTAAACAAATCTATTATTAGCAGAAATTTACCAGCAAATCTTAGCTTCAATTTTCACAAAAGGTTAAACGTACTCTCCTACCCACAAGGGGTTTTATTTTTTAATATATGCAAAAGTGCACTTAGATTTCTAATTCATTTGGCCACCTCTACAAGGAGCCTACTGTTCAAATCACAAGATTACAGCACCTTTTCTAAATGACAGCACATCTCTAAATAATTATTATAAATATTACCAAATAAACAGCCTCATGTTAACTAGTCTTATACTCATTTAAACACTGTACGATAATGGATGATGTTACATGGGTATGTTTTTAAACTCATGTAACATGCTTCAACCATCTATGAATAAAGCTTAAGTAATATTCCTTAAGCTAACCTTTTCATTTTCCTTCTTTTCTCTCCCACTACATGTTAACTATCAATAAAGTTGAAATATAATGGCCATTCACAGGATGTTACTCAGAAATTTTTTTCAATGGGTAGTTCCTTTACCCACATGTGAGACAAGTACCATTTCCCATAATTTTCTGTTCTCATATAAAACAAAAGAAATCCAAGAAGTAAAATTTTATTAAGACCATCTTAATTGAAACTCTGTTCATTTCTCAAGATAAAATAATCTGAACCCTACCTTAAGAAGTTCAACAAGCCTGCACAATGCCTTAACGGAAGTTTTGGTCATTGGCTTTTGCATGGACATGTAGAGATTCATTGTGGTTTTAATAATGTTACTAATACCATATGCATATAAGAAGCCCTGTAAAAAAATAAACACTCATTATAATCATAAAGAAGATTTCATTTCTTCAAGATTTAATTCTCTATGTAATAATAACTATTACTCACCTTAACAATACTTAGTGTTTCTAAAGTTCATTTTAAAACCAAATCTTAAGAATTTGAAATAACTTTTCCCCATAGAGACAATGTTATATATCGTGGTTAAACTTCAAAGCAGCCCTTAAAAATGTATCTGGCTTCCTTAAAAAGCTAGAAATACAATTACCATATGATCCAGCAATCCCACTCCTCAGAATACATCCTAGAGAAATAAGAGCCTTTACACGAACAGATATATGCACACCCATGTTTATTACAGCACTGTTTACAACAGCAAAAAGATGGAAGCAACCAAGGTGCCCATCAATGGATGAACGGATAAATAAATTATGGTATATTCACACAGTGGAATACTACCCATTGATAAAGAACAGTGAGGAATCTGTGAAACGTTTTATAACATGGAGGAACCTGGAAGGCATTACGCTGAGTGACATTAGTCAGTTGCAAAAGGGGACAAGTATTGTGTAAGACCACTATTATAAGATCTTGAGAAATAGTTTAAACTGAGAAGAAAACATTCTTTTGTGGTTATGAGAGGGGGGAGGGAGGGAGGATGGGAGAGGGGTATTCACTAATTAGACAGTAGATAAGAACTACTTTAGGTGAAGGGAAAGACAACACACAATACAGGGGAGGTCAGCACAACTGGACTAAACCAAAAACAAAGAAGTTTCCTGAATAAACTGAATGCTTTGAAGGCCAGTGTAGCAGGGGCAGGGGTTTGGGGACCACGGTTTCAGGGGACATCTAAGTCAACCGGCATAATAAAATCTAGTAAGAAAACAATCTGCATCCCACTTTGAAGAGTGGAGTCTGGGGTCTTAAATGCTGGCAAGCAGCCATCTAAGATGCATCAATTGGTCTCAACCCACCTGGATCAAAGGAGAATGAAGAACACCAAGGACACAAGGCAATTACGAGCCCAAGAGACAGAAAGGGCCACATAAACCAGAGACTACATCAGCCTGAGACCAGAAGAACTAAATGGTGCCCAGCTACAACCAATGACTGCCCTGACAGAAAACACAACAGAGAGCCCCTGAGGGAGCAGGAGAGCAGTGGGATGCAGACCCCAAATTCTCATAAAAAGACCAGACTTAACGGTCTGACTGAGACTAGAAGGACCCCGGTGGTCAAGGCCACCAGACCTTCTGTTAGCCCAGGACAGGAACCATTCCCGAAGCCAACTCTGCAGACATGGATCGGACTGTACAATGGGCTGGAGAGGGATGCTTGGTGAGGAGTGACCTTCTTGGATCAGGTGGACACTTGAGACTATGTTGGCGTCTCCTGCCTGGAGGGGAGATGAGAGGGTAGAGGGGATTAGAAGCTGGCGAAATGGACACGAAAAGAGAGAGTGGGGGGAGGGAGCGGGCTGTCTCATTACGGGGACAGTAATTGGGAACTATGTAGCAAGGTGTATATAAGTTTTTGTGTGAGAGACTGACTTGATTTGTAAACTTTCACTCAGAACACAATAAAATTATTAAAAAAAAAAAATGTATCTGACCACCTATAATGTACCAGAAGTTTTGTACTGATGAAATCATAGGATGCAACTGAGGTGAAAGATTCTTTCCATTAAAAAACAAAACCAAAAAAAAACTCAGATAAACAATTTGGATGTGAAAAAGCATCCATTCATCCTGACATTATCAGACAGGTAGGGTGATAAAGATGCCTATGCACTACTATACCTTAAGGCAAGAGCTGAGGACTCTAAGAAGCTAGGAATTGAAGAGCAGAAAGAGGAACAGAGCTGCTCTCTAGCCAAAACAGATATCCAGAGGTATTTCTGAGTCCCAAGACAATCCCCCCTTTCCTTTTCACCTATAGGAATCCCCACTGTCCATCTATTACCATTTCCCCTGCCTACTAAGACAGACTAGGAAGAAAGGCCTGGTGATCTGTTTCAAAAAATAAGCCAATAAATACTTACAGATCACAATGGTCCGATCCCATTGTGCATGGAGGTGCCATGACGCAAGACTGACTCAACTGCATTTAATAGCAACCTTGTTTCTAATCATGCATCAAGCTATCTCTCCTTCCAGCCCAATGAGAACAGATTCTCTTCCACCGTACCATTCAAAAAGGAAGCATAGGTCTTGTGATGGTTAATGAAAATTTTAATGCTAGTAAGTTCAGGAAAACAGGATGGAATAAGAAAATAAGAGAAAAAAATATTACCTCTCATATACTTTTTTTCATTTGGTCTTAAAAGGGACGTATAGAAACACTAATAATGGAGATTCTTTGGGTATACAAAGGACTAAAATAAGATACACATACAGTTTAGATACGAAACCAAACTCTACTGTTACAGATGTAGCCAAGAAGGTAGGGAGACGCCAGTGACTCTCAACTTTTTTCCTGCCACGTCGTATGTGAAATAAAATACTCTCCCATCAGTAAGTGGCTTGCAGGAGTGATAATGTGGGGTTGGAGGTGGGGCTTCTCTGAACCAATAACAGCTCAGTGGTGAAGAGATTAAGATTGATGTATTAAATTAACAGAATTAAGAAATGGCAAGGACAACAGCATTCTGAGAAAGGTCCCAATAAGACCAAAGCTTGGGGATCAAGCAGGAAAGGGCCACATGTCCCACTTTGTCAGCTACAGGGTTGTTACACTAGACTCTGCCCTAGCACAGGGCTGGGAAACAGAAAAAAGCAGAAACAAGAATAGTAAAAATATACTTTACACAGGCAGAAAAGGGGCGTTCCTTTTTGCGGGGAGTGGAGGAGGCCTTAAGGTGCAGACTTCCTGGGTCCACACTACTCCATTCCCAGATGGCCGTTAATTCATGAAGAATTTGTGGAGGATGCATTTAAGCATCTAAACTGGGAAGGCGGCTGTGTTTCATTAATGGCAGAGTAAGTAACTTGGGCCAACCCTTCCACTAAGAACAAGAAAATCTGGGCAAAACATTTCAGAAAAATCTCCTGGAAGAAATCAAGGAGGTATCAAGAAAATAAAGAACTATAAATCTGGGAGAAGACAGAAATCCAGAGAAGCGAGCTTGGCATCTGGGGCTGCTTTCCCTTAGAGGTACCTGCCCATTCCAAAAGTAGAGAATGAAGACTGAGAACCAAACATATCTTTTGACACTGTCTCACAGGGAGTTCATGGCCCATCAAGGAGAGGAGGAGTCCTGGTAAACCACCTAAGCTTTGGGTTAGGATCCTAAAGGACTACCCTCTAAAAGTTAAGGGTAAGTGGAAAAAGACCAGCCCTCACAAGGATTAAAGTCCTGCTTCAAATCATTTCAATCCATGACTGCGTTGAGGTGATATGGGTTAATGGCTATCCTAGACTAGCTGTGTGCCAGCAGAAAACATAAATCCTCTCCAGAGAAAGAAAACCATCCAAATCTTCAAACTGTGTCTATGGCTCTTTTTTTTATAAGTGTCTAGCACTCTATAATAAATAACCAGGCATAGAAAGAGATAAGACATATCCAAAAACCAAGACAAACAACAGATAATAGAAATATCCAGATAATGAAATTATCAGACATGGGCTTCAAAATAACTATGCTAATATATGTTGAAAAAAACAAAACACCAAATTAGTATTTCAAAAGAGAACTGGCAACCATTTTTAAAAATAAGCTAACTGAAAAGTTGTAAAATACAGGTAGTCCCCAACTTATGACATATCCAAGTTAATGACTAACCACGCTTGCGACCATTTGGAGGTTTTTTTGCTACATCTTATCTTTATCGTTAGTAATATGTACTACATGCAATGTTGCAGTACAATATTTGCTGATGTTATCATTCTTAGATGTTCTCTCACAAATGTTTAGATGTTCAATGTTATGATTTATAGAGATACTGATAATAAAAGGCAATAATGATAAAAATAAAAAACAAAATAAAATAAGGTATTCGACATAACGTCAGAATCGACTTACAATGGAGTCGCCCGAACAGAACCCTGTCATAAACTGGGAACTACCTGTAATTAAAATTAAGAACTCAGTATATGGGTTTAACAGCAGATTACACGAAGCTGAAGAGAGAGAAAATAAAGCAGAAGCAACACTTGTGAGTTAATGGGAGACAATGTTGCACAAATTCAAGAAGCTCTACAAATCCAAAGCAACAAAAACACAGAGAAAACCATAATAATGTCGTTTCGTGTGTCATAATGATATTGCTAAAGACAAAATGTAAACCTTATAAGCAACTAAAGAGAGACACATTATCTTCAAGAAGTAACAAGACTGAAAACTGACTTCTCAACAAAAACAAAGGAAGCCAGAAAACAATACAATGACACCTTTAAATGCTAAAACAAAAAAAGCTGTCCACCTAGAATTCTATACTCAGCAAAACTGCCTTCAAAAATGAAGTTGAAACGAACACACATGCTGACAAAAGCTGTGATAATTTTCACCAGAGGCTCATATTAAAGGAAATGCTAACAGATATTCACAAGTAGATGGATGAAAGCTGACAGATGCAAGGGTGAGAAGCAAAAGCAACAGAGTAGGTAAACACACGGGTAAATTTAAATGAACAATGACTATAAAAACAACAACAGTAACGACATTTTGTGAGGTTCAAAATATATATGCAATCAAAATATACAACAGCAGCACAAAAGGTGAGTGGGGATAACTAGAATAAAATGTTCTAAGACTCTTACACTATCTGGGAAGTGATAAAACTACTAATTTAGGTTAGATTTAAGTCAGTCAAGAATGCATCTTAAATTCTCTGGAGTAACCATTAAACATTAAAGGAATATAGAAATAACAAACTAACACAAAGAGGGAGAAATAAACTGATTAAAAAAAACAATCCAAAAGAGAGCAAGAAAGGAAAAAAGGACACAGACATACCACAAAAAAAAAAAACCAAACCCAGTGCCGTCAAGTCGATTCCAACTCATAGCGACCCTAGAGGACAGTGTAGAACTGCCCAATAGAGTTTCCGAGGAGCGCCTGGCAGATGAGGCAAATAGAAAGCCATGAGTCACACGGTAGTTTGAACTCCCAAAAGTATCAGTAAAGATATACACACAAAACGGTTCAATTAAAAAACAAAGATTATCATACTAAGGGGAAATATATGCTGCTTACAGGAAGATACACAGTAAATATAAGAAGACAGGAAGGTAGAAATGACCAAAAAAGATATGCCATAAAGACGTTAACCAAAGGGAAATTTGGAAGAGCTATGTTAATATTACACAAAAGAGGCCTAAGGCAAAAACTCTGAGTTAAAAAGAGACATTTCATAATGATAAAAGGTTCACACCAGGAAGCTAAAACAATTCTAAATATTTATATATACAACAAAAATGACAGAACTACAAGGACAAAGAGACAAATTGACAAAGTGGGAGATTCTAACTCAACTAGCAGTTACCTGCTATCAACTAACTGATGAGCAAGCAGACAAAATAAATAACGTGATCTATTTGATGTATATAGGACACTAACAACCTGTTGCCGTGGAGGTGATTTCAACTCATAGTGGCCCTACAGGACAGAGTAGAACCGACCCATAGGGTTTCCAGGGAGTGGCTGGTGGATTTGAACTGCCGACCTTTTGGTTAACAACTGAGCTCTTAGCCACCAAGGCTCCATATAGACCACTACAAATAACAAATGCAAGAGACACATTCTTTTCAACTATATATGTTTACCAAAAATGACCATAAGCTGGATCATAAAGCAACTCTCAACAAATTTCAAAATACTGAAATTTGTGCTAGAAGTCAATAACAAAAGGATAACTAGAAAATCTTCATATTCAGAAATTAAGAAAAACCTTTCAAAATAATCCACAGATCAAATTAGAAATCACTGTGAAAATTTTAAAATATTTTGAAATAAAGGACAGTACAAATACAACATATCAAAACTTATGGAATGCAGCTAAAAAGCTATGCTTTGAAGGAAATGTAGAGCTTTAAATATATTAGAAAATCTAAATTAATGAGTCATACACAGATCCAAACATAAATCAATTTTCATTTCAGTTTCAGTTTTAAAAACAAAAACATATCCTTCCTTTACCAATTTTTCCCAAATCTCTGTAACTCTTGTCAACTGGATTAACAGTGACCCCCAAAATATTTTAAGTAATAAGATGGAAGTACCTGTATAAAAATATTACATCTATTAGTGAGGTCTTCAGCAAACTTATCCATTCTCTGCTCTTTGGATAAAATAGATTCCATTTTCATCATCCATGAGCTCACAAAGACGTAGTAAGACTGCACATCTCTAACAAAGAAAAATAGTGAGGTTACTCAGCACAGGAAAGGAAACTTACTGCCATTTCTTAATACTGATTAGAATATTTCTTGGCAGCAGCTATTTTATCCGCCTGATTTTGGAAAAACAGATATCAGGTAGACATATACAATTTCCTCATTCAGTAAATATTTACTGCGTGCCAGGTGCTATTTCTCAGCACTGAGGGCAAAACAGGGAAATCGGCAGTAAACGAAACAGACAAAATCTCTGCCTCCTAAAGCTTTCATTCTAGACAGTAAAGCTGGACAATAAAGAATCGATAATTAAAATCATTAGGATATCAAACAATGATAAGTGCTATGGAAAAAAAATTAATCAGGGAGAAGGGACAGGAACTGCGGTGGAGGGTAAAATAGAGTGGGTCAAAGAAGGCTCCGCGAGAAGGTGATCTGGGGCCAAGACTTAGAGAAGGGGAAGGAGAAAACCATGCAAATACCTAAGGGAAGAGAATTCTAGGGAAGTAACAAAAGCAAAGGTCCTAGGACAGGAAGTGTGTCTGGTATGTTTAAGTAATAACGAAGTCGATACTGAAGCACAGTGAGCAGGGATGAGAACAGAAAAGATCAGAGAGGTAAAGGAGGGGGCAGGATTTGTGTAAGGCCTTGAAGGGAGTAAGGACTTTGTGAGATGGAAAAGTCACTAAAGGATCTGAGCAGGGTGGCTGGATCTATCTTTGGCTTTAAGAGGTATCAATATCACTTTGGCAGATAGTCTTAAAAATAAACTATAAAGAGGACAAGGGCAGAAGTAGGAAAACATTTAGGAAGCTACTATAATAATGCAGAAGAAAGAAGATGACATCTTGAACTAGAGTAGGAGCAGTGCAAGTGGTCAGAATCTGAATATAAAAGCTAACCTTTCCTGAATGCTTTCAAATGTGCCAGCCACATTCTAAGCACTTTACACAAACGAACTCATTTAATCCTCACAACAGCCTTATCAGGTAGGTACACTTATCTTCTTTTTATAGAAGCAGCACCTGACGTACACATACACAAAGGTTAAGTAATGTGCCCAAGAGCATACAACTAGAAAGCAGCTGAGATTCAAACCCAAATCCAGGAAGCTTTCCCGTCCTGCTGTTGTTGTCATGAGCCAGTGGAATGGATTTCTACCGGTAGCAACCCTGTAGACAGAGAACTGCCTCCAGGGTTTCCTAAACTGTAATCTTTCCAGGAGCAGATCTCCAGGTCTTGTCTCTCTCAGAGCCAGCCACTGGTGCGTTTGAACCACTGACCAACTGGTAAGCAGCCAAGCGCTAACCACTGTGATACCAGTGCTCCTTTTTCCTATCCTGAAGAGACTAAATCAATAATGAACATAATTATCTCTACTATGCAGGATGATTACAAACACTGAATCATTCTACAAATACATCTCAACTGAGACCATCTCACTCAAGACAGGAACTTTTAACCCACAAGCTGAATTTAAGGTATCCTTTTTTTTTTCTTTTAAAAACTTAATGTGCAAAAAATGGACAACTCCCCTCGTAGAATCTGATGTCACCAACTCTTTGCGGAAACTTTTCAGTTAGATAGGCTACAAAAGTGTCCCACTACTGCCAGTCAGAATCAGCTAGAAGACAGCTTTCCAGGACAAGTCACTGAAAACTCAATCAAGATTAGAATTCCAACCTGAGCTGTTGACTGGCCATACTGCAGGGCAATCTGTCAGTTTTAAGAACTCAGTGTGAAGACAGACTACCCCAAAACCTTGTTTAATAAATGTGTTTTGAGGAGGTGAACCCTGGCATCAAATCTGAGAAAAAAAGGTTTCCTGCAGAGCCAGAATTCCATTACAGTAAAGACATCAATGCTCCTACTTCTGGCTTTGCCTTGAATATGTGGAAATGTATTGTCTGACTTGTGAAGAATTCAATCGAAAAGTTGGGAATACAAAAAAAAGCACAGTCCTCGGACAGTATCTTCACTTTAGAGGAGGGAAAGGGGCTGTAATCAGAACTCAACAGGGACACAACGTATAGAAGGGAAGGAAAAGGCATGAGCAAGAACCAGATGGAAGAGGCTTAGACTATGGCGCTCTCCCTGATATCGACCATATCAATAACATTATGAAGGCAACTAATGCTTACAGTACAGAGCATTTAGTCAGTTTTAGATCAGACTTTGTGGGAAAAGGCAGACATTTGTCTGTCCTTCCACCCGTCACTCCTAGAGATGCCAGATGATCTCTGTCTTGTAAATGCGTAAAAATGAAACTGTTTCAAGTTAAAAAAAAAAAAATTGACAGAGTCCAAATATGGCCAACGGTCCTGTCCGTCTGTCAGCTTCATTTTAAAGTACAAACAGGAAAAACATTAAGGGGAAAAAACAACTTTTTGGACCAAATATAAAGTACTAAACAGTGTTAACACCTATATGCCATTAGGGCTTTGAAATGAAGGTTTATATCCCTACTTCTGAAGTCATTATTTTTCAGTGTCAAAATGGCTGTGAATGAAAAGCAAAATGCAGCAACTCATAAACCCCAGGCCCCAGTCAAGGTGGTAGTTGGGGCATTTGGCCACTTGGGGTCTAGCGTATAGTGTGTGGACAGGGAAACTGTCCTCTAAAACTCCCTCTTCACTTACATAATCAACTCAGGAGCCAGACCTTGGGACAGCTCTTAGTCACCCCCTCAGCTTTCTCTAAAATGTTAGGACAAAGCTCTTGCTGGCCACATCATCTCCCTTCTCCTGGGTTTCATTTTTATGAGGTGGATTTTAGGTTTCTCTGGCAGAATTGCAGGGGAAGTTAAGAAGATAACTGCCTCTTTCACCTCTGTGTAGCTCTCCAGTGACTGTACAGGTGTATCTTTGAAATCCAAGAATTTGGAAACAAAATTTTATCATGTGATGGGTATTTGAAAGCCAGCTGATTCAGTCTCCTACGGAGTAACACTCGCCTCCTCTACAGCATCTCTGACTGACCTAACAGTGGTAAAGGATCACACATGAACTCTCAGAGCAGTCTACACAACTCTGTCACAGGTTTCTAGAGTTAGGCTGGCAAGGATCTGAATCCCATCACTGGCACTTCCTTAACTAGGTGATCTTGCAAATTTCTTCATTTCTTTAAACCTCATTTTCCTTATCTGAAAATGGGATTAAAAAAAAAAAAGGCAGAGTAGTAGCTAACAGCTTGGGCCCTATAGCTGAACCACCCAGCTCTGTCATCTATGAACTGTTTAAACTTGGGAAATTTAATTTTTCTGTACTTCAGTTTTCTCATCTAAGTTGGCATCAACAACACTATCTACCTAATAAGATTTTCTAATGATTAAATGAAATAATACATGTGATGCTCCTGGAATAATTATTATAGCTTATAATAGCTTACACTGAGTAAACACTCTGTAAATATTAGTTGTTACCTTTATTTCCCTCGAAAAGATTGTTAGAGGGTTTACATGAGACATGTTTAAAGCCCTTAGTAAAATGACTGTTATAACAGTTAAGAGTTTGGGCCTGTTGGCAATTATTATTACCACCTGACACCTTCATCGTTTGGTTCTAGTTCAGCCTTCCGGAGCCACAGAGGTCAAATCTGTTCCCTTTCCAACCTGAAAGGCCCCTGCGTATTTAAAAAACCTACCACCTCATTTCTCAGGTTTCTCTTTTAAAAGTCAAACTATTTAGAGACACTTCAATGAGTCCTCAAAGGGCGAAGTTCTCAGGTCCTCTAAATCTTGATCAGCTTCATCTGACACTACAGTATGTGGCCCTCTTACAATGAGGCACCAGCTGTTATCTTACCACTAAGGACTCAACAGAACTACCAATTCCCATTGCCTAGATATTACTGGTTTCCTTAACCTGGGTACAACCGTCACTAATGTAATCTAAGTATATACTGGCATTTTTAGCAAACTCATCACATCGTGAAAGAATATCAAGCTTCCGATAACTAAAATACTTTTTTTTTTTTACTTACAGCTACTAATCCTGAGCCTTGTCCCTTCACCTTATATTCCTGAATTTATCTCTTATTCTAAACTCAAACATCTTTATTCCTCTGTTTTAGGATATACTAGAGCCCTCTGAAATCGCTGCCATTAGCAGTCCAGCCTAAGTCGGGTTGCAGTTTTCCACTGACTTTAATCACAGGACCTGGGCATATGGAGAGATGCTCTAGAGGATCCCCTATATAAGAGACACACTTCACCTTCCCCCATTGTGGAATAGCGGCCCAATTTCCCCTTGATAGTCAGGATTAAGAGAAGGTAGGTAAGTACCTCTATTATGCCTTTAACCATGTCACAGATAAAACTGTGACCAGCACAGGACGAGTGGCAGAGTGCACTAAAAATCTTCATTCTGCTCCTCATGTGATTTTAGCAGTATACTCAGGAATGTGCGTTAAGTTTAATTGTTGAAGGTGGGTGATAAGAACAGGGGGACTCTTAATACTGTTGTATTTTGTGTATGTTTGAAAATTTAACATAATAAAAGTTTAACAAAAAATTAGGTTATAAATACCAGAAGAAACAAAGAGTTAAAGATGTTCTTTGGGGGACATGACTGGCAGACGAAAAGGAAGTAGACATTTTTTACTTTAAGCCTTTAGGACTTTTTAAATATGCACATATATTACTTTGACAAAAATAAAAATAAAAGGGTAAAAAAAAGAAGTGCATTAAGTTGAAGCCAACTTCTCCAGAAGTCATCACGGATACACTGTTTTTAGTGGCATCGACTGCAACTGAATCAGAGGCTTCACTTTGTCATTCCATTTAGACAAAAAATACTTAATACAGCTGATAAAAAGAACCCGTATATATACATATACCATAAAGTATAAATTGCCTACGCCTTTTTTTTAAATAAGCCTAAACCTTAAAAAAACAAAAAACTTGAGTTTTCCTGGAAAATAAATCTCGTGCAGATTGCCAAGCCTGTTCTCTTAAAATGCAAATTATTTTCATGGAAGTCAGAGCCCTGGTGGCACAGTGGTTAAGGGTTTGGCTGCTAACCAAAAGGTTGGCAGTTTGAATACACCAGCCGCTCCTTGGAAGCCCTATGGGGAAGTTCTACTCTGTCCTATAAGGTCACCATGAGTAGGAATCAACTCAACGGCATCAGGTTTTTGGTTTTCATTTTCAGATAAGTAAGTACATTCAATTTTATAATGCAAATCCTTTTTAGTATAAGATCTGAAAATATAAAATATCTTAATATTTTCATTATGCTTGCTTATAAAACCTACTTGGTAAGTGATTGAGCTTTCTGCTGCAGGAAAGTATCCCTATGCATTTTAATGGCTTGAAGACTTTTTCTGTCTATAAGTTTGGCAGCTGCTGGTATCTTCTGGATCAGAAAATTATCGGGAAACCAAATAATATTAGCAGTTAGAGTGATGGCTGGTACCTGAAATAGTAAAAGTAAGGAATAAAAACTATTAAGTATAGACTAAATAATAAGCTGTTCTACAATATATAATGGAAGACAGAATTCATTTCAGGAAAAAATAACCACAAAATATACTCATTAACATGGGACAAATATTTTACTGTGGCACAAAGTTAAGGGATTTCTGTATCTAGTGTTGAGCACGACAATTATTTTATTCCACCTAAATATTAAACACAAACTCATGAATTTTCAGATGAATAAAAATATGCAAAGGCACATAAAAACTTATATCCTCATGACCCTGGTTTTCACTCTACACTAGTCAAAAAATAAAAAAGGCTGAGTTCTTACGGTCACATATGACTTGATTCTACACACTAACTAAATTTCATATTTTGAAATCTGTTGGACATCACAGAAATAACATAAGGGACCACATCTACCATGGCCTCCGCCAGACTGAATCCAGTACAACTAGATGGTGCCTGGCTACCACCACTGACTGCTCTGACAGGGATCACAATAGAGGGTCCTGGACAGAGCTGGAGAAAAACATAAAACAAAATTCTAACTCACACAAAAAAGACCAGACTTACTGGCCTGACAGAGACTAGAGAAACCCTCAGCGTACGGCCCCCAGACATTCTTTCAGCTCAGTAATGAGGTCACTCCTGAGGTTCACCTTCAGCCAAAGATTGAACAGGCCCGTGGAATGGAACAAGACTAAAAGGGCACATCAATCCTGGGGCAGGAATTGGAAGGCAGGAGGTATCAGGAAGGCTGGTGATAGGGAACCCAAGGTTGAGAAGGGAGAGTGTTGACATGTTATGGGGTTGTTAACCAGTGTCATACAACAATGTGTGTACTGTTTGATGAGAAACTAGTTTGTTCTGTAAACCTTCATCTAAAGTAAAAAAAAATAGCAAACTTGTAAAAAAAGGTTATTTAAAATTTTTTCTACTTCAATAATGGGAATGAGGGGGCAATAGAAGGAGAAGAAGGAAGGAAAAAAAGTAGTATTAGTAGCAGAAGTAGAACGTTAACATACACCAAAAAAATGAAAAATGTATATCAATATGTATTTACGGGAAGTGCAGCTATGAGGTATTTCATTTGTTACATTACTTATCTCCGGAATTCACAGATTTTAAAAATGTGTATTAAATTTTACTTTTTTGAATAGGAATAAAATATATTTTAATACATATTTCTACCTAATTTTTTTTAATCTATTCAGATTGAAAACATGAAGTTCTAAGTTCTTACCTTCTTACAGATGTCCAATAAAGACTTATAAAACTTTTTATCAACTGTTCGAAAAATTTGAAAGTGCAGCACAAAGAGTCCACAAATTCCAACATACTTGTCTCTTTGGTCAATTTCAGAAGGTTCTCCTTATAAAATATGAAAGAAAAACAGAACAAACATAATTAAATTCTGCTGCCAAGAAAATGCAAACTTTAAACAAAAACCAAAAAATGCATTTTACATTACCAAGTTTGGCTTCTACATTTGCAAAAATTGAGCGAATACTATGTGCAAATTCTTCAGCAAAAGTGCTATTTTTTGACACAGATACTCCTCCATTTAGAGAATCAAACTGTTGTTCTATACAGGCCTAGGCAGGAAACATTAAAGAGAAATTTAGATTCTCAGTAATAAGCTACTAAACAAACTTAAATATAGTGTGTGATAAACTTTTACAATTATCATCTTAATTTTACTATAAGTGAAGCTTAATCTAAGGAACTACATGCAGACTTGTATTTCCTGAGCCTAAGAAGAATTAAAGTCTTAAAAAGTGGTATAGTGATTAAAAGCTGTGGCCGCTAACCACAGTTTGGAATCCACCAGCCACTCCTTGAAGACTCTATGGGGCAGTTCTACCCTGTCCTATAGGGTCACCATGAGTTAGAATCAACACGATGGCAACAGGTTTGGTTCTTGGTTTAAAAAGTAGCCTTACAAACTTAAATCTAGAGAGTAACAGCATACCAAAAGCTTAACCAACTCCTTGAATAGCCTCAAAGATCCTTGAACAGTTTGAATTGAAGGGAAAAAAAACTCTCTTCCTAAATACAACTAGCACACTATTATTTTTGTTTGCTGTTAAATACTGAAATAATTATATTTTAGTGCACTAGCAATGCTTCAAGCCAAAGCACTTTTTAAAGCAACACATACTCAACAGTATTCTATAAAAGTATCCCACTATAATTCTGAGCTGGATCAAATAAAAAGCCCAATTGGTCTTGTCTGATACAGATCTATTTACCTGGAATATCATTCCATCGAGCAACTGCCCTTCTAGTTTCAGTAAAAACTTTTCGAATGGCTTTAGTTTTTCTTCTTGAATGCCAAATTTTGAAGGATTGTGATGCACAGATTTCAGTAATCTTGTGGAAGAACATAAGAAAGATCTTAAAATGGCCCACTGAACACTTAAAATTAAAAATTTTAAATTTCCCCAGATATCAATTACAATTTACAATTCTTGTTTGGCTCTATACCTTTGAAAGTTTGAGCAAAAACAACCCTGATATATTTAATTTTCTTATCATGCCTTTTTATATCATCTTACATTCAGATGCCTAGTGCTCTGTACCTACCAGATATTTAGTGAACACTTACAAGCTGAATAAAATAAAATACCCTCACTTAAACAAGTCCTGGAGTATATAATACAATGACACTAAGCTCAGGGGGAAAAAAAAAACCTGTCACACGGATGGAACATAAAGAAAAAACAAATCTGAGCCTTAGCAAATATGGCACAGGACCAGGCAACATTTTGTTATGCTACATGTAAGGCTACCATAAGCTGGAGCCAACTCGGCAGCAACTATCAACAATATAGATGGGCTACACTCTCAAATATACTCATTTGAAAATAAAGACTGATTACTGTCTTCATAAAATATTTGACACGTTGTTGTTGTTGTTTGTCATCAAGTCGGTTCCGACTCATAGCGACCCTATGCACAACAGAACGAAACATCACCCCGTCCTGCGCCATCCTTACAATCATTGTTATGCTTGAGCTCGTTGTTGCAGCCACTGTGTCAATCCATCTCGTTGAAGGTCTTCCTCTTTTCCACTGACCCTGTACTCTGCCAAGCATGATGTCCCTCTCCAGGGACTGATTCCTCCTGACAACATGTCCAAAGTATGTAAGACGCAGTCTCACCATCCTTGCTTCTAAGGAGCATTCTGGTTGTACTTCTTCTAAGACAGATTTGTTTGTTCTTTTGGCAGTCCATGGTATAGTCAATATTCTTCGCCAACACCACAATTCAAAGGCGTCAGTTCTTCTTCGGTCTTCCTTACTCATTGTCCAGCTTTCACATGCATATGATGCGATTGAAAATACCAAGGCTTGGGTCAGGCGCACCTTAGTTTTTAAGATGACATCTTTGCTTTTCAATATTTTAAAGAGGTCCTTTGCAGCAGACTGACCCAATGCAATGCGTCGTTTGATTGACATGAAAAAAAATCTAAATACAGATCTCCAGATCATATAAAGGATTTGCATTATTTCTATTTGTTTGCTTTTTACTAACATACTAACTATACGAAGTAAGACAGTATTTTTAAATATTTAATTGGCTCACCTTTTGTACATAGTCCAGTGGTCTTTCAATGTGACATGATTATCAATGATTTCATCCAAGGTGAGCAAAACTGTTAGCAGCTCTCCCAAGTGCTCATACATAGTCTGTCAAAAAACCTTTAATGATTATCATTTAATCACTAGTTAGAAGTTAAGCTTTGTGTGGATTTTTAA
Source organism: Elephas maximus indicus (assembly GCF_024166365.1). Lineage (NCBI taxonomy): Eukaryota > Metazoa > Chordata > Mammalia > Proboscidea > Elephantidae > Elephas > Elephas maximus. Next base: position 171,941,480 of record NC_064822.1, on the reverse strand, counting down.
AGTAAAATACATTTGAGCTAATTAATGAAATAAATTGAATAAATTGAAGCAGCTGTTAAATCAGTGTATTAAGCTACAGATCTGGTCCTCAGATTAGCCTTAAATAGATAAATACTTTGCCCAATATTCCATCCTTGTGATCTTGCAAATTTCACTGCCCAAAGAGACCATGTGGAGAATCTACACTGGGCCACTACTTGGAAAAGACTAAGAATGGCACTGATTGTGGGTAGTGATGCCTCATCACCTCAAGAATGAAAGAAAACAAATGCCAAAACAAACAAACAAATAAATCTTTTAATAGTCTTGCTATAATTGTTGTACTCCCCAATCAAAAATATACCAAACAGGTACACATACAAACTTCAAAGTAAAAATGCCATAAAAATTCATTTTACAGGTCAAATTAAATTACTCTTACCTGAAAATGAACTCCAGTTGTCTCTATAATTTTGGGTGCAATCCTGTAATAAAATAACATGCAGGTAAAGAAAGTTTCCTTTTTTGTCACAGATCTCAAGGAATACACATGGCAGCAGAAACGTAGAATTTTAATATGTATTTATCTTTTTCAAGAATTAAGTCACTAAAATTTAAGAGATCCAAGAAATTACCACCATACTCCACTTCCCAAGAAGGGCACTAATTTGCACATACTGAGTCTGGAATAGTCTTGCTTATAACCTGCTCATGGGCAGGGATATGAAAACATGTGGTCCACTGATAACATTAGCCATTGAACCCTAAAGGATCTATCTTGGGATGAAGGTGGAGAAATAATAAAACTGATTTGCCTATCTTTCTAAACTGTTAGAATTTCTCAACTCCCAACTAGAATTTTTGTTATCCCACACAAATTTGGGAACTAGTTCCTTCTTTGGTCAGGCTGATTTCTAAGTTCTCATTCCTACTGAAAAATAATGCACGGTACTGGAATTATACCAAAGTCAACAGCCACAGGGTAATTCAATTTTACTTCCTAGAGAATTTGCTCAACATTAGATAACCGAAGATAATAACTGTAATCAAAATACATACAGATATTTCACAAATAAAATGCATTCTTTAAAAGATTAAACATAAAATCAGATAAATTTCATCCTTCCGGGGGGAGGGAGTACTCTTAGAATTACACACCATGTACTGGGGAGGGGACAACTACGCTCTCATGTTCTTCTGCCATGAGGGGAACTTTGGTAAAAGGACAGAACATAAGATAAATACCTAACTTAAGGGAAAATCATGGGAATGAGAAACAATTAACACAGTCTTCCAGTTCATAAGGACAGTCAAGATGCAGCATGATATAACAAGAACAATGAATGAATTGACCAGTGCCTAGAACAGTACCTAAACTGCAATGGAATCTTGGCAAATAATTTCTCTGGGCCTCAGTTACCTCTTCTGATAATTGAGAATTCCTAGTCATATACTTAAAGTTATTGGAAGAATATAATTAAGTACTAAGTGTGGAGCAGCTGTTAAGTATAAAGCATTAATCAAATGTGATATATTTCTTGGGTAGTAAAAACAGCAGGGGCTCTACGAAAATTACATCATCTTTCTTGATTTAAGACAACCAACCAACCAACCAACCCAGTGCCACTGAGTCAATTCCGACTCACAGCGGCCCTATAGGACAGAATAGAACTGCCCCACAGGGTGTCCAAGGAATGCCTGGTAGATCTGAACTGCCAACCTTTTGGTCAGCAGCCGTAGCACTTAACCACTACGCCACTAGGGTTTCCCGATTTAAGGCAGTAGTCCCCAAACTTGGATGATCATTAAAATTAATGAGGAATTTTTTTTAATGTAAATTCCCTAGCCCTGCTCCCCAGAACTCTATATTTTAGGAAAAGTCCCATATGACTCACTGAGTCAGGGAACCATTAATTTAAAGGAGGCAGGAGAGGAATAAGGAGAGAGAACATGACACGTGCATTAATTCCATATTAGCCTTTTCTATTTAATCCGATTAGTCTGTCAAAATTCTCAATCAGACATATAATGGGTTGATTCAATGTGGGAGGGACCTGTCTTATCTACCTATGTAGTACACTACCAGGTAGTGTCTGAAATATTTTGAGTGTTCACAAAATGCTGAGTGAATGAATGAGTGATTGAATGAGTGAACAAACAAAAAACTATTTCAGGTAATTAGCTAGTTTCAGAAAAACATTTCCTGTATCTCTATCATACAAGTAAAAATATTTCTAAAATCCATTACTTGTTACTGATATAGAGGGCAGCCAACTGATGGACTACATTCATCACCACTTCATAGCACCTGGTAACAAAACAAGACAGTTCCTGAAATGACAAGTTGGGTATATGTTATAAAGTTGCTTTTTAATGTCTCCATTTCTGACTGAATTTTATGGTAACAACTCTAAACAAAATAATTTTCCAATAAAACCTCCTGTTAACAAGCACCCAGACAACTTCAAACATTCCTCAAGCAAACAACGCTTATGGCTCATCTCCTACATCCCAAAGTGATTTCTGCCTCTACCCCCACAGCATGTCATTCCCACTTCTATCATAAGCCTTATGCTTTAGTTGCTAATATAAACGTAAATGACACGGACTGTCTCATTCTTTTTTGAATATCCATTACCTAGCTTGGTGGCTAACACACAACTGCTTCTGAGTAAAAGTCTGTCCTACTCAATGAATAAATGAATGAACATTTGAATGAATGAAGGAGCTAAAAAGCTGCCAGTTTAAAAAGCATGATGATGAGGGGAAGGGATCTCCAGAAGTCACTCTGAAATAACTGAAATGTTTATTACTTTTAACCATATGCATAAACGGGCTTGGCATGGACCAAGTGAAATATCAATTATGTTTGTCATCCCATCTGCCACGTTGCAGACCTTCTGAAACTGTTTTACAGAGCTCCACTTTTCAAATCTATAGGAAGTTTGTATCTAATATATTTAAAACCTGATTAAACGTACAGCTGTTCTAAATTTTAAGCTCTGTAAAGGCAGGGACTTCTGTACGGATTTGTGCACTGCTGTATCTCCAGCACCAAAAACAGTTCCTAACATATATACTAAGCTCACAAAAAATATCGGCTGAAAGTTTAAAAATGGAATTTTATGCAGCTGTCAATGAGATAAAAAAACAAATTAAATTTTAAAGTTTATTAAAATAATGTCTTTCAGTTGTATTTCAAACAGGCTTTGTTTTACATTTCTTATTAAAGTTCTAAAATATCTTCATTTCTTGATTCCAATTTCTATGAAATTCTGATTTCCTCCTCTAGATTAAGTTCAGCTCAAGTCAATAAAGTTTAATTTTCAATATTTATGAAGTCTCTTTCAAAATATTTTGTCTCTATATTCACAGTTCTATGACCATTCAAAAGCATCAAAATGAGAAAAAAAAAAAAAAAAAACCAGTTGCTGCTGAGTCAATTCCGACTCTTGGCAAGCCTATGGATCAGAGTAGAGCTGTGCTCCATTGGGTTTTCAATGGCTGAATTATTTGGTAGTGCATTGCCAGACCTTTCTTTCACGGTGCTTCTGGATGGGTTTGAACCTTTTGGTTAGAAGCTGATCGTGTTAACCGTTTGCACCACCAAGGGACTCTGGTCATTTTTCAAGTATACAATTTAGACATAAATATCAACTATGTGTACTTGTAAAATGGATCAATTTCCTATTTAGGTTCTGACCATAACATAAGCGATGTCATCGGCAATTTACAAGACATTAAAGGGAGAGTTAGTGGCTTCTGACAATAAAGTTAGCCCAAATACACTTCTTACATTCCAAATTAGCTGAGGCAGGTTGATTGTTTAACACAAAAAAAGAGGGGGGCTTTCCTTTTGGGGTAAGTACAAGCAATTTCAACATTTAAGATATTCTCCAAATCTGGAGTCCAAAGAATTCTCAGCAGTTCTCATGAGAAGGCTGCTAATTTCTTCAGATATAGCAGAGCAAGTTTGCCTATCTAATCCATTTAGATTTTTAACATGTGCTCCTACAAATTATATTCCATAGCAAAATTTATATTACAGTGAATGTAAATGTTTAAAGCTACCTCTCACTAGGATGTAATAGCAACTAGCTAGCTCACTGATAGTAGAGATATATTTTCTTATCTAAGTAAAATTTCTTATTTTAAAATTTTCTGAGTCTGTTATTGATTCGACAGCAGTGGGTTTTTTATTCTTTAATAAAATGAATCAAAGTATGGCCCCACTTATATAAAATAGATCAAAGTCTATCAGTGGTTACCAGGGGTGGGGGGAAAGAGGAAAGAGGTAGACATTGCTTGGGTTACTCTGAACTTCCGTTAGGGGTGATGGGAAAATTTGGAAACGGACAGCGGTGATGGTTGTGCAACGTGGCAAACATAATGTCACTGAACTGTACGTGTAAAAAAATGTTGAAATGGCAATTTTTTTTGTTATATATATATATATATATGCTCAGCACAATTTAGGGGGGAAAAAAACTAAATCAGAACCAAATGTCAGAATCCCTTTGCTATTCAAAAGCAATCATTAAAAGAAGAATATCTGATATGGTGGCACACTGTTAAGTCTAACTTAAAATAAGAGGGGCTCATTGTAAATAGCCGAATTGGAAACCAACGTTTGGTAGCAGTATGAGTTTAGGCAATAAAATAAACAGCACCATTTGTTGAGTAACTTTTGAACTATATTAAAGACTATGAATGATACTACTACTTTGCTTTTAAGATAATAAATATCTGCAAGGCAAAACTACCCTAAACAAAGTCAAAAGACAAATGACAAACTGGAGAAAAGATACCTGCAACTCATATAAAGACCTAATATCCTGAACATGTAAAGAACTTCTAGAAACCAACAAAACACCAACAATCCAACCAAAAAATGGTCAAAGAATACCAACATTTAACAAAATACTAATGATCTTAAACATATGAAAAGAGGCTTAACTTCACTTGTAAGAGAAATAAAAATTTAAAAATAATTCTGAGATATTGAAACATTAATGCTAAATTTCTTTATGTCACAGAAAACTACAAGACAAAACCCATTTTTATCAAGTTCAAAAAGAAACAAAACTAAACATTTAGGAATTAAATATATAAGAAATTAAACAATTTTGAAAATGTAACACGGAGGGGGGCCGTGATTAGAAAACAGTACCCAAGCGGATGCAATGACACCTTTAACATTCTAGCTCCCACGTCAGGAGGTAAGTCTGTGGTGGTTCATTTTATTATTAAGCCTCATACCTTACACATCACATATGGTCTTTTATACATATCGATTATACATTTTTTTTTTAAATATATAAACGGGGTAGACAACAGTTACGTACAGTGTGCTATCATATCACTTCCATACACCCAAATGATCCAAATCTCAAGGACATTATCTCTGAGGTAGGTAGGATTATGAGTAGTTTTTCCTTATCTCCAATTTTTCTTTTTCCATTTCTACAAGCATTGTTTTTGTAATGGGGAGGGAAAAATAGAAGTTATTTTATACTTTTGGTAAAATTAAACCAAAAGATCTAGAATAACTAAAACTTGGCAGTGACAAAGAGAATACCTAAATTGAAACATGGGGTTAGAAGCATCAGGTGGTGCTGCTTTTAACACCCTCATCATCGCTCATGTAACAGCTTAATCATCTCCATTAACAGCCCTTCTTGACATAAATTCTCTTTTACCAAGTTTGAATTACTTTAAAAGGCACACTGACAAACTGTCCATAAATGAAATTATACAAAGAAACTCATTTTGACACCTGTTTCCCTAAAAATGCTATGGAAATCTTTTAGGCGTTACTCAACTCCTAAACTGTAACCAATGCTGTTTAACTATCCTATCCTCAGAGCAAACCTCAGCATCTGAAGGTTTCAGAAGTCTTTTTTAATTATGTGTAAATACCTCAAAGTTTTCAGGGAAAAAAAAAGCTCGATACAAATCAAAAATCACTTACCTGTAAGAATGAAATAAATCTTCCCATTTGAATTTGGCAATCGCCTTCCACCATGCTGGAATCTGTAGCTTTAAAAGACAACATGAGAAGTCATATTTCAATGTTTCAGATTAAACTCAATGAACACCAAAGGAAAAAGAAGTTATTTTTATAGCCCCATAAAACACAGTCTTTTACTACTGAAAACAAAATGAGACAATCATCAATCACACAAGCAGAGGTAAACATGTTTCACTACTTAATGAACTCAATGAAAATTCTCATCTAGTTACAGTACTGTCACTTATAAAAGCATCACAAACAACTCTGGTAAACTTGCCACTGCTTCGTCACTCAGGTTTTTTTCACCTGTTCACCAAACAAAAAGCCAACAAAAAACTCTGCAAGCTTATTCCCGTACACTGAGACAATATATCATCATGGCAGCCCTCGAATTGTCTGTTAGCGTTTGTTCATTTCACCCTCAAGAAAGGCATCACCACATTACAACTTTGAAATTTTAAAACTTACCTCCTTCTCCGTAGAACAAGAGGCCATTATAAAATTTAGTTTCAGCCTGATGCAACAAACAAAAAAAGATATTTTTAAAGTTATGCTGTTCTTTGGTTCCTAGGGCTCTTTCAGTTACCTATAGTTAACAGAGGACTGTATCATTTAAATACAAAATCACTTAAATTCAAAAAAAATTTATAATACAAATAAATTCAACTTATCTTTACTGTATCAAAGATGTTACTGATACTCAGGAAGTTTTTCTAGGATTTCTTTAGCCTCTACTATGTCTTACCCAACCATTCTGCTTCAGATCCTCCCATTAGTTCATGGGAGACAGAAGACACATTCAAAAAGGAAGAGAAAAAATGAAAATTTACCCACTTCCACCAGAATTTTAATGACTCATGGGTAAAGAAACACAAAATTAATGTATATTAAAGATTTAAAGCTTTTTTAAGAAATCAGTTCTATCTAGAAAGCCAGCATATGTGGCAAGTAACACACACTTTGGAAGTATGCAGACCTAGGTTCAAACTGTCACTACCACTAAGATGTTAAGCAAGTGATTCTTTCTAAACCTGAGTTTCCTCATCTATTCCTCACCTACCCCTCTGTGTTATAAAGGATTATCTAACAATATTAGCAAGGTATCTGGCACATAGCAAGTACTCAATGAAGGGTACTCATTATTGTTACTATTACTTTAAATAACTCATTCAATAACCAATAAATATTTATTGTATACTGTAAATATATAGGAACATATTTGATTTTAAATCATCTCTTTTTAAAGTCTTAAGACAGTACAAATAATTACCTCATATTTTAATTTCTTGATTTCACAACAAAGTGCAGCATAAACAGTGATGACTTTGTTTAAGACCTAGTTTCATTAATTAAAAACATAAAGGAAAAAAGTAAATTATAACAGATAACTTTTTTAAAAAGCATTTTTAAAAATGCATTTTTAAGTTTAGGAATCTGTACCTTGTTTTCGGTCTTTATAAGTTCCAAAAGGGAAGACTGTTCATAAGGCAGAAGCTATAGAGAGAAACAAAGGAAAAGAGCACTTCTTTTTAATTTGAAAAATCCTGTACAAAATTTTTAAATACAAAAATTGAAACTATCTCCATTCTATTTAAACTTGTGTGAGACTCTGTACTGAGCACCAGCACCATACCACTTTGTTCAAGAAAAACTCATTGGACAGTATAATAAGGAAAGTGAACAAGCTCGAGAAGAAATGGCCCCAACATGATAGGACCACGGTGCAAAAACCTGAGCTCCTCCCTAAGCCATCAGGTGGCTGATGGTGAGTGCGGTGCAAGAAAATGCAACGTAATACTGAATGTTATTCAGCTCCATTAATTATGACGATGGAAAAAGACCTCTCATCATTTTGGAATTTGCCCTGCAGACATAAATAAGGTAAGTAAGATGTTGTAGCTAAATGGGTCAAAATAAAATCTCATAAAGAACAGAACAACATAGAAAAGAAAAATTATCATAGCTCCTTGTACAACTCTACGGCTCAGACACATTTAAAACACAGTGTGCAGTTCACTTACCTTCTAAGTCTAGCTCAATTTCCACCTCTTTCATAAAGCCTGCCTGATCATCATCTACAAGTGATCTCTTTATTAAGTGTCATCTTCGATCTCTCTTTTGACAATGACTACATACTAACAAATCAGTATTTTCTAAGTAAATTATGCGTATCTTTCTCCTTAGGTTATAATTTTTGTTTACAGGGATTTTGTATGAGTTGACTTTCCCATAGTACTGAGCAAAGTACCTTGTATAGTAGTGTTATGGAACGAACTGTGTCTCCCCAAAACTTATGCTGGAATTCTAACCCCCATAGAGGTGAATATAATCCTATTTGGAAATAGGGTTTTGTTATGCTAGTGAGGCTATATCCATGTAGGGTGTGTCCTAAATCTAATCACTTCTGAGTTAGAAGGAGCAGCACAAACACGGAGACAAGCAAGTACAAATGGTTTGAAGACAGCCAAGGAACTGAGGAAAAGAGTGGCTACAGACATTGAAAGAAACAAGGATCTTTCTCCAGAGCCTACAGTGAGAGAAAGCCTTCACCTAGAGCCAGTGCCCTGAATTCGGACTTGTAGACTCCTGAACTGTGAGGAAATCAATTTCTATCCTTTAAAGTCACCCATTTGTGGCATTTCTGTTACAGCAGCACTAGGAAACTGAGACAAACAGAAATACAGCAAAATAATTGCCGAATAATGAAACTATAAAAAGGTTCCAAAGAAAGGAACGGTGGAGGCAGAGGAAGAGGGAATGTTTCCACATGAGGATACAATTTAAAAGATTAGAATTCTTCGCTTGGAGAAGATAAAAGCTGAGAGAGGACTTAACCCTTTTATCAGATCTGAGAGTTGAGATGAACACAAGATTTTTATTATAACTAGAAAAGGCCCTTTCAACTCATTCAAGTAATTTACACAATTATCTTAAGTGACAAAGCCAGGAATCCATATCAGTTTGGGTCTAGAGCCTGTGCCCTTATATTCACGACTCTAAGCTGCCTCTCTAACGCTTTATATATTTGAAAACTGAAGTCACTTCCCTCCCACTTTTTTCTCTTGCAGGCTAGATAGGCTTAGCCTTTAAACATCTTTCCCTCAAATTTGTCATTGCCTCTGTTTGTTCTTCAATACTTTCTTGAGAATCACTGTATGTAAGTTAAAGGACATCCACAAGAAAATTGTCATCTGTACTGTCACTTGCCATGAAGTCATATGTTTTATTTTTTAAGACTTGTTCTTGAGCTTTAAGGGTCTCTCCTGTTGCCGTCGTTGTTAGGTGCCCTCGAGTCAGTTCCGAACTCATTCTGTCGTTGCCTTTTCGCTTTTTTGACAGTGTGCCTGATGCTCTACAGTTGTTCACAGTACTTCCGAACTCACAGTGACCCTATACGTACGCCACATCGAAACACTGCCCGGCCCTGTGTCATCCCTACAATCACTCCAACATTTCAGCCCACTGTAGCAGTCACTGTATCAATCCATCTCATCGCGGGTCTTCCTCTTCTTCACTGAGCCTCTACTTTACCAAGCATGATGTCCTTCTCCAGTGACTGGGCCCTCCTGATAATATGTCCAAAGTATGTGAGACGCAGTCTTGCCATCCTTGCTTCTCAGGAGCATTCTGGCTGCACTCCTTCTAAGACAGATTTGTTCATTTTTCCAGCAGTCCATGGTATGTTCAATATTTGTCGCCAACACCATAAATCAAAGGCATCAATTCTTCTTCAGTATTCCTTCTTTATTGTTCAACTTTTGCATGCATGTGAGGCAACTAAAAATAACATGGCCTGGGTCAGGCACACCTTAGTCCTCAATGTGACATCTTGACACCGTAAGTATGGTAAAAAAGTACAACCCTGATGCACACCTTTCCTGACTTTAAACCATGCAGTAACCCCTTGTTCTGCTCGAACAACTGCTTCTAGATCTATGTACAAGTTCCTCATGAGCACAGTGTTCCAGAATTCCCGTTCTTCACAATGTTATCCATAATTTGTTCTGACCCACACAGTGAAATGCCTTTGCAAAGCCAATAAAACACAGGTAAATGTCTTTCTGGTATTCTCTGCTTTCAGCCAGAATCCATCTGACATCAGCCATATTCCTGGTTCCACGTTCTCTTCTGAATCTGGCTTGACTTTCTGGCAGCTCCCTGCTGATGTATTGCTGCAGCTGCTTTTGAATGATCTTCAGCAAAATTTTACTTGTGTGAGATATTAATGATATTGTTCGATAATTTCCGCATTTCATTGGATCACCTTTCTTTGGAATACACATATAGATCTCTTCCAGTCGGTTGGCCAAGTAGCTGTCTTCCAAATTTCTTGGCATAGAAGAGTGAGCATTTCCAGCTCTACATCCATTTGTTGAAACACCTCAATTGATATTCCAGCAATTCCTGGAGCCTTGTTTTTCTCCAATGCCTTCAGTGCACCTTGGTCCTCTTCCTTCAGTACCATTGGTTCCTGATCATATGCTACCTCCTGAAATGACTGAACATCGACCAATTCTTTTGGTATAGTGACTCTGTGTATTCCTTCTATCTTCTTTTGATGCTTTTTGAGGTGATGAAAACATTCTGAAATTGACCGTGGTGACAGTTGCACATTCTATGAATATACTAAAAACCTCTGAATTGTACACTTTAAACAGATTAATTGTATAGTATATAAATTACAGCTACACAAAGCTATTTTTATAAAGTTAATATGCAACTTAGGACAGTATGTGGTACCTAATAAATGTTCAATAAATATTAGTTATTATTTAAACAACAGGGTATAGTTTCAAAGACTGAACTACCTCAAAATGGAAGAGAGCAAGAGTGATTGACTTTACACATTAAAAAGACATCACTTTCACATTAAGATCCCCTAAATAGCATGAGGAAACTTCCTGAAAATAATGGAAGCATTCTATATCTATGTTTGGTAAAAATCACTGAACAGTATACTTAAAATCTGTGCATTTTACTATATGTAAAATAATCACGATAATAACAAAAAAATAAAGACTGAATATTCTATCACAGCCCTCTTAATTTTCTTAATGATGAAAAACAAATGCTCCTTCGAATAGCTGGAGTTTGTCTCATTCTTTTACACTAAGGGATAAAGATATTGAATTTTTGTCATTCTTTAACAACAAAAAAATATATACCTTCCCTGAATGGCTTAAAGGAAATTAAACATTTTTTTCTCCAAGTTTCTTTCAGCTCTCTAAATCCAAATAATAAAACATATTGCCCATTTAAAAAAAGGTTTCAAGATATAACATGTCCTAATAATATAACCGTAAGTAAAAAAATAAAAACCTTTAATGCTATCGGGTCAAGATTGAAATCCCACACATCTCCAATTGAGTCATCCAGGGCGTCTTCAATTCTTCTCAATTGAGATGTATATTCCTCAAGAAATTTTCCATAATTCTTCAGCTGGACTTCCGCATGAATCTCTAAATTTAAATTTTAAAACAATTTATGATAAGTACAATTAACAAGTTACAGGAAATTTATGGCAAATAATCTCAAAAATCACAGCAAAGTAACTACTAAGCATCATTAAATTTTATTACTTTAAAATGTCTGGATTTCTTGAAAATAAAGTTTCAAAGTTAAACAGAATAATTCAGCTTTCAATCGCCTCCAAATAGATTAGATAATTTTATAAAGAGTAGATGTTACTATACATATATATATATATGTACATAAAGATATAATCTTAAAACTCTCAACTTCACAGTGTTACAAAAAAGTCTCTAGCCCTTTACTCCATATAGGGCTAGTAAACAATCTAATAAATGCCTTAGACAACTCAATGTCCTCATTCTACATTTTAGTCACAAAAAACTCTTTTGCAAAAAAGACATGTTCGTGACCTAAAGAGGGTGCAAAAATCTGTGTTGTCATACAAGCAAAATTTAATAATGTAATTCTTAATTCTATGCACAGTAAACTACTGTTTCAAAATATACCCACATATTCTTTTTAAATAGAGATCTTAGACCTGCTTCATCATAGGGAACATTATTCCTGTAATACCCGATATTTCCCAAGATATTTTATTTATTTAAAAAATCTATTTAGAAAAGCTAGGAGAAAACACTGGCTGAGTACAGAATATTGTGCCAGTTTTTATAGAATTTTCATAGCAATAGATGACTCTTAAGATTATTGGAATAAAAACCATACCTGTCGTCATCAAGTCAATTCCGACTCAAAGCAACCCTATAGGAAGAGAACTGCCCCACAGAGTTTCCAAGGAGCAGCTGGTGGATTCGAACTGCCAACCTTTTGGTTAGCAGCCAAGCTCTTAACCACTGCTAGACAATAAAAGTTTTGCCTACTCATTGAAATAAATGAAAGTAAATCTTCTGCCTTGTGTTTAAGAATTCATTATTCCCGAAGGCAACAAATTCAAATCCAACTCAGTTTCTTTTAGTGATGTGGATACTTTACTGACTCTAGTGTTCTAGGAAAAGGCAGAATTTTTTCCTCCTAAAATTATCAATGTGAAGCAACTCTAATGCAAAAAAAAAAAAAAAGTGTTCTGACTCATGATGTATTCAAGTGTAAAGACCTGGCTTTCCCTCTCCCTTTCTGTAACTTATATTCTGAATCTTAGGTGGGTCAATTTGGTTCATTAAAGTATCTATCTCATTATAGCATTAATCTAGGCGATTTTAAAAAGCGATTGGTCTACATCTGATTCAAACTCCAAAAACTAACGAAAACCAGGCATACATAAAAGATGAAAAGTCTTCCTTACAGCTTAAATTTAAGAAATGCATAAGATTCTCAGTATCCCAAGTATTAGTCTCATTTACCTGGGAAATGAATAGTCAAAGCTGCATGGGAAAGCAAATCAGTACTTAATAACAATGCTAGAAAAACAGCCAACGAATTTCTCATTTCCCCAGAGAACATGGCCCCGGGACACCCTCTGAACTCAGTGCTGAAGTCACTCCTAAGGTTCACCTTTCAGCCAAAGATTAGACAGGCCCATAAAACAAAACCAGATAAAATGGGCACCCCAGGCCAGGGGCAAGAACAAGAAGGTAAGAGGGGGCAGGAAAGCTGGTAACAGAGAATCTAAACTTGAGAGGGGGAGAGTATTGACACGTTGTGGGGTTGGCAACCAATGTCACAAAACAGTATTGTGTTGTTTAATAAGAAACTAATCTGCCCTGTAAACCTTCACCCACAGTACAATTTTAAAAAAGGGGAGGGGAGGCTTCAAAAACTTATCACTCATTTCATCTACTTGGGGATTCACAGAGTAGCAGGCAACAGAAAACCTATAACAACATTGTAAAGGCCCTTCTACAAGGTAATGAATAGCTATAAAATTGGTAAAAGTTAAAAAGGTGTGACACAAGAATTACACAGTGGTTCAAAAGTAAAATTCCAAAATCTAGCTATATATTTATTTCCTGCATTCTTTGTTTTATCTTTGTATCCCTAAAAGTTAGCACAGTACGTAAACCAACAACCAAACTCATGGCAACCCTATAGGACAGAGTAGAACTGCCCCACAGGGTTTCCAGGGCTTCTTTATGGAGGAGCCCTAGCAGCACAATGATTAAGAGCTCAGCTGCTAACCAAAAGATTGGCAGTTCAAATCCACCAGCCACTCCTTGGAAACCCTATGGGGCAGTTCTACTCTGTCCCATAGGGTTTCTGTGAGTTGGATCGGACTTGACAGCAATGGGTTTGCCTTTTTTTGTTGTTGTTGAATATTTTTGGAAGCAGGCTGCCACAGCTTTCTCCCACAGAGCAGCTGGTGGGTTCAATCTGCAGACTTCTCAGTGCTTTAACCACTGCACACCGGGCTCCTGGTATAGTACACAGTATATAGAAGATATCTGTTGAATGAGATTATTCTAATGGGGACTATTTTAAAATCCGATAGTGTACCTTTCATGCTAATTTTTGAAGATACTAGAATGAGGACCTTTGCCCATAGAACTTCACACATGACAAGGTACACCTCACTGTTTAACCATAAATACTCTCCCCAAAAGATGAAAAAAATGTTGTTATTACCACTGAGATGACTTTTTTTTTTTTAATGCTGCAAAAAAGTAAGTATCTTGTGGAATGTTTTGTGAGTAACTACAAAGCATCCCGGGTGTAGCTCACCCTTCTTTAACAGACTAGTAAAACCTAACTACATCTCAGTTTGTAGACATTAGTTTTCTTCGTAATATCTAGCAAAATCCAACTGGGATTCCAAAAAAAAAAAAAAAAAGGATTCTACTTTGTAAAAAAAAGGTATTCTACTTTATGCATTACAAAAAAAGTTCATAAACAGTATGCCCCTATACAATCCTCCTATATAGACAAATATCACCAAAGAAACAGATTGCCAACTTATATTAATCTTAGTTTCACTAAAACAATGAATGAAATTGAATTTGTTGAGTTTTGGGGGGGGGTGGACTTCTAAGTTAAAACCAGACAATTCAGTTTTATGCAAATTTTGATGTAAATTTGCTGTAATTTTTGAAGCCCTTCTAGTTGCAATAGGAAACTACAGAGCACCACTGAAAAATACCACCCAGCACAAATAAAGGCATGAAGTAGATAAATTGACATTCACGTGTTTATTTTTATCGTGTGAAGAGTCCTTTTTCGCTACCTTCTTCGGTTATAAAAATGTGGAAAAAAAACCACTCAAACTTCCAAAAGTTGGTATGAGATGAAAAAAATGAAAAACAGGAAACCGAAACAGAAACCCTGACATCAGCTTCTTCAGGAACTGAACGCTTTGAGAATCTGGCGAAAACCAGACACAGGACCAACCTCAGCTCCCCAGGGCTGCCAGGACTCCCGGAGTGCGCCCCACCCTTGTCCTGGGGCTGCAGAAAGTGGACGCCGCTCACCTCGGGGGACCTAGGGGTCGCTAGGAGCAAGACCACCAAGCACGCCGAGCCCCGACGGGGCCAGCCTAGCCCATCACTGCTGGGAATCCAATCCCCAAAGTAACGCTTGACGGCGCGTCCCTCTCACACCCAAAAGGGTAAACAGTGTCCTGAATCCGACGGCTGAGTGGCGACCGCGACGCAAAGCCCTCCCGCAGGAGCGCTCCCAGGGCTTAGGCGGCCCAGAGGAGCGTCCACCCGCAGCCCTTGCCCTGACGCTCCCTTACTCTGTGAGCCGTCGTCAACACGGTCGAACTCCCAGTCCGGGGACAGAGTCTCCACCGCCATCACCCCGGCGCCTCCCACAAACACCAGCCCCAACCAGCCCGGGCGGCGACAGCAGCCTCACCCGGGCCGCTGTCACAGCACGTGACTTCCGGCCCCAGTCCCGCCCACGCTCACGCGAGCCAACCGGGCTGGTCGCCCGTGAAGGTCGCAGAGGCCGCTGGGAAAGCGAGTCCTCCGCGGTGACTCAACGCGGTAGCCATGGCGGCGGCGGTGCCAGTTTGGGCCTCGTCACCCTTCGCTGCTCTCCTCATGTGACATTGGAACCTTCGGTTTTGCCCTGCTGTACCGAGGCGATTTTTACTACTTGAGAGAGTTGTTCTCTCTGTCTAGCCTAAAAATGGCAAAATTGATGGGCGAGGGGCTTAACTGGAACGGTCCGCGTGGACGACGCTGGGCAAAGAAACCCGGATATTTCCAACTCCCCCTCTTTTGCATGTCCTGTGCGGATTGTTTTTGAGACAAGACTGCTGTGAGAGGGGGATTACTTTACCAACACTCTAGGGAAAAGCTTACTACGTTACTTACCTAGCGCCCATCGGCTTTCACCCGCTCCTTTTAAAGAGGGGAAGGAAAAAGAAGCGTTGTTGAAGTGCATTTTAAAATGCTCCTACCTTCGACCTGGCTTATCCAGAAATAGGAATCTGTGTATCTAGTTACTCTGCATGTACCCAGATATCTGCGCAAGCATTTGCGTTGCAGCATGGTTTTTAACAGAAACTCTAGGAGTCCTGGTTGTGCAGTGGTTAGGTGAGAGGGCTGCTAACCAAATCCACCAGCGGCTACTTGGAAACCCTATGCTGAAGGTCTCCTCTGTTCTCTAGGGTCGCTATCAGTCAAATTTGACCCGATGGCAACAGGTTTAATTTTTTTAATAGGAAACAGGAGCCCTGGTGGTGGAGAGGTTAAGAGCTGCAGGCTGCTAACCAGAAGGTCCGCAGTTTGAATCCACCAGCTGCTCCTCGGAAACCCTACCGTGCAGTTCTCTGTCCTGTAGGGTCGCTGTGAGTCGGAACCGACTTCGAGGCAACAGGTTTAATATGAAACGATCTCCATGTCCTTCAATAGAGAATAATTATATATGTTGTAATACATTCATACTATGAAATACTAGGTAACTGTTAAGAAATAGGTTTGTAGCCGCACGAAAAACCGACAGGTGGCGGTTTCAGGGTAATGTGTATGTTGTGATTCCATTTGCTGGGTCCTTATCGACTCGACAGCAATGGCTTTTGGTTTTTATACATGTGTATTTGCATATGTGTATATAAAAGCATCTACCACCTATCTCGTTTTGTTTTTGGACTGTGGTGGCTTGTGTGTTGCTGAAAGGTAACCCATTGGTACTTCAAATACCAGCAGGGTCACCCATGGTGGACAGGTTTCAGCAGAGCTTTCAGACTAATACTAGGGAGAAAGGCCTGGTGCTCTGCTTCCAAAAATTAGCCCATGAAAACTCTGTGGATCGCGAAATACTGTTCAATTCTTCAACTCACTTACTTTGGACACATCATCAGGAGGGACCAATCACTGGCAGAAGACATCATGTAAATTGGAGGGCCAGCGAAGGTGAGGGAAGTCCACGATAAGATAGAGTGGTACAATAGCCACAAAAATAGACGCAAGTATCCTAACAATCTTGAAGATGGTGCAGGACTGGGCAACATTTCTTTCTGTTACACATAGGCTCACCATGAGTCTGAGCCAACTCAACCACAACTCACAACAACAGTGTAAATGCATAGAAACAGAACTCAAATCATACTTGAGAGGACAATGGCCATCTGTGAAAGTGTGTGTTGGTGAGTAGAAAGTGAGATTTTCAAGTTTTATCTCCTTAGGTGTTTTTGAATCTTTAACCATGAGAATATATTAAGGTTGACTTGTGTAATCTTAAAAAAAGTACTAAAAATAACAAAAATCAATGCAGAAGAAAAAGGTCTCTTGAAGAGCATTCCTATGAGGCTCTTGGATCTGCAGTAGGTCAAGTATTTACAGAGTGCCTGCTATGTACCAGGCATTAAGCTAGATGCTAATGTTAATAGATTAGTAGCAAAAGGCCCTGTAATGTAATAATTAAACGCACAGTTTCTAGAGCCAAACTGCCCAGGCCCAAATCCTGGCTCTTCAACTTAATAGCCATGTGATTTTAAACTAAGTAATTTAATCTCTGTCTCATTTCCTCATTTATAAAATGAGAATAATACTAGTAAATGCCTCAGAGGACTGTTTTAAGGACTAAATTAATTTATACATGTTTGATGCATAGAACAATGCCAAGCATATGCAATAGAAGTATTTGCTATTATCAATCAATATAATCTTATTTTTTTTTAATTTCAGGGATTGCCTGTTTTGAAATTAAATATGTTTAAATCAGATTCCATCACCTAGAATTGCAAGTATTGTTAGAGAATTAGAAGTTAGATACTAAGTATAAAAGCATACTCATTATAAACTAGAAAGTGCTATCTGAAAGTTATTTATTATAATAATAATAACAAAAAAAAAACCAAACCCACTGCCGTCGAGTCAATTCTAACGCATAGTGACCCTATAGAACAGAGTAGAATTGCCCCATAGGGTTTCCAAGGAGTGCCTGGTGGATTTAAACTGCCGACCTTTGGGTTCGCAGCTGTAGCTCTTAACCGCTGTGCCACCAAAGTTTCCATTTGTTATAATGGATGTCCTATATTTCTTAGGGGTAGTTTACAGAAGGCAGATAATAATTCCAAGGATTCAAAATCCCTTCCACTTACCATCACTCACGATAGTACTTTCTGGAAGGCAAGCTGGGAAACAGAAGGAGAAATATTTTCTATGAACAGTATTGTGCTACTTTGAGAGCTTCTATGAAGAACTTCAGAATGGCTGCCCATAAATCCTTGCCTTTTTTTAACCCACACTCTGACACCCATAATTTATGTACCAGTTTATTCCATGCCATATGTGTGCATACATATTACATAGCTAAGGTTTTGGTGAACTTGTTTCTTAACAAACATTTCAAATATTTTCTTATAATAGAAAATCTATAGTAATAACTCCCTAAGGATGGTTCACTTGCAATTTGTCAAAGTCCTATGCGTACCGGTCAAAAAGATTCCTAATATGTTAACATTCATGCATTTATTTACAAAATAATTTCTCACCTGGACAGTTACCATAGACCTGTGAGAAGTCTTCTCCCTTCCCTGCTCATGCTGCTTTCTGAGTGAAGTTTCTCAGAATCTATCTGATTAGGTCACTTCCCACTTTAAATCCTCCAGCCGATTCCCATGGCCCTTGGCAAGGAGTTTAAGCCTCTTAGGATGGAACACAAGGCTTCTTCTAATTTACCCTTTGATGGTTTTCTAAAGTTTCCACCCCTCCCACTCCCCAACTGACACTCAGTTTGCTCTACTGAGATACCAGAGTATTTGCAATTTCTCAAACGGGTCCTACTGCTTCCAACCACTGTGAATTTACATGTGCAGATCCTTAGATGAGAGCATGCTTCTAGGCTGTGTCCTCCTAAACAACTATAATTTTGTCAAAACACAGTTCAGACATTAGCTTATGTCAGAGATTGATGGCCTCCAAAGATACGTTATTCCTTTCTCCCTCTAAGAACCCCACTTTTTAATTGGGGCACATGGCCACCCAACTCAAAGATTTTCCAGCCTCATCTATAGTCAGATGTGGCCATACTATTAAGTTCTAGCCAATGAGATATAAGTAGTAGTTTGGAATAATTTTAAAATAAGAAAGTAAGCCAGGAACAGCAGCTAACACTCTGCATTTGCAGTGTGCCCTGCAGGCCCAGTGGTTAAGGGCTCCACCACTAACCAAAAGATTGGCTGGAGAAAGACCTGGCAATCTGCTTCCATAAAGATTGCAGCCAAGAAAACTATGGGACAGTTCTACTCTGTCACTGGGTTGAAAATCGGCTGGACAGCACCTAACAATAACAAGAATTTTAAGCCTTTTACATATATCACTATATTTAATGTCTACAGCAACACTCAGATTCAGCCCACTGATCAGCAATACCATCTCTGTCATGTGTGAAATTTTCATGTATTTATAGGTCTGTTTCTGTGTTATTAAATTCGTCTATCTCTATGCCAATACCTCCCTTCTTAATTATAATAGTTGCTATCCAGTAGGGCAAGCCGCATGTCCGGTTCTTCCTCAGGGGTTATCTTTATTTTTGGCCCTTTTTTTTTTTTCTGTTTGCCATTGCAAACATATTTTAGAATCAGCTTGTCTGGTTCCATAGGAAATCCTGTTGGAATTTTGATGAGGCGTGCGCTAATGGGTTTTTTTTTTTTTAAGTCAATTTGGTAAGAATCGATATCTTTTTTATTTTGAGTCTTCCTAACCCTTATCATTTATTCAGGTTTTCTTTAATGTCTTTCAAGAAAGCTTATACTTTTCTCCTTCCAGTTCTTACACATCTTTTGTTAGGCTTTTTCTTTTTTTCTTGTTTCCAGCATGAATTTTATTTCCATCTTCAGCTGGCTCTTTGAGTTTTTATTTTTTTAATTTTATTGTGCTTTAAGTGAAAGTTTACAGCACAAATTAGTTTCTCATTCAAAAATTTATACGTAAATTGTTTTGTGACATTGGTTGCAATCCATGCAATATGTCAGCACTCTCCCCCTATCCCTTTACACCCTGGATTCCCTGTGTCCATTCATCCAGTTTTCCTGTCCCTTCCTGCCTTCTCGTCTTTGATTTAGGGCAGGTGTTGCCCATTTGGTCTCGTACACTTGATTGAACTAAGAAGCACCTTCCTTGTGCTATGATTCGTTTTATCAGCCTGTCTATTCTTTGCCTGAAAGGTGGACTTCTTGAGTGCCTTCAATTCCGAGTTAGCAGAGTATCCTAGGTCCGTAGTCTCGGGGGTTCCTCCAGTCTCTGTCAGACCAGTAAATCTGGTCTTTTTTTGTGAATTTGGGTTTTGTTCTACATTTTTCTCCCACTCTGTCTGGGACTCTCGGTTGTGATCCCTATCAGAGTGGTAGGTCGTGGTAGCCAGCCAGGCACCATCTAGTTCTTCTGGGCTTAGGTTGGTGGAAGCTGTGGTTCACGTGGTCCATTAGTCCTTTGGACTAATATTTTTCTTGGGCCTTTGGTTTTCTTCATTCTCCTTTGCTCCAGATGGTATGGGACAAATAGATGGCCACTTGCAAGCTTTTGCGACCCCAGACCCCATGGTAGGATGTAGAACATTTTCTTTATGAACAGTGTTATGCCAGCTGAACTAGATGGCCCCTGAGACCATGGTCCCCAGTTCTTAGCTCCAGTAACTGGGTCCGTCAAGTTGTTTAGATGTGTCTAGAAATCCTCTATGACTTTGCCTTGGTCAAGTTGTATAGACTTCCCCTATATCGTGTATTGTCTTTCCCTTCACCAAAGTTAGCGCTTATCGACTATCACGTATTTATTATGTATTGCCTATAGCTGCTCTTGGAGCCTTGGTAGCGCAGTGGTTAAGATCTGGATGACAACGGGTTTGGTTTGGTTTTGGTATGGCTGCTTTTGCACTACAATGGTAGAGGTGAGTAGTTGCAAAACAGAGCATAACGCCTAGAAAGCCTAAAATATTTACTATCTGGCCCTTTACACAAAGATTTGCTGACCTTTGGTTTAGAGTCATATAGCTGTACAAGGTTTATTAAGAAAAACAGCAAATCTTTACCTACCTCCTCCTCATTATCCCTTCCCAAAGACAACCACTTTCACCTTTTTTAGTTGATTATCTGGTGTTTACTTCTATGTGTCTAAATAGCATGATTAGAATATTACTTCTTGATTTTTCAATACTGGCTAAAATCTATTTTCTTCCCACTATGGAAGATGAGGACTTAACTACCTTTTTCTATATCCCTGCCATCCCTCCTTCTTCTCAATATCATTATATAATAATTTTGCTAAGATCAATATTCAGTGTTATGATTCTTCTAATGTGATTCATATTTGAGCCATGCAGCGGACGCTGATTTCTTTTCTAATGCAAAGCTTTTTATTTTTCCTGGAGTCATTATCTTGTATTCTTCTTGTGTTTTCCTTAGTTTGATTTTCACCAATTCAACCGAAAATCTTCACCAATTACTCGAATTTCCCTTCAGGTCCTTCAGATACACTGGGTGCTCCATTCATTTTATCATCTGAAGAAGTCTCCTGAAGCTTTGTAGCCTACAACAATCTGGAAATTTTTAGCAAGTTCAATGTCCATTATAATTTCTTCTTGACCCAGTGTCTTAGTTTCATAGGGCTGCCATAACAAAATACCACAAAGTAGGTGGCTTTAAAGAAGAGAATTTTATTGTCTCACAGTTCTGGGAGCTGGAAGTCTGAATTCAGGGTGTCAGCAGAGCCATGCTCTGTCTGTCTATACTAGGGGACGATCCTTCCTTACTCCTTCCAGCTTCTGATAGTCCTGGGCGTTCTTTAGCTTTTAGATGCATCTGCATCTGGGATCTGTCTTCCCCGTGTATGTGTCCTCGTTTCCATGCCTGTTCTCCCCTATTATAAGACACCACTCCGAAGGGAGTAAAACCTACCCTACTCCAGAATGACATAGTTAACTGATAATATCTTCAAAGAAAAACCCTATTTCCACATATAGGTACAGGGGTTAGTACTTTAAAGTACCACTTTTGGGGGGACGCAATTCAATCCATAGCGCCCAGTAATCATTGTCATGTCTCCTTTTTTTGTTTTACTCAAACAAAACAAACCCATTGCCGTCTTGTCGATTCTGACTCATATAGGACGGAGTAGAATTACCCCAACAAAACTTATTTTCTTACAGTTCTGGGGGTCAAAAATCAGTCCAAAATTAGTCTCACTGGTGGTGTAGTGGTTAAGAATTTCAGCTGCTAACCAAAAGGTCAGCAGTTCTAAACCACTAGGTGCTCCTTGGAAATCCTATGGGGCAGTTCTACTCTGTCCTATAGGGTCGCTGTGAGTCGGAATCGACTCAATGGCAATGGGTTTGGCTTGTTTTTTGTTTGGGCTAAAGTCAGGATCTCAGCAGGGCTGGTTCCTCCTGAAGACTCTGAGAGGAGAATCTGTTCCCTGGCATTTTTCAGTTTCTACGCATTACTTCAAACTCTTGCTTCTGTGGTCACACCTCCTACTCTGACCCTCCTAATCCTTTTGCCTCCCTCTCATAAAGACCCTTGTGATTACACTGGACCCACCAGGATAATCCGGGATAATCTCTCTATCTCAAGATACTTAATTTAATCACATCTGCAAAGTCTTTTTTAACATGTAAAGTAACATATTCCTAGGGTTTGAGGGTTTGAGGATTAGGATGTTGATATTTTGGGGGGTTTATTATGCAGCCTGCCACAGGCTGTCAGCTCTTTGAAATCAGGGACCATGATTTACATCCTGCATTGAATAGGTCCTGGTACTTACTAAACAGTTGGCACAGTGGTTAGGAGCTCAGTTGCTAACCAAAAGGTTGGTGGTTCGAATTCACCAGTTCCTCCTTGAAGCCCTATGGGGCAGTTCTACTTTGCCCTGTATGAGTCAGAATTGACTGAACCACAACAGGTTTTTTTGTTTTTTTTTAATGGAGATAGTTACCAACCACCTAAATTTGTAAGAACTTCAAATTTCTGAGGTTTTTTTTAAATGTCTTTTTCAAAACTGGTTGTTCTAATAGTTCAAGTGGCCCCATTTTTAAATAACAGCTATAAATATAGGAATTCGAGGATACTGAAGTTTTTCCTGATAATTCCGTATCTGAATTTCCTGTGGTTCTCCTTTCTGTTGTCTGGGCTTTGTTTTCTCTTGTTTTTCCATCATTTGGTCCTGTTTCCTGGTATACCTGATAATTTTTTTAGCACATCCTGGTCTACATGTATGAAAAATTGTAGAGATCATTTAAGACTGAATGATGTTAGCTTCCTCCAGAGAGGATTACCATTTCCTCTGGAAGGCCATTAGAGTAGGGGGAGATTATTTAATCCAAATTGTGATTGTTCTGATACAAAGCTGGATTTCTGTCTTTGTGAGGTCTGGTCTGTTTAATTAGCTGTTACCTTAATCTAGGGTTGTAACTCCACAGGGATCCTTGGAAGGTCCTGCCAAACCTCTGCTCAGCTTTTCAGCCTATCCGCTACTGCTTTTTGCTACTCAGCCTCTTTGACTTGGAGCTGCCATTTACAAATAGCAAATGCCTTGAGGTAAAATGTGGTGCAGATGTAAGGCTCACCTCTCTGGGCCACGTCTCAAAGATTGTGGTTCCTCAAATCCTTACTGTCCTAGGTTTCCAGTGCCTTCAAAAAGATTTTTTAAGATATTTTTCCAGTTGTGCTCAGCAAGGGAGCTGTTCTGATGTAAGCTAGGCAGCCATAGCTAGAAGCCCTGAAGACTTTTCCATTTTTTTTTTTTAGCAAAGGTATTATTGTTTATGTCTCTGCTTCCATTCTTGCCCTCCTTCTCTTAACTGAGTTAGTAGTCAGAGTTTTATTTTTAAAATATAATCAGAGTATGCTACTCCCTTGCTTAAAAACCGTTAGTGGCTTCCAGTTGTACTTACAATAAAATACAGCATAGGAAAAGCCCATTTACTTCTCCAGCCTCGTCTAATTTTGCTCATTATGTTTTAGCTCCACATGAATGCCTTCTCACGCTGTGCCTTCTTTTTGCCTGAAAAATTCTACCCCCACTGGCTATCTCTCACTCATCTTAGACATTTCAGATTAAATGTGACTTCCTTCGCAAGGCCTTCCCTGACCACATAATCTCCAATAGGTACCCCTTTTACTCACTGTATATTCTTTTCCTTAGTAGCACTTATCGAAATTTTTTGATCATTTTATTATCTTGAGATTTACTTGTTTAATCCCCATCTCTCGCTAGACTAAAAGCTCTATAAACCAACATCCAAACCATGTCTCTTTCAAACAATTCAGTGTTAAGTATATTGCTTGCTACACAGGTGATTAACATATATTTGTTGAATGAATAAACCAGTAATTATTTTTTCAATTGCTTTGAAGTATTTTGCAGGGAAATTAGTTCTTCAGTAGGTGGCAGTGTTTGTTAAAGAATCAGCAAGAGTTAAAAAAAAAAATCGTTCAGTAAAATGACTTCCTTAATTATTTATTTCTTCAACCAGTATTTAATTAGGACCTGCTTTAAGGATTTGAGATACTACAGTATCCAGAACCCTTCAAAGAACCCAATTGCCTGATAAGAAAAACTCCTTCTCTCTTTAAAATATTTTAACTTGTTAGTTGCCATCTAATTGACTCTCATTCATGGTAACCATATGTATAACCAAAAAAAACCCCAAACTTGTTGCCATCAAGTCAATTCCAACTTATAGTGACCCTACAGAACAGAGCAGAGCTGCCCCATACAGTTTCCAAGGAGCACCTGGTGAATTCAAACTGCCAGCCTTTTGGTTAGCAGCCGTAGCTCTTAACCACTACACCACCAGGGTTTCCCTATGTGCAACAGAACAAAACATTGCTAGGTCTTGTGCCATCTTCATTGGTATGCAGAGTCTGTTATTGTGGCAATTCACCTCATTGACAGTGTTCGTCATTTTCACTTACCAAAAAAAAGCCCATTGCTGTCCAGTCAATTCTGACTCCTAGCGACCCTTTTCACTTAGGTGTTGGCAAAATATAGTTGGTGAGTCTACTGCCTGTATTTGTAAATAAAGTTTTATTGGAACCCAGCCATCCTCCATTCATTTTCATATTGTCTATGACTGCTTTCACTCTACGACAGAATTAGGTAGTTGCAACAGAGACAATATGACCCTCAAGCCTAAAATATTTACTATCTGCTCTTTTAAAAAAAGGTTGCCAACCCTTGTTTTAACTCCAAAAGAGAAAAATGAGCAATATATATATATATGTAAATAGGGATAAATATATTTTTTCTATCTAAGTTATAGCTGTCCCTGGGTGATTGCAAATGGTTAACACACTTGGTTACTAACCTAAAGGTTGGAGATTTTAGTCCACCAAGAGACACCTCAAAAGAAAGCCCTGACAATCTACTTCCAAAATCAGCTATTGAAAACCCTATGGAGCACAGTTCTACTCTGACATACACGAGGTCACTATGAGTCAATATAATTTATAACCTAAAAAGTGGGTTAAAATAACCTAGTTTAAAAAGCGTAAATATCTTAGAAAAACTTAATCATTAATAAAATAATTGCCAAGGAGATTTCTGGTAATGGAGGCCACATGAAATGGTCAAGTAAATCCATTTACAGTTAATAACCAAGAAAAGTTGACAGAATGTAATAAAAAGAACTATTTAAATATCACATAGAAACTAAAGTCTAGCAGAAACCATAGGAGAATTCACACAGTAACTGGTAAAATGTGAGTTTGTGGCTTTTGCTGTGGAGTACCCCTTACCCCCTCAGGTCCAGCTGTGAAAAACTGAAGCTTTACTGGCTCAAGGCAGCAGCAGACTTAAGTTCAGAGTTGTTGTGAGAGAAGCTGAAAATTTAAGGAGGAATCCTGGAAGCAAGGAACTCACAGAAGGTATGAGACTAAAAATCTGAGTATAAATTCTGGATGACCACTAAACCACATGCAGGGGGGCTGGAGAAATAGCAGTCAGGAGTCCTGGAAGGACAGAACTGCACTGGGTGAGATTTGCAAGTTTGCTGCTCTTTTGACTGTATATAATTTTTTTTTTTATTCCCCAAAAATGTGTACCTCATACAGCAGAAAGCTGAAACCTTATGGGTTTCAGGTAAGAGAGAACAGAGGTGACAGAGTAGCTTGAAATATAGAAGGGAGCTACAGAGGATGAACCCCCAAATCTGAGTATGAATGCTCAGGGTTAGTCAAGTCCTTGGCTAAACTAAGAACTGAACAGAAATAAAAGCTGCTGCACTCTGTGGGAAAGAGGGTTTGAATCCAAACAATTTTACTTCTTTCTAAAACAAAACATCAGTGATTGTCAGGAAAACATAACAGAATCCAGAGTGGCTACATTGTATTACTTACAGTCCTCTAGTTCTCAGCCCAGAATTACTAGACATGAAAAATAAAAACAGGAATGTATGATTCACACTCGGAGGGGCGGGGGTGGGGGGAGGCAGACTACAGAAAATCTAAGTAGGCCCAGATGTTGGATTTAGCAGATAAAGACTTCAAAGCAACAATTACAATTCTGTTCAAAGAATTAGGGAATTATATTCAAGGAATTAAAAAAATATATTGTCTTAATGAGTAAATGGATAGGGACTATCAAAAGAATCAAATGGAAATTCTAGGACTGGAAACTGCCAATAAGTAAAAAAGAGTAATTTAGTAGATGGCACAATAGATTAGAGATGATAGCAAAAGAAAAAACTAGTGAACTTGAAGGTAGATAAATAGAAATCATATGATCAAAAGAACAGAAAGAAAAAAGAAAACCACGTATAAGTACATCAGAGTAAAACCGCTGCCAAAAAATGCCAAAGATAAAGAGAAAATCTTGAAAGCACCAAGAGATAAATGAGATCACTCACAGGGAAACAACCAAAAACCAAACCAAACCCACTGCTGTCAAGGGTAACAACAGTATGAATAAAATGACTGGTGTTTTATCAGGAAGAGTAGAGGTCAGAAGACATTGGAATGACATATTCGAAGTGCTGAAACTGGGATAAAAACTGTCCACCAGATATTTTATATCCAGCAAAATTATTCCTTAAAAATGAAGGCAAAATAAAGATACTTTCAGATAATGAAAAAAGGAAAGAATATATTTTTACAGAATTGCACTATTAAGAAATGCTAAAGGAATTTCACTAGGTTGAAGGTAAATCATAGCGATGGTAACTTCGATCTACAGGCAAGAATGAAGAGCACTGAAAATAGAAAATACGTGTGTAAATATCAAAGACTATATTTTTCTTTTTTTCTCATTGTTCTTTAAAAATATATGATTATTTAAAGCAAAACCTAGTGGATTTTTAAGGCACAGTGAAACCTTTGAGAGCCAGAACTTGATGGGACTGCCTTGTGTATCCGGGTCTTGCAAGTTTTCCACCTTTGACAAGGTGCATCTTGCCACTTTTCTATTGCTTATTTTAGTGAAAAATATTCGAGTTTTCCTTCTTGGCAGGTCTCTACCTTACATTATTTCTGGCTTTCACAGGTTTTACTGCATATAAAAGAAATAATACAAAGAGTGGGAGAAGGTAAATAGATACATGCAGGTTTAAGATTCTTACGGCTTGCCTAAAGTAATTTTTTATTAAGGAGCCCTGGTGGCAAAGTGGTTAAGCTCTTGTCGGCTAACTGAAAGGTCGGCCATTCGCGCGCACCCGAGACTCCACGGGAGAAAAGAACTGGCCATTGGCCCCATAAAAATTACAGCGTAGGAAACCGTATGGGGCAGTTCTACTCTGTCACATTGGGTCATTATGAGTAGAAAATAACTCGAAGTCACTGACAACAACAACAAATTCATTACTAGCTGCAAATACATTTTGATAAACTAAAGCTGTACCCTAGAGCAACAAATTAAAAAAGCAAAGACATAGCTAAAAATCCAATAGAAAAATTAAAATGAAATTCTAAAAAATGTTTTATTTACACAAAGAAGGCAGGAAAGAAGCAGCAGAGGAACAAAATCAGAAGAGACAAATAAAAACCAAGTAAGAAAATGGGAACACCTAAATCCAACTATAACAATGATTAGATATAAATGCACTGTAAACCCAACGCACTATAAAAACCCAAACCCAGTGCCGTCGTGTCGATTCCGACTCATAGCACTATATATTCCAGTACTATTTTTTTTATATACTCCAGTAAAAAGGAAAAGTTTGGATTTCCACTCTGAGCCATAATGGAGTTACAAGGATTGAACTTAACCTGCTGTCCTCAGAAAACTAAAAAATACATGAAATATATGAAACTAGACATGCTATTTCAGAGATTTGGGAACAGGCAACACAGTTCTCTGTTCCCTGAGAAGGGAAACAAACAAGGGTACCTCTACCATCTCCCTTGCTTTCTGCCTGAAGGCAATTTTGGGACCATGGGCTTGTTATGGATTCAATTGTGTGCCCCCAAAATACACATTGTAAATCTTAGCCCTTATACCCATGGAGGTAATACCATTTCGGAATAGTGTTTTCCTTGTTATGTGTGTTTCAAACCAATCACTTTTGACTTTGAGATATAAAAAGAACAGATTAGGCACAGAAGCAAGCAAGAACAAATGGGGAAAGATTGATGCTGCTTGGAGATCACCAGGAGCCAAGGAACAGAAGTTGGAAGAGATAAGAATTTGCCCCCAGAGCAGACGCAGAGAGTCTTCCCCTATAGCTGGTGCCCTGAATTTGGACGTCTAGCCTCCTAAACAGTTAGAAAAAATTTCCAATCGTTAATAATGGAGATGAGAGTTTGGAGAGTCTGAGGGAACTGGAGTAGCTGGGAAGTTTTCCAGAAAGTAGAAAACTAGTCCAGAGATGGATTATCCAATTGGCAAGGTAAGCATGGTCCTCACCTTGCTTACCAGATCATCTGTAGTAAATAGTTTCACATTTTTTCACCACTTCAAGGATTGTGCTTCTAGGTATGGCTGGCATCTCTCTCCCAACCCCACAGCACCTTCCTACAGAACCAAAGCCTCTTTTCAAATTTACAGTCCCTGATGGGCAGATGACCCAGTAAGCAAGGTAAACATGGGCTTACTAATCTATAGTGAACAATTTCACAGGGGTTTCATCACACCTTTGCTGTGAAATTGTTCACTACACATGATCTGGTAAGCAAGGCAAGCACCGCACTTACCTTGTCTGTTGGATAATCTGCTGCTGGAAACTACAGAAATAGAGTTCAAGAAATTTGCTTAGGGATCCACTTAAGTCTCTGTTAAACAGAGTTCTAGGTGACACATGTGTAAAGTGAGACTCCGCAAAGATGGGAAAATAACAACCAGAGAGTCGAAAGCTGAACAATTCCCAGAACTTGAAC
Organism: Elephas maximus indicus; assembly: GCF_024166365.1. Taxonomy (NCBI): domain Eukaryota; kingdom Metazoa; phylum Chordata; class Mammalia; order Proboscidea; family Elephantidae; genus Elephas; species Elephas maximus. Next base: position 171,912,315 of record NC_064822.1, on the reverse strand, counting down.
AGGGTGAGGAAAGGTTGGCGCACTGACCAGCCAGAGTAGAGTGTCCTTGGTGATCATCCAGTGCATCTTGTGGAATAACACTTTAGTAGTAGGACTGAGGAAACCCTGGTGGCGCAGTGGTTAAGTGCTACGGCTACTAACCAAAGGGTCAGCAGTTCGAATCCACCAGGTGCTCCTTGGAAACTCTATGGGGCAGTTCTACTCTGTCCTGTAGGGTCGCTGTGAGTCGGAATCGACTCGATGGCACTGGGTTTGGTTTGTTTTTAGTAGGACTGAACTACCCCTGCAGACTAGGTTTGTCCTAGTAAAAGGTTAAACTGGTCCTAAAAGAGATCAGACTGATCCACAAGTAACTTAGCTGTCTGCCAAAACAAAGCCCAACAATCTTTAAAAGATTTGCACTTGCTGTTACCTATGCCTCTGATGCTGTAAAACAGTGTGGGAGCAGTGTTTGACCTCCTCTTCAAGGGAAAAGGAGAATCAGGATCAACAGCCCAAGGCTGATTCCTCCTCTCTCTGCCATCGTACTAATTCTGACATCAACTGTCCCTCCCATAGCACTCTCTCCTGGGATCAGTAATTCATTGCAGCAGTCACACAGAACTCACAGACCATACTCACAATTAGGGGGTTTATTAGGGAAGTAACAGTTACAATTCAGGCTCAAGAACACTCAGGGTACAGTTCTTCCATCAGAATAGCATCTCCCCAGCCTTGCTCCCAGGCAAGCCTCTCCTTTGCCCTCAGTCTCTGCCCAAAGGCACTCAGCTTTCTCTCTTCATGGGCCAGGAAGCCTACCACGCCATCTCCTGCTGCCAGTTCTCTGCTGCTGGGTCTCTCCTGCTGGTCTCGCCTTCCTTGGTGGTGGTGGGCTCCTACTCTCTGCTCTAAAATTGGCTCTCTTTTAAGGCAAAATTGACCTATCCCCTTGGATTCCCATATGACACAGTCCTGCCTAATCACCTGGGTGGGAGTTACAAGACCATGGCTAGAAAGGCCACACAAAAGTAGTCACACCACAGGTGCCATTTCCTCTTTTATCTTCTGGTAACTTCTCTTTCCAAACTCAGCTTTTTGGGGTTAGTGGGAAGGCCAAATCTATTGTGACATCTGCTATTATGACACCTAACTGAGCTAGTTACTCTTTCTGTGTTTCTTTAGCCTTGATTCAGCCATTCCTTGATTCATTTATTCATCCATTCACTAAACATATACTCTGTAACCAGTAGGTAACAAGAACTGTTCTGGGTACTGATGTACAGGGTTTATGAGCATACTCACTGTCCTTGAGTTGGTCCTCCTGATTCGTGTTTCCATAGAACTCTGCGTTTCAGCTTTTATAGCACTGGTAACACTTAATATTTGTACTCTCTGCTGGACTCTAAGCAGCATGAGGAAAGAGAATGGATCTGCCTGTTCATTTCTCTATGCCCAGCATCTATCATAGTACCTAGCACATGGTAGGGGCTCAAAAATTATTTATTGAACAATTGTCTTTAAGTTTGACAGACATACAGTCTGGTAGGGACAGAAAGCAGGTTGCCAGACCTTTCTGTGATGCCACTGGGTGGGTTTGAACCACTAACCTTTCAGTTAGTAAGGAGCACACACCATTTGTGTCACCCTTAATGAAAGCGGGAGTGGTTATTTCTACCTAGACTAGCACTTCTCATATGCACCATTATCTGGAATGTTTACTAGACTTCCTCCTTTTTGGTAGGTGCTAAACTCTAATTTCTTGGTACTGATAAACTCTGCCTTGCTTTGAAGCCATTTTCTGCTTGGTTTTATAGTCCTAGTCCTGTTTACCTTAGGAATCAGTTAATACCTCGAAGTGAAAACAGGTGTCATGGTTTGGGTGCACTTCTGCATCTACCTTCTCTCCAAGATCTTGGTTCCTCAAGTCCTGCCTACCCAGTTCCAATTGTTGTCCTCTCTATTCCATGAGATTGCTGAAAATTGTGCTAACTTTCTCTGCCTCTTAGCATCTGCTGGCTTCTCAGCTTCTCTTATACCAAGTGTTAGTAAACGTCCCAAAGAGGAGCACACAATGCAAAATGTTGGACTCAATTCAGTGAGCTTCTTTTCACTGCAGATGTCTTAGTCATCTAGTACTGCTATAGCAGAAAAACCACAAGTAGATGGCTTTAACAAAGAGAAGTTTATTTTCTCACAGTCTAGTAGGTTACAAGTCCAAATTCAGAGCATCAGCTCCAGGGGAAGGCTTTCTCCCTCTGTCAGCTCTGGAGGAAGGTCCTTGTCTTCAATCTTCCCCTGGTCGAGGAGCTTCTAAGGTGCAGGGACCCGGTGTCCAAAGGATGTACTCCGCTCCTGGTGCTACCTTCTTGGTGGTATGAGGTCCCCCTGTCTCTGCTTGCTTCTCTCTTTTGTAACTCCAGAGATTGCCTCAAGACACAGTCCAATTTCACAGGTTGAGTCCCTGCCTCACTAACACAACTGCTGCTCATCCTCCCTCATTAACATCATTATTGTTGTTGTTGTTAGGTGCTGTCAAGTCGGTTCCAGCTCATAGCGACCCTATGCACAACAGAATGAAACACTGCCGGTGCATCATAGAGGCAGGATTTACAATGTATAGGAAAATCACACAATACTGGGAATCATGGCCCAGCCCAACTGATACACACATTTTTGGGAGGACATAATTCAATCCATGACACTGAGAAATATCAAGTCTTGAGTGCTGTGTTAGCTTTCTAATGCCTGTAGACAGATATGCTTAAAAAAATGTATCTAGCTGTACTAGCTGTTCTTGATATGAGTGTTTGTCTGCTACAAAGGACTTTATCATAGCTGGACAAGGAAGTCTTTTTTGTGTTGTGTTGATTTTATCAGTCTTTTCAAAGAACCAACTTTTGATTATGTTTATCCTTTTTTATTATATGTATTACTAGGGTTCTACAAGAAAAAAATGTCAAATAAACATGTAAGAGATTTATTAAGGGTATCTGTGAAGGACATTGGGGAGGGAACCAGGGTATGCTGGGAGTCGTAAAGTCATAATGCAAGTCTGACCAGTAGTGAAGGAGAGAGGGAAGGAAGGAAGTCTGTGGAAGACTGTTAGAAAACTCAAAGTTTGGTAGGCCAAGGGGGGAGCCCTTGAGCCAAGCTCACACTGTCAGAAGAGTCCTGCCTATCCCAGGAATATCCTGCCTTAGTGTTTGTCTTAGTTGGGGTTCTTAAGAGAAACAGAACAACAGAGAGAGAAGAAGAGAGAGAGAGAAAGAGATTTACTTCAAGGAATTGGTTCACGTGATTGTGGAATGCTGGCAAGTCCAAGATCTGTAGGTCAGGCAGTAGGCTGGCGACTCCTGCAGGTTTATGTCCCAAATGCTGTAGACCACGTGATGAGAAAAGTAAAATGATAATTCTTCCAAAATATCTATAGTCCAAAGGTAGAACACACCTTAGGGAAATGCCCTTTTCAATTGAGTGATTAGATTACATTTGGAAGGTAATATGCTTTACTTAAGGCCAACTGATTTAATTACATGTAACTTTTTTTTTTTACTCCATAACAGCAACTAGACTGGTGTTTGGTTAAACAACCAGAACTTAGCCAAGTTGGCACATAAAATTAACTATCCTGGTATCCCTGTTACTTTCTGATTTTATAATATGTATATCAATCCTGTTATTAAACACACCATACTGTATTTTTATGCAAATAATGGATGCCTTCTACTTTAGTCTGCCAGGCACACTCTCCCCCCATGAAGGTATTGTTGTAAGTCTGCTATGCTAATTTTTTTTACAGCTAGCACACTTATGAAAATACCTTGCCAGGGGAGGGTGCAGTTGGCAAACAAACGTAGAGGATGCACATTATTTACGTAAAATACGGTAATCTACTTGCTCAGTAATCTAATCTCACATCATAAATATATTTCTAAACAATTTATAAATGAGCACACGCATTATTAGCTTCTGTTTTTCTACCCCTTGGGGAAAATAGGAAGATAGCAAGTTTTAAAATGTCGGTGGATAGGCTTAAGGTTACCATCCATTATAATTTTGGGTCAAAGGGAAAATGTTTATATCAGTGGAAGTAAAATCCAAAAGGAGTACCTAGTCCAAAAGCTGAGAGATTCTATACAAGTGAAAGATAAAGGAAAAAAAAAAAGTTTATTACAAACTCCTAATACATGTTTAAAACTCATTGTAGTACAGTGGTTAAGTACTCGGCTAGTAACCAGAAGGTTGGCAGTTTGAACCCACCAGCTGCTCCACAGGAGAAAAGACCTGGCAGTCTGCTCCCATAATGATTACAGCCTAGGAAACCCTATAGGGCAGTTCTACTCTGTCCTCTAGGGTTACTATAGGTCGGACTCAACTTGATGGCAACAGATTTCTTTTAATGCTGATTGTCATGATGCATCATCATAAATTTGTCCCAAGAAGACATAAAACTCATATACCTAATCACATCAACCACAGGAAAAAAAAAATGAAATAAATATTAATCTCAAAATGACATTTATAAAAGTAAGAGATCTAATTCTTTACTAGGGACAGTTTCCACATAATGCTTGTATTAGTTAATATAATTACATCAAGCTTAATTCACTTAATCATAATACTTGAAATTATCAGAATTCAGCTCATCCTTTTATAGGTTCCTGGGCCAGTACTCAAAAGTGTTAGTTTTTATCATAAGATTATTTTTTAATTCTCGTAAAAAGACCAGACTTAATGGTCTGACTGAGACTAGAAGGACCCCGGTGGTCATGGCCCCCAGACCTTCTGTTGGCCCAGGACAGGAACCATTCCCAAAGCCAACTCTTCAGGCAGGGATAGGACTGGAGTAGGAGATGGAAAATGATACTGGTGAAGAATGAGCTTCTTGGATCAGGTGGACACTTGAGACTATGTTGGCGTCTCCTCCCTGGAGGGGAGATGAGAGGGTAGAGGGGTTAGAAGCTGGCGAAATGGACACGAAAAGAGAGAGTGGAGGGAGAGAGTGGGCTGTATCATTAGGGGGAGAGCAATTGGAGTATGTATATAAGGTGTATATTTTTGTGTGAGAGACTAACTTGATTTTTAAACTTTCACTTAAAGCACAATAAAAAAAATGCTGAGAGAATGAAAGGTTAAAAAAAATTTTTTTTTTACTTAAACAAGAATCAAATATTAATATAGCCTCAAGAGTTAATAAAAATGAGAATTTATCAAGAAAACTCCATTCTAATGTACTGTAAAATGGAGCATTCAGCAGAATAAAATAAAATAATAAAATATAGATAGCTATGTTTTCAAATAGTCAAAATGGCCACAAGCCAATCTGAGTCAGATAAGTAGCCAAAATAAAGGTGTATTGAAGCCCATAGAATTTTATTCTCAAACTCCTAAAGTTTAACTGTGAAAGGAAGTTTATAAATTACATGGCTTTCAGTTTCATAAAATTCTGAATGAACTGTCTAGGAAAAAATAGATCCCTGAACAACAGACTGTATTTGCACAGGGCCCCTGAATGTCACATGTATTAGTCACAAACTGAAAAACTTAGGTCTGTGGCAGACTAGTAAAGATTTCAGTTGGGTGTTTTATAAACTCAAAATCGTAAACCACTCTTAAAGAGTTTTCTGTGGGAATTCTTGGATTTCTAGTTGGCACATTATCTACTTTCTAATGTGTGAATTTAATTCAAACATTTGCAAAAAGTTGTGAAAATTATTGTATTTATAGAAATGACAAAAATGAATTTAACAGCTTATGCACGTGCACAGGAGCCCTGGTGGAGCAGTGGTTAAGCACTCGTCTGCTAACCAAAATGTCGAGGCTTCAAACCCACCACCCACTCTGCCAGGGAAAGGTGTGGCAGTCTGCTTCCGTAAAGATTACAGCCTTGGAAACCCTATGGGGTAGTTCTACTCTGTCCTATAGGGTCACTATGAGTTGGAATCTACTCAACAGCACACAGCAACAATGCAAATGCACACTTCATTCACATGTTCAACAAAAATAACAAAAAGTTATTCTAACACTATAAAAACTGAAAAACACTAGCTACAATGGACAGCTCTTAAATTAGCACTGTTGTTGTTAGATTCCATAGATTCCATACTGACTCAAAGCAACCCTATGTACAACAGAATAAAACAGTGCCCGGGCCTGCACACTGCCCAGGCCTGCACCATCCTCACAATCATTGTTATGCTTGAGCCCATCATTTCAGCCAGTGTGTCAATCCATCTCCTTGAGGGTCTTCCTCTTTTTTACTGACCCTCTGCTTTCCAAGCATGATGTCCTTCTGCAGGGACTGATCCCTCCTGATAACATGTCCAAAGTACATGTATTTCCCTTTTGGTTTTCTATCTCCAGGTCTTTGCACATTTCATTATAATACTTTGTCTTCTGGAGCCACCACTGGAAATCTTCTGTTCAGCTCTTTTGCTTCATCATTTCTTCCTTTCGCTTTACCAACTCTGCATTCAAGAGCAACTTTCAGCGTCTCTTCTGACATCCATTTTAGTCTTTTCTTTTTTTCCTCTTTTTAATGGCCTCTTGCTTTCTTCATGGATGATGTCCTTGATGTCGTTCTACAACTCGTCTGGTCTTTGGTCATTAGCGTTAGTGCGTCAATTCTATTCTTGAGATGGTCTCTAAATTCAGGTGGGTTATATTCAAGGTCGTACTTTCGTTCTCCTGGACTTGTTCTAATTTTCTTCATCTTGAACTGGCATATGAGCAAATGATGATCTGTTTCACAGTCGACCCCTGGCCTTGTTCTCACTGATGATATTGAGCTTCTCCATGGCCTCTTTCCACAGATGTAGTTGATTTGATTCCTGTGTATTACACCTGGTGAGGTCCACGTGTCACCAATTATGTTATTGAAAAAAGGTATTTGCAATGAAGAAGTCGTTGGTCTTGCAAAATTCTGTCATGTAATCTCTGGCATTTTTTCTGTCACCAAGGCCCCATTTTCCAACAACCAGTCCTTCTTTTTTTTTTCCAACTTTCACATTCCAATCACCAGTAATTATCAGTGCATCCTGACTGCATGTTTGATCAATTTCAGACTGCAGAAGTTGGTAAAAATTTTCAGTTTCTTCATCTTTGGCCTTAGTGGTTGGTGCATAAATTTGAATAATAGTCATATTAACTGGTCTTCCTTGTAGATGTATGGCTATTGTCCTATCATGCACAGCATTGTACTTCAGGATAGATCTTGAAAATTTTTTTTAATGACGAATGCAATGTCATTTCTCTTCAATTTGTTATTCCCAGCAGTAAATTGATTGATTCAAAATGACCATATGATTGATTCAGAATAGCCAATACCAATCCATTTCAGCTCATTAATGCCTAGGATATCGATCTTTATGTGTTCCATTTCGTTTCTGACAACTTCCAATTTTCCTAGATGCATACTTTGTACATTCCATGTTCTGATTATTAATGGATGTTTGCAGCTGTTTCTTCTCATTTTGAGTCATGCCACATCAGCAAACGAAGGTCCCAAAAGCTTGACTCCACCCATGTCATTAAGGTCAACACTGCTTTGAAGAGGCAGTTCTTCCCCAGTCATCTTTTGAGTGCCTTCCATCCTGGGGGGCTCATCTTCTGGCACTGTATAAGACAGTGTTCTGCTGCTATTCATAAGGTTTTCATTGGCTAATTCTTTTCAGAAGTAGGCTGCTGGGTCCTTCTTCCTAATCTGTCTTCTAGAAGCTCAGCTGAAACCTGGGTGACCCTGCTGGCATTTGAATATCGGTGGCATAGCTTCCAGCATCACAGCAGTACGCAAGCTCCCACAGTATGACAAACTGACAGATACGTGAGGGCAAAATTATATGTCATAGCAATTACCAAAAATGTTCTTTTTTCTTGTGTATTTGTTGGTGACATCATTTACCTTGGTCTAGCTGTGTGCGCTTTACCCATATTCAGTGTTAACTTTCCCATCACCAAACATAACAAGTGTCTACTTGTCTAGAGGGTGATTCCCCACTCCATAATCTTTATGGAAACATATCACCAGGCCTTTCTTTTGCAACAGCATCAGTGAGTGAGTTTGAGCCACAGATCTTTAAGTTAGTAGTCCAGTGCAAACTCTTTGTACCACTCCGAAAAATCCATTGCCTTCTAGAGGATTCCAACTCATAGCGACCCAATACAACAGAGCGGAACTGCCCCAAAGGGTTTCCAAGGAGTGGCTGGTGGATTTGAACTGCCAGACCTTTTGATTAGCAGCCAAATGCTTGACCATTCCACACTACCCAGGGATCCCATAAGAGAAGTATAGACAAAAATCCTTCAGAGGAGTGGAGGGAGGGAGCGGGCTGTCTCATTAGGGGGAGAGTAATTAGGAGTATGTAGCAAGGTGTATATAAGTTTTTGTGTGAGAGACTGACTTGATTTGTAAACTTTCACTTAAAGCACAATAAAAATAATAATAATAAAAAAAATCCTTCAGAGGAGCAAAGATTACTGGCAGGGAGGAAGGACAGTGAAGACAGGAAAAATACGTCCAGGAAGAAACATTTGATCTGTACTTTTAAGAAAAGGAGGACATTGGTTATACCAAGATTATGACAAGTGACCGGTGACAAACATTGGCAGATAGTTCTGTCAAGCTGAATTTATATGTGCTAAAGTGCCAGAATTGCAGATGACCTTGAATGCCAGGCGCAGGAGTCCTATTTGAGACAAGAGCTCAGTGAAGCATGACTGAGCGCTTCTTCCAGAAAGGAAAAGGAGAAGGGCATGAACCTATCACCTCTTAGAGACCAGCTCTGTGCCAGGCCCTTTTGCCAAGTGCTTTATTTACACTCTCTCATTGAATCCTCTCAACGGCTTGCCCGGATTCCTGTATAGGGAACGCGCCCCTATCCCTGTTCTTTAGGAGCCGGTAGCTGAACGTACACAGGCGTATCTGCAGCTTTTTCAGGATTGTGTTAAGGGCATGATTTAGGGTGTCAAACTGGCCATTACTAAGGCAGACCCCTGTATACGTAACTAGTAACTCTTAGAAGGTTCCACAGCTAGTACCTTGGCCAGGGCTGGAATCCAGGGAGGGGGTCGGCCTGTTGAGTGAACCCCAGGCAGCCGCGGGGCGTGGTCTCTCGAGCCTGGCTAGGCGGACGCCCCGCCCGGGCGCACGGATTGGCCGCCGGAGCCCGGCCAGCTGGAGGGGGCGGGGTTCCGCCTGCTGTTGCGGGCGGGTATGCTGGGCCGGGTGCCCAGAGTCGCCGAGGCCGAGAGCAGAGAGCTGGGTCGCCCGGGACCGCGAGGCTGTAGACTGCACCCAGGCTGAGCTCCCGGTCGCCCGCCTGTCCGAGCGGAGCGCTCCTTTCCACCATGCTGCGGCGGGGCAGCCAGGCGCTCCGGCGCTTCTCCACCGGACGGGTGAGTCCGGCCCGGGCGAGCGTCCGGACTGTCACCCCGCCCTGTTAGCCTGACCCCGGGGTGGGAGGCCCGGGCCTACGGGGCTGCGTTGGGTAGCGACGTTCCGACTTTGTAGAAGCCAAGGGAGCGTTTTTAACACTGGGAGCCTGCAGGGAAGAATCGGGAAATGGCCCCATCGGTCTTGTCAAGCAAACCATTGTCTTCTACGGGAACGGGGCTGCGAATGCGGTTTTTGAACATCCAAGGTCTGGCTGGGACTGACAGGGTGGGAACAGTCCCTTGGCAAGGGGCAGAGGCTCTGCTTCCTTTTCTTTGCATTTCAATCGTGAGATCCCTGGTGGAGCCGTAAAGGACTGAGACCTTCTCCTGGAGGAGGGTGGTGTCAAATCAGCCGGGTCCTCCTCGGCGGCCTGAGGGGTATGAGTTCTCCAGAATGTCATGCAGGGCCCGTTCAGATAACGGCATTCAGCGCTGGTGCTGGAAGCTGTGTTGCAGAGCTGCAGGCGGCAGGGTTTCTTGGATTACCGGGCGCTGCAGGGACAGCCACGCTAGGACGTTATTAATCTGTAGCGCATGAACCGAACTCTCGTCCAGCCCCGTGGCTCGGAATTGCATCAGCTTCTTCCTACAGGGTCGCTATGAGTCGGAATCGACTCGACGGCAGTGGTATTTTGGTTTTTTCTCCAGAAATGGGACGAGAGCGAACACGTCGCATGTGACGCTTCCTTCAGCACTTCGGGGGTCTTCGGGAGAGATGCCTCCCTGTGTATGGGAATGGGAAGAATCCAAGCTGTTCAGGGAAGGAAAACTACCCATTCCACGTACACTATCACTTTCACAGCCAAGTACACGCTTGCTGCGCTATAAAAGGATTTGCTTTACTATTCGTCTCCCCTTGGGGTTCCTTTCCCAACGCCTGTGTATCCATATGTAAGAGAATCAGGAGGCAGAGAAAAGCCTTAGTATCACCACAACTGGCTCGAACTCGCATAAAAGGAAAAACTTCCCTACACCCACAGCCCCATGACCGCAAATAATGACAATTCAGTTATTTTGGGGAGCGTTCCCTGCTCTTCTAGGGCTTTTGCCTGCCCTCCTAAGCAGCGCTTCGGACTCCTCCTCAGCTTTCTCTGCCACGTGGTACGTGGGGATCTGGTTTGCTTGGCACAGAAAGCAAGAGGCTTGTGCCTGTCTCTTTTATGGGCCACTTTTGTCACCACCTTTCATTAAATTGTCTCTTTTGGAGAGCAGAAGGAAGACTTGAAGGATTGGAAGATTTCAGCTGTGGAATTTGCGTAAGATTTCATTAATAAAAGGTGACTATCCCAGAGGTGGAAACCCTGGTGGCATAGTGGTTAAGTGCTATGGCTGCCAACGAAAAAAAAAAAAATTTTTTTTTTTTTTTTTTTAACCAAAGGGGTCGGTAATGCGAATCCACCAGGTGCTCCTTGGAAACTCTGAGTTCTCCTCTGTCCTGTAGGGTCACTATGAGTCAGAAACGACTCGACGGCACTGGGTTTGGTTTTTTTTTTGGTATATCCCAGAGGTCAGGGGCTGAGTCTCACTGTGACCTGGGGTACATTTGGGAGAGCAGCAGCAGGTATGGCTGGAAGAAGACAGCCATATGAATTCTTCAGTGGCCAAATGAAGACATTTAATGATAAGTGAAGAACTGAGGATACTTTGTAGAAATGGAAATCCATCTGTTGGACTGCATTCTATACAAATTATTCCAAATCAAACAGCTACATGGCTGGTGGGAATGCAAAATGGTACAGCCATTTTGGAAAACGGGCAGTTTTTTATAAAGTTATACAGCTGCCATAGGGCCTGGAAATCACACTCATGGGTATTTACCCAAGAAAAATGAAAACTTATGTTTACACAAAAACTTGTTCTCAAATGGTGGTTGCTGTTAGCTGCCCTGTGCACAATGAAAGGAAATGTTGCCCAGTCCTGGGCCGTTCCCATGATCAGTTGCTTTATTTATAGAGGCTTTATTCATGATTGCCAAAAATTAGGGGCAAAAAAAAAGTTCTTCAGCTGGTGACAGGATACACAAACTGTGGTACATGCGTTCGTACAATAGAATTCTCAGTAACAAAAAGGAGCAAACTATTGATATATGCAACAACATGAATGAAACTCAAGTATGCTATGCTAAGTGTAAGAAGCCAGACTCAAAAGACTACATATTATATGACTCCATTTATATGATCATATGGAAAAGGTAAAAGGATAGGGACAGAAAAAGATCAGCGGTGTTCAGGGACCGGAGACAGGGGAAAGGACTGAGTACAATCGATTTGTGAGTTTGACAAATGCAGTCATGTAACTACCACCACAATCAAGATTTAGAACACTTCCAGGTCCCAGAAGGAATTGTTCCTTTTGAAGGAATTTTGTGGAGCATGGAACTGTTCTGGGCTGTTGCATGACTGTATGTATTTGGCAAAGCTTACAAAACTCTACACTGAAAAGGGTGAATTTACTGTCTGTAAGTTATATTTTAATTTTTGAAAAAAATTAAAAATCTAATGATGCTTAAATTTGGTAGTAAACGAATCTGTGAAACATTTCATAATATGGAGGAACCTGGAAGGCATTATGCTGAGTGAAATTAGTAAGAGGCAAGAGGACAAATATTGTGTGAGACCACTATTATAAGATCTTGAGAAATAGTATAAAATGAGAAGAACACATACTTTTGTGGTTACGGGGGGGGGAGGGAGGGAGGGTGGGAGAGGGTTATTTACTGGTTAGTTAGTAGATAAGAACTACTTTAGGTGAAGGTAAGGGCAATACTCAATACACGGAAGGTCAGCTCAACTGGACTGGACCAAAAGCAAAGAAGTTTCTGGGATAAACTGAATGCTTCAAAGGTCAGCGGAGCAAGGGCGGAGGTTTGGGGACTATGGCTTAAGGGGTCTTTTAAGTCAATTGGCAAAATAATTCTATTATGAAAACATCCTGCATCCCACTTTGAAATGTGGCGTCTGGGGTCTTAAATGCTAACAAGCGGCCATCTAAGATGCATCAATTGGTCTCAACCCACCTGGATCAAAGGAGAATGAAGAACACCAAGGTCACACAATAACTATGAGCCCAAGAGACAGAAAGGGCCACATGAACCAGAGACTTACATCATCCTGAGACCAGAAGAACTAGATGGTGCCCAGCCACAACCGATGACTGCCCTGACAGGGAACACAACACAGAACCCCTGAGGGAGCAGGAGATCAGTGGGACGCAGACCCCAAATTCTCACAAAAAGACCATACTTAATGGTCTGACTGAGACTAGAGGAATTCCGGCAGTCATGGTCCCCAAACCTTCTGTTGGCCCAGGACAGGAACCATTCCCGAAGACAACTCATCAGACATGAAGGGACTGGACAATGGGTTGGAGAGAGATGCTGATGAAGAGTGAGCTACTTGTATCAGGTGGACATTTGAGACTGTGTTGGCATCTCCTGTCTGGAGGGGAGATAGGAGGGTAGAAAGGGTTAGAAACTGGCAAAATTGTCACGAAAGGAGAGACTGGAAGGAGGCAGCGGACTGACTTATTAGGGGGAGAGTAAGTGGGAGTATGGAGTAAGGTGCATATAAGCTTATAGGTGACAGACTGACTTGATTTGTAAACGTTCACTTAAAGCTCAATAAAAATTATTTAAAAAAAATTTGGTGGCAAAGCAGAATGAAGGAAGAACAGAAAAAGATCTCTCAGAACCTAGCAAAACCTGAGAGAAAGTTTTGTTTATAACACTCTTCCTGATAGAATTAATGTTTCTATCATCATTCTTAAAGAAATAGTCTTAGAAATACTTAATGATTTCAGCTTAGTATTATGGCCAGAATCTTTTTAGCTAGAGCAACTATCTGCTTTACGGCAATAAAACTCTGTCAGTTAGTTATTACTGTCCAGCCCCATGATCCTGCCTGGATCACTGCTTCTTAATTTCCTCCCATGGGGGCTGTTTACCCTCATATGCAGGCTCAGCAAGTCTGGCTGGTGGCTCTGGGTTCATAGCCCAATTGTAGGACGTGGGGTTACCTTATCCAGCTCAGGAGGTTGGAACCTTCCCTGCTCTTTGGAACCAAGTACCTGCCATATAGCCCAGTTCTAACAACCAGATCCCAACTTGTTTTCTCATTGCCCAACTTCCTGTTTTGGTGTCTAGCTCTGTTTTTAGAGCCTCCAAATTAAACTTCAAACCATGTTTAATCATCTATTATTTACTAAGCACTATGTCTAAATCCTGAAGAAATAATAATATTATAGCATTACATGGAAACCCTGGTGGCATAGTAGTTAACTGCTAAGGGTCCTAACCAAAAGGCCGGTGGTTCGAATCCGCCAGGCACTTGGAAACTCTATGGGTCAGTTCTACAGTGTCCTATAGGGTCGCTATGAGTCGGAATCGACTCAACCGCAGTGGGTTTGGTTTTGTTTTCTGCTTTATAGCGTTACATAGCACTTACTATGTGCCAGGCACTGTTGCAAATGCTTTAGACATATACCAACTGAATCTTCATAACACAATAAGCTCCACGTCACTTGGCATGGGCTAGGCCCTCCAACAGGTCCCTCGCCTCTCTCTAGAGTGTCATTTGCCCACTCCAGTGTGGGACACACTGTGTTCCCTCATTCATTTCTTTGTAAATGCTGCTCCTTCTGTCTGGAATTTCACATGGGGGCCCCATAATCCCCTCCCCTGTCTTGGCCAACTCCCAAGATAAGATTCAGCCAAGAAGCTCTCTTCTTGGGAAGTCTTCCCCTTTCTGGGCCCACGCTGTGCTCTTCTCCTATCCTAGCAATGTGTTACTAACTTGCCTTGTGTGTTGTGAGATTTACAATGAACTTTATCCAAAGAATTTGACCTTTGTCCTTTGTTCCTGAGAGTTAACATCTAAAACCTTGGCATTTCTCCAGTGTTTGGAGTCTTTGTTATTCACGAAGAGGTTCCAGACCACACCTACCTGACAGGTTATGCTGACAAGATAACTCTTAGATGGGGGCTGTCTGGGCCAGAAAGACCCACCAGGTGATATCAGCCTGACCTCAGGGGAGGGAAACTGTAGATTGAGTTCATCCACATGGGCAATGATTCAATCAATCATGTCTGTATAATGGAACCTCCATGAAGTCTCTGGACACTGAAGCGTAATAAATTTCCTGGTTGGTGAAAGTCATCAGTGCATGGGGGGAGGTAGCTCATCCTTTGGGGCATGGAAGCTCTGCCTTGGGAACCTTCCCAGACCTCAACCTATGTGTCTCTTCATGTATCATTTTTTGCTATAATAAAACTAATCCTAACTGTACCACTTTCCTGAGTTCTGTGAGTTATTCTAAGCAAATTGTCAGATCCAAGGAGGTAATGGGAATCCCCAGATTTGTAGCCACCAGGTCAGAAGTAAGGGGGGCTCAGGGACCCCTGAGCTTATGGCTGACAACCTGAGAGGTAGAGGGAACCCCTGAATTTGCAGCCAGCAGGTGATCAGAAGTGATGGTATTGTGGGGCCTCTCAAGCTTGTGGCTGGAGTCTGAAGTCTTTGGCAGTCTTTCCAGTCTGGAGAACTATGCCTTTTAACTTTTGAGGTATGACCTAGCTCTGGTGGTCAAAGCTAGAGGAAGAAGTACTGCATTTGTAGTTCGTGTCACAGATAAGAGTTAGAATTAGTTGTTGTGGGTCAGTGTCTTAGTTATCACGTGCTGCTATAACAGAAATGCCATAAGTAGATGGCTTTAACAAACAAATTTATTCTCTCACAGTCTAGGAGGTTAGAAGTCTGAAACCAGGGCACCAGCTCCAGGGGAAGGCTTTCTCTCCCTGTTGGCTCTGCAGGAAGGTCCTTGTCATCAATCTCCCCGTGGCTTAGGGGCTTCTCAGCACAGGGACCCCAAATCCAAAGGACTCACTCGTCTCCTGGCTCTTCTTGCTTGGTAGTAATGAGGCCCCTTTCCTCTCTGCTCAATTCTCTTATATCTCAAAAGAGGTTGACTCAAGATACAATCTAATCCTATACATTGAGTCCTGCCTCATTAACATAGCTGCCTCTAATCCTGACTCATTAACATCATGTTGTTGTTGTTAAGTGCCGTGGAATCAGTTCTGACTAGTAGTGACCCTATGTACAACAGAATGAAATAATCCCTGGTCCTGCACCATTCTCATAATCATTGTTATGCTTGAGCCCATTGCTGTAGCCACTGTGTCAGTCCGTATTCTTAAGGGTCTTCCTGTTTTTCACTGACCCTCTACTTTACCGAGCATGACATCCTTCTGCAGGCACTGATCCCTCCTGACAACATGTCCAAAGTATGTAAGATGCAGTCTCGCCATCCTTGCTTCTAAGGAGCATTCTGGCTATACTTCTTCCAAGACAGATCTGTTCATTCTTTTGGCAGTCCATGGTATAGTCAGTATTTTTCACCAGCACCATAATTCTAAAGGCATCAGTTCTTCTTCGCTCTTCCTTATTCATTGTTTGTCGAAATTTTGCATGCATATGAGGTGATTGAAAATAACATGGTGCTGGGTCAGGAACTCTTTAGTCCTCAGAATGACATCTTTGTTTTTTAACACTATAAAGAGGTCTTTTACAGAAGATTTCCACAATACAATATGTAGTTTGCTTTCTTGACTGCTGTTTCCATGGGCATCGGTTGTGAATTCAAGCAAAATGAAATCCTTCACAACTTCAATCTCTTCTCCATTTTTCATGGTGTTGCTTATTGGTCCAGTTGTGAGGATTTTTGTTTTCTTTATCTTGAGGTGTAATCCGTACTGAAGGCTGTAGTCTTTGATTTTCATCAGTAAGTGCTTCAATTCCTCTTTGCTTTCAGCAAGCAAGGTTGTGTCATCTGCATATCACAGATTGTTAACCCGTCTTCCTCCAATCCTGATGCCCTGTACTTCTCCATATAGTCCAGTTTACCAAATTATTTGCTCAGTATATAGACTGAATACAACCTTGATGCACCCTTTCCTGATTATAGAACGAATGCCTCTTGGTCTGGAAACCCTGGTGGCATAGTGGTTAAAGCCTCTGGCTGCTAACCAAAAGGCGCTCTTTGGAAACCCTGTGGGGCAGTTCTATTCTGTCCTATAGGATCACTACGAGTTGAAATCCATTCAATGACCGTGGGTTTGGTTTTCTGGGGGTAGGCCTCTTGGCCTATGTACAGGTTCTGAATGAACACAGTTAAGTGTTCTATAATTCCCATTCTTCACAATATTGTCCATAACTTCTTATGATCCGCACAGTCGAATGCCTCTCCATAGTCAATAAAACATAGGGTAAACATCTTTATGGATTCTCTGCATTCAGCCAAGATTCATCTGACATCAGCAATAATATCCCTCATTCTATGTCCGCTTCTGAATCAGACTTGAATTTCTAAGAGTTCCATGTCGATGTACTGCTGCAACTGCTTTTGAATTATCTTTAGCAAAATTTCACTTGCGTATGATAATAATGATACTGTTCAATAATTTCTGCATTCCATTGGATCACCTTTCTTTGGAATGGGCACAAGTATGGATCTCTTCCAGTCAGTTGGCCAGGTTATTGTCTCCCAATTTTCTTGGCTTAGACAAGTGAGTGCTTCCAGCGTTGCATCTCTTTGTTGAAACATCTCAATTGGTATTCCATCAACCCTGGAGCCTTGTTTTTTGCCAGTGCCTTCAGTGCAGATTGGACTTCTTCCTTCAGCACCATTGGCTCTTACTCATATTCTACCACCTGAAATGATTGATGTCAACCAATTCTTTTTGGTATAGTGACTCTGTGTATTCCTTCCATCTTCTTTTGATGCTTCTTGTGTTGTTCAGTATTTTGCCCATAGAATCCTTCAGTACTGCAACTTGAATTTTTTTCTTTTCTTTTTCATTTCTTTCAGCTTGAGCTGAACATGTTCTTCCCTCTTGGTTTTCTAACTTCAGGTCTTTTGCATATTTCATTATAATACCTTACTTTGTCTTCTTGAGCTGTCCTTTGAAATCTTCTATTCAGGTCTTTTACATGATTGTTTCTTCAGTTTATCTTAGCTACTCTGCATTCAACAGCAAGTTTCAGAGTCTCTTCTGACATCTATTTTGGTCTTTCTTGTCTTTTCAATGACCTTTTCCTTTCTTCATGTATGATGTCTTTTATGTCATTTCATAACTCATCTGGTCTTCAGTCATTGGTGTTCAGTGTGTTAAGTCTGTTCTTGAGATAGTCTCTAAATTCAGGTGTGATATCCTCAAGGTCGTACTTGGCTCTCACGGACTTAGTTTTTTTTCAGCTTCAACTTGAATTTGCGTATGAGCAATTGAAGGTCTGTCTTACAGTTGGCCCCTGGCCTTGTTCTGACTTACGACACTGAGCTTCTCCTTGGTCTCTTTCCACAGATGTAGTTGATTTGATTCCTGTGTACTTCATCTGGTAAGGACCATGAGTATAGTTGTAGTTTATGTTGTTGAAAAGAGGTATTTCCAATAAATAAATCATTGGTCTTGCAAAATTCTATCATGCAATCCTCGGCATCATTTCTATCACCAAGGCTATATTTTCCAACTACTGATCCTTCTTTGTTTCCAACTTTTGCATTCTAGTCACCAGTAATTATCAGTGCATCCTGATTGCATGTTTGACCAACTTGAGACTGCAGAAGTTGGTAAAAATCTTCAGTTTCCTTATCTTTGCATTAGGGGTTGGTGCGTGCATTTAAATAATAATCGTGTCAACTAGTCTTCCTTGTAGGTGTATGGGTATTATCCTATCACCGACAGCATCGTACTTCAGGATAGATCTTGAAATGTTCTTTTTGACTATGAGTGCAGCATCATCCCTCTTCAATTTGTCATACCATATGATTGTCTGATTCAAAATGGCCATTATCAGCTCATATCAGCTCACTAATGCTAGGATATTGATCTTTATGCCTTCCATTTCATGGTAATTCCCAATAAAACCAGTTTCTGTCAAGTCGGTTCTGACTCATGGTGACCCCATGTATGTCAGAGTAGAACTGAGCTCCATAGGATTTTCAGTGGCTGATTTTTCAGAAGTAGATTGCCAGGCCTTTCTTTGGGTGAACTTAAGCCTCCAACCTTACCATTTGCAACTAAGTGCATTAACCCTTTTGTATCACCAGTGGACTCCAAAGAGTTTTCGTTGAGTTGATTTCTAATAGGAGATCACTATTCTCATCGTGTTTATTTGCCTAGGTGTTACTTGTGGTACAATAATAATAATAGTTAACATTTATTAAACATTTACTATTGCCACATACCCCAATATTGCATTATATACTTTATTGCATTAGTTCCTCATAAGAACCTTGTGATATAAGTACTGTTACTATTCCAGTTTTAGTTGATAAGGAAAAATGAGGCCCAGCTCAAGATTTCACAGCTGGTATTACGGAAAAACAGTGGGTGCTGGGGTGCTAACTAGAGTTCAAATCTCAGACCTGCTACTTAGCAACTGTTGGACTCCAGACTACATCTTAAGCGCTCTGTGTCTTAACTTCTTCACTTGTAAGAGTGGGTTAAGAATACCTGTCTCAGATAGTAATTGAGCAATCTGAGTGCAGTAAGATACATGAAATACCTGGCACTTAGTAGGGGCTCATTAAAATGTTTACTGTTCTTTTCGCCCATTTTTCCTGACCCAGACTCCCCAGGGCAGAATCTTTTTATGTTGTGGGCAGAGACACATTCTCCCTAGAACAGAGATCTTCAGACTTTAGTGTTCCCTGTGAATCACTGGAGAGCATATTAAAATGCAGCTTCCCAGGCTTAGGACTCAGACTCAGCAAATCTGGCATGAGAGCCAGGAATCCCCATTTTAACAAGTCCTCCCAGCTGATTCAGCCATCTCACAGACAGCCAGTCCTCAAACCACACTTGGAGAAATAAGACTTTGGTAAAATATCCCAGTCCCGTTTTCTGGAATTCTGCTAATTCATTATAAACATATTTATAATCTGAAAATTTCTCAGTGTGAAAAACTCACCTTTGTAGCTTCAGTTTTAGCATACAGCTCAGAAGGTGTTTGAATGAATGAAGTGTTCCCAAAGATACTGACATGGTTTCTTTAAAAGCTGTCATTCTGGAGACTGCTGAATCAGGACTCGAACTCCAACTAACTACATGACAGCTAAGCAGTACATTACATTTGAGTCAGCTCAGCCTCTTGGCTCTTGTGTGTTTCAAAAGTAGTATTTAAATGTCGTAAAAGTATCTGGCATTGGTAATGGTATGAGGTAAAGCCAAAATGTGTAAGATAGCCAACACATGGGTCCTGTTTCAAGCAACGGCATTAAATATAGGATTTGAAGATAGAATATTTACAGCACATTTTGGTTTGTAGATGAGAGGAAATGAAATCGTCCACATTCATTATCTGTAGGCAGATTATGCTGCTATTATAGTTAATCAGTTTGCTGGAAGCATTTTTGGAAGTTGAAGCTTAAATAAGCTCTTTTGGGATATAACCTTCAACTGGCCCCGGGAAAGAGTTTTTAAACCAAAATCATAATTGT
The DNA here is from genome assembly GCF_024166365.1 of Elephas maximus indicus. Lineage (NCBI taxonomy): Eukaryota > Metazoa > Chordata > Mammalia > Proboscidea > Elephantidae > Elephas > Elephas maximus. The sequence continues at coordinate 171,892,410 of NC_064822.1, read as the reverse complement.
TTAATTGTCAGCTTAATTATAGGGAAAGTGTCAACTGGTGTTCTTTTAAGTTTCTTGCCTAAAATGGGATACTATCTATGCCCAGTAATAAAGTAGGAAGTGAGGAAAAAGTAGGTTTTTTCATAAACACATTTTCATAGTGAGACTCTATTTATTTAGAATGACTTTCCAGAACATTAGAGAGCCCCATTCAGATTGAAGGGGGAAAAAAAAAGTTTTAAGTCCAAACCCTGTGGAGCCATATTCTGACATGGAGGAGTAAAAGGTGGAGAGAGTTCTGGAGAACTGGAGTTGGTCTGTTGCCAAGAAGGTACCAGTAAACCAGTTGCCATCAAGTGGACTCAGACTCATGAAACCACACAAGAAAGTTGTAGTCCTTTGATGATCATCTCTACACCCACAAACCTGCGTGTACCCTACTTTCTCTGATGGCTTCCCAGCTTCGGTTTAACAATTGTGGTATCAGTGTATTGACCTTGAACATTGTGAAAAGGCTCCACTTGGGGAGAATTTACAGGAGTAATTGCTTAATTAGGGTCTTTCAGTTTGTTGTACTATGGGGGCTTGTGTGTTGCTGTGATGCTGAAAGCTATGCTACCAGTATTCAGATACCAACAGGGCCACCCATGGCGAACAGGTTTCAGCTGAGCTTCCAGACTAAGACAGACTAGGAAGACGGACTCAGCACTCTACTTCGGAAAAGAATTAGCCAGTGAAAACCTTATGTATAGCAGCAGAACATTGTCTGATATAGGCTGGAAGATGAGCCCCTCAGGTTGGGAGGCACTCAAAAGATGACTGGGGAAGAGCTATCTCCTCAAAGTAGAGCTGACCTTAATGATGTAGATGGAGTCAAGCTTTTGGGACCCTCATTTGTTTATGTGGTACAACTTAAAATGAGAAGAAACAGCTGCGAACATCTATTGATAATCAGAACGTGGAATGTACAAACTAAGAATCTAGGAAAATTGGAAGTCATCAAAACTGAAATGGAATGCATAAACATCAACATCATAGGCATTAGTGAGCTGAAATGGACTGGTATTGGCCATTTCGAATTGGACAATCATATGGTCTGTTATGCTGGGAATGACAACTTGAAGAGGAATGGCATTGCATTCATCGTCAAAAGGAACATTTCAAAATCTGTCCTGAAGTACAGCAGTGTCAGTGATAGGATAATATCCATACGCCTACAAGGACGACCAGTCAATATGATAATTATTCAAATTTACACACCAATCGCTAAGGCCAAAGATGAAAAAATTGAAGATTTTTATCAGCTTCTACAGTCTAAAATTGATTGGACATGCAATCAGGATACATTGATAAGTACTGGTGATTGGAATTCGAAAGTTGGAAACAAAGAAGGAGGACTGGTAGTTGGAAAATATGGCCTTGGTGATACAAACAATGCTAGAGGTCGCTTGATAGAATTTTGCATGACCAACAACTTCTTCATTGCACATACCTTTTTTTCACCAGCATAAACGGTGACTATAAAAAAAAAAAAAAAAAAAATTTTTTTTTTTTTTATGCACGTGGACCTTGCCAGATAGAATACACAGAAGTCAAATTGACTACATCTGTGGAAAGAGATATGGAAAAGCTCAATATCATCGATCAGAACAAAGCCAGGGGCTGACTTCGGAACAGACCATCAATTGCTCATATGCAAGTTCAAGTTGAAACTGAAGAAAAATAGAACAAGTCAACGAGAGCCAAAGTATGACCTTGAGTATATCCCACCTGAATTTAGAGACCATCTCAATAATAGATTTAATGTGTTGAACGCTAATGACTGAAGACCAGACAAGTTGTAGAATGACATCAAGGATATCATACATGAAGAAAGCAAGAGGTCATTAAAAAGAGGAAAGAAAGAAAAGACCAAAATGAATGTCAGAAGAGACTCCGAAACTTGCTCTTGAAAGTCAAGGAGCTAAAGCAAAAGGAAGAAATGAAGTAAAAGAACTGAACAGAAGATTTCAAAGGGTGGGTTGAGAAGACAAAGTAGAGTATTATAATGACATGTGCAAAGAGCTAAAGATAGAAAACCAAAAGGGAAGAACACACTCGGCATTTCTCAAGCTGAAAGAACTGAAGGAAAAATTCAAGCTTCGAACTGTGATAGTGAAGGAGACTATGGGGAAAATATTAAATGACGCAGGAAGCATCCAAATAAGATGGAAGGAATATACAGAGTCATTGATACCAAAAAGAATTGGTTGACTTTCAACCGTTTCAAGAGGTAGCATATGATCAGGAACCGATGGTACTGAAGGAAGAAGTCCAAACTGTACTGAACGCATTGGCGAAAAACAAGGCTCCAGGAAATATCAATTGAGATGTTTCAACAAATGGATGCAGCGCTGGAAGCGCTCACTCATCTATGCCAAGAAATTTGGAAGACAGCAACCTGGCCAATTAACTAGAAGAGATCCATATTTATGCCTAGTCCCAAGAAAGGTGATCCTACCAAATGTGGAAATTATTGAACATTATCATTAATATCACAGGCAAGTAAAATTTTGCCGAAGTTCATTCAAAGGCAGTTGGAGCAGTATATCAACAGGGAACTGCCAGAAATTCAGACTGGATTCAGAAAAGGGCATGGATCCAGGGATAATATTATTGCTGATGTCAGGTGGATCCTGGCTAAAAGCAGAGAATACCATAAAGATTTTTAACTGTGTTATATTGACTATGCAAAGGCATTCGACTGTGTGAATCTTAACAAATGCGGGATAACATTGGGAAGAATGGGAACTCTAGAACACATTATTGGTCTCATGAGGAACCTGTATATAGATCAAGAGGAAGTTGTTTGAACAGAACAAGGGGATACTGCGTGGTTTAAAGTCCAGAAAGGTATGCGTCAGGGCTGTATCCTTTCACCATACCTATTCATTTTTTTATTCAATCTGTATGCTTAGCAAATAATCTGAGAAGCTGCACTGTATGAAAAGAACATGGCGTCAGGATTGGAGGAAGACTCATTAACAACCTGCGTTATGCAGATGACACAACATTGCTTCCTGAAAGTGAAGAGAACTTGAAGCACTTACTAATGAAGATCAAAGACCACAGCCTTCAGTATGGATTACACCTCAACATAAAGAAAACAAAAATTCTCACAACTGGACCAATGAGCAACATCATGATAAAAAGAGAAAACACTGAGGTTGTCAAGGATTTCATTTTACTGGGATCAAAAATCAACCCCCATAGAAGCAGCAGTCAAGAAATCAAACAATGTATTGTGTTGGGTGAATCTGCTGTGAAAGACCTCTTTAGTGTTGAAAAATAGAGATGTCACCTTGAAGACTAAGGTGCACCTGGCCCAAGCCATGGTATTTTCAGTTGCATCATATGCATTCGAGAGCTGGACAATGAATAAGAAAGACCAAAGAAGAATTGACACCTTTGAATTTTGCTGTTGGCGAAGAATATTGAATATATCATGAAATGCCAAAAGAACAAACAAATCTGTCTGGGAAGAAGTACAACCAGGAATGCTCCTTAGAAGCAAGGATGGCGAGACTGCATCTTACATACTTTGGGCTTGTTATCAGGAGGGATCAGTCCCTGGAGAAGGACATCATGCTTGGTAAAGTACAGGGTCAGCGAAAAAGAGGAAGACCATCAAAGATATGTGTGACACAGTGGTTGCAACAGTGGGCTCAAGCATAACAATGATTGTGAGCATGGTGCAGGACCAGGCAGTGTTTCGTTCTGTAGTACATAGGGTCGCTATGAGTCAGAACTGACTCGACAGCACCTATCGACAACAACAATTGCTTAAAGACAATCTTTAAAAAGTTTAATGACTTTAGTGCCTCTGTGGAGTTGTCTTGAGTTAGAATTGTCTTGATGGCAACTGGTGTGGATTTTTAATCATATGGTGTTTATAGGGAGCCCTGGTGTCACAACAGTTAAAGTGACTGACGGCTAACCGAAAGGTCAGTGGTTGGAAACCATCAGGGGCTCCACATGAGAAAGATGTGGCAGTCTGTTTCCATAAAGATTTACAGCCTTGGTAACCCTATGGGATCGCTATGAGTCAGAATCCACTCGACAGTGGATTTGATTGTTCTTGGTTCAGTGGTATTCACATTTCTTAATAATCACTATTTTGGGGATTGGTATTAATCTTTTTAAGGGAAGATGATGAGATGGGTGGTAGTAGCTCATTTTCATTTATTTTTAAAATGTATACATGGGCTTTGGAGTCAGACAGATCTGAAGACAAATTTCAGCCATCCCCCTTTCTAGCACTGTGACTTGAGGGTGTTATCTGACCTTTCTAAGTCTCAATTTATTCATCCATTAAAATGGTACAGAATGGGGGATAATAAAACAGGGGAGTTGTGAGGATTAAATTAAATGATATGATGTGCAGGCCTTGAAGGAACCCTGCTAACTAAAAGGTTGGCCGTTTAAACTCAACAGCGGGAGAAAGATATGGTGGTTTGCTTCCGTAAGGATTACAGGCTTGGAAACCCTATGGGGCAGTTCTACTCTGTCCTACAGGGTCGCTATGAGATGGGATTGACACAACAACAGTGGGTTTTTTGCAGGCCTTGATTCCTTATCTGAAACCTTTGGGGCCAAATGTGTCTTGGGTTTTAGAACTATTTACATTTTAGAAAGTTAGTATGGTGCATAGATAATACACTACATAAAATTCCCACCAAGGTCTGAGACAGGTCAGGTGCCATCGAGTCGCTTCTGACTTATAGCGACCCTGTGTACAACAGAACGAAACACTGCCTGGTCCTTCACTATCCTCACAATTGTTATGCTTGAGCGCATTGTTGTAACCACTGTGTCAATCCATCTTATTGAGGGTCTTCTTCTCTTTCGCTGCTCCTTTGCTTTACCAAGCGTGATGCCCTTCTCCAGGAACTGATCCCTCCTAATAACATGTCCAAAGTATGTGAGACGAAGTCTCATCATCCTGGCTTCTAAGGAGCATTCTGGCTGTACTTCCTCCAAAACAGATTTGTTCATTCTTCTGGTAGCCCATGGTATATTCAGCATTCTTCTCCAACACCATAATTCAAAGACATCAATTCTTCTTTGGTCTTCCTTATTCATCGTCTGGAAACCCCGGTGGCATAGTGGTTAAAAGCTACAGCTGCTAACCAAGAGATCCACAGTTCAAATCCGCCAGGTACTCCTTGGAAACTCTATGGGGCAGTTCTACTCTGTCCTATAGGGTCGCTATGAGTCACTCAAGGGCAGTGGGTTTTATTCATTGTCTATCTCTCACATGTATATGAGGTGATTCAAAACACCATGGCTTGGGTCAGGCGTACCTTAGTCCTTAAAGTGATATCTTTGCTTTTCAATACTTTAAAGAGGTCCTTTGCAGCAGATTTGCCCAGTGCAATATGTCATTTGATTTCTTCACTGCTGCTTCCATGGGCATTGATTGCAGAGCCAAGTAAAAAGAAACCCTTGACAACTTCAATATTTTCTCTGTTTATCATGATGTTGCTTATTGGTCCATTTGTGAGGATTTTTTTCTTTATGTTGAGGTGTAATCCATACTGAAGGCTGTGGTCTTTGATCTTCATCAGTAGATGCTTCAAGTCCTCTTCGCTTTCAGCAAGCAAGGTTGTGTGATCTGCCTATTGCAGCTTGTTAATGAATCGTCTTCCAATGCCCCATTCCAACTTCTTGGATTGAATAAGTATGGTAAAAGACTACAGCCCTGACACACCCGTTTCCTGACTTTAAACCATGCGGTATGCCCTTGTTCTGTTTGAATGACTGCCTTTTTGTCTAAGTATAGGTTCCTCATGAACACAGTTAAGTGTTCTGGAATTTCTGTTCTTTACAATGTCATCCATAATTTTTTCAGATCCACAGTTCAGTGCAGATGAATAAAAATTTTATTTTATAGAGCTTTGAGCCTTTCGTAGTCCTTAAGTCATCCTGTATGACTGAAAAAAAGGTTTATTATCCTCATGTCTCCTATCCATGCTAACATTGAATTGTTCTGCAGGTTTATTTCAAAAACAAGTTGAAGTTGGCACTTATCGGTCAGAGCCTCTTTGGCCAAGAAGTCTACAGCCACCTCCGGAAAGAGGGCCACCGTGTAGTGGGAGTGTTCACGGTTCCAGACATGGATGGAAAAGCTGACCCACTGGGTGAGTGTATCTTGGGACAACTGGGTCAGGGAATCTATACTGGTATTTCAGCTGTTTAATCTCAGGGCCCTGATATGAGCTGTACTCCCACTTCTTTGCCACAGGCACCAAAGACCCAGACTGTGCACCCCCCTCTTGGCTTTTCCTCCTCCACATCACCTATTGAAGGCCTTCTCATGCCAAGTCTATTTTCATAGTAGATGTGGACACCCCAGACTTCTCTTCTCTATGGGTCCCAAGACAAAGGCACAAGTCCTTATTGTATTAAGAGGTTTCCCATTAGTCTCCATCAGGTCCATCAGAAGAATTCCTAGGCTTGTATTTTTTTTTTTTCTGGAACACACTTATGACTTTCCAAAGGTGCTATGGCACATGCAGAATAATGCCTAATGCAGAGATGCCAGTGGGAATGAAGGAAATGCCAGTCCCAGTAACAAAAATTGATATGGGGTCATAAGATATGCTATTATTTTATTACAAATTATGGCTGGGACTGCTTGGTGGGTTGAGAAGATGGCCAACCCTAAAGCAAGCCACAGTGTGATCCTGTTTTGTAAGCCATAGTTATGTTGAGAAATGGGTTTAAGACAGATAAAAATCCACAAATACTACAGGTAGGGAATAAGAAGGAGGGACTAGAAATCTTGGCTTATTACTTGGATCTTCATAAATGACTGGTAAAGTGCAACACATTGATTGGAAAATAGTGATCTGTGATAACATCAGAATTATACTTTTTTTATTCTCAGAAGAAGCAGCTCTAGGGTTTATTCTAATTCTTTGTAAGTACTTTAAAAATTATTATATCCTTAATAAAATCTACTAAGCAAACATTCTGCATCCCACTTTGAAGAGTGGCTTCTGGGGTCTTAAACGATAGCAAGTGGCCATCTAAGATGCATCAATTGGTCTCGACCCACCTGGATCAAAGGAGAATGAAGAACACCGAGGTCATAAGGTAATTTTGAGCCCAAGAGACAGAAAGGGCCACATAAACCAAAGACTACATCAGCCTGAGACCAGAAGAACTAGATGGTGCCCGGCTACAACCTATGACTGCCCTGACAGGGAACACAACAGAGAACCCCTGAGAGAGCAGGAGAGCAGTGGGATGCAGACCCCAAATTCTCGTAAAAAGACCAGACTTAATGGTCTGCCTGAGACTAGAAGGACCCCGGTGGTCATGGCCCCCAGACCTTCTGTTGGCCCAGGACAGGAACCATTCCCAAAGCCAACTCTTCAGACATGGATCAGACTGGATAATGGGCTGGAGAGGGATGCTGGTGAGGAGTGAGCTTCTTGGATCAAGTCGACATTTGAGACTATGTTGGGATCTCCTGCCTGGAGGGGAGATGAGAGGGTGGAGGGGATTAGAAGCTGGTGAAATGGACGCGAAAAGAGAGAGTGTAGGGAGGGAGCGGGCTGTCTCATTAGAGGGAGAACAACTGGGAGTATGTAGCAAGGTGTATATAAGTTTTTGTGTGAGAGACTGACTTGTAAACTTTCACTTAAAGCACAAGAAAAATTAAAATGATTACAGCCAAGAAAAAAAAATTATTATATCTTAATATTATTTTTTAAGAGCCAAGCTAAAAACAAAATTGGGCCAAGAGCACATATGGACTTGAATTTAATCGCTTGAACTAGAAATGATTCTTGTTTCAGAAGAAGGTTATCTCAGCCTGGGGAATTCCAAGGGGACCTGCTTCATGAATTCCCAGCTCTGAAGGAAGAAGGGGACAGATTCCTGTTGCTGGCACCGTTTGACCCATCATTATGTATTCCTAACAGCATTTTGTGGGGGATATTTGGAATATAAGTTTGGCTTTAAATCAAAGAGACCCCAAATAATATTGGCTTAAATTAGATAGATGCTCATTTCTCAAGTCTGGGTTGGCTATCCAGAGCCAGTGCAGATTCCTTCTATTTGTTGTTTTGCTGTTGTCAACACTGGGCTTCCATCTCTCGTCCAAAGTAGTTGCTTCAGTCCCAACCATCTAGTCTTCACTACAGCAAGCAAGAAGGTAAAGAGGAGAAGTAGAGGGCAAGCCCTTTATGGCATAATCCAGAAGTTGCACATATTACTCCCACTCATATCCTATTGACCAGAACTTGGTCACAGCCCAAATCTATTTGCAAGAGAGGCTGAGACATAATAGATTTTATTCAGGGTGGGTATGTGTTCAACTAGAGTCAGAGAGGTCCATTGCTAAAGGAAGAATAGGGCACAGCTGGCAGCCTCTAACAGGTACGTGCACTTCAGAGGAATTGCAAGCATGTGACTTTTCAGCCTCCTTTCAGAGTGGATTCTAGGAAATAAACCCTTTCCAAGTGACTGCTCGCAGGGCCAGGACCACCTCTCCTTTGGTTATGGTCATTGGGCTCTTGGGAGGACTTAGAAATAGACAAAGTACCAACCTGACTTATAGAGGAACCTGGGAAGTGGTGCAGTATATTGTTATCAGCATATGGTCTGGAGTCAGGGAATTAATGCTGACTCTTTTACTTACTCTATGTGACCTTGGACAAGTGACTTAAACTCACTAAGCTTCAGTTCAGTGGTACTTATTTCACGTGGCTACTGCGAGGATTAAATGAGATAATATGTATAAAGTGCTCAGCGCTGCTTCTGGCTCATAATGAATAATCACATCAGTGAATATTCTTATTCCCTGGAGCAGCCAAAAATCAACAGAAGAACCCAACAGCTGGATGCCTCAAGCCTGTCTCAGTGGAGCACATTTTTAAAATGAGAACTTCTTTCATAATTTTCTCCTAATTTCCCCCACATGTTTTAAAATCAATCATTTATCCATTTTCCTGTCATTTCACATTTGGGTTGTTTACAGGTTTTTGAACATTTTACGATCATTTACATTTTGTAATCATTGTTGTTCACAAATTCTCAAATTCTTCTGAATGGATCGATTAAGGCGTAGCTTTCATGGCCAGAGTCCTGCAGGTCTTACTTAGGCTTCAGAGTTTAGGCTTTTTCATGGAGGCATCATCACATGGTGAACCAGTGATTGTTGGTGCTTGGTGGGGAGAATGGGAAAGGAAACAAAAAATGTGGATAAAAACGCCTTAGTTAAGACTTCTGGAAAATGCCTAAAATGTAGTTGTTTTGTGTTATCGATGGAAAATAAATATAAATAAATAAATACATATAAAGTTTATTTTAAATCTATTTATATATATGTATTTTATGTATATAAGGTATGTACTTAGTAAAAGGAAACCCTGGTGGCACAGTGGTTAAGAGCTACAGCTGCTAACCAAAAGGGTAGTAAAAATGACATTTTATTATGGAAAAAAAGGGCTTTTGCTGGGTGTACTTTGGAAGGCCATCACACTTCCACATGAAGGTAAAAAAAGAAGATAGGAGGGAGTCATTTCTGGGGAAGAGACACTTTCCTCAGGAAGGAGCCTCAGATCTGCTTCAGTATGGCACAACCTTACACAGAGCATGTATTCTCCACTGACTTACCTTATTGGTGAGTTTGGAAGAGGGAACTAGACCACCTCAGCTCAGGTCAGTTCAGCAACTTCTTCCCTTCATCCTCTGGCATCTGCCTGTTTAGCATGGACAATATGTTTAGGTCTACAATTTGCCTTGTGATAAAAGGGACCTGCCCCTGAGAGATAGGGGGAGAAGAAGCTTGATTTTTCCAACTATGTCAGAGGCTATGTCTAATTTGGACATGAAGTCCTGCAGGGTCACTATGAGTTGAAATTGACACAACAACGTCTAAGTTTTTTTTTTTTTCTTGATGTTGGCGTTTGGCTCCAGATTCAAAGCTATCTATGTTCTTTAAGTAGCTGGATGAGCAATAAAGGTATAATTTTTGTAAATATACAAAAATCAGTTGGATTTCTATACACCAAAAAAGAGAACTACAAAAAAAGAGATCAGGAAAACAATACCATTTATAATACCCCCTAAAAAAAATAAAATACTTAGGAATAAATCTATCCAGTGATGTAAAAGACCTATACAAAGAAAACTACAAAACACTACTGCAAGAAACCAAAAGAGACCTACAGAAATGAGAAAAACATACCATGCTGATGGATAGGGAAACTGAACATACTGAAATGTGAGTTCTACCCAAAGCAATCCACAAATACAATGCAATCCCTTTCCAAATACCAACAGCATTCTTTAACGAGATGGAAAAACTAATCATTAACTTTATATGGAAAAAAAAGAGGCATCAGATAAGGAAAGCATTATTGAAGAAGAACAACAAAATAGGAGGCTTTTTGTGCTACCTGACCTCAGAACCTACTACATAGCTATAGTAGTCAAAACAGCCTGGTACTGGTACAACAACTGACACACATTAACCAGTGGAGCAGAATCAAGAACCCAGATGTAAATCCATCCACATGTGGTCACCTGATCTTTGACAAAGGCCCAGAGTCCATTAAGTGGGGAAAAGACAGTCTTTTTAACAAATAGAGCTGGCAAAACGCGATGTTCATCTGTAAAAAAAAACAAAAAAGGACCCATTCCTCACACCATACTCAAAAACTAATTAAAATGGATCGAAGACTTGAATATAAAAACAAAAACTATAAAGATCATGGAAGAAAAAATAGGGTCAATGCTGGGGGCCCTAATATACAGCACACATAGGATGTAAACCATAACTAACAATACACACAATCCAGAAGATAAGCCAGATAACTGAGATCTTCTAAAAATTAAACACTTATGCTCATCAAAAGACTTCACCAAAGGAGTAAAAAGAGAATCTACGGACTGGGAAAAAAAATTTTTGGCTGTGACATATCTAACAAAGGTCTCATCTCTAAAATCGGTAGGATATTCCAGCACCTCTACAGCAAAAAGACAAATGATCCAATTAAAAAATGGGCAAAGCATATGAACAGACACTTGACCAAATAAGACATTCAGGAAGCCAGCAGACACATGAGGAAATACTCACTATCGCTAGCCATTAGAGAAATGCATATCAAAACTACTTTAAGATACCATCTAACCCCGACAATACTGGCACTGATCCAAAAAGCACAAAATGACAAATGTTGAAGAGGTTGTGGGGAGATTGGAAATCCTATGCACTGCTGATTGGAATGCAAAATGATACAGCCATATGGAAAACAATATGGCACTTCTTTAAAAAGCTAGAAATAGGAATACCATACGATCCAGCAATCCCACTCCTAGAAATATATCCTAGAGAAAGAAGACCTGTCACACAAGTAGACATGTGCACACCCATGTTCATTGCAGCATTATTCACAATAGCAAAAAGATGGAAACAGCCTAAGTGCCCATTAACAGATGAATGCATAAACAATGGTACATACACACAGTGGAATACTATACAAAAATAAAGAACAATGATGAATCTGGGAAGCATCTCACAACATGGATAAATCCAGAGGACATTATGCTAAGTGAAATAAGTCAATCACAAAAAACAAATACTATATAAGACCACTATTATAAAAACATCCATGAAGAAGTTTACACACAGAAACAAACAACTTTTGATGGTTATGAGGGAGCGGAAAACACTAACTAGACAATAGATAAATGGTAACTTTGGTGAAGGGTAAGACAGCACACAATACTGGGGAAGTCAGCACAACTTGACCAAGGTAAAATCATAGACGCTTCATAGACACCTCCAAGCTCTCTTAGGGACCGTGTTACTAGGCTGAGGGCTGGGGACCATGCTCTCGGGGGGTAACTAACTCAACTGGCATAACACAGTTTATAAAGAAAATGTTCTACATCCTACTTTGGTGAGTAGCGTCTGGGGTCTTAAAAGCTTGTGAGCAACCATCTAAGATACTCCACTCTTTCCACCCTGTCTGGAGCAAGGGAGAATGAAGAAAACCAAGACACAAGGGAAAGATTAGTTCAAAGGACTAATGTACCACAACTACCACAGCCTCTACCAGACTGAGTCCAGCACAACTAGATGGTGCCCAGCTACTACCACCGACTGCTCTGACAGGGATCACGATACATGGTTGTGGACAGAGCTGGAGAAAAATGTAGAACAAAATTCTAATTCACAAAAAAAAAAAGACCAGGCTTGCTGACCTGACAGAGACTGGAGAAACCCTGAGGGTATGGCCCCCAGAAACCCTTTTAGCTCAGTACTGAAGCCACTCCTGAATTTCACCCTTTAGCCACAAGATTTGACATGCCTATAAAACAAACAATAATACACATTTTTCAACCATACATACAAGACTAAATGGGCACACCAGTGCAGGGACAAGGACGAGAAGGCAGGAGGGGACAGGAAAACTGGACGAATGGAAATGGGGAACCCAAGGTCAAGAAGGGGAGAGTGTTGACACATCACAGGGTTGGCAACCAATGTCACAAAACAATATGTGCATTGTTTAATGAGAAACTAATTTGCTCTGTAAACCTATAGCACAATAAAAAAAAAGAAAATGAGCAACAACAACAACAATGAAATCCACTAAAAAATAGAATTGAACAATGCAAAGGACAAGCTGGAAATATATGACTAAAAGTCAGCTTTATTTAGGAATAATAAGATACTTGCATTAAAAATGGTATCATTTTTATCTAAAAAAAGAAAGAGCTTCAGGTAAAATATCAAAATACTGTATAGCCATAATCTTTTAAATTCAAATGCATTATGCTTTAAATATGTAGATAGAGATCACATTAGAAAATGGATGGATTATGATAAAATTGTAACAATTTTTGGTTAGCATCTAAATTGTTCGTCACAATGTTTTATTTGTAAATATTTCATGAAGCTGTGAATAATGTGAATCCATAAAAAAAAGCCTGTTGCATCAAGGTAATTGAGTAGAACTGTGCTCCACAGAATTTTCAATGACAGGTTTTTTGGAAGTGAATCACCAAGCCTTCTGAGGCACTTCTGAGTGGACTTGAACTGCCAACATTTTGGTTAGCAGCCAAACACATTAACCATTTGAAGCACCCAGGGACTTTATATGAATCCATAGCAATGAAATTTTTTAATGAAAATAATCTTCTCTTTCATGCTTAGCTTTGGCTGCAGAAAAAGATGGGACCCCTGTGTTCAAGTTCCCTAGATGGAGAGTCAAGGGCAAGACCATCAAGGAAGTGGTGGAAGCCTACAGATCTGTGGATGCCGAGCTCAACGTGCTTCCCTTCTGCACACAGTTCATCCCCATGGATGTCATTGATAGCCCAAAGCATGGCTCCATCATATATCACCCGTCCATCCTTCCCAGGCACAGAGGACCCTCTGCTATCAACTGGTGAGTTTTTTAATAACAGAAAATATGAGCCTATTTTCCTTGCTCGTAATCTTTCTGCTTTTTACCTAGGTGATCAAGAAAATAAATTTGTTTGAACAATTGTGAGGTCCTGATTGCTACTATAGCATGAAGGCTTCTGAAATCCAGAGGCACTTCATGAACCAAGATAGCATTTCCCAAGAATAGTCCATGGAGCACTAGTTCCATTGAATGTAACTAGGTATTGAGCAAACAAAGGTTCTATAGTCTGACAAGTTTGGTTTATGATGGGCTTCTTTAGTGCAGGACTTTTCAGAGCCTTTGACATGTACCTGAATGTGAATGCCATGATTCTCCAAGAGATGGTCCAAGTACACAGTTTCCCAAATTTATTTGACCACAGAATTCTTTTTGCATAGAACATCTCAATTACACTTCAGTTTGAGAAACACTGAGTTATCTGAAATTCTCTTCTTCATCGTTTGTCTTCCCCCGTTGACTTTAAGCTCCCTGAGGGAAGGGACTTTGTTCAACATTGCCATTGCTGTATTCCCCAACATCAAGAACAGCGCCTGATACACTATAGTACCCGATAATATAGGTACACTATAGGCACTTTTTTTTTTTTTTTTATAGGCACACTATAGGCTTCCTGGCCATTGCTGTGGGTTGAAATGGGCCTTTCACACCTTCACTACCTTCTCTTTTTTACGGGCACATCTCCTTGGTATCCCTCAAATTATTGAATAGGCAGAAAGTCCGTACTTGTTGAAATGTGATTTTAAAAAATATTTCATTGTATTTAAAGTTTTGTTACATGAATTGATTGCCTTTTCGGTCTTGTGAATAATACTGTCATGGATACCTATACACTTAAACTTACGTTTTGTTTTGTTTTGTTTTGTTTTTTTCACATTTCACATTGTTCTCACATGTGGAATCACTGGGTCAAAGTGTATGAATATTTTTAAGATTCTTGATAACACAATGCCAATTAATTCCTCATTATTTCTTAAAAGAATTAATTCATCCATTGATGTCTTGCCTGGTCAGCAACTCAGTGAAATAAAAATAATTTCAATTTTGGGTGTGGTTGACCTCCCATTTCATACTCTCTCTGTATGCATTTTTATGTATTTGTCTTTATGCACTGCTTATCATTTTTTACTATAAGCTCCTGTAGGGCTGGCGTTTTTTCTTAGGCTAAGCTTTATAGAGCACACAATACAAATAGTTAAATTAATTATTTTTCACTACAATGTTTAGACAACCTAGAGCTAATCCTAAAAGAGCTTATACATGAATTACACAACCTGTGTTAATAATCAGCTCTCTTCACATCGTACCAAGTATCCTCTACTTTATTTTTCATTATTCAAGCACAATGCAGGAACTGGACCCAGGCGGGCAAATTACTTGTTCCTCCCAGTTGGCATCTGGGAGTCAAGTCGTGACAGGCAGTAATGATGGACTCTAGCGCCTTTTTTGGTTTACTCTAAGTCACTACTGTGTGCTTACTAGGAAGACTGTGGTTATGAAGACGTGTAAACAGCAGTACTGTTAGGTATTGTTTTTTATGAGCTCTGCATCCTGTCTTCTCTATCTTCCAGCACTGCAGTTAATTTCTCACAGTAGCTTTGTTCACCATCTACTTTTCCATTGTAGCTCCCATGTATTTTAATATCAGCAACTCATCTCTCAGCTAACCAGCATTTTTAATTGAATTTTTTCTTTTTTCAGGACTCTAATTATGGGAGATAAGAAAGCTGGGTTTTCTGTTTTCTGGGGTGATGCTGGTTTAGACACAGGACCCATCCTTCTTCAGAGGTCGTGTGACGTCGAACCCAATGATACAGTGGATGCACTTTATAATCGATTTCTTTTTCCTGAAGGAATCAAGGCCATGGTCAGTATATTTATGCCATCAAGAATTTAGCGAACCTTTAAAGCATAAATATTTTTCTTCTATTGAGAAGTTGCCCATATGAATTTTCGGTAAAAATATAAAGCTGAAAAACAAAATTAGGTTTTATATTTACCAGTAAGATGGTATATTTAGAGTAGAAATCTGAACTTTTAAAAATTTCTTAGTCTATGAAACTGACTTGTGGTTCCACTGAGAGCAGTGATCAAATGAAGTGGCAATTAAACGGTTCCGTTTATTTTTTTCAAGTATTTGAATGTGCAGCCCTGTTTGTAATGACTGATTGTTTTGCTACAGCTGTGTAATTCTGAACTCTATTAAAAATGTTTGAAATTTGGTGTTGCTTAACTTATTCCGATGTGCCCTGGTTGAAAAGCCCAAAGCATGTACACCACAAAGTAAAAATATTAGCCTGTAAAAATACTGAAAAGTTCAGCAGATGGTTTTGACACCATTTAATGTTTCCGAGAATTTTGTAAGGTGGAAGTGTCAACACAGAGGTGGATAGTAAAATTATACAAAGCAGCAGATGTTGATTTAGGAGAGAGGAGGACGTTGATTTAGGAGAAAGGAGGACATTGCTTTGTTCATATCATCCGATGCTTAAGGGCATAGGGCTTTGGGGTCAGAAAGACCTGAGCTGAAACCCTCATTTTACCACTTATTTGTTGTATGGCAATAGATAAGTCACTTAGCCCCTTCCCCTAGATTTCCTCATCTATGAAATGTAGCTAATACTGCCTGATTTGTAGGGTCGTTGTGAGAATCAAATGCCATTATTTATGCAAAGCGTAGTAAATGCTGTGGTAATTACAATAAACATAATATTATGTGTGCTCAGTGGCATTTGCTCAGGCCTAGATCCTATGCCTGGTGGCATTATATCTAGAGGTGGGTAGAACAAGCTGTCAACTTGGCTCTGTTCCCAGATGGCTCCCTCTATGTGCTCACCTGTAGGTTAGTAAGCAGGTGGGAGTACTTGGAGAGAAACTCAGATTTAAGCTCACATCGGCCTCCCAGTGAAACGGGGAGGCTCTCAACTCAAGGCAAACAAATATGGCATGGAAGAGAATGAAGGAAACATCCCAAAAGCAATCAATCTCATGAATGGATTTTAACTTTTTTTATACCAGGTGTCCTGAGCTAGAAAGCAAGTTAAATTAATTAAATACAGTAATGTATCATTTTCCAGAATCATCATGATGAGCAAAAATAACCCACAATAATTTATTTTACATTTATATTCCTGAAATTTCCATTGGATCACCAAAAGAAGAGTAAAGTTTGTTCAAACAAGGGAGTCATTTAAAAAAGACTACAGGCTTGATCTTGGAGGTAGACAGACCTGGATTCAGATTCTGCCTCTGACACCTACAAATTCTGTGATCTGAGCTAGTTGCTTAACTTCTCTAGGCCTCAGTTTCCTCATCTGTAAAACAGGAATAATAATTTCCACCTTACAGGATTGGTATGCTGTTTGCAACGGGTATTTTATATAAAGGACCTACCAAACTGCCTGACACATAAAACGGCCCGAAGAAATGGAAGTTACCATCATAATCTGACTCTCTGAACAGATTCATATGTAATTATTCTGTTAAGCTGAAACTTCAGTTAAACAGACTATGCCATTGTTGATCACTGGGCTGTAACATAGGTAATGTTTTTGGCTTTAGGTAGAAGCTGTCCAACTCATAGCTGATGGAAAAGCGCCTCGTACTCCCCAGCCAGAAGAAGGGGCAACATATGAACATACCCGGAAAAAGGAAAATGCTAAGGTATTTATAGCAACTCAGTAACATATCTAGCCTTCTGGCTTTAAGTCTTCCCAGTATATCATTCCCTTTCCAAAATGTAGATCTCCAAGCCAGTCCCCTCTACCTACCTCTGCCACTGATGGAGAGAAATGTTTCTATTGCCTTTGAGACTCACAGCATTAGGGGGCTCAGCCTGTGCTTTGTGCTCTCCTAGATTTCTTGGGATCAGTCTGCTGAAGTTTTACATAATTGGATCCGAGGCCACGATAAAGTCCCTGGAGCTTGGACAGAGATAAATGGACAGGTATTTTTTTTTATGTTTTAGGGATCAATTTTTTTTTTTTTTCCAATGAACTTAACTAAGTCACAGCCCCCCCTGGATCTTTCCTTGGTGGTAATGAGGGTCTGCGAGTCTAGGTATTTGTGACTAGCTAAGAGATCTGTGGCTGCGTGATAAAGACAAAACACCCTACACTTGACTTATATTGAACTTTTACTGTGAGGCAGACACTGGGCATAGCTTCCGCTTTCAAGGAGCTTCCTGTTTTATAGAGAAGGCAGAGAAATAAATAAACACTCAAGATAAATGCTGTAATTGAGGTCTAGACTCAGGCTGGTCAGGGGAGGCTTCCTAGAAAAGCCGACCACTGTGCTCGCACTTTGAGAAGAGTTAGCCAGGTGAAGAGTAAGACAAAGAGGTGCAAGAGGTGAAGTCAGATGACCCAGAGATGGGAGAGTGTATGGCCCAGTCAAGGAACTGCAAAACAGTTCAATGAAGTGGGAGCCTCAGGACTGAGGTGGGGTGTGGGGAGAGATGAAGCAGGAAGGATGGGCAGGAGCAGGAGTGTGAAGGGCCTTCTGCTCTGTGGGGAGTTGGGCTCAGCTCAGGTTCCACCTCTTCTAGAAAGTTTCCTGACCTCCTCACATGTCTAGTCTGGCAGGGTTGGGTGTCCCTCTTCTCTATTCCTACAATGCTTTGCCTTACCCCTGACATAGCCTATTGAATATTGTATACTGTAAGGGTCTCTTTATTTATCTGCCTCCATACCCCCAACTAGACTGTGAAGCCCTTGGGGCAAGGGCTTCATGTTATTGTCTTGATCACTTCAGTGCTCAGGCATGATTCTTAGTGCATATTGGATTCCAATAAGAGTGGGTGGGATTCATGAAGGACCAAGAAAGGAAGTCTAGCAGGGTGGTTAAGAGTGTGGACTCTGAAGGCAGAATGTTTCTGTTAAAATTCTGGCTCTGCCACTGTTCTCTGTACAACCTTGGGCAGGATCCTTAACCACAGGGTTCCTTGCTTTCTTCATTTTAAAACGGGACTAATAATAGTGCCTTCCTTATAGGTTATGGGTTATTGTGAGTTAATACATGTTCATTCATTTAAGTACTTAGTCCCTGGCGCAGAGTAAGTGTTCAGTAAATGTTAGTTACTATTGTGCTAAATAAATGATAGTGAAGGCATAGAATTATAATAATAAACTCCATCACGGTCAGGCTTTCTCAGTTACAGTCTAGATCTAATCTTGTTTCCTTGAACTGACCTTCAAAGCACCTTGTACTTTCCCATCACCTATCACACTGTATATTGTAAATACTCTGCATCTTCCCTCCTCCCCAACACCTCTACTCCCCAACTCCAACCCCTACCTTTAGCCTAAAGGTAGGTAAAGTCTGTGAGAGCTTTTAATCTCAATCACATTTATCTCAATGTGAATAAATAATAAATGTACACTTACGTCCTCTGGATGTGGGACATTTTTGAAACTTGTCAGTCACACATTCGCTGATCATCTCTTACTTTGTATTATCTCTACAGATGCCAATACAGCCTTGCACACTTTGTGGTGTCCTGATTTTATTCTAGATAAGAATTGTGACTTAGGCTTTTTTTCAGGGAGAGGTGCTTGCATTCATTTTCTGATTTCAAAACCTGGGTTTGATCTCTTTATCAGATGGTTACTTTCTATGGCTCATCATTACTGAGTAGCTCCGTGCCTCCTGGAGAACCACTGGAAATTAAAGGTGCCAAGAAGCCTGGTCTTGTTACCAAAAATGGACTTGTTCTTTTTGGTAACGATGGAAAAGCAGTGAGTGTTCAATATAGTCAACGATAAAATAACTTTTTTGGTTTCCTTCTATAATTCCAGCTATTGAGAGAATCAGGCTTTGCTGTGGGTATGAGGAAGACCAAGCTATCTGGGCTCCATTTCCCTCTGGGGATGAGCTCCAGCTCCTTAGCATGGGCTCCAAGGGCTGACACAGTCAACTTTGTAATACAGGAGAAAGAGCTCAGGATCCAGCCAGGAGACAGGGGTTTGAATCCCTCTATCGCCTACTGGCCATGATCTTGGGAAGGATGCTTCTCTGCTCTAAGTCTCAATTTCCCCCTCTACATAAGAAAGAAAGTAACCATGTCTCTCTGCCTTCCTACTGCCAGCATCTGAAAGAGTCAAATGAAATGATGGATATGGCCCTCTTCAGCTGCACCTATACTGCCTATGCATGGCAGCCTTGGACCTGGGCTCAGTGGGCTCCTGGTCAGCTTCCCACTGGAGAGTACAAAAGGGAATTTGGATCTTACAGCTGCAGGATAGCTCCATCATTAAGATCGTAGGCTTTGGAGTTAAACTGGTTCTGGGTTCTAATCCCAGCTCTGTCACTTACTAGCCATGTGGCATTCACAAATGACTTAAATTTATTGTCTCCATTTTCTCATCAATAAAATGGGAATAATAAGGCACCTGGCTCCATAGGATTTATGAGGTTAAAGCACCGTTTGTGGTACAGAGTAAGTCCCCAGACGATGGCTGCTATTGTTGCTGTCATTGTCATTAGCCCAAATATCTGCATCCAACTGTCAATTTTTCATGGGCTTTATCCATTTTAAGATGTGTCCACACCAAGACTTAACTTTCTCCTTTCTGTTGCCATTATTAAAATGCCATTTTATTGCTTTTACACATTATGATGAGTGCTTTAAACCCATATTTTTATATTTTCCAAATAAAATGGTCCTTATATCTATGTAACATATGGCTCCTTCTTCCACCAGGCTCACTTTTAAATTGTTCTAATCCTAAACTGTGGAAACCCTGATGGTGTAGTGGTTAAGAGCTATGGCTGCTAACCAAAAGGATGGCAGTTCAAATCCACCAGGTGCTCCTTGGAAACCCTCTGGGGCAGTCCTACTCTGTCCTATAGGGTCTCTATGAGTCTGAATCAACTCAACAGCAGCAGGTTTGGGTTTTGCTTTGGGTTTTTTTTGGTTAATCTTAAACTTACGTGTTTGTTTTGTTGCTATTTTGTAGCTGATGGTGAGAAATCTGCAGTTTGAAGATGGAAAAATGATTCCTGCCTCTCAGTACTTTTCAGGGGGTGAGACATCAGTGGTAGAACTTACACCTGAGGAAATGAAGGTGGCGGAGACCATCAAGGTGAACATGAGATGTCTATACTGGTGGTCCCTTAATGTTTCTCTTGCCCTGGAAAACTGAAGTTTATGTGTAATGGGCACCATCAGTCCTCAAAGTAGTGGGCATAGAACTTTATTTCCTTTTTTTTTTTTTAGCTGCTGTAGGAAATCAACCCCAAAACCTAAATGGCACAAACATAGTATATGCAAATTTATTTCTCACTCATATAGATAATCCAAGGCAGTTCTAGGTTGGCATGAGGGTTAGGGGTGGAGCTGGGACATGGGGGGTTAGTGGTGGAGTCATTCAGGGGCCCAGGCTCTTATATCTTCAAGGTTACCCTGGGGGTCATCTCCATTCCAGAGATCCAGAAAGGAAAAAGAGCCCAGAGAATTGCTGGGAGGAGGGAGTTTCTCATGGGCCAAGCCTGGAGTGTGTAAATCACTCCCATTCACATTCATTGGCCAGAAGTCAGTCACGTGGCTGGACCCAAATTGAAGGGATGCTGGGAAATATAGTCAAGCTGTGTATCCAAGAAGAAGAAGAAACAAGTTTGGAGAAGAGCTAGCCACTCTACCACTGCATTCTACCTGACACTTCCCTCAAAAAGCTTCTCTTTTTGCATAGGCCATCTGGGCTGGAATTTTAAGCAACATCCCTGTTATTGAAGACTCAACAGATTTCTTTAAATCTGGAGGCAGATCAATGGATGTTGCCAGGTAAAACCAATACCATACTGACTCGCATCCCTTCACTAGCTCCTCTTTGACTTTGAAAATTGGATCCAAATTCTTTGTTCTGGGCTTTATCTCTCTATCATACATGTCTGGTACACTTTTCTTTTTCTTTTTTTCTTCCATGGTCACACACGTTTGTTTCCTTCTCTTTTTTGTTGACCAGGAGTTGATTCCGTATACCCTGTATACTGAGAAACCTCCTCCTCTAATTTTTTTTTTCTCTTTTAAATTTATCCTCCCATTTCTCAGCTGATTTTTCCTCCAGCATGACACTGGAATTGGGAAGCTCTGAAGTGAGATGGATGATAGTGTAAATCACGAATATCATATGCAGTCTGATCCAGGAGGATACCTGTTGTTGATTATATTTTCCCCCAAATCTATTTTCTCCTCTCCCCCCAAATTACCCAGTAAGACAGAGCTAAAAGGAGGGTTACAAGCTACTTGCAAGAGTAAGGATAATCACCCTTTAGTCAGAATTTCTGTACAAAGGCTTACAGCAAGTTGAAAGGCCTAGAGTCCTAGGAAGGGCCCCCATGGGGCAAGAAAGGAATCCCTGGTTGGTGCAAATGGTTAATGTGCTCGGCCACTATCTGAATGGTTGGCAGTTCAAATCCACCCAGAGACGCCTAGGACGAAAGCCTGGGCAATCTACTTCTGAAAGAAAAAAAATCAGCCATTAAAAATGAGTACACTCCTGTCTGGAGGGGAGATGAAAGGGTAGAGAGGGTTAGAAACTGGCAAAACAGTCACGAAAGGAGAGACTGGAAGGAGGGAGTGGGCTGACTCATTAGGGGGAGAATAAATGGAAGTATGTAGTAAGGTGTATACAAGTTTATATGTGAGAGACTGACTTGATTTGTAAACTTTCACTTAAGGCACAATAATCATTTTTTTAAAAAATGAGTACAGTTCTATTCTGACACACAAGAGGTCAACTTGATGGCAACTGGCATGGCAAGAAAAGTATAAACAAAAAAAACCAAACCCAGTGCCATTAAGTCGATTCCAACTCATAATGACCCTATAGGACAGAGTAGAACTGCCCCATAGAGTTTCCAAGGAGCGCCTGGCAGATTCGAACTGCTGACCCTTTGGTTAGCAGCCGTAGCACTTAACCACTACGCCACCAGGGTTTCCAAGAAAAGTATTCCAGGACCTTAATCATGCAGAATCTTTCAAAGGTGTTTTTCCTTTGAGCAAGTGGGATAATGACACTGTTGAGAACTAACCAGGGGCTGTGAAGTCCCTTGGTGGTAGATGCAGAGAATACAGGGTAAGGGGATTTTGATCCCAGGCAGGGGAGAGAAGGCCACACCAGGGCCATTCACTGTTTAAACAAGATAACGAATCTTCCTCCTCCTGACATCTTTCATGTCAGCAAAGTGAGTGTTCCTGATGAATATTCTGTTTCTACATCCATTCACTCATTTAGTTAACAAAATTTATTGAACACCTACTACATATCAGGAACAGGTTTTGGCACTGGGGATAGATAGCATCGTGAACAAGACTAAGTCTCTGCATTCATGAAGCTTTTATTCCAGTAATTGAAAGCAGTCTTCTCAAGAACAAACAGTATAATCAAAAATCAAGAGTTTTAGTTCCTCAAATAAACAGCTTTCTCAGCTATGATTCATAAGTTACCAGAAACTTCTAACTTACCTAACTTACTGTGTTATTAATAACTATTCTTTCCTAGCAAGGTATACTGCAGGAATTACCCATTTTCTGGCTTAGTGTCTGACTTACCATAATCATCTGATATTTTTACCTTGAATGATCAAGGCACCTCATCTCTTTTGGAGAATAAATGATTGGACAGTAACTGTGTCAAGCTTTCTATGCTTTACCTAGCACACTCTTGCCATTTAAGAAATGTGAAATAACAGCTGTAACAGTGAAAATCAAGGATTAGAAAGGCCTCCCAAAAGTTGTATTGTCCTACTGCATGGTTCTAGCTTGTACTTACTTGAGCCATGTACTACAAACAAATGTCTGTTTTATTCCTACATACGATCTAGAGAAAACATTCTACAGTATGACTTTAGTTTCTCATAGTTCCTCATATAGTTAAGAAATTTCCTTTACGTCTTATTTCTTGGGTATATTTAGAAGAAAAGGAACTGACCTTATGTGCCTCTCAGAATCTTGCTTGCAAGTAATTGTTTTATGCCTGGAATTGTTTTTAGCCATGTATAAAGTTAAAAACAAAACAAATAAAATTTTCCATTGCCCTTCAAGCCAAATTAAAAAAAAAAAAAATTTTCTCTCTTTCCCTCCATTTTATCAGATTTTCTGATTATTATCCCAGAAAATCTCATAGGGTATAAATAAGGCATATGACATAAGTCTTACTTCCAAACAGCTTGACAAATGCTAATAACACAATTCCCCTAAACTCTTTTTTACAAATGTAAGTAACGTGAGCTGGTTCTTAACTTTAAGGTTGATTGAAGAGATCAGACAGAAATGTGGTGGACTTCAGTTACAGAGTGAAGATGTTTACCTGGCCACCAAGTTTAAAGACTTCATCCAAAAGATTGTGAGGAAACTGAGGGGAGAAGACCAAGAAGCGGAGCTGGTAGTAGATTATGTAAGCCTTTTCCTTGGTGTTTAAAATCTAAATCATTAAGAGCCATATACGATAAAAGAAAGCTGTATCTTTCATCCATTTGGTTTTACTTTTTTTTTTTTTTCTTTTTTAAGTAACAGCTCTATTGCAAATAGTGCTATTGCATATATTGGAAATATTTTCTCCCATTCTATGGGTTGCCTTTTCACTTTCTTGGTAGTCCCCTTTGATACACAGAAGTTTTTAATTTTGATGAAGTCCAGTTTATCAATTTTTTTTTTCTGCTGCTTGCACTTTTAGTATCATACCTAATAAACCATTGCCTAATCCAAGACCATGAAGATTACTGATATGTTTCTAACAGTTTTATAGTTTAGCTTTTATAGATAGGGGTATGATCCATCTTGAGTTAATTTTTATATGCGGTATGAGATAGTGGTTAAATTTCATTCTTTTCATGTAGACACCCAGCTGTCCCAGAAGCGTTAGTTGAAAAGGCCATTCTTTCTCCCGTTGAATTGTTTTGGCACACTTGCTGAAAATCAACTCATCACAAATGGAAGCATTTAGTTTTGGACTGTTCTCTTCCACTGCTCTGTATTATTATCCTTATGACAGTACTACACTGTCTTGATTATTGTAACTTTGTAGTAAGTTTTGAAATTGGGAAATGTGAGTCCTCCTACTTTGTTCTTCTTTTTCAAGATTGTTTTGACTATTTTGGATACCTTGAATTTCCAAATGAAATACATTTAGGGTCAGCTTTTTCTGCCAAAGTGCCAGCTGGGATTTTGATAGAGTTAAATCTTTAGAACAATTTGGAGGGTATTGCCATCTTAACAATATTAAATCTTCCAATTCATGAATATGGGATGTCTTTTCATTTTTTTTTATTAAAATATTCTTTAATTTCTTTCAATGATGTTTTGTAGTTTTCAATGTTCAAGTCTTGCATTTATTTTGTTAAATTTGTTCCTAGGTATTTTTTTTTTATGTTATTATACATTGAATTGTGTTCTTAGCTCCATTTTAGGATTGTTCATTGCTAGTGTATAGAAATAGCATTTATTTTTGTATATTGACCTTGTGTTCTGCAAACTTAATAGTTCTAATAGGTGTTTTTGTGTGTGTGTGAATTCTTTAGAATACAAGATCATATCATCTGCAAATAGAGATAGTTTTACTTCTTTTCTTTCCAGTCTGGATGTCTTTTATTTCTTTTCTTTTGCCTAATTGCCCTGGCTAGAAACTCCAATAAAATGTTGAATAGAAATGGCGAAAGAGGACATCCTTGTCTGCTCCTGATTTTAGGAGAAAGTATTCATTCTTTCATCATTAAGTATGCTGTTAGCTATAAGTTTTTTACAGATACCCTTTATCAGGTTGAGGAAGTTTTCCTTCTATTTCCTAGTTTCTTGAGTGTTTTTTAAATCATAAAAGGGTGTTGGATTTTGTTAAATGCTTTTTCTGTGTCTATTTAGATGGTAATGTGTTTTTTTTTATTATTTATTCTATGAATATGGAGTATTACATTGATTGATTTTCACATTAGACCAATCTTGTGTTCCTGGGATAAATCACAGTTAGCCATGTTGTACATCCTTTTTATACGTTGCTGGATTTGGCTTGATAATATCTTGTTGAGGATTTTTACATCTATATTCATAAGGCATATTAGTCTTTAGTACTTTTTTTCCCTGTGATGTCTTTGTCTGGTTTTGGTATAAGGTAATACTGGCTTCATGGAATGAGTTGGGAAGTGTTCCTTTATCAATTTTGTTGACTTTTCAAAGAACCAACTTTTGGTTTTGTTGGTTTTCTCTATTGTTTTTCTATTCTCTTTTTCATTTATTTGAAAATGTATCATGGAAAATGAATACTTAGTGTGGGATAGGCAAGATGTCCTCTTGCTATTTTTCTGTTTGTTTGTTTGCTTGTTTCTAAAGCATTTTCAATTTCTCTCTATGAAATGATTTTTTAATCATTTAATTTCCTTTTTAATACCTTGCATTGATATGGAATTTTATGCCAGTAATGAATGCCCTTTCACAAATATTATCTCAGTTTATCCCCACAATAACTGTATGCAGCAAGTATTAGTATCCCTGTTTTACTGTTAAAGAAAAACTGAGGCTCATTGAAGTTAATTGACCAACCTAAGCCCACTTACTAGCCAATGGTAGAGAGTACAGTCAGTTTAGGCAACAGGTAATAGAGAGAAAGAGAGAATGGGGAGGAACTTAAGGAAAAAAACCTCAAAATGGCATCAGTGTTTAAAAAACCTACTTACAAAGGCATTTTCAAGGATTTCAAGGATTTAAATGTCTTTGGGTGGTGCAAATGGTTAAAACGTTTGGATACTAACCAAACAGTTGGAAGTTCTAGTCTACCCAGGCACCTTGGAAGAAAGGCCTGGCGATCTGCTTCCAAAAAGTCAGCCATTGAGAACCCTGTACAGCACATTTCTACTCTAACGCAACGGAGGTTGCCACAAGTCAGAGTGGACTCACTGGCAGCTGTTTTTAAAAATGAAACCAATGGTTGCATCTCATCGATGCTGCCACTAGATGGTGGTGTTTTCATTTTCTGGAGGTCTTTTGCTTTATCTTTCACCTGTGTAAGGAAGAAAATACCAGATCTTTTATTAAGCCCAGAGTGGAGCACTTATGTCATCACAGATGCTACCTCCTGCCCTCAGTGGCCAAGCTGAGGTCCACATCTCACATAGGCTTGTCTTTTCTGAGAGTAGGAACTAGAATCCCATTGATGTAACTTCTCTCCCTGCTTTGGTGACTATGCTTCTTTATTGCTATTGTTATCAAATGGATAAGCACAGAAATACACTGAAATTATTAATATGTTCCTCTCAGGTTTCAAAGGAGGTCAATGAAATGACAGTAAATATGCCATATCAATGTTTCATAAATGGACAGTTCATAGATGCTGATGATGGAAAGACTTACGACACTATCAACCCAACAGACGGATCTGTGAGTAATTATTTGGTGTGTGCAGTGGCCACCGGTCATGGATTTTGGTGGAGCCCTGGTGGCACGGTAGTTAAGAAGGCTTGGCTGCTAACCAAAAGGTCAGCAGTTAGAATCCGCCAGCTGCTTCTTGGAAACCTTGTGAGGCAGTTCTCCTCCTATCCTGTAGGGTCGCTGTGAGTTGGAATTTACTCAGCAGTAACAGGCTTGGTGTTTGGTTTTCACACAGTATGAAACAAGAAGTTTTTAGAAGCTATTTTACTCTATCACCCTGCCTCTAAGCACTTAGTATAAATGTACTTCTTGCATTTTTTTCAACTACAGGCAGTCCCAGTCAAGATACATAAAATGGTTCATAATAACAAATGGGCACTACTTTGCAGTGTGCATCAAAACATTGTTATTACTGTATTACTATGTTAAAGATGTTTTAGTGTAACTGGAAGTGTTTCTTTAATGTTTTTTCTTTAATGTTTTTGTGCATAGAATGGTACAATATGTACTATGTATAAGACAAACATTTGATTAACTGACATTAGATACAAACCGTACCTAACTGTTCCAATTTACTTCCAAATTTGACATGAAGACAGATTTAGGAACAGAACTCATTCGTGATCTGGGGACTGCCTGTCTTCAATTCCAGCATTGCTGCTGTTAACTATAGTAACCTATTTTACAGAACAAATATTTGCGAAGAAGTTAAATAGGTAGCTATACCTAGGAAAATGAGAGGCACACCTCCACATAGAGATGTCTGTGGAGAAAACTTTCAGACCTTTCTAACTTATGGCAAGAAATATTGCTTCCCTAATACAATGTTTCATTCTGTTATATGTAAGGTCGTTGTGAGTCAGAGTCTGCTCTGCGGAGACTAACAACAACATCAAGGCGCTAAAAGAAATAGATAGAGTCTTCCTAAACGTGTCCTTCCAGAGTGTAGTATAACATGAGAAGCGCCAAACTGCAGGCTCATAATTTGCATGTTAAAATTGTATCTTTTTCTGTGCGATATTACTAGGTGTATTAATTTTCTGTTGTAAAATTTTGAATTTTATAAGTAAAACTGTATTTTTTCTATTTATGTAACAATAATTCCAGGAAGCTTATTGTATATCTCTTATGTAACCCATGTTTGCTTATCTTGAAATAGACAATATGCAAAGTGTCCTATGCTTCTTTGGTGGATGTCGACAAAGCAGTCGCAGCAGCAAAAGATGCTTTTGAAAATGGTGAATGGGGACGAATGAATGCAAGAGAAAGGGGAAGACTGATGTACAGGTATATATAGACATATATATGTATGTTTTAAGAGCAAGTCTGTTACTTTTGAGTATTGGCTACCATTGCCAAGACTAGTGAGACTTCTTCAAAACATTCTAATATGTGCCTATTATAAGTTACGTCTTATTACTTGTATCATATAAAATCCCATGCATGTGAGTTCTTGATTTTTGCATTTTTGCTTCTGTCCGTCAGGGTCCCACGAGGAAAAGAAGTTTAATGAAGGGACTATTTACAAAGATGTGGGCAAAGTCAAGGGAACCCAATAAGGGATAATGAAGCACCCTATGCAGGGCTAGAAGCAGGCAGGCAGAAGGTGCTACTACTTCAAGGTCTAAAGAGACAAAGAGGGAGCTGTTACTGGAATCTGGCAAGATCTGTATCTGTACGAGAGGACCACACTGGCGGTCTTTGGTGGAGAGCCACAGCCCGCATGTAAGGGAGCCAAGGAAATTGAATTTCCCAAACTCTCCTCTGGCGCAGTCATCTCCTGCATGAGCCTCCCATTGGCCTCTCCTTGGCCAAACCCAGCCAGACGGCAAGGGAGCCCGGAGAGTTTAGCCTATAAAGGTCATCCCCCTGAGACACCCAGCAGCGTGGAGAGTGGACATGGAGCAGCAAATGGAGAATACCCAGTCCTCTGTTGTTTACAAAGACAAAATTTAAATCTACTTGATGGATAGTGAGTAGGACCAAGGAGGGAAAATACTGGAGGGAGTTTTATAAATCAATAACTAAGTATACCGAGAGTAATTAACTTCAGCCATAAGTTCAGTTTCTACTTACCTAAAGCCAAATATCTGACCTTGGTCAAAAGATGTCTTAGAAGAGGACTTGGAAGAAACATTAGGGAGGGAGACTTTGAACGCATCTCTAGAATGATCCACTAAAGGAAGAAAGGAAGGAAAACTAGTGGAGGGAGTGAATACAAAAGGTGTTTATTTTTTCACGATACAGTTCTGCATTTATCCTCCCATAGAAACTGGACACCAAACAGAAATCTGTTGTGGTATTTGTGACTCAGTCCATGTAATTCTATCTTCTCCTCTTCAGTTAGTGGACCAATCAGAAATTCTCAAGTGTTCATGGACTCTCATGGGTTTCACGCCAACATCTCCATGTATATTCATGGAACGGTCCACAGTCCCACTGATTTCTGTCATTGATCTCTTTGGACTACTGTGGCTATAACTGTTGCTTCTTATGCATTTGTGAGGCAAGGTACGAATGCTCCCAGCATCTTCTAGGTCTCCTTTGTAACCCTTGAAACAAAGTATTTATGGAATTATTTGTTTAATATCTGTCTTCCCTAAACCAAACCCATTGTCTTCGAGTTGCTTCCGACTCATAGCAATCCTATTGGATCATAATCTCTATGAGGACAGAGACCTGGTCCATTTGTGCTTACCTCTAAATATTGAGCTCTTAGGACAGTGCCTTACAAGCAATAGGGACACAATCATATTTGTTGAATGAATTTCTCATTGGCCTTACAGACTTGCAGACCTATTGGAAGAGAACCAGGAAGAGCTGGCGACCATTGAAGCCCTCGATTCAGGGGCTGTCTATACCTTAGCTCTGAAGACTCACATTGGAATGTCTGTGCAAACATTCAGATACTTTGCTGGCTGGTGTGACAAAATTCAGGTGACCACAAATGTTGTCCCCATGTAGATCACTCCAAAAGCAAAAGGGCTGAACGTTTATTAGTTTGTACACTGTGTCAGGGCCACCTCTTATGTAGGTTTTCTCATCCAATTCGCATAACAACCATGTGAAGTCATTGGATAGCTATTATCCTCTTATTACAGGTAAGGAAACAGAGGCTTGAGTATAATGAATAATTTACCTATGATTACATAGCAAATAAACCTTAGAGCCAGCATTTGAACTCAACATTTTCTGAATCTAGGGCTTAATGATATTCTTTGCGCTTTACTATAATGTCTATAATGTCTCCTGAGGGCATGTAATAGTCTCCTTGACATTTAGCAAGATGCCTGGTGTCATATAGGAATTGCAAACTCAAATGCTTATAGAAGCCAGAGAGCTAATGTAGGTGGGTGAAGCAGACTGGGTGTAAGGAAATTTTTTATAAAGACACAGGTACAATAAGCATTTTCTTTTCCCTTTTAGTTTAAAAAAATAAATAGCACATGGGTATGATAAATAGCAACAATACTTGGCCTCCGCATTGGGAATGCAAAAGGGAAAGACAAGGCGTGTGGCAAACAGCATAGTGCATGCTACTCACAGACCCGCAATAGCTACTGCAGTACCAGCCATCACAGCCACGTTCCCAGCTGGAAGAAAGAGGAAATGGGTCAGAGGGAGAAAGGTAAAAGGACTTTAAAGAGTGTCCTCACCCTCCCAAGGCCCTGTGCTTACATCTCCCATTGGTCATCTCTACCTGCTAGGGAGAGTGGGAAGCATAGTATTTTATCTGGGCCCATTGCTGCCACCAATGTTAATACAGAACCAGACACCTGGTGTCTTAGTTTCCTAGGGCTGCCATAACAAAATACCACAAAGTGGGCAGCTTTAAAGACCAGAAGTTTATTTTCTGTTGGTTCTGGAGGCTAGAAGTCTAAATCAGGCTGTGTTAATTCCGTTGCGGGCTTTGAGAGAGGGACCGTTCCATGTCTCTGTCCTAGATTCTAGGGGCTGCTGGCAATCCTTGGTATTCCTTGGCTTGTAGATAGATCCTCAGGTGGTGTATCTCCTTGTGTGTGACTCTCTTGCTGTGTCTTTTATAAAACACCACCCAGAAGAGATTAGGATTAGGACCCACCCTGCTCAGTATGACTTTGTTAACTTAATTGATAATATGATAATATTTGCGAGGAAACCCCTATTTCCCCAAACAAGGCCACATTTGCCAGTGCAGGGGTTAGGACTGCAATACATCTTTTTTGGAGGGCACAGTTCAATCCATAACACCTGGGTTCAAGTCTGAGCTTTGCCACTTACCAGCCGATGTTGTGAAAGTTATTTTACCTCTTTCACCTTACTTTATCTATAAAATGGTCACAGTAATACATACCTTGCAAGTTGTGCTACGAGGATTAGAAAGTGTGTTTATAATATTACAGGGTTAGAGAAGTCTGCAATATAGTAGAGCTTGTGCATTTTTTTAAAAAAAAAAAAAACATTTTTTTGTGTATGTGCATATATGTGGCTTTTATTTTTGTTCAGCCACAAAATCAGGCATATATAGGTATTTAGTAATATTCACTTATGTCCACTTCTTATCCTCAATTATGAAACCCAGATAACTCTGAAACCTGAAAATGTATTTATTTGACTGGTTCAAATTCATTTGGTACCCAAACCTGACGTGAACCAATGTGAGTCTATTTATAACCTTTATAACTTAGAGTGAATTATTTATGTTTCACTGAATATATATTAATGTGTTTAATTATGGGGGATTGCCCCAAACCCTACTGGGGTATTCATAATATATAATAAATGTAAAGTATATGCACTGTGTTTTTAAAAATCTAAGAAATTTTGAATTCCAAAACACATCTGGCCCTTGGGTTTCAGACAATAGAGTGTCACTTGTAATAAACCAAAACCAAACCTGTTGCCGTAGAGTCGATTCTGACTCATAGTGACCCTATAAAACAGAGTAGAACTGCCCCTGTAGGGTTTCCAAGGATGCAAATCTTTAATGAAGCAGACTGCCACATCTTTCTCCCATGGAGTGCCTGCTGGGCTCAAGCCTCCAACCTTTTGGTTAGCAGCTGAGTGCTTAACCACTGGCTACCAGGGCTCCTTATATTAGTAACAGCAATAATATTTTATGTGGCAAAGCAAATAAATAGCTTCAGTTAAAGATTATCATCATGTATCAGTTGGGATTAAGTTTGGATGCATATAACAAAAAACTCAAATAAGAAGTTTATTTTTCTTTCACTTTCAAGGAGTCCAAAGGCAGACAGTTGGGGCTCATATGTGAGATGCAAGCTCTTTTCTCTCTGCTCTGCCATCCTTAATACTACATGACCTCCATCCTCAAGATTGTCTCATGGTCTCATGACAGCCATTGCAGTGCCAGCCATCACCATCACATTCCCAGCAGGAAGAAGGAAGTCGAGGAGAAGGATAAGAGCACACTCTTTTTAGCTGAGTCAGCCTACTTTAAAAAGCAATCTATCTCTAGTGCCTTGTGCTTACATCTTCCATTGGCCATCCCTATCTGCTAGAGAGACTGGGAAATGTAGTGTTTTATCTGGG
This sequence comes from Elephas maximus indicus, assembly GCF_024166365.1. Lineage (NCBI taxonomy): Eukaryota > Metazoa > Chordata > Mammalia > Proboscidea > Elephantidae > Elephas > Elephas maximus. Next base: position 171,860,076 of record NC_064822.1, on the reverse strand, counting down.
CACATTGCTGTCCCCAGTATTAATATAGGGGTTCTGTTACTAAAGACAGAGGAGAGAATGGATTTTAAGCAGACAAGTAACATTTTCTGCCATACCAAGAAATTATAAATGGAGGATGACTAAATTTGAATTATGTTCATTCTCCTGGGTTTCATAGTTCTTTCAAGAAAGAAACAGCAGTTCCTTTTTGGTATGGATATATTTCTTAGAAACAGAACACTACCTTTTCACAGCACTAAGAAAAAATAATAGAAGAGAACAGTAAATGGATTTTTTCTTTGAGAAACTAATTTAAATTGAAATATCAACTTTTTTTTATGCTTTAGGGCTCTACGATTCCAATTAACCAAGCCCGTCCAAATTACAATCTGACCTTCACCAAGAAGGAGCCACTTGGGTAAGACAAAAGGAGTACCTCTGAGTGACTTGTATGTGGTGGGTTAATTTGAGACAACTAAGAATGTCCTATTTCTTCCTTGGCAGAGTCTGTGCCATTATCATCCCCTGGAATTACCCACTGATGATGCTAGCGTGGAAGAGTGCTGCCTGTTTGGCAGCGGGCAATACCTTAGTGCTCAAGCCTGCACAGGTAAAATGCAGAGGGGCAGAATCTCCTCCTCTCCTATATACTTAAAAACAGAGACATACGTTTATAAATATTATGTCTTTAAACAAAAATGGGATTGTGTATTATAACCTCTTTTCATGTATATCATAGACATCTTTTCATATTAGTAAATGTTCATTTTAATAGCTACCTATTACACTGTATGGCTATTCCATAATTTGAAACTTCCTTAACAATGGAACCAAGCACAGTTTAGTGAAATATATTCAATTATATTGAATTTAAAGTGCATTGAATTTCAATGAACCAATTCAATTCTCATAAAATGTCAAATGCCCAAAAGCCAGGGAATTATTTAAATATAAGACATCGAAAGAGAAGTATTATGCATTCATTCAAATTTTAATTATCAAGAATATTCTAGAGGTGGGGCCAAGAAGGCAGAATAGCCAGATGCTTCCTGTGATCCCTCTTACAACAAAGACCAGAAAAAACAAGTGAAACAATTATATTTATGACAAGCTAGGAGCCCTGATCATCAAAGGCAAAGTTAGAAAACGGACTGAGTGAAAGGGGGAGGGAGAGGCAGTTCAGTAGCGGAAAGTGTTAAAGAAACTGGACCTGAAATGCTGGGATCCCTCAGGCACCGTTCCCGGGAGCAGCTGTGGGGGGCTGATGGTAGTGTTTGGCCACAGTTTCCTCAGGGAGCAGCAACCAGCTGCACAGCCTACTCACACCTCCAGAATGAGAGAAAAACAGTGCCGTTGGCAAAAGCTAAGTACTTGCGTATATTTTACTGTGCTCCCAGCCCCCAAGTGGGATTCGGTGGCTGTTGATTTTCCTGGGCCTGAGAAAGGCCATGTTGAGCACCGTGAGCCATCCTCCTGGCCTTGGAGTAGGAATAAATTCACAATTAGGGGAAAAGATAATTTGCCAGCTCCAATAAGTGGGAGAGTGCAGGACAGAAGCGGCTCTTGTCCAGGCATAAACAGTCCATGGACTTTGAATACGTTTCTCCCCTGCGTGGACCTGTGTGGGCCTATTTCAGGAGACTAGGCCCTTGTTGGCAGACTACAACCGTTTCAGCTGTGCGGTGAAGAAGTGGGTGTTTAATATTTGACACTGCTTTGCCTATTAAATACAGTCCTCACTTACCCTCATCAGGGACATAAGGACTGGTGGCTCCATTCAGGTCACCCAGCCACCCGCGACCATGGTCCAAGGATAACTGGTACCTCCGAATCCTTACAAACAAAAGCATTGGGTGCCCATGTTCTGTCTGCAGAACCCACCCACCTGTATGCTCTAGGGAACAGGGAAGCAGTTTCCTCAGAGACATTTGGGGGCTGGTTCTCAGCCCCCTGCCTTGTTCAGAGCGTGACCCCCTGCTACAACCAGATACCGGTACCTACACCAATCACCCCTGCCCCTCTAAGATGGTAGGGCAGAGCCTGTACTACACACTTAATGACCAACTACCTGGACACCTGAGCTGAATCCATATAACAAAAGTGAATGGACTCCTAGGCTGATACACATGATAACAGCTCTAGCCATCGGGTGACAGGACTTTAGCACTTCAAAGGCAAAAATAATCAAGCTACCTCACTCAAGCAACCTATTTGGGCATATCAAAACAAAACAAAGCAGAAAGATAGGATACAGTAAGCAAACATAAAATAAACTAATACAATAACTTATAGATGGCTCAGAGACAACAGTCAATATCAAATCACATTAAGAAACAGACCATGATAGCCTCAACAAGCTCTCAAAACAAAGAATCAACAGATCTTCTGGATGAAGGTGCCTTTCTGGAATTACTGGATGCAAAATTCAAAAGATTAATATACAGAACTCTTCAAGACATCAGGAATGAAATTAGGAAGTAGATCAGGCAATACACAGAACAATTCAAGGAACACACAGATAAAGTAGTTGAAGAAATTAAAAAGGTTATTCAAGAACATAATGAAAAATTTAAGAAGCTGCAGGAATCCATAGAGAGAAAGCAATCAGAAATTCAGAAGATTAACAACTACAGAATTAGACAACTCAGTGTAAAGTCAGTGGAGCAGAATTGAGCAAGTGGAAGACAGAATTGGTGAGTTTGAAGATAAAGCACTTGGCACCAATATATTTGAAGAAAAATCAGATGAAAAAGTTTAAAAAATGAAGAAACCTAAAGAATCATGTGGAGCTCTATCAAGAGAAATAACCTATGAGTGATTGGGGTACTAGAGCAGGGAGGGACAACAGAAAATACAGCGATAATTGTTGAAGATTTGTTGGCAGAAAGCCTCCCTGATATCCTGAAAGATGAGAAGATATTTATCCAAGATGCTCATTGAACTCCACATAAGGTAGATTGTAAAAGAAAGTCACCAACATGTTTTATAATCAAACTTGCCAAAACCAAAGATGAAGAGAGAATTTTAAGAACAGCTAGGAATAAACGAAAAGACACCTACAAAGGAGAGTCAATAAGAATAAGCTCAGACTACTCGGCAGGAACCATGTAGGCAAGAAGGCAATGGGATGACTTATATAAAGCATTGAAGGAAAAAAAATTGCCAGTCAAGAATCATATATCCAGCAAAACTGTCTCTCAAATATGAAGGTGAAATTAGGACATTTCCTGATGAACAGAAGTTTAGGGAATTTGTAAAAACCAAACCAAAACCACAAGAAATACTAAAGGGAGTTCTTTGGTTAGAAGATCAATAATATCAGGTATCAACCCAAGACTAGAACACTGGACAAAACAATCAGATGTCAGCCCAGACATGGAAATCACAGAAATAAATCAAGATTAAAAAAAAATGCTCACAACACGGAAACAGCGATGTTATTATGTAAAAGAAGAAAATATTAAAACAATGAAGAGGGACTAAGAAATGTAGTCATAGATCTTTCACATGGAGAGGAAGACAAGGCGATATAAAGAAATAAAAGTTAAGTTTAAACTTAGAAAAATAGGGGTAACTATTAAGGCAACCACAAAGGAAACTAACTATCCCACTCATCAAAATAAAATACAAGGAAAAATAGAGACTCAGCAGAAACAAAATCAACAGCAACGAATAAGAGGAAGAGACAGTATATAAAAATAAACTACTCAGCACAAAAAATTAAGTGGGAAATAGAAACTGTCAACACACATAAAAAGACATGAAAATGACAGCACTAAAGTCATACTTATCTATAATTACACTTGAATGTAAATGTACTAAATGCACCAGTAAACAGACAGAGCAGCAGAATGAATAAAAAACACGATCCGTCTATATGCTGTCTATGAGAGACACACCTTAGACTTAGAGACACAAACAATCTAAAACCCAAAGCATGGAAAAAAATATATCAAGCAAGCAACAATCCAAAAAGAACAGGAGTGGCAGTATTAATTTCTGACAAAATAGACTTTAAAGTTAAATCCACCACAAAGGATAAGGAAGGACACTATATAATGATTAAAGGGACAATACGCCAGGAGGATATAACCATATTAAATATTTATGCACCCAGTGACAGGCCTGCAAGATACATAAAACAAACTCTAACAGCATTAAAAAGTGAGATAGACCGCTCCACAATTATAGTAGGAGACTTCAACACATCACTTTGGATGAAGGACAGGACATCCAGAAAGAAGCTCAGTAAAGACACGGAAGATCTAAATGCCACAATAAACCAATCTGACCTCACAGACATGTACAGAACACTCCACCCAACAGCAGCCAAGCATACTTTCTTTTCTAGTGCACATGGAACATTCTCTAGAAAAGACCACATATTAGGTCATAAAGCAAACCTTAGCAGATTCCAAAACATTGAAATATTACAAAGCATCTTCCCTGACCATAAGGCCATAAAAGTAGAATTCAATAACAGAAAAAGCAGGGAAAAGAAAGGAAACATTTGGAAACTGAACAATACCCTGCTCAAAAGCAACTGGGTCATAGAAGACATTAAGGCTGGAATAAAGAAATTCAGAGAATCCAATGAGAATGAAAACACTTCCTATCAGAACCTTTGGGACACAGGGAAAGCAGTGGTTAGAGGCCAATTTATATCAATAAACACACACATACAAAAAGAAGAAAGGGCCCAAATGAAAGAATTATCCCTACAACTTGAACAAATAGAAAGAGAGCAACAAAAGAAACCCACAGTCACCACAAGAAAGCAAATAATAAAAATTAGAGCGGAATTAAATGAAATAGAGAACAGAAAAACAATTGAAAGAATTAACAAGACCAAAAGCTGGTTCTTTGAAAAAATTAACAAAATTGATAAACCATTGGCTCAACTGACAAAAGAAAAACAGGAGAGGAAGCAAATAACACAAATAAGAAATGAGATGGGCGATATTACAACAGACCCAACTTAAATTAAAAGAATTATATCAGATTACTACAAAAAATTGCACTCTAACAAATTTGAAAACCTAGAAGAAATGGGTGAATTTCTAGAAACTCACTATCTACCTAAACTAAGACAGACTGAGGTAGAACAACTAAATAGACCCATAACAAAAGAAGAGATTGAAAAGGTAATCAAAAAACTCCCAACAACAACAACAACAAAAAAAGCCCTGCCCTCGACAGCTTCACTGCAGAGTTCTACCAAACTTTCAGAGAAGAGTTAGCATCACTGCTACTAAAGGCATTTCAGAGCATAGAAAAGGACAGAATACTCCCAAACTCATTCTCTGAAGCCAGCATATCCCTGATACCAAAACTGGGTAAAGACTCCACAAAAAAAGGAAAATTACAGACCTATATATCCTTCATGAACTTAGAGGTAAAAATCCTTAACAAAATTCTAGCCAATAGAATTCAACAAGATATCAAAAAAAATAATTCACCATGATCAAGTGGGATTCATACCAGGTATGCAGGGATGGTTCAACATTAGAAAAAACAAAGTAATCCATCATATAAATAAAACAAAAGACAAGAACCACATGATTTTATCAATTGATGCAGAAAAGGCATTTGACAAAGTTCAACACCCATTCATGATAAAAACTCTCAGCAAAATAGGAATAGAAGGGAAATTCCTCAACATAATAAAGGGCATTTATACAAAGCAAACAGCCAGCATCATCTTATATGGAGAGAGTCTGAAAGCATTCCCCCTGAGATCAGGAACCAGACAAAGATGCCCTTTATCACCACTCTTATTCAACATTGTGCTGGATGTCCTAGCCAGAGCAGTTATGCTGGGTAAAGAAATTAAGGTCATCCAGATTGGCAAGGAAGAAGTAAACGTATCTCTGTTTGCAGATGACATGATCTCATACACAGAAAACCCTAAAGAACCCTCAAGAAAACCACTGAAACTAAAAGAAGAGTTCAGCTGAATGTCAGGATATAAGATAAACATACAAAAATCAGTTGGATTCCTCTACACCAATAAAAAGAACATTGAGGAGGAAATAACCAAATCAATACCATTTACAGTAGTCCCCAAGAAGATAAAATACTTAGGAATAAATCTTACCAGAGATGTAAAAGACCTGTACAAAGAAAACTACAAGACACTACTTCAAGAAAACAAAAGAGACTTACATAAGTGGAAAAACATACCTAGCTCATGGATAGGAAGCCTTAATATTGTAAAAATGTCTCTTCTACCAAAAGTGATCTATAGATTTAATGCAATTCTGATCCAAATTCCAACAACCATTTTTTAATGAGATGGAGAAACAAATCACCAACTTCATATGCAAGGGAAAGAGGCCCCGGATAAGTAAAGCATTACTGAAAAAGAAGAAGAAAGTGGGAGGCCTCCCTCTACCTGATTTTAGAACCTATTATACCACCACAGTAGTCAAAACAGCCTGGTACTGGTACCGATACAAAAACAGATGCATAAACCAATGGAACAGAATTGAGAATCCAGACATAAGTCCCTCCATATATGAGCAGTTGATATTTGACAAAGGCCCCAAAACAGTTAAATGGGGAAAAGACAGTCTTTTTAACAAATGGTGCTGGCATAACTGGATATCCATCTGCAAAAAATGAAACAAGACCCATACCTCACTCCATGCACAAAAATGAGCTCAAAAACCTCAATATAGAATCTAAAAGGATAAAGATCATGGAAGAAAAAATAGGGACAACGCTAGGAGCCCTAATACAGGACATAAACAGTATATAAAACATTACTAACAATGCAGAAGAGAAAATAGATAACTGGGAGCTCCTAAAAATCAAACACCTATGCTCATCCAAAGACTTCACCAAAAGAGTAAAAAGATTACCTACAGACTGGGAAAAAGTTTTTAGGATGACATTTCCGATCAGCATCTGATCTCTAAAATCTACACGATCCTACAAAAACTCAACTACAAAAAGACAGATAACCCAATTAAAAAATGGGCAAAGGATATGAACAGGCACTTCACTAAAGAAGACATTCAGGTAGCTAACAGATACATGAGGAAATGCTCACGATCATTAGCCATTAGAGATATGCAAATCAAATCTACAATGAGATTCCATCTCACTCCAACAAGGCTGGCATTAATCAAAAAAACATGAAATAAATGTTGGAGAGGTAGTGGAGAGACTGGAACACTTATACACTGCTAGTGGGAATGTAAAATGGTACAACCACTTTGGAAATCGATTTGGCGCTTCCTTAAAAAGCTAGAAATAGAATTATCATAGGATCCAGCAATCCCACTCCTTGGAATATATCCTAGAGAAATAAGAGCCTTTACACAAACAGATATATGCACACCCGTGTTCACTGAAACACTGTTTACAATAGCAAAAAGTTGGAAGCAACCAAGGTGCCCATCAACGGATGAATGGATAAACAAACTATGGTATATTCACACGATGGAATGCTACACATCGAGAAAGAACAATGATGAATCCATGAAACATTTCATAACATGGAGGAATCTGGAAGGCATTACGCTGAGTGAAATTACTTGCAAAAGGATAAATATTGTATAAGACCAGTATTATAATAACTGGAGAAATAATTTAAACAGAGAAGAAAATATACTTTGATGGTTACGAGAAGGGGAGGGAGGGAGGGAGGGAGAGGGGTCTTCACTAATTAGATAGAATTAATTTAGGTGAAGGCAAAGACAACACAATACAGGCGAGATCAGCACAACTGGACTAAACCAAAAGCAAAGAAGTTTCCTGAATAAACTGAACACTTTGAAAGCCAGCGTAGCAGGGGCAGGGGTTTGGGGACCATGGTTTCAGGGGACATCTAAGTCAATTGGCATAATAAAATCTATTAAGAAAACATTCTGCATCCCACTTTGGAGACTGGCTTCTGGGGTCTTATATGCTAGCAAGCAGCCATCTAAGATGCATCAATGGGTCTCAACCCACCTGGAGCAAAGGAGAATGAAGAACACCAAAGACACAAGGTAATTATGAGCCCAAGAGACAGAAAGGACCACATAAACCAGAGACTACATCAGCCTGAGACCAGAAGAACTGGATGGTACCTGGCTACAACCGATGACTGCCCTGACAGGGAACAAAACAGAGAACCCCTGAGGGAGTAGGAGAGCAGTAGGATGCAGACCCCAAATTCTCGTTAGAAGTCCAGACTTAATGGTCTGACTGAGACTAGAATGACTGCTGAGGTCATGGTCCCCAGACCTTCTATTAGCCCAAGACAGGAACCATTCCCAAAGCCAGCTCTTCAGACACAGATTAGACTGGACTATGGGGTAGAAAATGATACTGGTAAAAAGTGAGCTTCTTGGATCAAGTAGACACATGAGACTATGTTGGCATCTCCTGTATGGAGAGAAGATGAGAGCGCAGAGGGGGTCAGAAGCTGGCTGAATGGACAGGAAAATAGGGAATGGAGAGAAAGAGTGTACTGTCTCATTAGGGGGAGAGCAATTAGGAGTATATAGCAAGGTATATATATATAAATATTTGTATGAGAGACTGACTCGATTTGTGAACTTTCACTTAAAGCACAATAAAAATTAAGAAAAAAAACCATTCTAAATATATGGAACAAGAGGGAAGAGGATGCAAAAGAATTTATATAATTGTGGCAGCTGTGTAAAAATGTATGCACTTGGGTAACAAGGAACTAACTTAAAAAATATTTCAGGTGGTGGTGTTAGTTGCCATCAAGTTGATTCTGACTCATGGCGACTCCATGTATTCAGGTGGCAGATTTCTCAAAAAAAAAAAAATGTTTTAGTCATGTAATAGCTTTTCAATGAAAAAAAAGTATGGTAGCCAGTGTAACACTGGCTGAGCATTTACTATGCACAGGCCACAGTAGTAGGAGTCCAGGGTGCACCAATCATGGAGAAAGCTTGGTCTCTATTTTAGAAGAGTTTATAATTCAGTGCCTATTAACATTTTTCAATGTCGTCTTTTATTACTTGAATACAATTTTATTTGGCATAGCTACATGGCCATGGGGCCAGTCTTCTCTGGTTTTACTCATTAAAAACAATTTCTTTTCAAAACTAGGTTAATACATTAAAAATTTTCAAAAAATTGAAAGGTATAAAGAGGTAGATAGTGAAAAGTCTCCCTCCTATCCCTATTCCCCAAGCTAACCAGCTTACTGCCCCAAAGGCAATCAGTGTTATTTACTCTTATCTATTAGTTTCTTAGGTATCTTTCGAGAGATAGTTATTGCATATACAAACACACACGCACACACACACACATATGTTGTTGTTGTTGTTAGTTGCTGTCGAGTTGTCCCCCAACTCATGGTGACCCCACGCGTGCAATGGGATCAGACCGTTGTGATCCATGGTGTTTTCATTGGCTGATGTTTTGGAAGTAGATTGCCAGGTCTTTTTTCCTAGTCTGTCTTAATCTGGAAGCGCCACTGAAACCTGCTGAGCATCATGTCAACATGCAAGCCTCCACTGACAGCCAGGTAGTGGCTGCACTGAGGCACAGTGGCCTCGAATCAAGTTTGGATCTCTGCATAGAAGGCAAGAATTCTACCACTGAACCACCACCACCCCCATGTGTTATATATCTGGTGGACTCAAATTGCCTACCAGTTGTGATAGATATTGACAAATTTCCTTCTGTAGAAGTTGTACCAACTTGTACTTCCGCCAGCCTTGTATGAGAGTGCTCTTTCCCTGAGAGAGCACTACTGTTTTAAAAAAAGCGAGAAGCTAGTAGAGGGAATGGAGCCCTGGTGCTGCACTGGTTAAGAACCTGGCTGCTAACCAAAAGGTTGGCAGTTCAAATCCACTAGCTACTCCTTGGAAACCTTATGGGGCAGTTCTGCTCTGTTCTGTAGAGTCGCTATGAGTCGGAATCAACTCGACAGCATCAGGTTTGGGTTTTTGGTTTAGTAGAGTGAAGAGACAGAGGAGACAGATAATCTAATTCAGCGGTTCACAACGTTAGGATCACCTAGAGTTCTTTTATAGCGTCACTACAAATCAAAATTGACTTGACAACAACAGGTAGAATTATTTTTTTAAAATACTGGTACGGGGGTCCCTTTGGCAGAGATTTTGATTTAATTGGTCTAGGTTGGAGCTCAGGCACTGATATTTTTTAAAAGCTTTGCATTTGTTTCTGAGGTACAACCAGGACTGAGAACCATTAAATGGTATCCAATGAGAATGCTAATCATCAAAGATCTTCAGTGGCTGTTTTCCAAAAATTACAAGTACTTATTGAGTGCATACTAGTTGTCAGGTACTATGCTAGGCATATATCAGGGATGAAGACACACAAAGTTTCTGTCCCCATGGAATTTTTTTTTTTTTTGGTACATCTTTTTGCACTACATACAGTGTTGCAGCGCATAGTTTGCTGATGTTGTAATTTTCAGATGTTCACCCTCAGATGTTCCATTTTATGATTTACTGGCTTTGTCTGCGATTTAAAACTTGTAGTTTAATGAACTGATGATAGATTTAATCCTGAGAAGGCCAGGAAGTTGTCATTGTTATGTTGGAATTATCTTTTTATTTTATTGGATAATATTAGCAAATGATGAAATCATATTCAGTATTAAGGCCCTGTGTGACTGTTAGGAGGATTGCCTTAGATGGCTCTTCCTCTTTAGTCTGATAGTCTGCTTTGTTATGTGTATGAAAGATTACTTCCTGGCTTCACACAGAAGAAGGTACAGATCCCCATGCCTGGAGTGGGCTCGCCCAAGTATATTAACTTAATATTTAGCAATGACCTACTCTTGCCCAGAACAGTGTTAGATGCTTTCCCATATATCATTTAAATCTTTAATCTTGCTGGGGCGACTGGATAAACAAATGGAAGAAAAGAAAAGTTGGAATCATATCTTACATCTTATACCAAGATAAATTTCATATGGATTAAAGGTTGAGCTTAAAAATATTAAATTATGAAAGTACTAGGGAAAATCATAGGCAATTGCTTTTGTAATGTGAACATGGTAAGGCCTTTCAAATTAGACATGACACATAGATAGGAGTGAGAGTGAGTGAGCACAAATGCAGGCAACAAGGAGGCAGGGAAATGGGCTCCCCCTAGAGGTTACGGCCTCCCATATCTAAAGCCTTCTGTAATGCAGCAATTGAGAAATCATCAGTCTTCTTTTACTTGTTTAATTTGTGGCAAGGGTTAGTAAATTCAGTTCTACGCGAAGGATTATTATTAAAGCACAGGTGGACGGGGGACCAGGAAGGCAAGGAGAAAGAATAGAAGAGGTCCTAGTGTTTATTTTTTGTCTTATGGGCTGAATTTCTCTCCTCCTGTTGCTGCTTTTGCTATAGTCCTGGAGAAGCTTTCCAATAAGCATCCAAAAAGAGTTAGGGAAGCCTGTTAAAAAATGCTATCAAGTACTAACTTTCTTTAAACTTTTACATCTTGTTAAAAACTTTATAAAGGGCTTTTTTACACCTTATCTCATCTCAACAACACTTTGAGATAGGCACTATACAGGGAATATTAGCCTACTTTTGTAACTAAAGAGTTTGACACTCAGAGAGGTTAAGTGACCTGCCCAAGGCCACCTGGGTAGTGAGTGGTCAGTGGACTCGTGATTCAATATTGAGTCTTGTGATGTTAAGCTTGTTTTCCTTCCCCTTCTAGACTGTGCTGATTCTGTACTGAGGCATCCTACATCATCAAGCATGGTGATACCAGTCTATTTAAAATAGGCAGTCTATATACTGAGGTGAGGACACTGAGCCAGAAACTCCCTGAGCTAAAATGGTTCCTGATTATAAATTAGGAATGAAACATCTTTTCATGCTGTTAGGTTAGGTCCCATTCATTTATATGACGGTCTCTTAACTTTGAGATCATGTACTCCTGTCAGGAAAATATTTGTAAATTATATACATGTACTACTATACTATGTCTGGTAAACCAACCAGTTGCTGTTAACGTTGATTCCGATTCATGGTGACCCCATGTGTGTCAGAGTAAGACTGTGTTCCATCAGGTTTTCAATGGCTAATTTTTCAGAAGTAGATAGCCAGGCCTTTCCTCCAGGGAGCCTGGGTGGACCCCAACCGCCAGTCTTTCAGTTAGCAGCACTAACTGTTTGAATCTAGGGACTCCTATTATGTCCATTAAAAACACATAAAACTAATAGAAGTTAAAAAGGATAAAATAAGGATGAAACAATTTGCTTTATTATATAAATTAAGGTATAAAAGCCCTTTTTATTCTTACTTAAAAAGAAATTATTATTAATTCAAGATAGTTACTTTTTATATGTCTTTTCCTAATCACAATGACTTCGTGCCAAGGCATGCTAACATACACTTTGGGAAAGGGTCATCTTTAACTATAACCAGTTGCCATGGAGTCAGTTCCAACTCATGATGACCCCATGAGTGTCAGAGCAGAACTGTGCACCATAGGGTTTTCAGTGACTGATTTTTCAGAAGTAGATTGCCAGGCCTTTCTTCCTGTTTTTAACTATAAACCCATTGCACTCTACTAAACAAAAAACCCAAACCAGTTCCCATCGAGTCGATTCTGACTCATAATGACCCTATAGGACCAAGCAGAACTGCCCCACGGGGTTTCCAAGGAGCAGCAGGTGAATTCAAACTGCCAACCTTTTGGTTAGCAGCCTGAGCTCTTAACCACTGCACCACCAGGGTTCCATTTATATAAATCCACTATTACAGATAGTCTTCTTGATAATTTCAGATGTTTTGGCCAACTTCTCATTGAGTCTAATTAGATTGCCATTTTTCAAATGTTATAATGTGGCTATCATGGACCTGTTACTAGAAGGAGGAAAAGTGTTAGCCCTGCTTTTTTCTTGTTATTTGCCTTGTTAGTATTACCGTTTATTGTGCAGTTTTTATGCAGGATTCTTTTTTGGCCACTTGTCCATTTTATGAAGGTTGGCTTAGTTAAAATAACAAGATAATCTGTGAATCCAAGTAGCCAGGACTGTGAACTTCAACACATGGCAATATTTTGAAAGCAAATATGCAAGTGATGAAACACTGCCGTGCCCTTGGCCTTGTGAGTACCTCTTCTCTCCTAGGACCCTGTATCCCTTTGTGACCTTCATTCACACTGAGAGCACCATTACCCAGCCATATAGTAAATATTAGCTATGTTTAATTTATTTCATATCTCTGTCAGTTAAGGGTATATAAATAAAAGTATTACTGTTTTCTTTTCACACCTCAGTGGATCTTCTTGCACTTTCCATGTTTACAGACCCAGGTAAAAAAACAAAACAAAACAAAACCCCATTGCATCAAGTCAATTCTGACTCATAGCGACCCTACAGGACAGAGTAGAACTGCCCCACAGGGTTTCCAAGGAGCACCTGGTGGATCTGAACTGCCAACCTTTTGGTTAGCAGCCATAGCACTTAACCAGTACGCCACCAGGGTTTCCCAGACCCAGGTAGCAAGGGCTTAATCAGCGTGGATTTTTTTTTTTTTTTGGTATAATTTTTATCGTGCTTTAAGTGAAAGTTTACAAATCAAGTCAGTCTCTTGCACAAAAACCTATATACACCTTGCTACACACTCCCAGTTACTCTCCCGCTAATGAGATAGCCTGCTCTCTCCCTTCACTCTCTCTTTTCGTGTCCATTTTGCCAGCTTCTAACCCCCTCCACCCTCTCATCTCCCCTCCAGGCAGGAGATGCCAACATAGTCTCAAGTGTCCACCAATCAGCATGGATTTTTAAGAGAGTGAAAATATTGCTTTCGTTTTGCTTCTGAGATATGTACTGTTATAATAGATGTTTAAAATGAGATGTATTTTATGCCACCTTTTGTGAAAGAAAGAAGGGAAAAGGAGTAAATATATATCTTCTCAATTTAGTGAAAAGAACCATGTTGTTGGGTACTGTCAACTCGGTCCCAACTTATAGTGACCCTATGCACAACAGAACAAAACACTGCCCCGTACTGCGCCATCCTCATAATCATTGCTGTGCTTGAGCCCATAGTTGCAGCCCCTGTGTCAATCCATCTCATTGAGGGTCTTCCTCTTTTTCACTGACCTTCTACTTAACCAAGCATAATGTCTTTCTCCGGGGACTGATCCCTCCTGATAACATGTCCAAAGTATGTAGTATGTATGTACGTAAAATTCAATCACTCGATCTCTGGCATTGTTTTTATCAAGGCCATATTTCCCAACTACTGATCCTTCTTTGTTTCCAACTTTCCCATACCAATCACCAGTAATTATTAGTGCATCCTGATTGAATATTCGATGAATTTCAGATTGCAGAAGTTGGTAAAAATCTTCAATTTCTTCATCTTTAGCCTTAGTGGTTGGTGCGTAAAGACTGTATGATTGTCGGATTCAAAATGACAAATACCAGTCCATTTTAGCCCACGAATGCCTAGGATATCGATCTTTATGCGTTCCATTTTATTTTTGATGATTTCCAATTTTCCTAGATTTATACTTCGTACATTCCATGTTCCAATTATTAATGGATGTTTACAGCTATTTCTTCTCATTTTGAGTTGTACCACATCAGCAAACAAAGGTCTCGAAATCCTGACTCTGTACACACTGTTAAGGTCAACTCTGCTTTGACGAAGCAGCTCTTCCCCAGTCGTATTTTGAGTACCTTCCATCCTGAGGGGCTCATCTTCCGGCCTGTATCGGACAGTGTTCTGCTGCTATTCATAAGGTTTTCACTGGCTAATTCTTTTCAGAAGTAGACTGCTGGGTCCTTCTTCCTGGTCTGTCTTAGTCTGGAAGCTCAGCTGAAACCTGTCCTCCTTGGGTGACCCTGCTGGTATCCGAATACCGGTGGTATGGCTTCCAGCATCACAGCAACGCACAAGCCCCCACAGTATGACAAACTGACAGACATGTCGGGGGAAAAGAACCATAGGAAGAATAAACTGGAGACTAGTGAGACTGATTATCTACAGGACATGGGGGCAAAGAGGTGGAAAGCACAGAGGGAAGGAGGCAGGAGAATGACACTTCTCTGAAAGTACCTTTAGCCCTAACTATATTTTTTTATTGGAATATATGTTTCCCATAATCAAAACAACCACAAGAGAAAAAAAGAAATATAATCAATACAGATGGGGCAAAAACCTTAAAATTGAATACAAACAGAAACAAATTAATCAAACCATATTTGAAATGAGTAATGTAACCACACTTAAAGGGGTAGGAAAGAGCTAACCCAAGTAACTTTTGAAAGTGGCATTTGGCTATATGTCCTCAGGCTAAAGGCCTACTCTGAAGAAATATTGCCCTCTAGTTAGTAGGCTTCTTTTTTCATAGGGATGGCTTAGCAATTCTGAAAGTACTTTCTATACATTTTAGGGTTGATCAAATAAGTAAATATATTATGGATAATGGAAGCCATTTTTCTTACTGTTGGAGAGGGAATTATAAATATGACAAGAAAGAGTGATAGAATGAACCCTGAAGTAATGGATGGAAGTATTAGTGTAAACTCATGGATTTTAATATATTTGTATAACTAGGTAAAGAAATAGATATAGACATATGTGTGTGGGTATCTAGATGTAGATATGGATATATGTGTGTCTGGAGTCTCTGGGTGGTACAAATGGCTAATGCGCTTGGCTGCTAACCAAAGGTTGACTGATTCCACTCAGAGGCACCTCGGAAGAAAGGCCTGGTGATCTACTACTGAAAAATCAACCATTAAAAACCATATGGAACACAGTTCTACTCTGACACATATAGGGTTGTCATGAGTCACAATCCATGGCAACTGGTTTTTGTTTTATTTTTAATATGTGTGTCTATGTATATACAGAGGTCTGTTTCCCAGCTCTGTCTGCTAAGAGGGCCTAGAAGCAATGATACCTCAATAGTGCCCAGATCTTTGTTTCTAAATACTGTCATCCACTAAAGGGAACTTGGACTCCTTGGAGAAATGGCTGGAGCAGGGAAAGTACAGAATGAGCCTGGAACTTCTTTTTTTTATTATGCTTTAGGTGAAAGTTTACAGCTCAAGTTAATTTCTCATACAAAAATTTATAAACATATAGTTACGTGAAACTAGTTGCAATCCCTATAATGTGACAGCACACTCCCCCTGTGTTCCCTGTGTTCCCTGTGTCCATCCAACCAGCTCCTGTCCCTTCCTGCCTTCTCATCCTACCTCCAGACAGGAGTCGCCCATTTGGTTTTATGTATCTGCTTGAACTGAGAAACACACCCTTCATGAGTATTATTCTATGTTTTATAGTCCAGTCTAATCTTTGTCTGAAGAGTGGGCCTTGGGAATGGTTCTTGGGCTAAAAAGTAAGAAAGCGCTTAAAGAATGATAAAGGCATGTCAGAAAGACACAGGAACCAGATTAAAAGGGTTCCCACTGACCAAAAATGGAAAAATTTGAACATCTAAATAAATAACAGTAGACAAAATTATAATCTCTAGACTAAAGTAAGAATCCATGACCCACACTAATATTAATGAATTAATTAGCTAATTAATTAATTAAAAGAAGGGAGTGGAAAGATACTAATGAAAAAATCATTTGGCAACTGTCATAATAGTAACTGACTCAGGCAAGAATATCAAGGATACTAAAAATAGTGGATGCAAGTTTAAAGAGTAACCAGATATTTAAATAACCTGAAAGCATACAGTGGTGAACCTGGCAGATCATCTTCACCAAAAGATCAAAGTCACCATTCCCGGTATGAGGACTATTTGACAGCATGTGCCTCCTGATGGGACACACTGAGAAGAACTCAGCATCACTTCAGTGGTATTCCTGCAGAAAGTGCCTGACCGGAATCTAACCATGAGGAAGCACAAACAAATCCAAATTAAGGGATGTTGTACAAATTAACTGGCCTGTGCACTTCAGACATGTCAATGTAATGAAATGTAGCTCACTAAATGCACTTCATTATCTTGGATTTTCTTTTCCTATGAAGGACATTGGAGCTCTGGTGGCGCAGTGGTTAAGAGCTACAGCTGCTAACCGAAAGGTCAGCAGTTCAAATCCACCAGCTGCTCCTTGGGCACCCTGTGGGGCAGTTCTACTCTGTCCTATAAAGTCACTATGAGTCGGAATTGACTCGATAGCAACAGGTTTGGTTTGGTATGAAGGACATTATTGGGAAGATTGGTGAAATCTGAATAAGGTCTGTAAATTAGGTAATAGTAAAATATCAGCTGTTAATTTTCCTGATTTTGATCATTGTACTGTGGTTATGTAATAATTCCTTGTTTTGAGGAAATGCGCATGGAGTATTGAGAGGCAAAGGGGCTTGTCTACATCTTTCTCTTAAACCATTCAGAAGAACGTATATAAGTGTATGTACAGAAAGAGGATAAAGCAAATGTACTAAAATATTAACATTTGAAGAATTTGGGGGGAGGGTATATAAGAATTGTTTGTATTTTTTGCAACTTTGCTGTCAGTTTGAAATTAAATCAAAATTTTAAGAAGTAATAAAACGAGTAAAAAAATAAAATGCACTCTAATGCAGCTATACAGTGAAAACTGAGTTCTGGACTAAAAGACAGGACTGGCAGATTCTGAAGGTCATTGTTGTCTGTTTCCATTCAGGTTACACCCTTGACTGCTTTGAAGTTCGCAGAACTCTCTGCTAAAGCTGGCTTTCCAAAAGGGGTAGTCAACATAATTCCGGGCTCAGGTAACCATCAAATAACCCACTTTGCTATGACCAATGAATGGTGCTGAGTGGCTGTTTTCCCACCACAGTCGTCTCCTGAATTATAACTATATCAGAACTAAATACAGCTTACCAAACAGGTGACTTTGAGAATAAAGACACTTACAGTGTGCTAGGATCTTAAAGTGAAAATACATCGGAGGGTGGCACTGATTATACAACGTTATAAAACTACCCTAAGGTGGCCATTTTAGTTTTCAAAAAATACTTTGGAAGATAAAAACCAAGGCTTACCCATCATCTCTTGGGCTGACAGTTGCATGGAGGATGTCACATTAGATTTTTTTCAGTTTGCAATTAATACGGAAATTGTAAAACTTAAGGTTTCAGTGAGAGCTTAGAAATGCATGTCAGTGAATTCAAACCCACCCTCACCATGGATAGAACTTGAGTGGTGTTTTCATTTATGTTTTATTTCCTACTTGTACAGGTGGCATAGCAGGACAACGCCTTTCTGAACATCCGGACATCCGCAAACTTGGTTTCACTGGTTCCACTCTTATTGGCAAACAGATCATGAAAAGGTATTGGTTTTAATGTGTCAATTTGCTGCAGATACCATTTAACAATTTTTTTTTTTAATACGGTGATTTTGCAGGGAGACAAACCACATCAAATTTAGAAGAGAAATCTATTGATCACTGCTGCGTATTTAAATATAATAATAATTAAAAAAAAAAAAAAAACACTTTCTAAAATGTTAAAGCTCACGGTCATTAAAACTAGAACTATATCAAAATTCTACACTCCACTGGTAGCTTGAACATTCCAGCACACACAAAGAATTTTTTTTGCACTGAAGTTGCAGCCCAAATTATTTTTGAGAGCATAGGTAAGGAATTAAAAAGGCATATACATGACAAGTCTGGATTATTTATAAAATGAACTCCTAAAAAGCAATAACGTTAGTTTAAAAAAAAATTGAAAACAACCTAAACATCCAAAATAAGACTGTGGTTAAAGTATGTCAATGTAATAGAATACTGTGGAGTTACTATATTCATGCAGAGTGTCAAATAACATAGAAAAATTGTTATTAAAATGGCAAATAGAAGGAACAATAATGCATAAAATTGTATATATTGGGTAGTTCCAACCATGTTAAACAAAACATATCAAAGTATATCAAAATGGTAGAAACAATTATTGTTGAGCCATGGAATGGAACTATGTGATTTTTTTCTTCTTTCTCCATTTTTGGGGATATTTTCCAGATGTTTTAAACAAGAATACTTTTGTAAGAAGGGAAAAATGACCGACACACTTTAAAAATTTAATAATTGGAGGCAGGCCCAAGATGGCAGAGTAGTCAGATGCTTCCAATGATCCCTCTTACAACAAAGACCTGAAAAAACAAGTGAAACAATTATATTTATGACAAGCTAGGATCCCTGAACATCAAAGGCAAAGTTAGAAAACAGACCGAGCGGCAGAGAGCAGGAGAGACAGTTCAGAAGCAGAAAGGATTTGCCAGACCTGAATTGCTGGGAACCCTCAGGCACCATTCCCGGGAGCGACTGTGGAGGCTGGTGGTAGCATTTGGCCACAGTTTCCTCAGGGAGAGACAGCCAGCCGCACAGCCTACTCACACCTCTGGAACCAGAGAAGAACAGCACTCACAACAAGAGCTAAGTACTTGTGTATACTTTACCATGCCCCCTGTCCCCAAGCTGTCTTGAGTGGCTCTTGATTTCTCTGGGCTTGAGATAGGCTCTGCTGAGTGCTCTGAGCCATTCTCCTGGTCTTGGAGAAGGAATAAATTCACAATTGGGGGAAAAGATAATCTGCCAGTTCTACTAACCTGGGGAGCTCATGACAGAGGTGGCTTCTGTCCAGGCATAAATGGTCTGTGGACTTTGAATACCTTTCCCCCCTGCATGGACCTGTGTGGGCCTATTTCAGGAGAATAGGCCCTTGTTGGAAGACTACAGCTGTTTCAGCTGTGCGGTGGAGAGGTGGGTGTTTAATGTTTGACACCACTTTGCCTATTAAACAGGGTCCTCACCTACCCACATCAAGGACTTGAGGACTGGTGACTTCACTCAGGTCACCTAGCCACCCGTGACAGGGGTCCAAAGGATAATGGGTACCTCCCAGTCCTTACAACCAAAAGCATTGGGTGCCTGTGGTCCATCTGCAGAATCCACCCACCTGTGTGCTGTAGGGAACAGGGAAGCACGTTCCTCACAGACACTCGGGGAACAGTTGTCAGCCACCTGTCTTGTTCAGAGTGTGACCCCCTGCTGCAACCAGATACCAGTACCTACACCAATCATCCCTGCCCCTCTAAAACTGTAGGACAGATCCTGTACCACACACTTGATGATCAATTACCTGCACACCTGAGCTGAATCCATACAAGAAAAGTGAATGGACTCCTAGGGTGATATACCTGAAAACAGCTCTAGCCATCTGGTGACAGGATGTTAGAGCTTCAAAGGCAAAAATAATCAAGCTAGCTCACTCAAAAAACCTATTTGGCCATATCAAAACAAAACAAAGCAAACAAAAATAAACTAATACAGTATTAATACAATGACCTATAGATGGCTCAGAAACAACAGTCAATATCAAATCACATAAAGAAGCAGACCATGATTGCTTCACAAGCTCTCAAAATAAAGAGTCAATGGATCTTCTGGATGAAGGCACCTTCCTGGAATTACTGGATGTACAATACAAAATGTTAATATAAAGAACTCTTCAAGATGTCAAGAAGGAGATCAGAAAGGAGATGAGGCAATGTACGGAACAAGCCAAGGAACACACAAATAAAGCAGTTGAAGAAATTAAAAAGGTTATTCAAGAACATAATGAAAAATTTAATAATCTGCAAGAATCCATAGAGACAGCAATCAAAAATTCAGAACATTAACAATAAAATTACAAAATTAGACAACTCAGTAGGAAGTCAGAGGAGCAGAATTGAACAAGTGGAAGGCAGAATCAGTGAGATTGAAGATAAAGTGCTTCACACCAATATATTTGAAGAAAAATCAGCTAAAAGAATTTTAAAAAATGAAGAAACCCTAATAATCACGTGGGACTCTATCAAGAGAAATAACCTATGAGTGATTGGAGTACCAGAACAGGGAGGGACAACAGAATACACAGAGAGAATTGTTGAAGATTTGTTGGCAGAAAACCTCCCTGATATCATGAAAGATGAAAAGATACCTATCCAAGATACTTATCAAACTCCACATAAAGTAGATCTTAAAAGAAAGTCACCAAGACATATTATAACCAAACTTGCCAAAATCAAAGATAAAGACAGAATTTTAAGAGCAGTTAGGGATAAATGAAAAGTCACCTACAAAGGAGAGTCAATAAGAATAAACGCGGACTACTCGGCAGAAACTGTGTAGGCAATGGGATGACTTATGTAAAGAACTGAAGGAAAAAAATTGTCAGCCAAGAGTCATATATCCAGCAAATCTGTCTCTCAGATATGAAGGTGAGATTAGCACATTTCAAGATAAACAGAAGTTTAGGGCATTCATAAAAACCAAACCAAAACTACAAGAAATGCTAAAGGGAGTTCTCTGGTTAGAAAATCGATAATATCAGATATCAACCCAAGACTAGAACACTAGACAGAGCAATCAGATGTCAACCCAGATAGAGAAATCACAAAAATAGATCAAGATAAAAAAAAAAACACTCAAAACAGGGAAACAGTGATGTTACTACGTAAAAGAAGGCTGCATTAAAATAATAAGGAGGAACTAAGAAATGTAGTCATAGGTCTTTCATATGGAGAGGAAGATAAGGTGATATAAAGAAATAAAAGTTAGGTCTAAACTTAGAAAAATAGGGGTAACTATTAAGGCATCCACAAAGGAAACTAACTATCCTACTCATCAAAATAAAATACAAGAAAAAAATAGACTCAGCAGAAACAAAATCAACAGCAACGAATAAGAGGAAGAGACAATATATAAAGATAAACTACTCAGCACAAAAAGTTAAGTGTGAAAAAGAAACTGTCGACAACACACAAAAAAACACATCAAAATGGCAGCACTAAGTTCATGTCTATCCATAATTACGCTGAATGTAAATGGACTAAATGCACCAATAAAGAGACAGAGAGTGGCAGAATGGATAAAAAACATGATCCATCTATATGCTGTCTACAAGAGACACACCTTAGAATTAGAGACACAAACAAACTAAAACTCAAAGCATGGAAAAAAATATATCAAGCAAGTAACAATCAACAAAGAGCAGGAGTGGCAATATTAACTTCTGACAAAATAGACTTTAAAGTTAAATCCACCACAAAGGATAAGGAAGGACACTATGTAATGATTAAAGGGAAGATAAGACAGGAGGATATAACCACATTAAATATTTATGCACCCAATGACGGGGCTGCAAGATACATAAAAGAAACTGTAATAGCATTGAAAAGTGAGATAGACCGCTCCACAATTATGGTAGGAGACTTCAACACACCACTTTGGGTGAAGGACAGGAAATCCAGAAAGAAGCTCAATAAAGACACGGAAGATCTAAATGCCACAATAAACCAACTTGACCTTATAGACATATATAGAACACTCCATCAAACAGCAGTCAAATATACTTTCTTTTCTAGTGCACATGGAACATTCTCTAGAAAAGACCACATATTAGGTCATAAAGCAAGCCTTAGCACAATCCAAAACACGGAAATATTACGAAGCTTCTTCCCTGACCATAAGGCCATAAAAGTAGAAATCAATAACAGAAAAAGCAGGGAAAAGAAATCAAAATGCTTGGAAACTGAAGAATACCCTCCTCAAAAATGATTGGGTTATAGAAGACATGAAGGATGAAATAACAAAATTCATAGAATCCAATGAGAATGAAAACACTTCCTATCAGAACCTTTGGGACACAGCGAAAGCAGTGCTCAGAGGCCAATTTGTATAAATAAATGTACACATACAAAAAGAAGAAAGTGCTAAAATCAAAGAATTATCTCTACAACTTGAACAAATAGAGAGCAACAAAAGAAACCATCAGGCACCAGAAGAAAGCAAATAATAAAAATTAGAGCAGAATTAAAAGAAATAGAGAACAGAAAAACAATTGAAAGAGTTAGCAAGACCAAAAGCAGGTTCTTTGAAAAAAATTAGAAAAATTGATAAACCATTGGCCAAACTGACAAAAGAAAAACAGGAGAGGAAGCAAATGACCTGAATAAAAATGAGATGGGAAATATTACAACAGATCCAACTGAAATTAAAAGAATTATATCAGATTACTATGAAAAAATTGTTCTCTTACAAAACCTAGAAGAAATGGATGAATTTCTAGAAACACAGTACCTACCTAAACTAACATAAACAGAGGTAGAACAACTAAATAAACCCATAACAAAAGGAGAGATTGAAATGGTAATCAAAAAACTCCCAACGAAAAAAAAGCCCTGGCCCTGATGGCCTGCAGAGTTCTACCAAACTTTCAGAACATAGAAAAGGACAGTATACTCGCAAACTCTTACTATGAAGCCAGCATATCCCTGACACCAAAACCAGGTAAAGATATCACAAAAAAAGAATATTACAAAAACTTAGATGCAAAAATCCTCAACAAATTCTAGCCAATAGAGTTCAACAACATATCAAAAAAATAATTCACCACTCCGAGTGGAATTCATACCAGGTATGCAGGGATGGTTCAACATTAGAAAAACAATTAATGTAATCCATCATACACATAAAACAAAAGACAAGAAGCACATGATCTTATCAATTGATGCAGAAAAGGTGTTTGAAAAAGTTCAATACCCATTCATGATAAAAAGTCTCAGCAAAATAGGAATAGAAGAAAAATTCCTCAACATAATAAAGGGCATTTATACAAAGCCATCAGCCAACATCATCCTAAATGGAGAAAGTCTGAAAGCATTCCCCTTGAGACTGGGAACCAGATGAGGATGCCCTTTATCACCACTCTTATTCAACATTGTGCTGGAGGTCCTAGCCAGAGCAGTTAGGCTAGACTGAGAAATAAAGGGCATCCAGATTGGTGAGGAAGAAGTAAAATTATCTCTATTTGCAGATGACATGATCTGATACACAGAAAACCCTAAGGAATCCTCAAGAAAACTACTGAAACTAATAGAAGAGTTCAGCAGATTATCAGGATACAAGATAAACTTACAAAAATCAGTTGGATTCCTCTACACCAACAAGAAGAACGTGGAAGAGGAAATCATCAAATCAATACCATTTACAGTAGCCCCCAAGAAGATAAAATACTTAGGAATAAACCTTACCAGAGACATAAAAGACCTATACAAAGAAAACTATAAGACACTACTGCAAGAAACCAAAAGACACCTATATAAGTGGAAAAACATACCTAGCTCATGGATAGGAAGCCTTAACATTGTAAAAATGTCTACTCTTCCGAAAGCAATCTATAGATACAATGCAATTCTGATCCAAATTCCAACGACATTTTTTAATGAGATGCAGAAACAAATCCCCAACTTCATATGGAAGGGAAAGAGGCCCCAGATAAGTAAAGCATTACTGAAAAAGAACAAAGTGGGAGGCCTCAGTCTACCTAATTTTAGAACCTATTATACTGCCACAGTAGTCAAAACAGCCTGGTACTGGTACAACAACAGATGCATAGACCAATGGAACAGAATTGAGAATCCAGATATAAATCCATCCACATATGAGCAGCTGATATTTGACGAAGGCCCAAAGGCAGTTAAATGGGGAAAAGACAGTCTGTTTAATGAATGGTGCTTGCATAACTGGATATCCATCTGCAAAAGAAACAAGACCCATACCTCACACCATGCACAAATACTAACTCAAAATGGATCAAAGACCTAAATATAAAATCTAAAACGATAAAGATCATGGAAGAAAAAATAGGGACAACCCTAGGAGCCCTAATACATGGCATAAACAGTATACAAAACATTACTAAAAATGCAGAAGAGAAACTAGATAACTGGAAGCTCCTAAAAATCAAACACCTGTGCTCATCCAAAGACTTCACCAAAAGAGTAAAAAGACTATCTACAGACTGGGAAAAAGTTTTTAGCTATGACATTTCTGATCAGTGTCTGTTCTCTAAAATCTACATGATACTGTAAAAACTCAACTATAAAAAGACAACCAAATTAAAAAATGGGCAAAGGATATGAACAGACACTTCACTAAAGTAGACATTCAGGTAGCTAACGGATACATGAAGAAATGCTCACGATCATTAGCCATTAGAGAAATGCAAATCAAAACTATAATGAGATTCCATCTTACTGCAGCAAGGCTGGCATTAATCCAAAAAACACAAAATAATAAATGTTGGAGAGGTTGTGGAGAGTCTGGAACACTTATACACTGCTGGTGGGAATGCAAAATGGTAGAACCACTTTGGAAATCAATTTGGCGCTTCTTTAAAAAACTAGAAATAGAACTACCATACAATCCAGCAATCCCACTCCTTGGAATACATTCTAGAGAAATAGGAGCCTTTACACGAACAGATATATGCACACCCATGTTTACTGCAGCACTGTTTACAATAGCAAAAAGATGGAAGCAACCAAGGTGCCCATCAATGGATGAATGGATAAGTAAATTATGGTATATTCAGACAATAGAATACTATGCATTGAGAAAGAACAACGATGAATCTGTGAAACATTTCATAACATGGAGGAATCTGGAAGGCATTATGCTGAGTGAAATTAGTTGCAAAAGGACAAATATTGTATGAGACCACTATTATAAGAATTCCAGGAATAGTTTAAACACAGAAGGAAATATTCTTTGATGGTTATGAGAGTGGGGACGGAGGGAGGGAGAGGGGTTTTCACTAATTAGGTAGTAGATAAGAACTATTTTAGGTGAGTGGAAAGACAACACACAATACAGGAGAGGTCAGCACAACTAGGCTAAACCAAAAGCAAAGAAGTTTCCTGAATAAACTGAATGCTTCGAAGGCCAGTGTAGCAGGGGCAAGGATTTGAGGACCATGGTTCCAGGGGACATCTAGGTCAATTTGCATAATAAAATCTATTAAGAAAACATTCTGTACCCCACTTTGGAGAGTGGCATCTGGGGTCTTAAACGCTAGCAAGCAGCCATCTAAGATGTGTCGATTGGTCTCAACCCACCTGGAGCAAAGGAGAATGAAGAACACCAAAGACACAAGGTAGTTATGAGCCCAAGAGACAGAAAGGACCACATAAACCAGAGACTACATCAGCCTGAGACCAGAAGAACTAGATGGTGCCTGGCTACAACCGATGACTGCCCTGACAGGGAACACAACAGAGAACCCCTGAGGGAGCAGAAGAGCAGTGGGATGCAGACCTCAAATCCCCATAAAAAGACCATACATAATGGTCTGACTGAGACTGCAAGGACCCCAGAGGTCATGGTCCCTAGACCTCCTGTTAGTCCCAGACAGGAACCATTCCCAAAGCCAACTCTTCAGAGACGGGTTGGACTGGGCTATGGGATAGAAAATGATACTGGTGAGACCTGATCTTCTTGGATCAAGTAGACACATGCGACTATGTGGGCAGCTCCTGTCTGGAAGGGAGATGAAAGGGCAGAGGGGGTTAGAAACTGGCTGTGAATGGACAGGAAGATAGAGAGTGGAGGGAAGGAGTGGGCTATCTCACTGGGGGAGAGCAACGGGGAGTATATAGCAAGGTATTTATTAATTTTCATATGAGACACTGATTTGTAAACTTTCACTTAAGGCACAATATAAATTAAAAAAAAATTGTCATCAGGTTGTAAAAAAAAAAATTAATACTTGTTTCCCAGTGCTGCAATAATCTGATTGGAGGCGGAATTCTCTTGCCAGGTCTTTGTTACCAAAATTCCTATATTTAAATAAACTGGATTTTCCCATGAGAGTCTTCTATTGTTTGACTACAGAATTTTCAAAAACTTTTTGTTATGGAAAATTCTAAGGTATACAGAGCACACAGTGTAGCATACTGAACTGCCATGTGCTCATCACCCAGTGTGAACAGTCAGCACCATTCCAGCATTTGTGCTTTATCTTTCAATAACTTTCTTAAAATTTCTGATTTGCAATCTCATTACCTGTAAAAGAGATAGTTTACATATCATCCAGTATATGTGGGGATTAAATGAGATAAAATCTAGGAACAACTTAAAAGTCTCTTCAGAATAGCATGTGCTCAGTAAATAGTAACTATTGTTATTATAACGTTTATCACAGTGTTTACTTCTTTGCAGGCATAATGCCATACCCTTTTAGATACAGCATTATGCACTTAATACCTAGTGGTAATCTATCATTAAAAAAGCAAGTAAGCAAGCAAGACAGAGATTTTTACTAATTTTTTTTTTTTTTTTCCAGCTGTGCTGTAAGTAACTTGAAGAAAGTTTCCCTTGAGCTTGGTGGCAAATCCCCGCTTATCATTTTCAATGACTGTGAAATTGACAAGGCAGTGCGAATGGTAAGAGAGGGTCAAATCCAAGTAAATAGGTGCCTCCTTCTAAAACACATTTCACCTCTTTATTTATCCGAGGTCTTGAAAGGAGATTTGGATTTGTCTAGTTATAAATAAAAATCTTTTTATGTTTAGATTTGGGAATATTCAGAGCACTTAATTTTTAAAATACAGTATTTATAATTTGTCTGATTAAAGTTCATTTTAAAATGGAATATAAGTCATAACAGCCATGTCAAAAAGCTCAAAAGATATTTTGATGAGAGTTCCAACTCCTTTTCCTTTTGTTCCCCTCAGTATCCTACTCCATCCACCTAAACAGCTCTGCTTTTATCTTTTTTTTTTTTAATGAAATTAGTTTTATTAGTATATTAAGGGGATGCAAGTTGAATTATTCCAAGTGTGGTTGGAAACAAATCCGTATTCTTAATAGTTCTAAAACCACCAAACCCAGTGCAATGGAGTCGATTCCAACTCATAATGATCCTAGAGGATAGCGTAGAACTGCCCCATAGAGTTTCCAAGGAGCACCTGGCGGATTCGAACTGCCGGCCCTTTGGTTAGCAGCCATAGCACTTAACCACTGCACCACCAGGTTTCCTCTTAATAACTGGCGTGGTTAAATGTATATAAGTTTTCAGTTTATCTTACGGCTCTAAACTATGTGCCTGTTTGGTAAAATGGCATGGGTGTTAAACATATTTGATAGTTGAATTTTATTCGGAAGGACAGAGTATCTGAGTTGTAATGATTAAACACTGTCATATAAAGGAATATGAATTAATATTACCTATAATTTTTTTAATACTTCATAAATTTTTTTAGTAATTTATTTTTGTTGTTTTTGTATCCACAGCAAAGCATATACCAATTCAACAGTGCTACATGCACAGTTCAGTCACGTTGATTAGTCTTCAAGTTGTGCAGCCATTCTCACCTTCCTTTTCCTGATTATTCCTCTGCCATGAACATAAATCCACTGCCCCCTAAGTTCCTAGCTAACCTCTCAAGTTGCTGTTGTCAATTTGATTCCATGTAACTCATTCTTTAAAAGAGCACAATGCTCAAGGCAGACGTTCTTTATTAAGTAAGCTATTGTCTGGTTTAAAGAAGACTTCAGGGAATACTATTGGTTTACTGTGGCAGCTCCTCTTTGAACAGGTTCCCAGTTACCCTCTCAGAGTTAGTAATGCCCTTGTTTGTGCTCCCAGGACAATTATTAAATGTGAGTGAAAGTGATGTGCTCTTTAAGAGCTAATGAGTAGTACCCCATGCCCTCTTTTCCTCTGCCACAGCAACTAGCAATATTTAGACAGTGGCTGCTATGTCAGCCTGGTCCCGGAGTCAGAATAGCACGGAAGTATGGATAGGTAGCAAAAGATTTGTTGATTAAAGAAACTGATAGCTGGGGATTGCTTGTTACTACAGCACTAACTGACCTATGCTGATTGATATGGAGCCCTGGTGGCACAGTGGTTAAGCGTTCGGCCACTGTATTAGTCATCTAGTGCTGCCCTAACAGAAATACCACCAGTGGATGCCCTTAACAAAGAGAGAAATTGATTTTCTCACAGTCTAGTAGGTTACAAGTCCAAACTCAGGGTGTCAGCTCCAGGGGAAAGCTTTCTCTCTCTGTCAGCTCTGGAGGAAGGTCCTCGTCCTCAATCTTTGCGTGGTCGAGTTGCTTCTCAGGCACAGGGACCCCAGGCCCAAAGGATGTGCTCTGCTTCTGGTGCTGCTTTCTTCGTGGTATGAGGTCCCCCACTCTCTGCTTGCTTTCCTTTTATCTCTTGAGAGATAAAAGGTGGTGCAGGCCACACCCTAGGGAAACTCCCTTTACCTTGGACTAGGGAGGTGACCTGGGGAAGGGTGGTGTTACAATCCCACCCTAATCCTCTTAACATAAAAATTAAAATCACAAAATGGACGACAACCACACATGGCCTAACCAAGTTGATACACACATTTTTGGGGGGACACAATTCAATCCATGACAGCTGCTAACCAAAAGGTCAGCAGTTTGAATCCACCAGCTGCTCCTTGGAAACCCTATGGGGCAGTTCTACTCTGTCCTATAGGGTCGCTATGAGTAGGAATCAAGTTGAGGGCAACAGGTTTGGGTTTTTTTTAGTTGTTGTTACTAATTGATACATTCTGTTTTAGACCTAGTATATTATTATTTTTAAAATTTTATTGTGCTTTAGGTGGAAGTTTATAGCTCAAGTTAGTTTCTCATTCAAAAACGTATACACATACTATTTTGTGACATTGGTTGCAATCCCCACAATGCAACTGCACGCTCCCCCTTTTCACCCCAGGTTCCCTGTGTCCATTCAGTCCTGTCCCTTTCTGCTTTCTTGTCTTGCTTTTGGGCAGGAGTTGTCTGTTTGGTCTTGTATATTTGATTGAACTAAGAAGCATGTCGTTCACGTGTGTTATTGTTTGTTTTATAGGCCTAGCTAATCTTTGTCTGAAAAGCAGGCTGCAGGAGTGGTTTCAGTTCTGAGTTAACAGAGTACCTGGGGGCCATAGTCTCAGGGGTTCCTCCTGTCTCTGTCAGACAAGTCATTAAGTCCGGTCTTTTATTGTGAATTTGGATTTTGTCCTACATTTTTCTCTGCCCAGGACTATCTGTTGTTGTCCCTGTCAGAGCAGTCTGTGGTGGTAGCTGAGCACCATCTAGTTCTAGGCTCAGGCTGGTGGAGGCTCTGGTTCATGTGGTCCTTTAGTCCTCTGGGCTAATATTTTCCTTGTGTCCTCTTTTGTTTTCTTTATTCTTCTTTGCTCTGGATGGGATGGGACCAGTAGATGTATCTTAAATGGCTGCTCACAAGTTTTTAAGATCCCAGATGCTACTCTCCAAAGTAGGATGTAGAACATTTTCTTTATGAACTGTTATGCCAATCAACCTACATGTCCCCCTAGACTGTGATCCCCAGCCCCCAGCCTCAGCAACTCAGTCCAGCAAGGCATTTAGATGTTTCTAGGAAACTTCTGTACCTTTGCTTTGGTCAGGTTGTGTGGACTTCCGCTATATTGTGTGTTGTCTTTCCCTTCACCAACATTGACACTTGTCTACTATCTAGTTAGTGATTTCCCCTCCCCACCTTCCTAACCATCAAATAATTTTTTTTTGCCTGCGGGTAAACCTTTTCTTGAGTTTTTATAATAGTGGTGTCATACAATACTTGCCCTTTTGTGACTGACTCATTTCACTTAGCATAATGCTCTCCAGATTAGTCCATATTGTGAGATGTTTTATGGACTCATCATTGTTCTTTTTCAATGCGTAGTACTGTATTGTGTGTATGTACCATAATTTGTTTATCCATTCATCTATTGATGGCATTTAGGCTGTTTCTATCTTTTTGCTATTGTGAATAGGAGTGCAATGAACATAGGTGTGCATATGTCCATTTGTGTAATAGCTCTTATTTCTCTAGGGTATATTCCTAGGAGAGGGATTGCTGGATCATATGGTATTTCTATTTCTAGCTTTTTAAGGAAGTGCCATATTGTTTTCCAAAGTGGAATGTTAAATGGTACAACCACTTTGGAAAACAATCTGCTTTCTCTTTTACAAATTGGGTTTCTGGTAAGACTTTCTATATACAACAAAGAGTTCCATATAAAAACATAATTGCAATGTCAATTTCCTGGTCTTAACAATGTAAAATGGTTTTATAAGATACCATCATGTGGAAAGCTGGGTAAAGGGTACAAAGGACCTCTTGTACTATTTTTGTAACTCCTTATGAGTCTTAAACTATTTCAAAGTATAAAAAATTATTTTTCAAAAACTTAAAGGTTAAAATAAAAATCATTCACCTAGACCTCATTCTTCATTTCTGAGATATGAGCATACAATGAGCAGATGCTGGATACAGATTGTGCCAACGCGTCTTAAACTTCTGGTGGAAGCTTATGGTCTTCCAAGTTCTGTGCTATGTATCTTCTAGCCTATACACTGAGTCGAACCTGTTCACCATTCCCCATAACTGCAAACTTAATGAACACTCACAGCAAAACTTTGCCACGTAAGGGAGCCAAAGGAAACAGAGCAGTCTGGGAGTTAAGGAAGGGCCAAGCACTTCTGTGGCCAGAGCCTGTGGGGTGGCCCATCTGAGGTTTCAGAGACAATGTCTGTAGGTGCATGGACCAACATCAGGAGTCAGGACTTTCTCGGATATCTGGGTTTCTGAGAGCCTTCCAGAGAGGTGCCTGGGGAAAACACAAAAAAGGGAATAGGGATTTTTACTCTACCACAGTCCATTACATTCTTAGCACATCAAGCTGAACGTTAGTCTTCACTAGATATCTTACAACATTAATTGTACAACATAAATAAAAAGGAATGAATAAACATTGCAAAGGGTGAAATAGGAGCCCTCATGGCACAGTGGTTAAGACGTACAGCTGCTAACCAAAAGGTTGATAGTTCAAATCCACCAGCTGCTCCTTGGAAACCCCATGGGGCAGTTCTACTCTGTCCTATAGGGTCACTGTGAGTTGGGATTGACTCGATGGCAATGAGTTAAGGGTGAAATAATTGAAAGCAAGAAGAAAATCCCAGTGTAGTGACTACAGAGAACCCCTCTTTGCTTTCCCTAATTTTGAGTATTCACAGAGTAGTGAGTTTGATATTAGCCACCATCACACTCTTGAAAGAGAAGCTTTATACTAAGCACCATAGGATGGAAAGATGTAACCTTAAAGAGGCCTAACTCCTACCGTCTGTTGTTAGCTGCCATCGAATGGATTCTGACTCATGACGACCCCTTGTGTGCAGAGTAGAACTGCTTCGTGGGGTTTTCAAGGCTGGGACCTTTCGGAAGCAGATTGCCAGGCCTTTCTAGCAATTTCCCAGGAAGTTATACATATGAATCACCTGGGGATCTTGTTAAATGTAGATTCTGGTTCTGTATACCTGGGGTGGAAATGCAAATTCTCAGCCAGGAACTGGATAGAAAGGCAAATTCTCAGCAGAAGTTCAAACTGGTTGGAAGCCCTGGTTTCAAGGTACTTTTGGGTGGATTCAAACTGCCAAGGTTTTGACTAGCAGTCAAGCACTTAACCATTTGTGCCATCAAAAAAAAAAAAAAAAAAACAACTAGGGACCCATAATCCAAGATAATTAACATATTTTTTGAAATGTTTAAAGATAGTAAAATGTATATACAGGGAAAACATATGTTATTTCAAAAAGTCTATTATAATTTTTACCTGGTCCAGAAAGGTTTCCTGGAGGTGAATTAGAAACTAGATTTGGAAAGGAAGATGCACGAAACTCCCTCATTCTTTCAGATCTGTCATTTACGACAGCCTTCATTTCAAAGATTTTTTTCAAATTTCTCCTTGAAAAACAGATTTCCCCTTTTTTTGTGTGTGGTGTGGAGGATTTCTAAACATTCATGATTTATACCAACAGACTTAGACATTTTAAAAGCAAAATTTGGTACCAAAGATTACATTTAAATTGATAGAACAATCTAGGTTTTCTAGCAACACAAGATTTGTCTTTAATGGTAAGTCCTTATCATTACACACAGTTTTTTTAAGTGCTAGTGAACCAGAAGGGGGGAAAGAAGAAACAAAGCCCCTAAAAAAACATGCTAGATCAAAACCGAATATCTCAAAGTTGTTTCTATCACTAATTAGGCTGAGGTGATTATGTTTTTCCACAACTTCTCTGTGTTGTCTGCTGTCTTCCACACTCTGTGTGTGTACAATTTTATGACAATCTTGACCTTCCCAAGTGATGTTAACAATA
The DNA here is from genome assembly GCF_024166365.1 of Elephas maximus indicus. NCBI lineage: Eukaryota > Metazoa > Chordata > Mammalia > Proboscidea > Elephantidae > Elephas > Elephas maximus. Next base: position 171,827,153 of record NC_064822.1, on the reverse strand, counting down.
TATTTTCTCTTCTGCATCCAAAGGGTATGGGAGCAGTATTTTTCAATAAAGGAGAGAACTGTATTGCAGCTGGGCGGTTGTTTGTGGAAGAATCCATCCATGATGAATTTGTGACAAGAGTGGTAAAGTATCTCAGCAGCTCTGTGAATTGTAGAGAAATGGTTTTTACCTGAAAAGTACTTCCTGGGCTATTAATACATTTTTAGGTCTGATAATAGTATTGCGGTTATGTTTTAGAAAATAGTCCTCCTTTTACAGCTGTATGGTGACATATTTGTAGATTAAATTAGGTGTCTGGAGTTTGCTCCAAAATAACAGAGGAGGGGAGGAAGTGAGTTGAGGGGGATAAGGAGTTGGTAGTTTTTGAAGCTAGGTTATAGGTACATGGGTGGTTCATTATTTGTATATTTTTATAATTTTTTATAATAAAAAGTTATAGATCTATATAAAAACTTGATAAAGTACACTTAAAAGTTGTTATTACCTATACCTTACTCTGCATTTATAATGTATGAAATCCTTGACATTTGTGGGAGGTATACTCCTAGATTTTTATAAATCTCTAAAATGACTATGGGAGATGTACCACTAGATCCTTACAAATCCTCAGTTCACAGTTAGGGGCTGTCTTAGTCCTCTAGTGCTGCGATAACAGAAACACCACCAGTGGATGGCTTTAACAAACAGAAGTTTATTCTCTCACAGTCCAGGAGGCTAGAAGTCTGAATTCAGGGTGCCAGCTCCAGGGGAAGCCTTTCTCTGTCGGTTGGCTCTGGGGGACGGTCTTTGTCATCAATCTTCCCTGGTTGAGGAGCTTCTCAGCACAGGGACACCAGGTCCAAAGGATGCGCTATTCTCCTGGCTCCTGTTTCTTGGTGGTATGAGGTCCCCCTGTCTCTCTGTTTGCTTCTCTCTTTTATATCTCTAAAGAGATTGGCTCAAGACACAATCTAATTTTGTAGATTGAGTCTTGCCTCATTAACATAACTGCCACTATTCCCATCTCATTAACATCATAGAGATAGGATTTACAACACATAGGAAAAAACTGGTGGACAATCACATAATACTGGGCATCATGGCTTAGCCAAACTGATACACATATTTTTGGGGGACACAATTAAATCCATGGCAGCAGTGCAGCATATGATTCCCTCCACTAAAATAAACAAAATGTCATTAGGATGATAATATTCAGCACAAATTTGCTTATATTTGCAAAACCAGAACCCAGCTTTTTTTTTCAGAGCCAATTCCTCACCTCCTGCGCTCCCCCAAAAATAAAGGTGTCCTTCCTTCATGAGAAGGGAGAATGAGGAAACCATACAGACAGACACATGGGGGCAGTCAGGTAGGCAGCGGCTGCCTCCTGAACATCACGATTTACAGGACTACATGTCATGGGCTTTCAGGGTCACCTGCACTTTGTTGGGAGCTTTAAATACTGAGACCAGAAATGTCAAGGATTTGATGTATCAGTCCATTAACAAACATGTTTTGCATACATGCTATTTGTATTCATTCACTGATTCAACAGCTATTTCTTGAGCACCTACCAAGTACCAAGCACGCTGTGTTAGGTGCTGGGATTACAAAGGTGAGCAAAGCAGATAGGGTCCCTGCCCGCTTAGAGCTTCTAGTCCAGCACAGGGCCCTGTGCAGGGCACTGAGGGATTATTGCTAGACCTAAATTCAAATTCATGGCCCTGCTAGGTCACGGAAACTCCCATTCTTTCCTTTTGCTAGAATTGGACTTAACATTAGAAAATACAGAAACAAATTAAGATAACTGAGGAACACAAGAAGCAATTACAGAGACATGTCAGCGATGAACATCGTGTGATAAAGACTGGTTTTCCTCTGAAGATTCTAGCAATTCCTCTGGCATGGCTATACCATGAGAATTTCAAAAGAACAGTTGGCCACATTTGGGGTGGAGAAACAAGATTAACCATGTGGCCATTTTTTATTTTGCTATGAAGAGAATAAGTATGCAGTGTTAACAAAAATTCCAGAATGTCAGTTTGCTATTATAATGGATTAACACTGAGGGTAATTTTCATGTAGCAAATGTAGTTTATGTTCTGTTAGAGCACAGAGAAAGCTTGGCCTTTCAAGTCAGGAAAACTCTACAGTATTTAGTGGCTGCATGCCGTTGGGCAAGTCGCTTAACCTCTCTAAGTCTCAGTTTCTTCTCTGTAAAATGAAAATAATAAGTACCTACCTCCAGTGTTGCTATGAAGACTAAAAATGACAACACATCTATAAATAGCTTAGTACTACCCCCACTCCAAACACCCCCACTACCTGGTAGAAACTCAGTCAAGTGTAGCCATTGTTACTAACAGTGAATTATGTTTTGTGAACTGGGTGACGTACAGGTAGAAGAAATTAAAAAGATGAAAATCGGTGATCCACTTGACAGATCTACTGATCATGGACCCCAAAATCATAAGGCCCATCTGGAAAAGCTTCTGCAATACTGTGAAGCTGGAGTGAAAGAGGGGGCCACCTTGGTGTATGGGGGAAGACAAGTCCAAAGGCCAGGTAAGATCACCTCCATAGGATGTTTACAGGGCGTTTGGCTTCTTAAATTGGAATGGATGGGAACAGTGTTCATTGCAGCACCGTGTTACCTCAAAAGCAAATGGTGGTGTTTATATTATGGTCAGAAGAATTAATTTCTAGATCCTGCTTGACTACTTCTAAGCTGTGGCACCTTGGACTGCATAATTTTTCTGAGCTTGTTTCCTCCTCCATAAAATGGGATGAAATGTGCATACTCTGCTTTACAAGGATGTGAAAATCAAATAGCAAAATGGATGTGGTAGGTCCCTAGCTGCAGAGGAAACAAATGTGATGGAGAACTATGTTACTCAGGCTCTGGGGATCTTGATTCTTGGCACTGTGAAATATAATCTTAGAAATCATAGCCTGGGACGGATTTATTCCTGTTACCTAAAGCAAGACTTGTTACTGAAATATGTGAAAGGCTCAATGTCATGATACTCAAAAGGAGAGAAAGACAAATGACTACAAAAACCCATTTTTCACTATGTAGGTAGTTTGTGCACCAACACCTTACGCCAAAATTGTTAACTACAAGGGGGCAAAAAAAAAATCAACATTTATCTGGGATTTCCTGTAAGAACTGAATTTCAGGATAAACAAGCAGCTAATAAAGGAGACTCTTCTTTACAGAAAAATTCCTGCTCGTTAATATAGAATGATTGAATTAGAGAAATCACCATTTTGCATCCATAATTTAATGAAATAATTGATCCAGGTAATGATCGTCAGTGGAAGTTAGTTATTAGTTCAAGGGTTGATAGGGATCTAAGTATCTGCAAGGTATCAAAGTATCACCCCTGAGATTACTTGCCGGTCATAAGGGGAAAAACATAGCTTTATTATGATGGAGGAGTCAGGCTGTTACCACCTGATAACATTGGTCAATCTTAGCATCATTGAAGGAGGGATAACTGAATGTTATGTGTTTCCCAATGGGATGCAGTGTGTAATACACAGTGTCACCTATAAAGTACGCTTGCCAAAAATGTTGAATTTGGATCTAATCATGCCTTTAGATCAGACTTTCCATTTACAAGAAATTTGAGGGGGGAGGGGGGCAAATTAAATATCACCCCAGAGAAGCAATGACAAATCTGAAACGTAAGATATTGTACAGGACAAATGACTCAGTCTCTTTAACAAATCAATGGCATGAAAAAATAAGGGGGAAGAGGAGACCGGAAAAGGTTCTAGTTTAAAAGAGCCGCGATGAAATGTGGGGTCAGAGACTGCTGTAGCTCTCAGTAGTTAATTACCCAGAGGTGAGATCACAGGCTTTTCTTTTCTTACACAGCAGTTAGGATGCAAATGAATGTTTTAAGATTCATTGTGGGTTGGCTTCCCTCAAACCCTCCTCCAGGGTGAGTTGACACAGGAAATCTCTTCTGTGCATGTAAGGCTCCAGGTTTACCTTGCAGGCAAAGGGGTCTAGGGAACAGGGAAAAGGACTAAGTGGAAAAAAAAGGCTTTATTCAGCTGCACCTCTCCTGACCATCCTGTTGCCAAAACCCAAACCCACTTGCCAAGCTTTGTTTAAATTCAAATAGCATTGCAGCCCTGTCACCATGGGTACATGACCAGAAAGAACACTTTCCCCACTAGCTGTTATTGTTGGGTGCCCTCCTCAAGTCAATCTGACTCCTAGTGACCCTATAGAACAGAGTAGAACTTCCCCCACAGCGTTTCCTAAGGCATAACCTTTACAGGAGCAAATCGGCTTCCATGGAGCCGTTGGTGGGTTTGAACCACTGACCTTTCGGTTAGCAGCCAAAATCTTAACCATTGTGTCACCACTAGCTACCAGATTAATTACTTTGGTACAATTAAGCAGTCCTAGGTAGTCACAGACACAGAGAAAGTTACCGTGGGTCAGAACAGGGAGGAAGGCGTCTCTGACAAGGAGAAGGGACTGGCAGGGAGAAAGAGGCCCAGTTCCCAGCCTCCCTATCAGAGAATGCTCTGAGCCCAAAGCCTCAGCTTAGGCAGCCTGGATGGGAATCCTAAAGGCAGACCACCCTCCCAGCACAACCAAATGCAGTATGTAGAACTTTCTTGAATCCTGAGTCAAAAAAATCAAGTATAAAAAAGATATTTTTGAGACAGTCAGGGAAATTGAAATATAAACTATGGATAAAGAATTAGCATTTTTGTTAGGTGTGATAAAAAAATGTATTATGGTTATCTAAAAAAAGTTTATTTTTTACAGATTTGTACTGAAATACTTGAGAGTGAAAGTTATAATCTATGGAATTTGCTTTAAAATTTTTCAACAAGGAATAAAGTGAATCAAATACAGCAAAATATACAAATAATTATTTATTTGACAACTGTATTATTTTCTCTACTTTTACATAGATTGAAATTTTCATAATAAAGACATGAAAAAACAACCTAGGAATGCTAGCTCCAGATAGAGAAATGAAAGTCTTTCTGGTTTTACTGACCCAGAAAAAAAAAAATTTTTTTTTTTTTTGAGGGGAAGAAAAATAATAATATAATTAAGCAAGAGAACTATTAATTGAAAATTGCCAGTAATTGAAGTTCTTTTCTTCTCTTTTTCACATAGGCTTTTTTATGGAACCAACTGTGTTCACAAACGTAGACGACCACATGTACCTTGCCAAGGAGGAATCCTTTGGGCCTATTATGGTCATTTCTAAATTCCAAAATGGGTACGTTCTTCAGGAACAATTTAACTTGGGCTTTGATTAGGTTAAAGAATTTCCCTCTACCATTGTGCTATATAAAAAAAAAAAAAAGCATAAAATCATAAGTATAACTGACTTAAACAATTAGAAGAGAATACTTTGCTAACCAGTATAGATCATAATAGATTTTTGCTTTTTAGCTTTAATAGCTAGCATGATGGGATTTTTAGCTGGTTAAATTTTAGTTTTGTATAGTTGACATTTTAAATGTATGTGAAAAAAGGTAAATACATAACTGAGAAATAAGAGAACTGGTTTTCAAGCTTACATTCCTGGGAAAGGCAGCTTCTGTGAAATCTGATTTTCCCAAAGAAAGACTGCTGCTATCATAGGACGGTGCTTCCCAAAGAGCCTGATATTCAACTTTTAATAGAAATGTCCACACCAAAAAACCAAACCCATTGCCATCAAGTCCATTCCAACTCATAGCAACCCTATAGGACGGAATAGAACTGCCTCATAGGGTTTCTAAGGCTCTCCTTGGAATTTGAATTGCCGACCTTTTGGTTAGCAGTCAAACTCTTAATCACAGTGCCACCAGGGCTCCAAAAATGTCCACAGTCACCATACAATCAACTGTAAATTATATATTGGTTAGTTATTTGATAGGAAACTTCATAAAGTGTTCTCCATATCAAACAGGCCCATATGGTAACTGAGGTCATAAAACAATATTTAATACAATTGAGTCTCATGGTGTACTACCCACAAGTCTTCAGAATTCTGGCTTTAGATTTACATCAACCAATGAGAAGATGAAAAAAAAAAAACAGATACAGAGTTCAGAAGGGTTTCTTGGACTGTAATAGGCACATTGTAAGAGGCTTCTAGGAACACTAAGCTGTAATGAATAGCCTTTTGACTTCCTGATTTTAGGATGTCCTACCTGTTGCCATTGAGTCGATTCTGTCTTCTGGCGACCCTATAGGACAGAGTAGAACAGCCCCATAGGGATTCCAAGGAGTGGCTGGTGGATTTGAACTGTTGACAAAAGGGTTAGCAGCCAAACTCTTAACCACAGTGCTACCAGGGCCCCCAAGGATGCCCTGCTATCCCTTATTTCTCATTTTAAATTCTCCTAGAGGATAGTTTTTATGCTAAATATGCAGGCATTAGAAGCCAGATTTGGGGGTTATAAAAAAAACAAAACAACCCAACCCATTGCCATGGAGTCGATTCCAATTCATAGTGACCCTAAACATGGATAATTCACAGTCTCTGTCTTCAAGGAAAGGAGCCCTAATGGTGCAGTGGTTAACGTGCTTGGCTGCTAACTAAAAAGTTGGTGGTTCAAACCCACCAGCCGCTCCACAGAAGAAAGATGTGACAGTCTACTTCCATAAAGATTTCAGCCTTGGAAACCCTATGGGGCAGCTCTACTCCATCCTATAGGGTCCCTATGAGTCAGAATTGACTTGATGGCAATGAGCTGGGGTTTGGTTAGGACCTTAAGGAGCTTACTGTATAATAAGGAGACAGGCAGTTAGTTCACAGAGGGCCAAAGGTAAGGTGATGCAATGAGTAGGAGCACTCCTCTGCCTCTGCACTTTAAGATCTCTGTGACCTTGGGCTAGTTATTCAATCACTGTGGGCCTCGGTTTCTTTATTTGTAAAATTTGAATAATAACTATTTCTTTGGGTCATTCTGAGGACTAAATAAGTTAGTAGTTGCTGCTGCTGCTACTGTCATCCTCACGCTTCTTATTCTAGCAGTAGCCAAGGTGTGGCATGGGACAATGGCACCTCAATCATCCTCAAGAAGTGGTATAAAGCCATCTTTCTGCCTCCAATTCAGTCTATAAATATTTGAGTCTTTCTCATGTACCAGGCATTAAGAAATGTGAGAGTTTTAGCAGCATCTCAGTTTTCTCCAAGCTAGGTTCCAAATTTCTTGTGCAAGTTTATAATTAGGCACAGTTAAGATAAGGTCGCTAGGCGGAGCAAGCAGTTTGCAATCAGCAGCTAACCTAAAGGTTGGTGGTTCAAACGTACCCGGCAGTGCTGCAGAAGAAAGTTCTGGAAAGCTGCTTCTGTAAAATTTACAGCCAAGAAAACCTTATGGAACAGTTCTACCCTGTAACCCATGGGGTCACCATGAGCTGGAACCGAGTTAATGGCAATGGATTTAGTTTTTTTTGTTTTATAGTAGAGATCACCTTTGAAAATCCATTAGGAAACACTACTGTGAAACCTATGTTATTTTTCAATAAGTTCAACACAACTGATTTTCCCTCCAGTTTTGGAACAGAGTCTGTTTCTTTGCTGGGACACCAGATAAAATACTTGACTTGCATTTATAGGCCATGCTCATAAAAAAAAAAAAAATGTGTATTTTTAAACATTAGAATCACACTCAAAAAGGGGGAACAGGCACATTGGTTGAAACCACACCTGAATGAAGAACAACAGGTGCCTGTTTCCACTTCCCTGAGCACACACATACTGAGTCAAAAGGCAGGGGAACCTTTACTCTTTTTAACTCAATGGGCACATGTCATTGGATTCACTCCCTTACAATGATGTAACATCACCATATAAAAAAGCTTCAGAAAAAAAAATTTTTTTTGACGAAAGTAATAAGACATTGTAGTCCCTGTCCTCAGGGTGCTTCAAGTCTCGTTGGGAGGTGAACCACAAATACCCAGAAAGCGAAGCCAGTACCACACAGTTCATTCTACCAAAATACTGAGTTTGGAAGAATATGCGTACCCTGATTGTATCTGACATTTATTGTACATTTACCAGGTTCCAGACACTATTAGTTCATTTCATCCTCACCACAATTAGGTAGGTACTTCCATTTTTCACCAGAGTAAACAGAGGCACAGGAGAGGAAGTCATTTGCCCAAGGTCAGCCCGGCAGCCTGGCCTCTCACTTAACCACTGCACTCTCATATCTCTTCCAGTGGAGCCGGTGGGGTCTAGAAAGGCTTCACAGTGAAGCACCGAATGAGCTTTAACCTGTGTGTGCAAAACCTGAATAGCTGGAGGGAAATAAGGGGATGCTCCGAGAATATATCTAGAAGGGGGCTGAAGGAGAGGGGAGAAATGGGGAGATCATGAGTGAGATGCATTGAAGAACATTAAAAAGATGACTTTGGATCCAATTTTAAAAGATGTCTCATGGTATATATGAAAAATATAATACAAAACTGTAATATTTCATTGAGAGTTTGTTTTGGTGTAAGCCTGGAACATCTTATTTGGAAAAATTAAGCAGTCTGGCAGGAATGTTTAGCTGTTTCTACCAGATGAAATAGCTTGGAGGGAAAAAAAAAAAAGATGACGACAAAATGAGACTGTTTTGCTTTACATTTAATGAAGTTGTATGTTCTCCTAAAAACATCTTGTAGGGACATCGATGGAGTGTTGCAGAGAGCGAATAATACAGAGTACGGTTTGGCCTCAGGGGTTTTTACAAGAGACATAAATAAAGCTATGTATGTGAGCGAAAAACTAGAAGCTGGAACTGTTTTTATCAACACGTACAACAAGACGGATGTGGCAGCACCGTTTGGTGGAGTCAAACAATCTGGTTTTGGAAAAGACTTAGGTATGGCCTTGTTTTTCTACTCTATGTTCTTTTGTTGCCACATTACAGAAAAGACTATGTTTAGAGCAACACTTGGGTATTATTTTGAAGGATGTTTCCAACATGGCAACTAAAAACCCAAAAACCTGCTGCCACTGAGTCAATTCCAACTCGTGGCGACCCTATAGGACAGAGTAGAACTGCCCCATAGGGTTTCCAAGGAGCGGCTGGTGGATTTGAACTGCTGACCTTCTGGTTTGCATCCGTAGCTCTTAACCACTTGCAGAAAGTTGGATCTGGCTTTAAAAGGGTACTGGTAGTCCAGTAATTAAGAGGTTGGCTGCTAACCAAAGGTCAGCAGTTGGAATCCACCAGCCGCTCCTTGGAAAGCCTATGGGGCAGTTCTACTCTGTCCTACAGGGTCGCTATGAGTCTGAATCAACTTGACAGCAACAAGTTTTTAATTTTGAAAAATCTTAAAATATTTTTATTTAACATTTATAAAGAATAAAGTACACAAATCACAGAAAAGTATTTTTTTTTTAAAGAAAAAGATTAATTTTGAAAGAAAAAGTTCTGAGAATAAATTTTTGGCTAAAATATGTTTGTTTTTTCATCTGATATTCAGCATGGCTTGGTTTAGCTTTCATGGAGCTAAGAAAACCAAGAAAATGAGTGGAAGGCAATAACCAGCTAGCTGCAGGAATAAATGCTGTCTGAATTGTTTGGCAGTCTTTCAGAGCCAACATGATAATTGGTGGGGTTTTCTGAGAGTCTGGAAACTCAGATTTAGTTTGTAAAAAGCCCAAAATGTAATTCCCTGTTGGCAGTGACAGTATCCCCTTTGAAGTACTAACCTACTTGGAACACTAAATACTTTCCAGGCCCTGTTCCTCGCACTTCACCTGCATGAACACAAGGAATTCTGACAACAGCCCTGTGACACAGCTACTGTTATTATCCTTGTGTCAGGCATGGAAAAACGGGGCACAGAGAGGTTATGTAACTTGCCCAGAATCACACAGCTAGTAACTGAAAGTGAGAATTCAAATCCCTTGCAGGTTAGCTGTGGAGCCCACTCTTTACAGTCAAGGCAGTCTGAGATGTTGCGTTAAAAACAGAAATGTTTGTGATCCCCTGAAGTTACACTCTGCTAATATAAATGTGATGCATTTGGGATATTTTTGCATTTTCTTTCCTGATTGATGACTTTTGGCAATGCATTTGCAGCAATAAATGTAATTTTTGTTTTAAATTCCATTGGGTTGAAGATAATTTTTTTTTTCCTATGTCTTCAATTGGGCTTTTATCCTTAGATCCAAAACATGGTGGGAGACCTTCTTAGAGAAATTACTATTAATAAAGTGAGGCTACCATGGTCTACTCGCCTTTTGATAATCGACCAAGTTTTAAAATTCCTTAACCCAATGGCTCTCAACCTTAGCTGCATACTGGAATAGATAGATTCACCTGGGAGCTTTGAAAATTACAGAGATGGCTGAATTAGTTAGTCTGAGGTATGACCTGGGATCAGGATTTTTAAAAGTGATTCTAATGTGGGAGCAAAGTTGAGAACCCTCGTTTTAACTCAATGTCCATTATCATATACTTATTAGTTTACCTGTGGTATTCATGCCCTTAACTGCTCTAGAAACAGTACTAGACAATGGTACTAGGTCAAAATAAAGAGCTGAAGAGAGGCAGACCTATTTATTTTGTTATCTGGACATGCTTTTCTGTGTTTCTAACCTACTATATGTACCAGGAAAACAGCATATTCCTTACCTTAAAATAGGATTAGATCAAATCACCTCAAACTTTCTTTCCCATGCTCAATTCTGCATCCTTTAATATATCTAAGGGTAGTTTCTTGGTCACTTCTATTCAGCTAAGTAGACAAAGGATAGAGATGGAGGGTTTATCCTCAAGCAGGGAAATAAAGGAAGAAGGTTCAGGGTTGCAAGCTGACCAAAGCAACACTCCGGTCTTTAGAAGGCCAGCTAGTTGATTTTGGCCTTACTACTCAAAGTGTGGCCCAGGGACCACCAGCATCAGCTCCATCAAAGAATACTTAAAAATGTATGTATAAGGCCCCACCCTGGACTTAATCAAATCAGAACCTGCAGTTTAACAAAGTCCCCACATGATCCACATGAACTCTAAAGTTTGAGAAGCCCGGGTCCAGGCCACATTCCAGTTGCTGAGTGACGTATACACCCAAATCTGTGTCCGAAAGACTGGCGACGTCACATCTACCTTCAGTGTGGTCCATCAACTGCTATTCTCTTCCCTAGGTGAAGAAGCTCTAAACGAATACCTCAAAATCAAGACGGTGACACTGGAATATTAGAACAGTGCCATCATCAAGAAACCCCTGGCAGACAGCACCAGTACTGCGCTCTTGACACTTAAGAAGCCTTGGTATGCTGCGGAAGAGGTATCAGCCTTGAACCAAAAACACACACAAATACCATCAAGAGGGTCAGGCCACACGTCTATGCATTGACTCACATGCCAGAGTATTTTCTAATATACTTTTTATACCTTAAATGATTTGCAGTTGGCAGTTGCTGATTTTGGCTATATTGCTTTTTATATATATTTCTAAAATACTGAGCTGCTTTTTTTCCAAGATTAACCTAGCCATGGCTGTTTATTTGAAAACACCAAATCATGAAATTATAAGACCAAATCAACAAATTATACATTTGTTGAAACCTTTGTACAATATATACTGATTTTAACCTTTGAACCAAACATACAGAGTTATAAAAAAGATTTTCTATCATTTTGCTCTCAAGGAACAGTATACTTTGTAAGGAATGTGAAGGTAATTCTTTTTATTATTACTATGGAATGATGCATCTTTGTGCCTTTGATGTTCTATTTCTTAACACACTGTGATAGGTGACCAACCCACAAACATTTATTCAGTACCTACTAGGTACAGGTACAAGGTACTATATTACATTCTGAGGAATATACAGAATTTAATGAGATCTCTTTTCCTGCATGGTTTAAATTCTAGTAAATATTCAGCTTTTAAAACTAACTTTACAGTATGATATAGTAGAAAGTAGATGGCCTTTGAAGGCTCAACTTGGTTGAGATCATCTTACTATCTATGTGACTTTGGGCAACTTAGATGACTTCTCTGAGCTTCAGCTTACTTGTGTGTAATGGAGATAGTAATACCTTCCTCAGTGGAGCTATGAGCCTTCAATGCAATAACAGAAGTAAAGCCCCTCTCACTGTGCTTTGCTCATCATAAACACTCAAAATTGTTTCCACTATCACTATTTAAAAATATATATTGAAATAAATTAACTAGTTGGATTATTCATTTTCCCACAACCCCTTTCATTAATCATTGATTGCTAGACTATTTCTCTCATCCATCATTTTGGCCCAATGCCTGATGCAGAAAAATGTCATTCAGTGAAAAATGGCAGCGGTATGGAGAAGGGTTGCTTTTCCTTCTGCGGCTCCCACATCCCTCATAGGACATCTTCTTTTCATTTTTCTACCTAATGGTTCTGCCCCTTACTGCCTGTGAGATCTGGGACAAGCTGGTTACTAAAGACCTCAGAGCCTAGGTTTGGTATCTAAAAACTGGGGATAAAATTCCTCTTCATAAGATGTTGTAAGGATTCAATAATATCCATCATCCACCTATCGAGGTGTTGGGACCACAGCTGGCACTCAAGGAATGGGGACTGTGGTACCCATGCAGCACTCACAGGGTTTCCTTTGTCAGACAAAAGTACTTAGGTGGGTAAATAGCACCATCCACCTATGACTCAAAGTTGCAGAAATCTGTGAAAGATGGTCAAAGCAATGAACTTCTACTAATCCTCCTTTTAAAGGAAAATTTCAGTGAACATTCCCATCTCTTTGGCTTTGAAGAAACCCTTAAGGGAGTACTTATTACTTCGGTGACTCAGCAGCTCATCAGGAGGGGAATGAAGGGAATCAATAAACAACAAAACACCATCAGAGGCAGAAAACACAGAGGGAAAGCTACCAGCTGTGATCCTGGCATCATCAACAGAGCCAACTTTAACTCTAAGCATTTGAATACTCTCAGGGTCCAAGGTAACAGTTCATATTTGAATAAAATGACAAAGGCCTTATAAAGGAACCACTTTTAAATGAAGTGCTTTAGCTGATTTCGTGTGATTGAAAATATCACTTTACCAAACATTTTAACGATAGATGGAATGGCAGACAAAAGCATACCTGCTCGTCTGGACTGATTTTACTCTCTAATGTTAATCTCCATAGCAGTGGTTTTATTTAATCTTCCTTGGGCCACAAACCTCTTTAAGAATATGATAAATCTATGGGCGCCTCTGTCCCTCTCCTATCCCCAGGATTCACGTGCAGACACATCATTCCACAACTGGCTTCAGAGAATTCATACACCCTAAAGCCCATGCCCAGGCCTCAGGTTAAGAGCTTCTTTTTGTAACAAGTTTTTATAGCTGACTGCTGATCAGGATGAAAAGCTCCATAACAAAATAAGATTCATAAAATCACTGAGTGAATCCAAATGGTAACAGAAGGGGCCACAGCCTGCTGGGTGATTCGGTCAACACACTGGGTAATTAAAGTAGCACCGTTCCTTCAGATCACTGTTTTGTTAAACTACAGGATACAGCTATCATGGGGAGGTGATGACACTTGAAAGCACTTCTATACTGGGCTTTGACCCAGTTTGTTCTGCTTTGAGCCCCTCCCCCAGAATTTGCATTTCGAACAAGTTCCCTACTGAGAATTTGCATTTCCACCGCAGATACACTGAATCAGAATCTACATTGTAATAAATCCCCAGGCAATTCTTACCTATAACTTCCTGTGATGTTAGAAATGCAAATTCTCAGCAGTGGTTTGAACCAGAGGAACTGGTTTGAAGCCCTGGTTCTACATTCTGTATAATTCTCTGCGGTGTATCACACGACCCCATCTGCATGCCTTTGCTAAATTAAACAAATTGCCACAGGGTCATGGGCAACCTCGTGTCAGAATAGAACTGTGCTCTATAGGGTTTTCAGTGACTGATTTTTTTGAAGATCACCAGGCAGGTCTTTCTTCTGGGGTGCCTCTGGGTGAACCTGAACCTCCAACTTTTTGGTTAGCAGCTGAGCATGTCAACCATTTGCACAACCTTTGCTAAAGCAGCCCCTTTTTGCTCACTCTTTCTGACTTTTCCTCCCTCCCCTTCCCCAAGCTGGGTTAAGTATCTCTCCTCTACGCTCCCACTTGTCTTGAAAATAGCACCTACCACTTGGTACTGAAAGAAATTATTTGCCTTCTTTAAGTAGATATAAGTGGAGCCGTGACAGTGCAGTGGTTAAGTGCTATAGCTGCTAACCCAAAGGTCAGCAGCTCAAATCCACCAGCTGCTCCTTGGAAACCCTGGAGGGCAATTCTACTGTATCCTATAGGGTCGCTATGAGTCAGCATTGACTTGATGGCAATGGGTTTTGGTAAGTAGAAATGAGCACCCTCCTTCCACTCCTAAGGTAGGCAGTCTGTCAGTAATAATAACAGCTGCTATCATTTATTGAGAGCCTCCTGTGTGCCAGACACTATGCCAAGCACTCAACAACGCCATCAGAAAAAATGAAGAAATTGAGGTACTCTTCTTACTACGTTCACCACTACCACCCGAGCAAAGCCATCATCACCTCTTATTTAGATTATTACTGAAGTCTTCCAACTGGTCTTCCTGATTCCTCCCTTGTATGGTCCTGTCAGAGCCCTGGTGGGATAGCAGTTAAGAGCTCTGCTCAAAACCTCTAATGGTCCTGATTTCACCTAGACTAAAGCCCAGTGTCTCACCATGGCCTACAAACTCCTGTGTGGTCTTGCTCCCAGTTACCTCTGACCTCATCTCCTGTAATTTTCCCTCTCTCTGTTCTCGCCACCGTGGCTGCTCGATGTTCCTCAAACATACCAGTTGTGCTCCTGCCTCAGGGCTTTTGCACTAACTCAGGTTTTAGTTTGACAGTGGTAACCCAGATATGCTGGTAAATTCATACCAACCCTCTGTGGGGGGAAAGCCCTGATCTGTAGCCTTTTCTAATTTCTGTGTCTAAATATTCTCACCAAGGTCTATTTCAAGCTACCAGCTTGCTTCACCGAACACGGAGTTGGGAACATTTGCCCACAATCAGAGCCAGTGCAGCGGGTGCCAGCACACCACTGCCTCTTCTTAAAGCTCTTTCTCCATACACAACCTCACAGCTGGCTGCCTCACATCCTTCAAGGCTCCCATCAAACATCATCTTATCAAAGACACATTCACAGACCATCCTAAGGTACCACCTAAGCCCCACATTCATACCTCCTCTACCCTGTCATCCTTTTATCTCCCTTACCCCCGTTTTCATACCACTTGTCATTACCTGGCATATTCTGTGTTTATCATCAATCTCGTCCCATTAGAATGTAAACTTTGTAAGCAGGCGCTTGTTCTGTACAATGCTGTATCTCCAGTGCCTAATACAGTGCCTGATACTTAGGAGAAACACAATAAAAATTTGCTTTCAAATGAAAAAGGTTCAGTAGCCTGCCCAAAATCACACAGCTACTAGGTGGCAAAATGAGTATTTAAGCAATGAAGTTGATGGTCTTAACCAAGCTGAGAAAATTTTTATTCCCAGTGCCTAAGTTCTTAGGAGTCCCTGAATAGCACAAATGGTTAAGCTCTGGGCTAATAACTAAAAGATTGGTGGTTCAAACCCACCCACAGGTGCCTCGAAAGAAAAGCCCTGGCAATCTATTTCCAAAAGGCCATAGCCATGAAAACTCTATGGAGTGCAGTTCTATTCTGAAACACACGAGGCCACCCTGAGTCAGAATCAACTTGATGGCAACTGGTTTTAAATCAGTTTCTGGGTAGCATGTAGCAGGCTAACATGGAATATCTGTCAAACTAAAAACCTAAGTGAATAAAAAAACTATGTTAGTTAAAAAGCTAATGTTAGCAATAATGGGTATTATCTACAAGGGCATCTGTGGAAGTAGCTAGAGCTAGGATGAGAAACCAAATTTAGTTCCCTATATCTGTCCCCCAGAAACTAAAAGCTATAGAGGGAATCCTGGGCTAGAAGGAGGATATTGTCAGACACAAGATGTATTCAATAAGGGGGATTTTCATCATTATTATTGTAATACAAATAATACCTCAGTGGATTTTTTAAGTGATTAAATAATACCTAATTATGTAAAAAATACATAAAATGGGAAGGTAGGACTCGACCATCATCTTTCCACACAGAAGTAACCACAGATGATATTTGGGATTGTTCTGAACTTTTTTCTCTTTATATACTGGGGGTTTTGTTTCACAGAATTAGTACAATCCTGTGCATAGTTTTGCTACCTTTTTTCAAGTAACAATGTATCATGAGCATCTATGTCAATAAACACACTTCTGCATATTTTTGTGACTTTTATTCAACATTGTATTGCTGGACATTTAGATTTGCTTTTTGCTGTTTTAAATGTGGCGATAAATGTTATATACAAATTTGTGAACAAAGTCATACTTACTTAGATTAGGATAAATTCCTAAAAGTGGAATTCCTGACTGCAAGGGTGTATCGGTCTATAACCTCACCAAGTTTCACCAAATGTTTGCAACTAACGTGTACTATTCTCATAGCATACCACCTCACATTTCGTGAGCACCGTTCTAAGCACTTGATGTGTATTAACTCATTAATTCCTCACAAAAACCCTATGAGGGAAATGCTGTTATCCCCATTTTATAGATGGAGAAACTGAGAAAAATGGCTGGGCTGGGATTTGGATCCAGACAGCTCCAGAGCTTGGGCTTGGGAAGACCATGACTAGGTGTGGCTGACTGATCTCAGCTCTTGGCTCCACTACTTACTTATTGTGAGACCTTAGGAAATTGTCGAGTATCTTCATGCCATTTGACTCCTCTGTAAAATGGATACAAGCAGAATATCTCATAAGGTTATGGTCTTTTCTTAACAATAAAAAAAGTATTATGTCATGAAATACGAAGTGCTGTAATAGTACAGTCTGCAGGATTGTTTGGTGGAGTGAGGGACTTAGTGACGTTCTTTGCTTCTATCCTTGGGTACAGACTTTACCCACAGGCTGGCTCCACGTGTGACCACTAGATGGCAGCAGTTCTAGGAATCCTATCCAGTCAAGCTATGATGGATCCCCAGTCCTGTCTTCCAAAAGAAGCCATCTCTTCATGTGCCTTTTTAGGAACAAGAAATTCTTCCCATTCAAAAGTCTAAAAAGACTTTCCTCATGCCTCACTGGGAAGGTCTGAGTTGCATACCCATTCTTAAGCCAGTCACTGCAAGAGTGAACACAAAGAATGCAAGATTAAACTGTTAGGGAAAGGCTACCAGTAAAATTGTCCTTTTTCTTCACAATGGTGAACCACTGACTTTTAAGCCAAGCTGCTTTAACTGACATAAAGAGAAGGAAAAGAAACACTTATTGTATATTCCAACTGCGTGAAAGGCACTATGCTAGGCCTTGCGGGAAACACAAATGAAATTAAGATGCAACCCCTTCCTGCCTTTCTTACCACAGCAGTTGATACAGGCACAGTAATACAAACTACATTGCAAGGCAGTTTTTTTTTCATAAGTACCATTGTGATGCACAATAAAAATATGGGATAGATTGAATGAAATTTTTGCTTCAAAGACATTACACCTAATATTCTGACAGGAAACTGTCATAAAGCCATAGGAAGATATTGCTCCACAGTGTGAAGAGATTTTATCAGTTTCCGCAGGAACAGTTCTCCACACAGCTGCCATCATCACACCTGGGCAGTCCTCACAGCGAGCACAGGCTGGACTAGTCAAAGCACAGCAGTGATTCACTTTCCAACAAACTGCAGGGTAAACTGCTTTAAAAAATAAAAATAAATCTTTATTAAGGTATAACATACTTACAGTACACAAATGTTAAATGTACAGCACGATGAATTTTTACATCTCTATGGATTGTGGTAATTCTTGAAGTAACAGTGCCCGGCAGATATAGGAAGTGCTCCTTAAGTACTAGCTAGTTTCACCTGCCAATTTGATAGATTTAAAAAAAAAAAAAAAAGTCTTGGTTTCATTTGCATTTCTTTGATAAATAGCGTTAAATTTTTTCTTTTTTCTTTTGTAACTTATTTGTTCATGTCCTATGGCCTTTTACTGTAGAGATATTGGTCCTTTTTTATTAGTTTGTAAGAGCTCTTTATTAATGATTCTCACTTTTTCATATATTGTAAATATTTTTCCAGCTTGTCCCTTGCCTTTTAAATTTCTTTGCCACCTGCTGGTTTTTAATATTTATGGGAACAAATTTTCTGCTCTTCTCCTTTGTGATTTCAGGCTTTGATGTTACATATTTAAAAGAACCTTTCCCAACTTCATGATTAAATCTTCACCCATATTTTAGTATGGTACTCTTGTAATTTTATTTTTTTTAGATTTAAATCTATATATAGCTTATCTGGGCACATGGTATGAAGCTAGAATCTAACTTGGTTTGAAACAGCCAGTTTTCACATTGTATATTGAATAATTCATCCATTTTACATGTTGACTTGAAATGCTAGCCTCACCATATACTGAATTTTTATGTCTTCCTTTATTCTCCTGTGTCACAACAATGTCCAGAGAGGAACTGAATTTAGTTGACTCCTTTATCTGTATAGGAAGCCTAGTTAGTTGTATTACATGAGCTAACCAGGGCACGAAAGAAAATTAAAATGTTTACATGCTGGAATCTATTTCTAGACTGACTATTCTCTTTCACTCATCACTCAGCTTATTTCTGCATGGATATTTCAGTATTCCCTGAAAAGTTACATTTTTATATCCCTCTGACTGGAACAATCTACCATGGCTTAAAATGTCCTGTACAGCCATTAATTCATTTATTAATATCATTCAGTGCCTATTGTGTGCCATGTACCAGGTTAAATAGTAAACCAAACAAATTTACCTCTTCTCACAATGTACCATAATATTCAGTTGAAGACAATCTTTATATATTTAAGCCAATCATGCACCACAGTTGTGTTCTTTGCTACACGGTATAGCATGATACCCTTTCCAGCTGAGAAATCTCATTTCCAGATCTGTTCATCCTCCTCACACATTAAGGCACAGCACAGGAAAGCTAGTACATAGTGTTCAGTTTCAATTTCCAACGGGAAGACCAGGAAGGACCTTGAGAATAATCTTCAGAGTATTTACAAAGTGTCTTAAAAGAGGAGGAAAGACTAAGGTTCAAAAAAAAAAAGGTTCAAAGAGAGCCCTAAAACATAAGGCAACCAAGCGGCATCAGTTCAACAGACAGGCAGTCATTTAAATTCTTAGATTTATTTCCTCTGCAAAAGTCAGGCTGCTGGCAGATGAGATCCCAAACAAGCTTAATAATGTTAAGAATGAGGAAAAACTCTAGCCTGGGACCATTCTGACTTTTGAAAGGGAAAACCACCTGTTGCCTGTCTTTGTATTATTCCCTCTTATTTTTCTTGTGATGTCTCTATTTTCTACATTTGACAGGTCTCAAACTGTGAGCAGTTTGGAACAGTTTTAATAACAGACAAAAAGTGTTGCTTTATGAAAAAAAAAAAAAACAGCAAACCCCCCAACGCTCCCAACTAATAAGTTCTGTATGTACTCAGAGGCTGCAGAGTCACTGACAGTGATCCAATCACAGAGCCCCGGTTCGCTCTCCAAGGCCAAACTGGAAAGGAATAGTTTTCAAATGAAAATAGATGTACCTCAGGGTAGCTAAAAATACATGTAAATTTTTTCCTTATAAAAATCTTTTTTCTTCTAAAAAAATGTCTCCTTTATTGACTCTATCTTGGACGTGACAAAATCGTTTGATGTTATAATAACCTAAAAATATTAGGTTTTTTCCAGTGCAGTAATTTTAAAAACAAAACTAAACAGAAAACAGGTAATTTACTTCTTTTTTAAAATGAACTGGTATTTCTGAAATCCATGTTGAAGAAAGGTACCAACAAGTTCAGTCATGACCACGCAGGAAGTTAAGCTTTCTAAACCCTAAGTCTCTTCAGCATGAGACCAAAGACGAGTCTAATCTGCATGTAGTCCGCGTCCTTAAATGCCAGCTTTCATTTTGCTGAGAAACAAAATACATACAATACTACCTAAAACCATGGGTACCTGCAACACAAGATAACCGGGAATCACAACCTTTATGACAGAATTAGCAGGCGTGCATCACGCATCTTTCCAGATCATGTATTTCATTGTTTCTTCTTTTTACTGGCAGGACTATCCAGAACTTCTATCTTGCCTTTTCCACCTTCTGAATTAGGAAGTTTAATGTTATCTATGGTGACTTGACCAGGAATGCTGACTTCTTCATCCTCAGATTCTGAGCTGTTCTCTGAACTGTCTTGAGAACTTTCTTCTGAACTGTTCTCTTCTTTTGAGTCAGACTGATTCATCTCAAACAAGGCCACATCCTGCAAAAAGCACCAGGCGGGAAATTTATTTCAGGGCCCCTCCCTTGTAAGCTATAATAAAACAACACGGAGAATAATAAAGAAGCCCTGGTGGCACAGTGGTTAAGAGCTTGGCTGCTAACCGAAAGGTCAGTGGTTCAAACCCACCAGCTGCTCTGTGGGATGAAGATGTGGCAGTGTGCTTCCATAAAGATTACGGCCTTAGAATCCCTACAGGGCAGTTCTGCTCTGTGCTGTAGGGTCATTAGGAGTCAGAATCGACTCGATGGCAATGGGTTTTCGGTTTTGGTTGGGAACAATGAACATTCAGCACAAATATTGAAGCATGAGGGCAAGAAATGTTTTTAATTTCTAGTGTTTATATCAGACACAATTTGGCACTTTTATTCTTTCAGTTGCCACAGTCCAAAATAGCGATTCATATTTATTGTAGGTAAGGAGTCTCCTACAACCTAGTTTTACATATCCTGAATATATGTGGCAACATTCATTCAACAAATATTAACAAGTCTTAAAATGAGCCAAGCAAGATAGTAAGTCCTAGAGACTCAATAGGGAAAAAAAAGAAAACCCTTGCAAAAAAAAACAAAACCCTTGTAGCTGGCAAACTATAGCCCTTGGGCCAAATCTGGTCTGCTACCTGTTTTTTGTGTTTAGCTCCATGAGTTCAGGATAGATTTTACATTTCCTTATGCCTAAAAAATCAAAAGAATAATATTTTGTGCAACATGAAAATCTTACGACATTCAGATTTCAGTGTCCACAAATAAAGTCTGTGAGCCGTACTTCTTCAGTTGCGTAATGTCTATGGCCACTTTTGTACCACAACAGCAGGGTGGAGCAGTTGCAACAGAGACCGTATGGCCCACAGAACATGAAGTATTTACTATCTGGCCCCTTCCAGAAAACATTTATTGACCCCTGGTCTAGTGGTGAAAGAAAGGCAATAAACAAATACATACTGAAAGGCAGTGTCCGGTAGTGACAATAAAGAAAAAGAAAGCAGGATAAGATAATAAAGTCATCAGAGAAAGCCTGTTGATGAGATGACAAAGACCAAAGGATTCAAATGCAGAAATCTGGGGAACAGCATTCTACAAACAGGCACCAACCACAAGAGAAAGGTCTGGAACAAGGGGGCTGGAGCTAGAGTGCAGTAAATGGGGAGACTGGGCAGGAGAACGGCCAGACAGTGAGCTGGAGACGGGGGGCCACACAGGCCCCTGAAGGACTCTGCGTTTATTAGAAATGTGATGGGAAGCCCCGTGGGGGTCCCAAACTGTGTACCACACACATTATGTGAAGGGCAGCCTAGGGAGGTGAGAGTGGAAGCAAAGGAGATCTGCCAGGAAACTTCTGCAACTGTCCAAAGTAAGGACCATAATTACTTGGACCAGGGCGGGTAGCAGTGGAGGTCATAAGAAGAGGTTGGATTTGGGATCTATCCTGAAGGTAGAGCTGACCACATTCGCTGATGAGTTAGATATTATTGTTAACAACCCTGTCAGCCCTGTCCAGACACAAGTGTTATAAAGGAAACTGCAGTGTAAAAACATAAATTGAGAGACAATTTTCACTTACGGCTTATATAATCAGTCATTCCGTTTAACACATCATTTATTTTTGCACAATCAATGAATCAGACTATGATGACCTCTCTTGGGTTTGGGTGGGGAAAAAAAACCCAGGACATTTACTAAATTAATGCTTCAAGATAACAAATGTAATATATGACTTGAAAAAGCCTCCCATGACTCCAATACTACTAAATCGCTAAACTTCACCCAGGGAAGCTTACAGACCTTTAAGTTCTTGCTCGTAAAATGACATAAATACCTATGGGATACTGGGAACATGAACTGACTCCCCAAGAAGGAAAATAACATTTGGAATTAAAATGAAAAAGCTCTTTTTTTTTAAGTGACAAGGCATACTAGTAGTTTTACTTTAAAAAATAAAACAAAGTATAATTACCATTTGTATAATTTTTCCAAGAGTCTCATCAACATTTTCGATATCAAACTGACCAGGTGGTGCAGCTGCTATTTCTTTTCTTAACTTTTCATTTGCCTGGGCCATCTGTGGGAGAAAGGTCTGTACTTGGTCCAATACTAAGGAGAGAAAATATATCAACATTTATGTTAGCATTTGGCCAAACTTCATAAAGCACTTCTGAATCTAGGAACAATAATCAATATTTCAAGTATCTGAATTTCCTTGGGCAAGTTAATTATGAGTGGTTGTTTCTGCCTGTCCACCATCTAGTCCCCTTTCTTCTGACAACAAAACCCTGACTTTCCTCTTAACCCTCTGTGACTCACTCTTGACCCCACACTGTGCACCTACATATTCCACAACCTTGGCCACCAAAATTTGGTTCAGTGGCATACACAGTGACAATGATCAGTTCAGGCCAGTAAGAGATCAACTTAGGACTTCGGTTTGAACTGCTGAGAAAGAGAACCCTTCTTTGTGGTAGCTTCCTGAGCTGCAGAATGTAAGCCAGGAGCCACTGATAACCTGGCCAACTTGCCACACCTGGAGAAGAGCTTGCTCTGGATTATGGCAGCACCTAGGACGGCAGTGCTGGGAGATACAGAGCAGCAGACCCCTGATGACATTGAGCCCTTCTGTTTTGTTTTTTCAATAAACCAAACCAAACCCAGTGCCGTCGAGTCAATTCAAAATGAGTCAATATAATTTCTTTTTATGCTTAAGGCAGACTAAGCAGGGTTTCAGTCACTTGCAACCAAAGGAGTCTTGACTAACACATTCAATTTAATCACCCATCTGTAAAACAGGTGATAAACGCAGCATTGGGATTGGAGGAAGACTCAGTAACAACTTGCGTTATGCAGATGACACAACCCTGCTTCTCAAAGTGAAGAGGACTTGAAACACTTACTGATGAAGATCAGACTACAGCTTTCAGTATGGATTACACCCCAACGTAAAGAATACAAAATCCTCACAACTGGACCAACAAGCAACATCAAGATAAACAGAGAAAAGTTTGAAGTTGTCAAGGATTTCATTTTACTTGGATCCACAATCAACACCTATAGAAGCAGCAGTCAAGAAATCCAACGACATATTGCACTGGGCAAATCTGCTGCAAAAGACCTCTTTAAAGTGTTAAAAAGCAAAGTCACTTTGAGGACTAAGGTACACCTGACCCAAGCCATGGTATTTTCAATCACATCATATGCATGTGAAAGCTGGACAATGAATAAGGAAGACCAAAGAAGAATTGACGCCTTTGAATTATGGTGCTGGCAAAGAATGCTGAATATATATGATGGACAGCCAGAAGAACAAACAAATCTGTCTTGGAAGAAGTACAGCCAGAATACTCCTTAGAAACAAGGATGGTGAGCCTTTGTCTCGCTTACTTTGTACATGTTATCAGGAGGGACCGGTTCTTGGAAAAGGACATCATGCTTGGCAAAGTAATAGGTCAGGGAAAAAGAGGACGACCCTCAACAAGATGGACTGACACAGTGGCTACAAAAACAGGCTCAAACAAAGCAACCATTTTGAGGATGGCATAGGACTGGGCACTGTTTTGTTCTACTGTACATAGGTTGCCAACTCAATGGCACCTAACAAGAACAAGGGGTATTTAATTTCTTTATCTCTCAAAAGTGGTACAGCATATAAACATGCAAATAATGGGCTTTCAAAAACTTGTTAAATTGAAATTGCTACATGACAGATGAGTAAGATGTCCGGAGTATGGAAGATGAAAACAAAATGGTGGTAAAGACCAAGCAAAAGACTTGACTGTAAAATAGGGCTGAAAGGATTAATGAAATCACATACATACAAAGCCCCAAACAACGTCTGGCCCACACTAGATGGTGAGAACATGTCAGCTCCCACCTCCTTCACATACACAGGACAAAAAAAAGACTGATAAAAATAAAGATATTTCCATGCTACAAATTTAAATCTATGCTCTCTATTACCAAAGACAGAGGAGCAGGTCAGATCTTATTCTGCCTTTGTTTTTAACTAATGAATCATGTGGAACAAAACAAGTACCTACTGATCTGCACGTGTAGTATGAACCATGATTCTGAGAAGCCAAATATTTCTCTGGTGCTGTGGGAAGAGTACATGCTAAGCCCTGAAGCTAGGCCAGTTTTAGTTTTCAAAAGTACTGGCCATTTACTTTTAGACTCAAATTCTGAGAGATGAGGTGGTATACTTAAATAATCTTGTCTTAATCATAAATATGGGGGAAGTGGTAGTGTAGTAGTAGAATTCTCGCCTTCCATGCAGGAAACCTAGGTTCGACTCCCAGTCGATGCACCTCAAGTGCAGCCACCATCTGTCCATCAGTGGAAACTTGCATGTCGCTATGATGCTAAACAGGTTTCAGCAGAGCTTCTAGACTGAGACAGACTAGGAAGAAAGACCTGGTGATCTACTTCCAAATAATCAACCAATGAAACCCTATGGATCACAACAGTCTGATTCCATTGTGCACAGGGTCATCATGAGTTGGGGTCGGCAGCTAGCAACACTAACAATAATCACATATACAATAATGTGGTCATGACATGAGAAGCTCTCTATTCCAGCCATCACGTTCCACAGCTGACTACACAAAAGCCAGTCAGTGAAATCACTGTCATAAGTCACTCAAAAGGCACTCTAGAGCCACTGGATCCAAGAGCCATATTGGGAAGTGCTTGTTTGCATTTAACTTCTCATACTGTACAGGTAGCCCTCGACTTAAGATGGGTTTCCATTCTGACGATTCCGTCTTAAGTTAGTTCCGACGCAAGTCGAATACCTCTTTTTCTTTTTAGTTTTTATTATTTTATTATTACTGCCTTTTATTATCAGTATCTTTATAAAGCTGATCTTTGCCGGCATCAGTGTCTTAACAATGAAGTCGGAGTCCTAATAGCTGTCATGCGCATACACAGTTCAACTGTCATATGTCATTAGAGTTGAACACTGCCCAACTTTCTATCCATTATGACTCCCGACACCAACAGCGACACAGACTTCATTGTAGACCAGGCCATAGCCTGCTATATGACAGTGCTTTTGATCAGTAAATCATAATGTGGAGCATCTGTGAGTGAATATCTGAAAACAAGAACATCAGCAAATTACATGCTGCAACACTGTATGTAGTACACATTACTAATGCTAAGATGTAAAAATAAAAAAAGGATGGTCGTAATTGCACAGAGAGAGTGCTCCAAATGTCCACTAACAGCTCCCCACAAGTCTTGGGCTAGTGATCAGCACATGCGTGGGAGGAAACGACCCGGGACTGGGGGGAAAACCACCTGAAAGGGGCAGAGAACAATTCTTGGAGCTCACAAAAGGTCAGGAATGGTTCACGTTCACACCAAATATTTGTATTCACAAGACATCAGGTAGAGTACTCAAAAGGGTATTGCCTAAATGGTGGGCACGAATTAATCCTAGGTTAAATGCTGCTCTCTTCCCACCGAACAGTGCTTGGAAGCTCAGTCTGTTTCACAAGTGACTTAGGTGCACCCCACATAAAGCTAAAAAATACCTGAATACAAAAATATCCAGCATCCAACAAGGTAAAATTCACATTTGGCATCCAATAAAAAATTAACAGACATGCAAAGAAGCAGGAAAACTCAACCCGCGATGAGAAAAATCAATCAATGAAACAGATCCAGAAATGTCACAGGTCACAGAATTAGACAAGGACATTACAACAGTTGTTATAAGTAGATTCCATATGCTCAGGAGTTCAGAAGACTGAGCGTATCAAGTAGAGTCATGGAAAAAGAAACAAATGAAATGTCTAGAGATCAAAATTACAATATCTGACGTGAAAAGCACACTGGGTACGATTAACAGAATTAAGAGCAGATTACACACTACAAAAGAACAGTCAACTTGAAGACACAGCAATAGAAACTATCC
Source organism: Elephas maximus indicus (assembly GCF_024166365.1). Classification (NCBI taxonomy): domain Eukaryota; kingdom Metazoa; phylum Chordata; class Mammalia; order Proboscidea; family Elephantidae; genus Elephas; species Elephas maximus. The sequence continues at coordinate 171,800,905 of NC_064822.1, read as the reverse complement.
AAAATGAAACAGAGAAAAAAAGGCACCCCCACCCCAAAAAGAACCAAGAGTCAGTGATCTGTGGGGCAACTCCAAACACAAAATTATGGGTACTTGGAGTCACTGAAGGGAAGGAGACAGAGAAGAGGAACAGGAAAAGTATTTTGAGAAAGAATGGGCAAAATTTTTCCCGATTTGATGAAAACTATTTTTTATAAACTCACAGATCTGGTTCAACAAATCCCAAGCTCCACAACTACAAAGAAAACTATCTGCAAGGATATCATCAAATGTGTGAAAACCAGTGATAAAGAAAAAATTTCGAAAAGCAGCCCAGAGGGAAAAAAGAAACTACATACAGGATAACAAAGATAAAAAAGACGGCACGCTTCTCATCAGAAATGCTAAGTTCTCTCGGAGTACTGGTGCTTTCTTAGTTTACAGAAGCAATAACCTCATGCATCATTTACACTGTTTTCACTGAATTCTTGTCTTTATTCTCTCTTGTTAACACTAAGATTGAATTATACAGACACTGAGTATTACATGAACGGTCATGTAAATACTGTCTGAGCGTGTACACTCGTGACTGTGCAGTAGAGCAACATACTAAGGAGTAATTAATGAAGAGAGCTATCCCGTAGTTGTTAGGTGATGGCGAGTGGATTTCAACTCATAGTGACCTCGCGTGTGTGACAGAGAAATGCGCTACAGAATTTTCCAGGCTGTAATCTTTATGAGCCTGGTGGCAGAGTGGTTAAGAGCTATGGCAACTAACCAAAAGGTCGGTAATTCGAATCCACCAGGCACTGTGGGACAGTTCTACTGTGTCCTTTAGGGTCGCTATGAGCCTGAATCAACTTGATGGCAACAGGTTTGGTTTTTGTGTGTTTAACCTCTAAAAATATCTCCTATGGAGAGTAATAATAATTATTTTCTACTTCCAAAAATTCATCCTACAAGCATCTTTTTCAGGAGAAAGTTTCCCTCTTCAGGCAACAGAAATTCCAAGTAAGAGTTGCTTCAAGGGACTCTCTATGGCTTGATATCTGATTATGAAGACAGAAAGTGTCCCATCAAGTAACAGCTTAATTAGGCAAAACTGAGCAAACATCAGAGAAGACTTAAGAAAGAAAACAGAGGAGTACTTACAGGGACTCCTCTCTATCCGAACTGTTTGAAGATTAGAGTTCTTTCTGGAATTAGGCTTGGAGTTGATAAGCAACCTGTCCCATATTCCTGGAAAAACACACATGCACATGATTTACTATGTCATAAAAAATAAGGGCCTATCAGCAAACCTCCCATGACCAGTCTCAAGTCTTGACTGCTCCACATCCCCTGAGATATTTTTTTAAAAAGAGGTGCTCCAAGCTCCATTGCAACTTGTTTCTCATCGTTTAGTTCTTTATATTTATCTATTACCCCTTTCTTAAGCCTGTCACACACATCTATACCCCAAGGCTAAGTGACATAAATGCACACTAAACTATCTTTCTGGATCAGAAGTTCATCAGTAGACAGATGTGGGCCTGTAATGACAGAATGGAGAAAGCAGTAAAGAATACAATAACTGTTCAGTGAAGCCAGAAAGCATTGCTGTGTAATATTGGGCAAGTCACCGAACCTTTCTGGGCATTACGTAGTTTTTTCATTTGTAAGACATGCCTGCATGGTTAGTTCCCCTGAAGATGTCCAGCTTCGACAAAATAGCCCTTTGGAGAAATTTTGTGTCTACTTCCACCTCCACCTTTCAGCTTCATCTCTCACTACTCCTCAAATCAACCCAACTCTCCAGCCCATCAGCAATCCTAGAACAAGATTTGTCTTTCAAAACTCAAGGATTTGCACACCCTATTTCTAATACCTGGAAAATCTGTTCACTCTCTGATACCAAAATCCTGTTCATCCTCAAAGCAAAGCTTTCAAACATTTATTGATATTGCTACTGAAAGCCTAGCAATTGGATTAGTATTAAGAACATGGATTCTGGAGCCAGGCTGCTTGGATTCAAATCCCAGTATGACTACTTTCCTGCGGAATGATCTCCAGCAAGTTACTTATCTGTATGATAAACCATGCCTCCATTTCCTCCCCTATAAAATGTAGATAACAGAGCCTACTTCATGGGATTGTTGTGAGGATTAAATTAGATAATTCCTGGAGTACAGTAAACACTACATAAGCTTTGGCTTCTGTTTGTTAAAGCCATCCACTTGTCATGTTTCTGTTACAGCAGCACTGGATAACTAAGACACTTGGTAAAGCAGAGGGTGAGTGAAAGAAAGGAAGACCTTTAACTAGATGGATTGACACTTGAGCAATGATCTGAGCATGGCTCAGGATAGGGTCGCTCTGAGTCAGAACCGACTCGAGTGCACCTAACAACACAATTGCCCCACAGGGTCTTTTCTCCCATGGAGCCAAAGGTGGGTTCAAACCGCCGACCTTTCCATTATCTGCTCAACAGCTTAACCACTGTGTCACTACTACCTCCATGTTCAAAATGTTAAGAGTGAGGCTTAATGAATGTAAATAACCCTCTTAAGGTTCCACAGCTAATTACTCATGGAGCTGGGATTCGAACCCATGATTTTTAATTCTGTATTGTTTGAAATGCTGTGTAGATTTCCTGGCACCGTCTACGAGAGAGCAGCACCAAGTAGTTCTGTGGTATATTGGGGGCGTGGGGAGGTGGGTTATTATCCATAATATCCATTGGCCGGTCCCCCATCAGCCAACTCCTTCATCCCACACAGGCGACCCTAAGGCCCTCTCCTTCGAGAAATTCGGGTGCGCCCCAGCTTCGGGGGCCGGGGAGGGCGCGTGGCAAATATAAGAACCACCGGCTCGAGGAGCTCTAGGGCCCGCACGGCTCTGGGACCCGGCCCGGTGCTGGGTGCCCCCCACCTCCGCGATGGCGGGACTGACCCAGCCCTGAAGCACCCACGGGGCTCCCCTCAGGGTTACGGGCCTGAGCAGGCAGCCGCCGGCCCCGGGCTGCTCCGGCCGCCACCCCCCGCCCCGCCGCACGTGCGCGCCCCACTCCGCCACCGCCACCGCCCGTCACCTCCGAGGCCGCCGCTCCCGGCCGTCAGCAGCTCCTTGGACACCGACACCCCCGAGCAGCCCGGGGTGGACAAAGAACAGTTCGGCCTGGGGTCGGGTTGACCGTGCATCTCCATGCTTCCCGCAACCCTCAGATCGAGCCGGCCAGGCCGGATGTAGGGAAGAGGCCAGGGTAGAAGGCGGGACCAGGGCCGCCATTGGAAGAAACTCGGAGGTGGGCGGGGCGAGGGGGACAGGGCGCGGGGGGGGGAGTGGGCGAGGGCGACACCTAGCGGAGCGACACCTGGCGGAGCTACCGGGCAGCGCAGGAGCGTTCAGGCATTCCTACCATGAAGCCCCTTGGGGAAAAAAGAGCTGGCAAGGCTCTATTTAAACAAAATATATAAATGGTGACATGAAGAGCGCAGCATGGGGCTGCCCCCCCTTTATGCTTTTAACAATATTTATTGACCACCTGCAGTATGCCCAGACTCTTCTAGACGTTGCGGAGTTCCCAAAAGCAAAAATCTTAAACCAATCTTTTTTTCTACTCGTTTCTGAGCAGGGGCTCCACAGTCAGCCAGAGTTAAATCCAGTCCCAGGTCAACCATTTGCTTGCTACCTGTGACCTTCAGCAGATCACTCTCTGAGCCTCAGTTTCCTCCTCTATAAAATGGGGATGATAATATCTACTTTACAGGGTTGTCGTGAGGGATAAAAAGGAAGAGGACTGAAATGTACGTAAGGGCACAGGCAGCCACGTTACTGTTATTATTATAATTAGTTAATGTAACCAAATTAAAAAACGTAGGGCACAAATAATTATGGGAGAAATGACAGTAGGTACTGAGAGAGAAGTTGAACAAATGTGTATTTGCTAACTGGCTCTTTCATTGATCCATTGACCAACTGAAAATCTTCCCACCTCGGTAGTCTGGGGTTCTAGCCTCTGGGAATGTCCCGTATCTCTTTTGCAAATTGTTGATTGACTGAGACCAGAATCACCTCAGGGGGGCATCTCTGGTTCTTAACAATAATTTAGAATTTTAGACATTCACATCTGGCCAAGTCAGGCTAGTAGATGCACTGGCAAAAATCAGTCTTCCTTCTAGCAAATGATGTTAACCAGAAAAACAACTTTATAAAATATGGTGGTAAATATAAAAGATAGCTTTTCTCACTTTTTATCTTTTTAAAAGATAATTACTGTTTACAGCAAAAATAAACTAATGAGGAACACTAAATTTTAGAGGAACGATGAACCTGGGACATCTTGTGTATCAGAAAGCAATGAAGCTCTCAAAGACTATTTAGGGCATGTCATAAGGACCCAGAAGCGAACTCCAAGAGATTCCTACTAGCCAAAGTTGGGACAATTAGAACACCAAGAAGAATACTGTCTATAGATGGTTGAAATACATCAAATACATTAAAAAAAAAAAAAAAAAAGCATAAGTCTGTGACAATGATGAAAATAAATGAACAAAAAAAATTAAAAACCTCTCTTTAGTTGCCTTTGCTGGTTGTTAGACCACCACCTCTACTCTGAAAATTATAAAGGCAAACGTTAAGCATTTTTCTTAATCTTTACTGCAAAAACTATGTTTCAGACAACCAAGTAGTTGATGTGGGAAAGTTCTTTTTAGAGGATAATTCTAACTGATCAATACATGCAGAGTTAGAATAACACCATTTTGCAACCCTCATGCATCAAGCAGGAGTTCCTAGGTGGCAACGTGGCTAAGTGCTCAACTACTAACCGAAAGACTGGTGGTTCGAACACACCCAAACAACAGTTAGGAAGAAAGGCCTGGCCATATTTCTAAAAGCCTTGAAAACTCTACGGAGCACAGTTCTACTTTACAACACAAAGGGTCGCCATAATTCAGAATCAACTCGTCAGCAACTGGTTTAGTTTTTTTTGCTTTGGCATGTGTCTTGGGCATCTAGTGTTTCTGTAACAGAAATAGCACAAGTGGATAGTTTTAACAAAGAGAAGCTTATTCTCTCACAGTTCAGTAAGCTAGAAGTCCAAATTCAGGGCCCAAGGGGAAGCCTTTCTCTCTCTGTCGGCTCTGGAAGAAGGTCCTTGTCATCAGTCTTCCCTTGGTCTGGGAGCATCCCAGCGCAGGAACCTCAGGTTCAAAGAATGGGCTTTGCTCCAGGTGCTGCTTTCTTGGTGATATGAGGTCCTCTTTCTCTGCTAGCTTCCCTTTCCTTTCATCTTTTGAGAGATAAACAGTGGTACAGGCCACAGCCCAGGGAAACTCCTTTTAGGTTGAATCAAGGATGTGACCTGATAAGGGTGATACAATCCCACCCTAATCCTCTTTAGCATAAAATACAATCACAAAATGGAGGACAATCATAGAATACTGGAAATCACGGCCTAAGCAAGTTAATACACGCATTTGGGGAGGGACATAATTCAATCCATGACATTGTGGATCAAGGCTACAGTTATTAATGGATGCTGTCCTGGATGGAATCGTGTCCCCCCAAAATATGTGTCAATTTGCCTAGACCATGATTCCCAGTATTGTGTAGTTGTCCTCCATTTTGTGATTTGATGTAATTTTCCTGTGTGTTGTAAATCCTAACTTCTGCATGGGTTAATTAGGTAAGATTAGGCTATGTATCCTTTCACCATACCTATTCAATCTATATGCGGAGCAAATAATCCCAGAAGCTGGACTATATGAAGAAGAATGGGGCATCAGGATTGGAGAAAGACTCATTAACAACCTGCCTTATGCAGATGACACAACCTTGCTTGTTGAAAGTGAAGAGAACTTGAGGCACTTATTAATGAAGATCAAAGACCAAAGCCTTCAGTATGGATTGCACCTCAACATAAAGAAAACAAAAATCCTCACAACTTGGCCAATAAGCCATATCATGATAGGAGAAAAGATTGAAGTTGTCAAGGATCTCATTTTACTTAGATCCACAATCAACACGCACGGAGCAGCAGTCAAGAAATCAAAGGACACATTGCATTGGCAAATCTGCTGCAAAGGACCTCTTTAAAGCACTGGAAACCGAAGATGTCACCTTGAAGACTAAGGTGCACCTGACCCAAGCCGTGGTACTCTCAATCGCATCATATGCATGTGAAAGCTGGACAATGAATAAGGAAGACTGAAGAAGAATTGATGCCTTTGAATTGTGGTGTTGGCGAAGAATATTGAATATACCATGGACTGCCAAAAGAATGACCAAATCTGTCCTGGAAGAAGTGCGCCCAGAATGCTCCTTAGAGGCAAGGATTGCGAGACTGCATCTTACATACTTTGGACATGGTGTCAGGAGGGATCAGTCCCTGGAGAAGGACATCATGCTTGGCAGAGTACAGGGTCAGCGGAAAAGAGGAAGACCCTCAATAAGGTGGATTGACACAGTGGCTACAACAATGGGCTTAAACATAACGATTCTAAGAATGGTGCAGGACTGAGCAGTGTTTCGTTCTGTTGTGCATTGGGTTGCTATGAGTCGGAACCAGCCTAATGGCACCTAACAACAACAACAACACAGGTTATGTTACAGAGGATTAGGGAGTGATGTTACACCCTTACTCAGGTCACAGCCCTGATCTAAGGGGAGTTTCCCCAGGGTATGGTCTCCATCACCTTTTATCTTACAAAATATAAAAGGAGAGGGGAGCAAACAAAGAGATGAAGGCCTCATACCACCAAGAAAGAACCACAGGGAGCAGAACATGTCCTTTGGACCCCAGTCCCTGTGCTGAGACTCTCTTAGACCAGTGGAAGATTGATGACAAGACCTTCCCCCCAAAGCCAACAAAGAGATAAAGATTTCCTTTGGGGCTTGCGTCCTGAATTTGGACTTCTAGCCTCCTAAACTGTGAGGGAATTGGCATCTGTTTGTTAAAGCCATCCACTTGTGGTATTTTTGTTATAGTGGCGCTGGATAACTGAGACAGATGCTAAAACCATTTAGTGAAAGCTTGACTGCAAAATTCATAATGAATATATCACACTGAGAAAATCCGGCTCCACCAATCATCCTAACATCATGAAAAGTGTAACTACCAGATACTGTGTGTCCCTGCTGTAACGCATCAGGAAGTACACAGCGCCAACTAATAAGTTTTCTTACCTCCCCACCCCACCCCCAAAATTAAACCTTTCTCTAACCAAACCCCTACTGTTAACTACCAGTTTATAGGAAATATGACCAACAGCAGGACAAGGGAAACTACTCAAGACAGCAATCAGCCAAATCTTGTTGTCATCAAGTGGGCTCTGACTCGTGGCAACCTTATATATAACAGAATGAAATATTCCCTGGTCCTGTGCCAGTCTCATAATTGTTGGTATGTTTGAGCCCCTTGCTACAGCTATTATGTCAATCCATCTCATGAAGGTTTTCCCTTGTTTTCCCTTTTTTCTACTTTACCAAGCATGATGTCTTTTTCTAGCAACTGGTCTTTCTTGACGATGTGTCCAAAGTAAGAAAGGCGTCTCAACATTCTCACTTCTAAACAGCATTCTGGGTGTACTTCCTCCAAAACTGATTTGTTCATTCTTCTGGCAGTCCAGAAGAATACTTAATATTCTTTGTCAACACTACAGCACTACAGATATGGTTCAAACATATCAATTCTTCTTTGATCTTCCTTTTTTACATCCAGCTTTCACATACATATTGTTGTTGTTAGGTGCCATCGAGTCGATTCCAACTCATAGCAACCCCATGTGCAACAGAACAAAACGCTGCTCAGTCTTTTTCCACCCTCAAAATCGTTGTTACATTTGAACCCACTGTTGCAGCCACCGTGTCAATTCGTCTTGTTGGGGGTCTTCCTCTTTCTTGCTGACCCTCTATTTTACAAAGTATGATGTCCTTCTCCAGGGACTGGTCTTCCCTGACAACATGTCCAAAGTATGTGAGACAAAGTCTTATCATCCTTGCGTCTAAGGAGCATTCTGGCTGTACTTCTTCCAAGACACATTTGTTTGTTCTCCTGGCAGTCCACGGTATTTTCAATATTTTTTGCCAACACCATAATTCAAAGGCATCAATTCTTCTTTGGTCTTCCTTATTCATTGTCCAGGAGGGATCAGTCCCTGGAGAAGGACATTATGCTTGGTAAAGTACAGCATCAGCAAAAAAGAGGAAGACCCTCAAGAAGATGGACTGACTGTGGCTGCAACAATGGGCTCACGTGTAACAACAATTGTGAGCATGGTGCAGGCCTGGGCAGTGTTTTGTTCTGTAGTACATAGTGTTGTTATGAGTCGGAACCAAGTCCACGGCACCTAACAACCACAACAACAATACATTGTCCAACTTTGACATGCATATGAGGCGATTGAAAATACTTAGCCCATAAAGTGTCATCTTTGCTTTTTAACACTTTAAAGATATCTCTTGCAGCAGATTTGCCCAATGAAACGTATCCTCTCATCTCTTGATTTTTGCTTCCATGGGCGTTGATTGTGGATCCAAGCAAAATGAGGTACATACATATGAGGGGATTGAAAAGACAATGGCTTGGGTCAGGTGCACTTTAGTCATCAAAACGATATCTTCACTTTTTAACACGTTAAAGAAGTCTTTTGCAGTAGATTTTCCCAACGCAATACATTATTTGATTTCTTTACTGCTGCTTCCATGCGCATTGATTGTTACTCCAAGTAGAATGAAATACTTAGCAAATTCAAACTAGACTTCAAATTTAGGATGTGAGAAATCTCACAGGTTAAATAAACTGTTTTATTCAACAGAATTGTGATATGAAAAAGGATGATATTAAGAAGATGACTTGTGTCCCCAAACCTTCTGTTGGCCCAGGACAGGAACCATTCCTGAACCCAACTCATCAGACATGGATTGGACTGCACAATGGGTTGGAAAGGGATGCTGATGAGGAGTGAGCTACTTGCATCAGGTAGACGCTTGAGACTATGTTGGCATCTCCTGTCTGGAGGGGAGATGGGAGGGTAGATAGGGTTAGAACTGGCAAAATGGTCACGAAAGGAGAGACTGGAAGGAGGGAGTGGGCTGACTCATTAGGGGGAGAGTAAATGGGAGTATGTAGTAAGGAGTATATAAGCTTATATGTGAGAGACTGACTTGATTTGTAAACTTTCACTTAAAGCACAATAAAAATTATTTTAAAAAAAGAAGATGACTTATTACAAATTTTAAAGATACTGGAGGCATATAAAGATAAGAAACTTGGTTGATTTGCATGTACCATGTATTACATAATACAATATAATTATTATTGTCAAGCTCTATTCATGAAAGTTCAAGTTGAAATTGAAGACAATTAGAACAAGTCCACAACAGCCAAAGTATGACCTTGAGTATATCCCACCCAATTTAGAGACCATCTCAAGAATAGATTTGATACATTGAATGCTAATGACCGAAGACCAGTTGAGTTGCGGAATGACATCAAGGACATTATCCATGAAGAAAGCAAGAGGTCATTAAAAGGACAGGAGAGAAAGAAAAGACCTAATGGATGTCAGAAGAGACTCTGAAACTTGCTCTTGAACGTTGAGCAGCTAAAGCAAAAGGAAAAAATGATGAAGTAAAAGAGCTGAACAGAAGATTTCAAAGGGCGACTTGAGAGGACAAAGTAAAGTATTATGATGACATGTGCAAAAAAGCTGAAGATAGAAAACCAAAAGGGAAGAACACACTCAGCATTTCTCAAGCTGAAAGAACTGAAGAAGAATTCAAGCCTTGAGTAGCAATATTGAAGGATTCTACATGGAATATTTTAAACGATGCAGGAAGCATCAAAAGAAGATGGAAGGAATACACAGTGTCACTATACCAAAAGGAATTGGTTGAAGTTCAACCATTTCAGGAGGTAGCATATGATCAGGAACCGATCATACTGAAGGAAGAAGTCCAAGCTGCAATGAAGCCATTGGTGAAAAATAAGGTTCCAGGAGTTGATGGATTATCGATTGAGATGTTTCAGCAAATGGCTGTAGTGCTAGCAGTGCTCACTTGTCTATGCCAAGAAATTTGGAAGACAGCTACCTGGCCAACTGACTGGTTGGCCTATTCCCAAGTAAGGTGATCCAACCGAATGTGGAAATTATCACATAATATCATTAATATCACATGCAAGCAAAATTTTGCTGAAGATCATTCAAAAGTGGCTGCAGTGGTATATTGACAGGGAACTTCTAGAAGTTCAAGCTGGGTTTAGAAGAGGATGTGGAACCAGGAGTATCACTGCTGATGTCAGATGGATCTTGGCTGAAAGCAGAGAATATCACAAAAATGTTTACCTGTGTTTTATTGACTATGCAAAGGCATTTGACTGTGTGGATCATAACAAATTATGGATGACATTGCAAAGAACGGGAATTCCAGAAACTTAATTGCGCTCATGAGGAACCTGTATATAGATCAAGAGTTGTTTGAACAGAACAAGGGGATGCTGTGTGGTTGAAAGTCAGGAAAAATGTGTGTCAGGGTTGTATCCTTTCACCATACCTGTTCAACCTGTATGCTGAGCAAATAATCCGAGAAGCTGGATTATATGAAGAAGAACACAGCATCAGGATTGGAGGAAGACTCATTAACAACCTGCGTTATGCAGGTGACATGCTTGCTGAAAGTGAAGAGGACTTGAAGCACTTATTAATGAAAATCAAAGACCACAGCATTCAGTATGGATTGCACCCCAATATAAAGAAAACAAAAATCCTCACAACTGGACCAATAAGCAACATCATGATAAATGGAGAAAAGATTGAAGTTGTCAAGGATTTCATTTTACTTGGATCTGCAATCAACAGCCATGGAAGCAGCAGTCAAGAAACCAAAAGACGCTTTGCATTGGGCAAATCTGCTGCAAAAGACCTCTTTAAAGCTTTGGAAAGCAAAGCTGTCACCTTGGAGACTAAGGTGTGCCTGACCCAAGCCATGGTGTTTTCAATCATCTCATGTTCATGTGAAAGCTGGACGATGTATAATGACAACAGAAGAAGATTTGATGCCTTCGAATTGTGGTGTTGGCAAAGAATATTGAATATACCATGGCCTTTCGGAAGAACAAACAAATCTGTCTTGGAAGAAGTACAAGCAGAGTGCTCCTTGGAAGCAAGAATGGCTAGGCTATGTCTCACATACTTTGGACATTCTATTAGGAGGGATCAGTCCCTGGAGAAGGACATCATGGTTGGTAAAGTAGAGGGTCAGTAAAGGAGAGGAAGACCCTCAATGAGATGGATTGACACAGTGGCTTCAACAATGGGCTCAAGTATACCAAAGGTTGTGGGAATGGCACAGGAGTGGACAGTGTTTCATTCTGTTGTACATAGAGCCGCTATGAGTTAGAACTGACTTTATAGCACCTAACAACAACATTCATGAGAGAACTAAAGCAGCATGTGAGTGCTGATCTCAATTTTATTTGCTAATTGAAACATTTTTCAAGAAATTGGAAATGAAGGAAGTAAGATTGCCACACAAAAGTTAAACGTAATATTAACCAACTTGTGTCATGAGCCCTCCCTTGAACTAGCTGTGACAAACCTGTTGCCGTTGAGTTGATTCCGACTCATAGCAACCCTATAGGACCGAGTAGAACTGTCCCATGGGGTTTCCAAGGAGCGGCTGGTAGATTTGAACTGCCGATCTTTTGGTTAGCAGCTGAGCTCTTAACCACTGTGCCACCACGGCTCCTGCTATGACAAGGGGAATGGAGTTATACTAAATGGCTTAAGCATCGCTTCGACGGCACTGGGTACTGGGTTTTTTATAGTTGCCTAGAAGGCAGAACTGGTAAGCTGGAAGGAAGGGGGAAAGAAAACTAGAAAGACACCCACAATGTCTACTACAGTAAGTAACAACTGGGATTTATAATTACAAAAAGGAGCCCTGATGGCACAATGCTTAAGGGCTAGGCTGCTAACTGAAAGGTCAGCTGTTTGAATTCACCAGCTGCTCTGTGGGAGAAAGATATGGCAGTCTGCTTCCATAAAGATTATAGCCTTGGAAACTGTGGGGCAGTTCTGCTCTGTCCTATGGAATCAACTCAGCGGCAACAGTTTTGAGATTTTGATATAATTATAAAATTTTCCTACAATGTAATTTTATTCTCGTAGGTTCATTTTTATCTTCAGCAGACTAACTCAACTGATTACTTATACTGTAAGTTTTCAAATCAAGTGCTTTTACCTGGCTCCAAGGCCCTTAGCAACAATTATCTACTTAATTTAATTGCCCAATTTTGCACATCAGAACTATTTTATCTCTAGAGACGTTCATACTTAATGTTGAAAAATATGGTATAATTATATTGCATATAACTTATTTTGGTTAGCCTTTTAATTCATCTATTTTAATTGTATGGATAAAACTAAACATTTGTGTCAAAAGAAATACTTTATTTTCTAGCAACATAAGATTTTCACTCAGAGAGAGAGGAGAAATCGGATTTTCTGGTAGATTAGTTGCCTGAAGAATATTCATCTTAAACAGGAGTTACCTTGATTCTGTGCTTCATTTGCTGAAAATTTTGTTATTAATTTTTTAGAGAGTAGGATTTTGTAAATAATGCAAGGCACCTTATCTTCCTCAAAGTACTACCTGCAGCATGGCACTAAAAAGATCTGTGTCAAATTCTGCTAAATATCAATGAATCAGAAGTGATAGCATAGCAATTTAATAAGGGGTGAAAATGTTCATGAGAAAAAGCTATTTCACATTATATAATTCATTGGTTTTTATGCTAAAGGACTTTTCCAATTTTAGATATTTTAATTCTTTACCTGGATCAAGTCTCTAGGTTCTTAAAAAACTAGTGCCATCGAGGTTCTTGCTCAAGCGAAAAAAGGGCATCTAGAGTCAGGTTAGGAGTCCCTGTGGTGCAAACGGTCACTTGTTTGCTAACTGAGAGTTTAGAGAGTCAAGTTTACCCAGAGACTCCTCGGAAGAAAGGCCTGGCAATCTACATCTGAAAAGTCAGCCTTTGAAAACCTTATGAAGCACAGTTCTACTCTGACACCCATGGGCCTGGGGCCCCAGGAGTTGGAGTTGACTCAACCACAACCGGTAACAGGTATGGCTAGGGTGCTGGTGTCATCCCCAAAATATTTAAGAAGATATATACATAATTAGGCCAAGAAGTTGCTCAGTGGTTAAGCACTCAGTTGCTAACCAAAAGGTTGGTGATTTGAACACAAAATCTGTTCAGGGGGAGAAAGATATAGCAGTCTGCTTTTTAAAGATTAGAGCCTTGGAAACCCCATGGGGCAGTTCTACTCTTTCCTGTAGGGTCGCTTTGAGTGGGAACCGACTGGATGGCTGTGGGTTTGGTTTTTGGTTTAGGCCAGTAAGTAAGGAAATCTGGTGGCTCAGTGGTCAAGTGATCAGCTGTCACCAAAATGTTGGTGGTTCGAACCCACCCAGCAGCTCTGTGAGACAAAGACCTGACAATCTGCTTTTGTAAAGATTGTAGCCAAGAATTCCCTATAGGACAGTTCTACTCTGTCACATGGGGTCACTATGACTCAAAATCAACTCAACGGCACCTAATAGCAACAACAACAAGCCAATAACTGCATTATAATGATAGTGTTCTGCACAGTGATAACCATACTGATGATGGGAAAAGTGTTAGAAACTCTCAGAAGAGGGACTACATAAAGGGTTAAATCATGGGAAAGAGCTGGAAGGAAACACTATTTTTTTTTTCACATTGGTAAAGCAAGTACAGTTTGTTCTGTTCTTTTTCTTGTCCTACACTGCCTCTTCTATCTATCTCATGTAAAACACGTTTTGCAAGTTTATACATTCTGATAACAAACTGTTACCATGGCCCCCAAATTGCTACCCAGGACAGGGAGATTTCAATTATTTTTAAGTGAATACCTTAATGTGGTCACAAAGCTGTCTTCCCTTTTGAAGATGCTAAAACAGACCATATACACATCTGCTGTGAGTTGCTGGCTTATTTACCAAAAGATGGAGACTGTAGCAGAGGACAGATGGCTACAGAGAACAGGAGCAGAAACGACACATCTTTGTGTGGTTTTTCTCTGCACTGCTGGGATCCTGCCAGAGTAGTTTGATTTGATATATTTTGTCCCATTTGCTTTTTGTTTTATCATATTCTCTCTCTCTCCATCTGTATCTCTCTCTACACACATGCACTTTTTTTTAACCATTTGAGAGTAAGTTGTAAACTTTGTGCCTTTTTACTCCTAAATACTTCAATGTGTAATTCCTAAGAACAAGCATATTCTCATATATAACCAGAGTACAAGTATCAAAATCAGAAATTTTAACATGAATACAATTTTCCTATCTAATCCACCCTGAAGACTAAGGTGCGCCTGACCCAAGCCATGGTATTTTCAATCACATCATATACACGTGAAAGCTGGACAATGAATAAGGAAGGCCAAAGAAGAGTTGACGCCTTTGAATTGTGGTGTTGGCAAAGAATATTGAATACACCATGGACTACCAAAAGAACAAACAAATCTGTCTTGCAAGAAGTACAACCAGAATGCTCCTTAGAGGCAAGGATGGTGAGGCTGCATCTTACATACTTTGGACATGTTGTCAGGAGGGATCAGTCCCTGGAGAAGGACATCATGCTTGGCAGAGTACAGGGTCAGCGGAAAAGAGGAAGACCCTCAACGAGGTGGATTGACACAGTGGCTGCAACAATGAGCTCAAGCATAACAACGATTGTAAGGATGGCGCAGGACCAGGCAGTGTTTCGTTCTGTTGTGCATAGGGTCGCTATGAGTCGGAATTGACTCGATGGCACCTAACAATAACAACATCTAATCCACAGTATGCAATCCAAAACATATTGCATTTGGGAAAATCTGCTGCAAAAGACCCTTTAAAGTGTTAAAAAGCAAAGATTTCACTTTGAGGACTAAGGTGCACCTGACCCAAGCTATGGTGTTTTCAGTAGCCTTATATGCATGTGAAAGCCGGACAATGAATAAGAAAGACAGAAGAATTGATGTCTTTGAGTTATAGTGTTGGTGAAGAATACTGAATATATCATGGACTTCCAGAAGAATGAATAAGTATGTCTTGGAAAAAATACATACACACCGCTCCTTGGAAACAAGGATGGTGAGACTTTATCTCACTTACTTTGGACATGTTATCAGGAGGAACCAGTCCCTGGAGAAGGACATCATCCTTGGTAAAGTAGAGGGTTAGCAAAAAAGAGGAAGACCCTCAGTGAGATGGATTGACACAGTGGCACCACAATGGGCTCAAGCATAGCAAAGATTCTGAGAATGGCACAGGACCAGGCAGCATTTCATTCAGTTGTACATAGGGTCACTATGAGTTGGAACGGACTCCATGGCACCTAACAACAGCAATCCATTGTCAGTAATCAAATTTCAATTATCTGAGGAGGCGGAGCCAACATGGCATCCTAGACAGACGCACCATGCTGTCCCTCTCAGCAAAGATCCATAAAACTAAGTAAAAGATATAAATGTCAATCCTAGAAACTGCGCATCAAATGAGGGAACAAAGAACTACATCTAACATCAATTGGAAGAAGAAACTGACAGAAAACAGAGAAAGAGGAGGGATTCAGAGTGGAGGTACCCTGGCAACTAAAACAGCACAGCATCACCATCTTGAGACACAGCTAGCAACACCCTGGCCAGGGAATACAGGAAGGCAACTTCAAGGAACTCCCACAGGAGACAGCGCATCCAGTAAACACAGAAACACGCTTTCCTACCCATCAGCCTTCTGATGAACAGAAACAAGAACTCCCTAACCCCAGCAGCCCCGCACTGTTGGGGTCTACAACACAAGCCTGCCATACCACCAGGCCCACCCCACTCCCTCAAGAGGCATGGCCTTTTAAAAAAATTTTCTGTCTTTTCTATTTCCCTTTCACCTAGCCCCATAGGCCACCTTCCCCAATTCCTGCTGGGATCCACCTCACTGCCATTTTTTTTTTCTTTCTTCTGTTCTTTCTCTCTCCCACCTAGTCCCATATGCCCATAACTCCCCACCCTTCCCACCAGTCCCCAGGTCTACCTGCCCTCAATTGCTGGCCCCCAGTACACTGACATTTTTTTCTCTCTTTTTTACTCCCTCCCAGGAAACCCTGGTGGTGGTTAAGTGCTATAGCTGCTAACCAAAAGGTCTATAGTTTGAATCCACCAGGCAGTCCTTGGAAACTGTATGGGGCAGTTCTACTCTGTCCTACAGGGTCTTTACGAGTCAGAATCCACTCCATGGCAACAGGACTCTTCCCAAATACATCTATAGGTCACCTTCCTCTCCCTTCCCACCAGCCCCTGCCAGGGCACCATGGCCAAGTTGCCACTGGCCCACCCCTGCCCCAGGCCCACCCTGCCCCCACCTGCTGGCTCCTGCCTAACTGCCATTTTTTTCTTTTTTTTTTTCCTTCTCCTTCCCTCCTAACCCCATAATCCACTTCCCTTCCTTCCCACCGGTCCCTGGATCTGCCCCACCCTTACTCACCAGCCTTCACTGTGCTGCCATTTTTTCCTCTCTTCCTTTTTTTTTTCCCTCCCTCCCGCCTACCAACACATGCCACTTCCTCCTCTTCCCACCAACCCCTAGAGTACCACGGTGGATAAAATGCCACTGGAGCATCAGCTTGCTGCTGCCCAGCCCTCACCCACCAGCCCCCAATACGCCACTATTTTTTAAATTTATTCATTTTTATTGTTTTTCTTTTTCTTTCCTTCTTTTCTATCTACTTTGCACTTAGGCCCTCATGCCACCTCCCCTGCTTCCCGCCTGACTCTGGATCTGCTGCATCTTCACATGCCAGCTCCTGCCACTTTGCCCTTTTCTTTTTTCTTCCTTTCTATTTTCTTTCTCTCTCACACCTAGCCCCATAGGCCACCTCCCTCCCCAAACCCCCAATGTGTTCCCATGGCTACAGAGCCTCCAGTGCTCAGGCATGCCACTGCACTGAGTCCACACTGCCCTTCACATTCTGCCAGTCAACCAGCTGCTGAACAGTAGGAAGTGAGCTTATACCATGCTGCAGCTGACACCCTTCGCCATCTGGTGAGGAGTTGTGAACACTCCCACACTGCTGAACCAACATCAAGAGGCAGAGAGAATCCATCCAGTTTGCCCGCAGCCGCCTCACCAAGCCAATGTACAGTGAAGCAGGCTTTCCCTGCCTGCTGCTGGCCTGCCCACCCGGATGAGGTAGTGAGAGCCATCTGCCCACAGACAAGCAAGCAGCAAAGCACCACTGGCCTGTCTGCACTGACATATCAGAACAAAACAAAAGCAGGATGAAACAAACGAACATAAAATCAATCAATAAATAAAGTAATAACTTAATGTCTCGAAGACAGAAGACAATATTGAAACATAAAAAAGCAGAACAAGGTGGCTCCAGCAAGCGACAAAAATTATCAGACAAACTTTCAGTAAAAGAAAAGGCATTGGAACTACCTGATATGGAATTTAAAAGACTAATATTTAGGGCTCTCCAAGAGCATCTCCCCACATATCTGTCAGTTTGTCGTACTCTGGGGGCTCATGTGTTGTTGTGATGACGGAAGCTATGCCACCAGTATTCAAATACCAGCAGGGTCACCCATGAATCACCCACTCAGGTTTCACCTGAGCTTCCAGACTAAGACAGACCAGGAAGAAGGACCCAGCAGTCTACTTCTGAAAAGAATTAGCCGGTAAAAACCTTATGAATGGCAGCGGAACATTGTCTGATATAGTGTCAGAAGATGAGCCCCTCAGATTGGAAGGCACTCAAAATACAACTGGGGAAGAGCTGCCTCCACAAAGTAGAGTCAACTTAAACAAGGTAGATGGAGACAAGCTTTTGGGACCTTCATTTGCTGATGTGGTACAACTCGAAATGAAAAGAAACAGCGGCAAACATCCATTAATAATCGGAACATGGAATGTACGAAGTATGAATCTAGGAAAATCAGAAATAGTAAAAAATGAAATGAATGCATAAAGATCAATATCCTAGGCATTAGTGAGCTGAAATGGACTGGTATTGGTCATTCTGAATTGGACGATCATATGGCTTACTATGCCGGGAATGACAACTTGAAGGGAATGGCATTGCATTCATCATCAAGAAGAACACTTCAAGATCTATTCTGAAGAACAACACTGTCAGTGATAGGATAATATCCATACTCGTACAAGGAAGACCAGTTAATGCAACTATTATTCAAGTTTATGCACCAACCACTAAGGCCAAAGATGAAGAAATTGAAGATTTTTACCAACTTCTACAGCCTGAAATTGATCAAACATGCAGTCAGGTTGCAGATAATTACTGGTGATTGGGATGCAGAAGTTGGAAATAAAGAAGGATTGGTAGTTGGAAAATGTGGCCTTGGTGATAGAAACCATGCTGGAGATTGCATGTGTGAATTTTTCAAGACCAATGACTTCTTCATTGCAAATACCTTTTTTCACCAACATAAATGTTAACTCTACAAGGGACCTCACCAGATGGAATACATGGAAATCAAATTGACTACATTTGTGGAAAGAGATGATGGAAAAGCTCAATATCAGTCAGAACAAGGCCAGGGGCCAACTACAGATCAGACCACCAATTACTCATATGCAAGTTCAAGTTGAAAATGAAGAAAATTAGAACAAGTCCATGAGAGCCAAAGTACGACGTTGAGTATATCCCACCTGAGTTTAGAGACCATCTCAAGAATAGATTTGACACATTGAACACTAATGATCTAAGACCAGACAAGTTGTGGAATGACATAAAGGACATCATACATGAAGAAAACAAGAGGTCATTAAAAAGACAGGAGAGAAAGAAAAGACCTAAATGGATGTCAGAAGAGACTGAAACTTGCTTTTGAACATCGAGTAGCTAAAGCAAAAGGAAAACAATGATGAAATAAAAGAACTGAACAGAAGATTTCGAAGGGCAGCTGGAGAAGACCAAGTATTATAATGACATGTGCAAAGAGCTGGAGATGCAAAAACAAACAGGAAGAATGTGCTTACCATTTTTCAAGCTGAAAGAACTGAAGAATTCAAGCCTCAAGTTGCAATACTGAAGGATTCCATGGGGGAAAATATTAAATGACACAGGAAGCATCAAAAGAAGATGGACAGAATACACAGCATCACTATACCAAAAAGAATTGGTCAGCGTTCAACTATTTCAGGAGGCAATATATGATCAGGAACCAATGGTACTAAAGGAAGAAGTCCAAGTTGCACTGAAGACATTGGTGAAAAACAAGGCTCCAGGAATTGACGGAATACCAACTGAGATGTTTCAACAAACAGATGTAGTACTGGAAGTGCTCACTTGTATTTGCCAAGAAATTTAGAAGAGAGTTACCTGGCCAGCCAACTGGAAAAGATCCATATTTATGCCTTTTGCCGAGAAAAATGATCCAACCAGATGCAGAAATTATCACACAATATCATTAATATCACATGCAAGCAAAATTTTGCCAAAGATCATTCAAAAGCAGCTGCAGCAGTATATCAACAGGGAACTGCCAGAAGTTCAAGCCGGATATAGAAGAGGATGTGGAACCAGGGATGTCATTGCTGATGTCAGATGGACGTTGGCCGAAAGCAGAGAATACCAGGAAGATGTTTACCTGTGTTTTATTGACTATGCAAAGGCATTCGACCGCGCAGATCATAACAAATTATGTATAACATTGCAGAGAATGGGAATTCTGGAACAGTTAATTGTGCTTATGAGGAATCTCTACATGTACCAAGAGGCAGTCATTTGAACAGAACAAGTGGATACTGCGTGGTTTAAAGGCATGAAAGGTGTGCATCAGCGTCGTATCCTTTCACCATACCTATTCAACCTGCAAACTGAGCAAACAACCTGAAAAGCTGGACTATATAAAGAAGAACAGGGCATCAGGATTTGAAGAAGACTCATTAACAACCTGCGTTATGCAGATGACACAACCTTGCTTGCTGAAAGTGAAGAGGACTTGAAGCACTTTCTGATGAAGATCAAAGACCACAGGTTTCAGTATGGGTTACATCTCAACATAAAGAAAACAAAAATCCTTACAACTGGACCAATAAGCAACATCATGATAAATGGAGAAAAGACTGAAGTTGTCAAGGATTTCATTTTACTTGGATCCACAATCAACACTCATGGAAGCAACAGTCAAGAAATCAAAAGACACATTGCATTGTGCAAATCTGCCACAAAAGATCTCTTTAAATTGTTAGAAAGCAAGGATGTCACCTTGAGGACTAAGGTGCACCTGACCCAAGCCATGGCTTTTTTGGTTGCCTCACATGCATGTGAAAGCTGGACAATGAATAAGGAAGGCCAAAGAAGAGTTGATGCCTTTAACTTGTGGTGTTGGCAAAAAATATCGAATATACTATGGATTGACAAAAGAATGAACAAATCTGTCTTGGAAGAAGTACAGCCAGAATGTTCCTTGAAAGCAAGGATGGCGAGACTGTGTACTTTGGACATGTTGTCAGGAGGGATCGGTCCCTGGAGAAGGACATCATGCTTGGTAAAGTAGAGGGTCAGCAAAGAAGAGGAAGACCCTGTATGAGATGGATTGACACAGTGGCTGCAACAATGGGCTCAAGCATAGCAACAATTGTGAGAATGGCGCAGGACTGGGCAGTGTTTCATCCTGTTGTGCATGGGTCGCTATGAGTTTTACGGCACCTGACAAGAATAAAACCTACAAAACTGGGGCTCTGATGTCACAGTGGTTAAGAGCTGTGGCTGCCAACCAAAAGGTTGACAGTTTGAATCCACCAACTGCTCTTTAGAAACCCTATGGGGCAGTTCTACTCTGTCCTATAGGGTCACTATGAGTTGGAATTGGATGGACGGCAAAGGATTTTTTATACAAAACCAACAGCCAACATAATTCTCAAAGAAGAGAGGCTGAAAGCATTTCCCCTGAGAACAAGAACAAGACAAAGATGCCCTTTATCATCCCTGAGAACAAGAACTAGACAAGGATGCCCTTTATGACCACTCCTACTTAACATTATTCTAGAAGTCCTACCTAGAGCAATAAGGCAAAAAAAAAAAAAAAAAAAAAGTAAGGGCAGCCAAGGAAGAGAGCTATCCCTATTTGCAGATGATATAAAAGTATACATGAAGAGAACCACAAAAATTTCACAAGAAAACCACTGGAACTAATAGAAAGATTCAGCAGAGAAGCAGGATACAAGATCAACATACAGAAATCAGTGGAATTTCTATACAATAACAAAAAGAACTTGGAAAAGGAAACCAGGAAAACAATATAAATTATAACAGCCCCTGCTTTTGCTTTTCCAGTGCCCCAGAAAGTTCTCTCATGCTTCCTCCTAGTCGATCTGCATGCAACCTAAAGGCACTCACTTCTCTTTTCTTTCTTCTTTTTTTTTTTTATCAATAGATGATTTTGCCTTTTCTAGAACTTCATATAAATGAAATCACAGTATAGTAGGCAGAATACTGACCCCCTAAACATGTCCATATCAATTCCTAGAGTCTAGGTATATGCTGAAGTCACTGGGTGGTGCAAACATTTAACAGGCTCAGCTGCTAACTAAGTTTGGAGGTTTGAGTCCACTCAGAGGTGCCTCAGGAGAAAGACCTGGTGATCTACTTAAAAAACAAACAAAAAAACCTCCATTGAAAATTCTGTGGATCTGAACAGATATACGCACACCCATGTTCACTGCAGCACTGTTAACAACAGCAAAAAGAGGGAAGCAACCAAGATGCCTATCAACGGATGAACGGATAAATACATTACGGTATATTCACACAGTGGACTACTAGGCATCGATAGAGAACAGTGGGGCATCTGTGAAACATTTCATAACATGGAGGAACCTGGAAGGCACTATGCTGAGTGAAATTAGTCAGTTGCCAAAGGACAAATATTGTATAAGGCCACTATTATAAGAACTTGAGAAATAGTTTAAACTGAAAAGAAAACATTCTTTTGTGGTTACGAGAGAGGGGAGGGAGAGAGGGTGGGAGAGGGGTATTCACTAATTAGATAGTAGATAAGAACTACTTTAGGTGAAGGGAATAGACAACACACAATACAGGGGAGGTCAGCACAATTGGACTAAACCAAAAGCAAAGAAGTTTCCTGAATAAACTGAATGCTTTGAAGGCCAGCGTAGCAGGGGCAGGGATTGGGGACCATGGTTTCAGGGGACATCTAAGTCAATTGGCATAATAAAATCTATTAGAAAACATTCTGCATCCCACCTTGGAGAAGGGCGTGTAGGGTCTTAAACGCTAGCAAGCGGCCATCTAAGATGCATCAATTGGTCTCAACACACCTGGATCAAAGGAGAATGAAGAACACCAAGGACACAAGGTAATTACAAGCCCAAGAGATAGAAAGGGCCACATGAACCAGAGACTACATCATCCTGAGACCAGAAGAACTAGACGGTGCCTGGCTACAACCGATGACTGCCCTGACAGGGAACACAACAGAGAACCCCTGAGGGAGCAGGAGAGCAGTGGGATGCAGACCCCAAATTCTCATAAAAAGACCAGACTTAATGGTCTGACTGAGACTGGAAGGACCCTGGTGGTCATGGCCCCCAGACCTTCTGTTGCCCCAGGACAGGAACCATTCCCGAAGTCAACTCTTCAGACATGGATTGGACTGGACGATGGGCTGGAGAGGGATGCTTGGTGAGGAGTGAGCTTCTTGGATCAGGTGGACCCTTGATACTATGTTGGCATCTCCTGCCTGGAGGGGAGATGAGAAGGTAGAGGGGGTTAGAAGCTAGCAAAATGGACACGAAAAGAGAGAGTGGAGGGAGGGAGTGGGCTGTCTCATTAGGGGAAGAGTAATCGGAAGTGTGTACCAAAAAAAGCCAAACCCAGTGCCGTTGAGTCGGTTCCGACTCAAAGCGACCGTATAGGACAGAGTAGAACTGCCCCATAGAGTTTCCAAGGAGCACCTGAAGGATTTCAGCTGCTGCCCTTTGGTTAGCAGCGGTGGCACTTAACCATTATGCCACTAGGTTTTCCTGGGAGTATGTAGCAAGGTGTATATACGTTTTTGTGTGAGAGACTGACTTGATTTGTAAACTTTCAATTAAAGCACAATAAAAATTATTAAAAAAAAAAGGAAATTCTGTGGATTACAGCTGTACTCTGGCAAATATGATATCCGCATCAGTTGAAGTCAACTTGAGGGTAACTGGGTTGGTTTTTTGTTGTTGCTGTTGTTTCACGTATATGTCAAGTTACACATGTTAGGCAAAAAGGAATTAGCCTTGCGGTTGGAATTAAGGTTGCTAATCAGTTGACTTTAAAATACAGACATTATCCTGGGTCATCAGATGTGATCAATGGAATTACAAAGATCTTTAAAAGTGGACGAGGGAGGCAGAAGAAATGGGTAAGGGAAAACGATGCGGTGTTGGAACCAGGGTCAGAGGTGCTATGTTGTTGTCCTTGAAAATGGAGGATGGTGGCCACGAACCAAGAAATATGGGCAGCCTCTAGAAGCTGGAAAAGTCAAGGAAATGGACTCTCCCCTAGAGTCTCCAGAAGGGACACAGCAGCCATGCTGATACCTTGATTTTAGCCAGCAAGACCCAAGTTGAACTTCTAACCTACAAAACTGTAAGATAACAAGGTTGTGTTGTTTTAAATCACTAAGTGTGTGGTAATTTGTTACAGCAACAATGGGAAACTACTACAAATAATACGTTTATTTTATTTTCTGTCAGAGTACTCTCACAGCATAATGTCAGTGAGACTCATCCATTTTGCTGAGCATATTAATAATTTGTTTCATTTTACTGCCCAGTAGTTCACCTAGTTCCTCATTGTCCGTATGAACTTATTCAGTCCTCTTTACAGCTCTCTAAGGTAGGCACTGTTATTAATCCCATTTTATAGATGAGGGACTGAAGCCTTACTCTACAATGTGACTCAGATTCTGTATCTGTAAAACGGGTATAATAACACTCCTGGGTTTATCACTGTGTTGTCTCTCAGGGGAGACAGGTAATTAAATAAATAATTGTGGCAATATATAAAGCTACAGTTAGGAGAGTCTGAGGGGCTATATCTGTACAAAGCAGAAGCATCAAAGAAGTTTGAGGGTAGCGGAGACCGGGAGAGTTCAGGGAAGATTTTTGGAGGAAGTGACTTAAGGTGAACTGTAAAGGAAAAATAAACCAAGAAAAAAAAAATCCAACCAGTTGCTGTCGAGTTGATTCCGCCTCGTGGCAACTCCGTGTGTGCAGAGTAGAGCTACACTCCATAGGATTTTCAAGGTTCTGAACTTTTTGGAAGCAGACCACCAGGTCTGCTTTCTACTGAGATGCCCCTGAGTGGACCCGAATCACCAATCTTTCAGTTAGTAGCAGAGCCCTTAATCGGCTGTACTGCTCAGTTACTCCCAAAGGATCCATAAAAGAAAAAAACAACCCCGTTGCCATCCTGTCGATTCCAACTCATAGTAACCCTTAGGACAGAGTAGAACTGCCCCTTACGGTTTCCAAGGAGTGGCTGGTGGATTCAAACGGCAGACCTTTTGGCTAGCAGGTGAACTCTTAACCACTGCTCCACCAGAGCTCCAAAGGATCAACAGGCACTCTACAAAGAATTTTAGGAGGGGCAATAGGAAAGGAAGGAAAGGATATTCCAATAGAGAGAACTACTTGGGGGGTTACGGGAGGAGACAATTTGGAGGAATTGAAAGAATTTCAGTTTGATGTTTGTGTCTTTTTTAGAGCACCTTATCGATTGGCCCCTATTTGAATGCCTTTTCTCTATAAACACATGGTAATGTTTCAAGGTTTCCCTGTTTCTGGCGCCTTTAGTTTGTGTCTCTGAGAAGGCTGCGGTCTGCTACACTTGAATACTCATCGGGTCCTAGCTGTTCCTCAGACATGCCCACGAGTTCCTGCCTCTCTGGGCTTTGAACCTGGTGTTTGATTTAACTAGGACACTCCATCCTCTCAGAAACCTTCCTGAATCCACACCCACCACATAGACTTAAGGGTCTCTCCTTTTTGCTGCTGTGACAGTCAGTGAATAGCATGATCATAGCACTTAAAAATACCAAATTGTAAACATATACATGTGAACATGGCCATCTCTCAACTAGGTTGTCAACAGGTTGCTTGTATCCCAGGCTAGTACTATGTTCTTAGCCCTTAGTGCTCAATTTTTTTCCCTGAAATGAATGAATACATATGTTTTAATTTATCTTTCTTTACTTTTAGAGGAGCTGCTACTGGTATTTTGATTCCTCATTCTGGTTCCGCCCCTAGCAGAATTATTTTATAATTTTTTAAAAAATTATATGTTGCATCATTCTGGCTTCCTTAATCTGGCTTCGTTGGGTTTGCTGGGAGACAGGCTTTCTGCAACACTGGAAGGCTGACAGCTGAGATATTGTTTCGAGACACCTGGGCATTGACTTGGGGGAAAAATGTGGGGTTCTGCTTCCTTAAAGATTTACAGCCTTGGAAAACCTATGGGGCAGTTCTACTCTGTCCTATGGGGTCATTATGAGTCAGAATTGGCTTGATGGCAGTTGAATTTTTTTTTTGGCGGGGGGCACTGACTACTCTTCTGGGGATGAGGCTATGATCTTGCTGATGCTGCTTGGTTTAAGGACCAGGCAAACTCAACATTTGTAACTATTCCCTTGAAAGGATGCTCATACGTCCGTAGAAAGACTTGTATAGGACTGTTCGTAACAGCTTTATTTATAATAGTCCAAACTGGAAATAACCCAAAAGTTGATCAAGAGAATGGCAAAACTAATTGTGATACGTGCATACAATGGAATACTACTCAGCAATAAATTTGACCTGAAACACTAGTTAGACCTGGAAATACTCGCTGGCTGATCTCTTACAATCTCCTGACTTTCTTCTCATAGTTCTTCTATTTTAGCAAACGGCAACTCCATTCTTCCCATTCCTCCACCCAAAAACCCTGACAGCATCTTTAACTTTGTCTCTCAAATCCTACATTCAATCCATTAGCAAATCCTATTTTTCAGCTTTCTTCTTAAACAAATGTATCCAGAGTCTAAACCCCTCTCACCAGTTGCACTGGTCTAAGCCACCATCCCCTCTCACCTGGATTACTGTGTCTTTACTGGTCTTCTTGCTTCCACTCTTACCTTCTCCCTCCAGTCAGTTCTCCATGGTAATTCCACTGAAACCTAAGTCAGAGTGGGGCCCTTCTCCACTCATCCTTTCAGTGGCCTCCATCTCACCCAGAGCGAAAGTCCAGGAACTTACAATGACCCACAAACTTCAGGACCTGCCCCTTCGGAACCCCTGACTGCACCTGCTACCATGCTCCTCTTCTTGACTGCACTCCAGGCACAGAGGATGCCTTGCTGCCCCTTAAACATAACATACATACTGTGTCTCAGAATCTTTGCATTTGCTGTTTCCTCTGCACTTGTTTCTATTGCCTGGAACAACCTTCCCCCCAGATATAGCTGCTCCCGCACTCTTTCTGCTCAAACCAGCAAGGTCTCCCTGGATCACCTTCTATAAAACAGTGTCCCTCCTCCTCTCCACACCCTTCCCACCCCGGCCCCAGCACTCTCCAACTCCTTATTCCATTTCATTTGTCTTCATAGTAGTTATCACCATTACCCACCCACTGCCATAGAGTTGATTCTGACTGGTAGTGACCCCATAGGATTTCCAAGGGTGTAAATCTCTGTGACAGCAGACTGCCACGTCTTTTTGCCTCAGAGCCTCTAGTGGTTTCGAACCGCCGACCTTTTGGTTAGCAGTTGATAGATTTAACCACTGCACCACCAGGGCTCCTTTATAAATGAATGAATGACTATTATTTGGCACACAGTAGGCTCACAATAATGACTTAGTGACTGAATGAATAAATGATTGGTCGGGAAATTCCCAGGAAGGGTGTTGATAATGGGGAGCTGGAGGCAGAATCTGGGACATGTATCTCCAACATTTGCTGCATGGGCCGCATGGTCTCTGGCTTCCTCTAATCCTTTTTCTTTTTGTTCATTTTATATGGTTTGTGGGACCACTTTTAAGTAATCTACACAGTTGTTCTTGACCTCCGTGATCATCGGAATTATCCACAGAGATTCCGATTTAATTAGTCTGAGGTACCAAAAAAAAAAAAAAAAAAAAAAAAACCCACTGCCTGAGGTAGAGCTTGGTATTTCACCCTCCATTTTCTCATATGAAAAATGGGTTTATAATACCATTTTCACAGGGCATGTGATGGTTAATTTTATGTGTCAAATTGGCTAGGTTACAATGCCCAGTTGTTTGGTCAAACCCTAGTCTGGATGTTGCTGTGAAGGCATTTTCTAGAGGTGATCAACACTACGTTACAATCAGTTAGTTGACTTTAAGTAACGGAGATTACTCTTGATAATGCGGGTGGGCCTTATCCAGTCAGTTGAAGGCTTTAAGAGCAAAAAAACTGAGGTTTCTTGGAGAAGAAGGATTTCTGACTGCAACAATTACTGCCTGAGTTTCCATCCTGCCAGACTGCTCTACCAATTTCAGACTTGCCAGCCCTCATAAACACATGAGTTAATCTCTTTATATATCACTATCTCTCTACATCTCCATGTACATGTGTGTGTACCTTTATATGACAGTTAAGTGCTTGGCTGCTAAGTGAATATTTGGAGGCTCAAGTCCACCAGAGTCATCTGGGATGAAAGGATTGGCACTCTACTTCTGAAAACTCTATGAAACATAGTTGTACTCTTACACACATGGGGTTGCCATGAGTCTGAATCATCTTGACTATAACTGGTTAAAAAGGAAAAAAAAAAAAGATATATAATTATGTTGTTGTGTGCCACCAAGTCGATTCTGACTCATAGATCCTATGTACAACAGAATGAAACACTGCCTGGTTCTGCGCCGTTGTCACCATAGTTACTATGTTTGAGCCCGTTGTTGTAGCCACTGTGTCAATCCATCTCATTGAGGATCTTTCTCTTTTTTGCTGACCCTCTACTTTACCAAACCATAACGTCTTTCTCCAGGGGCTGGTCCTTCCTGATAACATGTCCAAAATATATATTTATTTGTTCTGTTTCAGTGGAGAATCCTGATTGATACAGGGTGTAAGGATTAAATAATCTCTGTGAAGCGTCTCACACATAGCAAAAATTAGGCTCCCTTTGCTTCTGCTCGAGTTTTCTCTAAAGTTTAGAGGTTAATTCTTATGAACAAGTCACATTACTCATTGTCTTAAAATTTAGGTTTGATTTCATCTTCAGGCCAGATCTCTACTTCGAGCTGCAGATTTAAATTCCACACATATACTCTACATCTTCACCTGGATGTCTCATAGGGGCATCCAGTTGCACATATCAAGACAACTTTAAATTGTCCCCTTCAGGTCTCCTCCTTCAGGTTCCTTACCTCATGGAATGGCACAAACTCAAGCTAGATACTCAGGGAGCAATGGTACACTGTAACACATGGGGTTACCATAAGTTGGAATCAACTTGACGGCAGTAGGTTTTGGTTTTATCTCTTCATCCAATTCCACTTAGAGTTAGTTATTTTCAGGGTTGGGACTTAATTAAGATCCAACTTGAATCTTAAAACGCCTCAAAAATATACATGCATTGTGCCATAGAGTAAAAACCACCGTGTGAAAGTCGCCTTCCACAGCCATGTGCCAACTAATGAAATCAAAGGCTGTTGAAACCATCAGGCCTCTCAAGTGAAAAAAACTGGTAGAATTTTCAAAACCTGGAGTGGCTGGCCTCTCCTACACATTCTCTGCTTAGAATTCTTGAAAGACTGTCTGAGCCAGGTGAGGAACACCTATCAGTTGGAACTTCTGGCAAATTTTCAAGAGTAGCTAATTACCTTCTGTTGTTGTTAGGTGCCATGGACTCGACTGTGACCCATGTGACATAGTACAACTGCCCCATAGGGTTTTCTAGGCTGTGATCTTTAGGGGAGCAGTTAGCGAAGTCTCTCACAGAGTGGCTGGGTGTATTGGAACTGCCAACCTTTTGGTTAGCAGCCCAGTGCTTAACCATTGTGCCACGAGGGCTCCTTAAAAAAAAAAAAAACCCAGTGCACCAGGGCTCCTTAGTTATCATGTAATTCAAAACAAGAACAAAAAGCAGCTGCAAATGTAGTCAGAACACATTTTTTTTTAATATTGTACTTTCATTTTTAAACGTGATAAGGCTGTGAAGAACACCAGCATGGGCTACTATAAAAAAATGTTACTGCCGACGGCCAAAAGTGATACAGAAGCACCCTTCACCCTGAAGATGAAGTTTAAAACTCAAAGTTTGATTGTGAGGCAAATGGGGGGGGGGACACTGTAGACAAAAGTATGCTGGTGTCCTTTAGGAAACCCTGGTAGCATAGTGGTTAAGTGCTACAACTGCTAACAAAAAGTTTGGCAGTTCGAATCTGCCAGGCGCTCCTTGGAAACTCTATGGGGGCAGTTCTACTCTGTCCTATAGGGTCGCTATGAATTGGAATCGACTCGATGGCACTGGTTTTGGTTTGGTGTCCTTTAGCACCTAAAAAAAAAAAAAAAAAACCAAACAAACCAACTGCCTTCCCGGCAATTCTGACTCATAGGGACCCTACAGGGCACCCCATAGGATTTCCAAGGCTGTAAATATTTACAGAAGCAGGCTGCCACATTTTTATCTTGCTGAGCGGCTGGTGGGTTTGAAGGCTGACCTTTTGGTTAGCAGACGAGTGCTTTAACCACTGTGCCACCAGGGCTCCAGCACCTGAAAACTGCGGCTAAGTCACTGGTGTGACTTAGATATTGGTGGAAGCTTTGACCTGAGCAAAGAGTGTAATTAGACGTCTCCTGCATAGAATAAGTTGTCTGAGGACTGACACTCCTCTTTTCATCACTAGTGGATCCCTCGGTATTGTTCATTACCCAAACTATATACAATAAACCCAAAAAACTCACTGCCGGGGGTAGATTCTGACTTACAGTGACCCCACAGAGTTTCCAAGGCTGCAAATCTGTACCGAAGCAGACTGCCACATCTTTCTCCCGCGGAGGCGCTGGTGGTTTCAAACCACTGACCTTTCCGTTAGCAGTTGATTGCTTTAACCACTGCACCACCAGGGCTACTGTAAATAGATGCTCAATAAATATTAAATAAATGATGTCTAGGCTTCACATTGCAAATATGGCTTACTTTTACCTAAAGTTAAGAGCAACTGTGGAAAAACTTGAAAAGCCCGACACTCCAGCCACCTGCACAGCGCACGTAAACCGCTCTTCCCACGGGGAAGGTGCAACCAGCTGTCCCAGATCTCCTGGACGTAGTGGTCCAGCCCGTCCCTCAGACCTCGGTCGGTGCACGCCCACAGTCTGTGCCTCGGTTTTAATTTCAGTCTGAGAGAAGAAAACACAAGCCTAGCCAAAAGGAGGTCCTTGGTCTGAGAACAGAAATCGTGAGTCACAGATTTGGGGGCTCGGACTCATGCGAAGCGGGAAGCGTGGCTGTGCGTGGGCGCAGGGTGGAGTATGCTGCCTACCAGGATGAGGAGGACTGCTTAAAAACCGCAGCCCTTCTCTCCTGCGGCGGCTCCCCTGAAAATAACCCCGTTCCTCCTCTCGCGCGCGCCCGGCCCGGGCGTCTATCAGCGCGCCCCGAGAGTCCGGGAGGGGCGGCGCTCGCGCTCCAGGTCGCCGCCCCTGCGGCCACATCACCAAGCTCCCGCTTCCCCCTCGGGCCGCAGCGCGGCTGCGCCTGCGCGGAGCTGCCACGCGGGGGCGGGGCGGCGGGGAGCCAGGCGGCCGCAGGCGCCGGCTCTCGGGCTGTCAGCGCGGGGCCGCGCGGGTGTGAGGAGTGGCGCGAGCTGGAGGGAGTCGCGGACCGGAGCTGCCGCCTGCCGCCGCCGCCGGCGCCTGGGGACTAGGTGAATGCCCCTTCCACTCTCCGCCCCGGGTGCCTCGGCCTGTCTGAGGAGATAGGGTCTCCTCTCCTCACACCTGCCGCTGCTGCCGCTCTTCGCGACAGGTGATAATGGAGGGGAAGCCTCGGCACTGGCCGCGGCGCCGGGGTCGGGCGCATCCCAGGTCATGGAGGGAGGCGCGGCCGGAATCTCCGGCTCCGGACCCTGCGGCGAGAGCGCGGACGGGGCCGGAGCGGCGGGCCTAGCGGGGGCGTCCGTGCGGCGTGGCCCCTCGCGCGCCGCGCCCGCCGGAGCCGCTGAGGGCGCGCCGAGGCCGCCGCGGGGCCCCCGCCGGGCAGCGCCAGAGCCCGGCCCGCGGCGCCTGCCCCACCGCGGGCGCAGGGGGAGGCTGGCCCAGGGCGGCCGCGGCGAAGCCGGGCAGCTGCGGGTCGGTTGGTCCCGGCCCCGGAGACTAGGTCAGACAGTGGGCGGCGGCGGAGTGATGGGTGGAAGGTGAGCGGGAGCGGAGATGCTGCGAGGCAGGCTGGGCACACCCACATCACTGCTCCCGGGCTCGGCACTTGCCCGTCGCCGTGCTCTTTCTTTTCTTTATATATGTGAGGTACATCGCAATAAAAAACCCAAATTGTTGGTGAATGGAGAGTACTTACATGTATTAAAAAAAAAAAGCCCATCCCCGTGGAGTCAATTCCGACTCATAGCGACCCTATAGACCAGAGTCGAACTGCCCTATGTGGTTTCCAAGGAGTGCCTGGTGGATTCGAACTGCCAGCCTTTTGATTAGCAGCTGTAGCACTTAACCACTACGCCACCAGGCTTTCCACACGTGTATGTATGTACTACATAAATACATTTATATATATGTGTGTATATATATGTATACGCAAGCTTTCTGTAAATCATCAGTTTTTCAAATTGAGTTATATTTCACATACCATAAAATTTATGAAAGTGTACAATCCAGTGGTTTTTAGTGAATTCACAGTTTTGCAACCATCACCACTGTTTAATTCCAGAACATTTTCATTACCCCCAAAGAATCCCTGTACCCATTAGCAGTCTCTCCCCATTCTCCCCTTAGGCTAACCCCTGGCTACTACAGTGCATTGCCTGTCTCTATGGATCTGCCTGTTCTTGATATTTCATGTAAATAGAATCATACAGTATGTGGCTTTTTGTGTCTGACTTCTTTCACATAGCATGTTTTCAGGTCATCCATGTTGTACTTACATCGGTACTGAATTATTTCTTGTGGCTAAATATTCCATTGTATGTTGTTGTTAGTTGCTGTTGATTCCAACTCATGACCATGTGTGCAGAGTAGAACTGCTCCATAGGGTTTCCAAGGCTGTGACCTTTTGTAAGCACATCGCTAGACCTGTCTTCTGAAGTGACCCTGGGTAGGTTTGAATCTCCAACCTTTCGGCTAGTAGTCAAGCACTTAACCATTTGTGCCGTCCAAGGACTCCATTGTATGAGTATACCACAGTATCGCTTTGTTTATCCATTCATCAGTTGATGGGCATTTGAGTTATTTCCATTTTTTGGCTATTATGAATAATGCTACTGTGAACACTGAGGAACAAGTCTTTGGGTGGACATGTTTTCAGTTCTTTTGGGTATATATATCTAAGAGTGGAATTGCTCTATGTTTAACTTTTTGAGTAACTGCCAAACCATTTCCCAGGTGGCTGCTCCATTTTACATTACCACCAGCAATATATGTATGAGAGTTCCGGTTTCTCCACATCCTTGTCAACACTTATTGTCTATTGGCTATTTTTTTTATTTTGTTTTTTACTATTGTCAGCTATTTTTTATTATAGGCATCATACTGGGTATGAAGTGGCATCTCATTGTGGTTTGATTTGCATTTCCTTAATGACTAATGATGTTAAGCATCTTTTCATTTGCTGACCATTTGTATATCTTCTTTGGAGAAACATTGTTCACATCCTTTAGCCATATTTTAATTGGGTTATTTGTTTTTTTGTTGTTGAGTTGTATTTTAATTTATAGAAAGAAATTTTAGGTTTTGGGGATGGCACTGACTAAAAAAGCCAACCAACCTGATACCAAAACAATGTAATTGCTTATACTTGGGTAGAGGCTGAATAAGTGTTGTATAAATGTTTCAGAATACTCTATGTGTTAATTCTTAGGCATCTTTGTGCCCCTTTCCCTTTTCTGGTGTTTTGCGAAAAGCAGCAAAGATGAGTTCCAAATCAGAATCAAGGGAGACTACACACAGGTGGCATTTTTATATATGCCATGTTTAGATTGTGAAGTCCCTGTTATACTTTAATTAAAAATAATTTGTATTAATGGCCAGCTAAACAAACTATCAAAAAAAATGGCAAGCAGAAATCATTAAAAATTTTATGTGCTCAAGCACAGTGGAGGATCTTATTTTCCCAAGTTTGTGTAGTCTATCACAATTACGGTCATATGTGGGTGGTGAATGAATATATTTGATGGCATTGAGATTAAAACCCACTGACAGCTGAACGAATGTTGTTACGCTTATTTCATTGGTTAGTTTCTGAGTGGGAGTCCCTGAGTGGTGCACATGGTTAAGCACTTGGCTACTAATCAAAAGTTTGGAGGTTCAAACCCACCCAGAGGCACCTTAGAACAAAGGCCTGGCAGTCTGCTTCTGAAAGGTCACAGCCATGAAAACCCTATGGAGCAGTTCTCGACTCTGCACCTATGGGGCCACTATGAGTTGGAATCAACTTGACAACAATTATTATTTTTAAATTTCTGATGGTACAGCTACTCAGCATTAGGCTTCAGGACTTAAGTAGCAGAAGCCACAGAAAAAGACATGATATCTATCAACCAGAAGAGGCCATAACCAGTTTAGACCAGCCCCAGGTGCTTCTACTTAAAAACCTTACTTAACTGGTATTTTCCAAACCCACATTCTCTTGAGATTTCATCATTGTAAAGCTAAGAACCCTCGCATCTATTACAAAGGAAAGAAGGAACTTGTGGCCCATTTACTATCTCCACTCCCTCCCTCAAAAGAATCTGCCTTGCTTAAATGAAAACTTTCCAAAACCCAGTCTTTTCCCCCACCCCCCCCCCGCCCCCAACTGTTGTTGTTTGGTGCTGTTAAGTCCATTTCCAACTCATATTGACTCCATGTGACAGGGTAGTAGAACTGCCCCATAGGGTTTCCTAGACTGTAGTTTTTACAGGGGACTGGGCAGTGTTACGTTCTGTTGTATATAGGGTCACTATGAGTCGGAATCAACTTGATGGCACCTAACAACAATCTTTACAGGGGCAGATCACCAAGTCTTTCCCCCTCAGAGCTGCTGGGTGGGTTCTGTCAGGCTTTTGGTTAGCAGGCAAGTGGTTAACCGTTGTGCCACCAGGGCTCTTTTTTACTCCAGCTAACTTGCTCAAAGCTTCTTATAAAAGGACATTGCTGTCTTTCTCAAATTGAAGTCTTTGGTATCTCCTCTTGAGTGCCAGACTTCTTTGCTGCAGCAGTTTGGTACTTTGAAATAAGATCTTTTTAAAAATTTTATAACCTGACTCCAGAGTCTGTGATTTAACACACTTGCTTCCCAGGAGTTCAAGATAATTTTTGCATCAGTCTAATCTGACTGTTTAAAAACATACTGCCAAATATCAGAAACATACTAGAAAATAAAATTAAAGATTTCGAAATGGAAATGATGGATAAGCAACTGATTAAAAGTGTGTGAAGAGTCTAATTCTGTTCTTCAACTAATAAATTATAAAGTGATGGAAATATTATTCACCACTTTTATGCCTTGCTGCCATCAGTTGTAGAATGAGGCTATTTCATTATATAACCTAAGTGTGCTTTTGTTTTGTTTTAGCTAATGAAATGACTATCAAGCATAATGAAAATATAAGGAGCCCTGGTTGCACAGTGGTTAAACTCTAGGCTGCTAGGTGATTCGCACCCACCAGGAGCTCCACAGGAGGAAGATGTGGCAGTCTACTTCTGTAAAGATTATAGCTTTTCCTGAGTTGACCTTCTCTGGCCCTGGAGTTCTTAGTACCATTTATTCAGAAGGACTGTAAGTAGGGGGCAGTGAAAAGTGGGGGCAACTCTGAAGAGATGATTGTTTGGAAATGCGGGTCATAGTTGACCTGCCTCTGTTATAGAGGAGTTGTAGGCACCCTTCATCATCTCTCTGAAGTTACTGTAGTTAAATTTACTTAACTTGAAAATATATAGAAATAACTCATAAACATATATGGAATTATGGTAAAACTTGTGAAAGCTGGAACCTGTGTAACGTGAACCTGTCAGAGAAGGAAAATAGTATTTTCCACTAATAGAGAGGGATAGAAGAGCCTTAAGACTGCACCCTGTTGAAGGTGGAAAACTTGTGAGACCTGGAGAAACAAGGCAGCCCTGTCAAAGTTTTGGCTGTCACAGGTTTCAGTGTATCTCCATTAGGGCTCAAGGGCTAGGACTGTTAGTTATCCTATTTTAATGTGAATGGATTTAATCTTTCCCCCTGATAAGCTGCACTGAGGAAATAGGAGTTTTGACTGGTGGTCGGATAAAAAATGATAGGAGAGGTAAATAGTATGGGATCATGAAACATTTTGGAGGTTTGAGTAAAACTTGCCCTATTTTTGAAAGTGTGTGTGTTGAAATGGAGATCTTTAGACAGTATGAGGGGTCTGGAAAATGGGAAAAGGAAAGCAAGAATGAGAAACTATTTGGAAGGGAAGTTGTAGAATATGAAGGCAGAACTTATTTAGACATTTTGACTAAGGAAAGTGTCTAAATAAGAAACGTGGAGGAACCCTCCGTCATTCTGTCCCTCTTCCCTTTGCCTCTCCTTGCTCCTTCACGCTGCCTTTTCTCCTGGAGCGCAGAGATCAGACTGATTACTACTGCTGATGCTGAATGAAGCTTTTCAGTGTGCTAATTTAATTATACCCTTTCTCTCTCCAGATTCTAATTAAATTGAGATCACATTCAAGAAGCCAGATGAGGATTAAAATGCTCTTTAAAAAAAACTATTAAAATAATAGTTCAGTTTTCATTTCTGGTAAAGCTGAATTGGAGAACTCAGCTTAGATCAATACTTAATCTGTTCCTTCTTAATTAACCTATCTAGATGAAATCATTGAAAACAGAACAAAACCAGTTGTCATCGAGTTAACACTGACTAATGGTGGCCCCATGTGTGTCAGAGTAGATCTGTACTTCATAGGGCACATGGCTGGTATTTTTCAGAAGTAGATGGCTAAGCCTTTCTTCCAAGACACCTCTTTTGGTTAGCAGCCAAGTATGTTAACCACTGGCATTACTCAGAAAACCCATTGCTGTCAAGTCAGTTCTCACTCATAGTAACCCTATAGGACGGAGTAGAACTGCCCCATAGGATTTCTAAGGAGTAAGCTGGTGGATTTTGAACTGCCAGCCTTTTGGTTGGTAGCCAGATGATTAATCGCTGCAGCACTAGGGCCAGTCAGGGACAGATAGAACTGTAGCACCTGAAAAAAGGCAGGTTTCCTCTGCAAGGGAGAGAAAGTCCTGTGCCAGGAAGCTTTTCTCATAGAAGTTGGAATGGAAAGGAAAACTTCCTTTCTTGAGGGCGTGCAAGTCCAAGAGCCAGTCAGAGCCTAGGGGTGGGGCCTGTTGGGAACATTGACCTTTATCCCTATCTTAGCAATTAGATAAGTCACTTTCCTGTAGGAGGAACTTGTGATTGGAGTGGAGAGAAAGCAGCCCTTTAATCCTGTTTTCTCCTACTTAGAAGAGTGAAAGTTCCATTGGCATTGTGGAGAGGAAAATAAGCAGCTGTTCTCCGTGTCAAGTCTGTTGTGGGTAATAGGGTTTTGTCGGCTCACCTAGAACTTAAACACTGTTTATAAAATTGGAACTGAGAATGTAGTTCTTAGAAATACTAAACCTCAACATTTCCATACCTTTTTTACTCAACAAATATTGGTACAGTTAATGTGCTTAAGTGCTAACCAAAAGGTTGGAGGTTTGAGCCCACCCAAAGGCACCTTGGAAGAAAGGCCTGGTGATCTACTTCTGAAAAATCAACCACTGAAAACCCTATGGAGCACAGTTCTACTCTGACACACATGGAGTCGCCATGAGTCAAAGTCGACTTGAAAGCAACTGGTAATGAATATGTATCACGCACCAAGGATTCAGTGATGAATTGGTCCTTGCTCTCATGAAGTTTATAGCCTAGAAAGCAGGGCTTTGAACTGGTTCATTTCAGATCGAATCCCTACTGAGAATTTCCATTTCCACATCTTAGCAGGAAACCCTGGTGGCATAGTGGTTAAGAGCTACAGCTGCCAACCAAAAGGCTGGCAGTTCGAATCCACCAGGCGCTTCTTGCAAGCTCTATGGGGCGCTTCTATTCTGTCCTGTAGAATCGCTATGAGTCGAAATTGACTTGATGGCAATGGGTTTTATGGACATCTTAGCAGGGGTTTGAACTGGAATGAACCAGTTGGAAACCCTGCTAGAAAGACAATTAGTATAAGTATAGTTTTAGTAGAGCATGAGAAGTGTTAGAAAGTCTAGGGTGCTCTGAGACCACAGAGGAGGAAGTAATCTAAGAGGCCAGGGAAGTGGTAAGCTGAGATCGTCAAGTAGAAGAGGGAGCAGTCAGGCAAAAGGGGAGGGTAAGGATGTGCAAGTGAGTTCCATACCAAAAGAAAATCTGGAACAGCCAAGAATTGGGAGAGGATGTGGTACATTACTTTT
The DNA here is from genome assembly GCF_024166365.1 of Elephas maximus indicus. Classification (NCBI taxonomy): domain Eukaryota; kingdom Metazoa; phylum Chordata; class Mammalia; order Proboscidea; family Elephantidae; genus Elephas; species Elephas maximus. The sequence goes on along the minus strand of NC_064822.1, from coordinate 171,763,245 downwards.
CAAACTATGGGCACCTACTAGTGGATCGTGACCAGAGTATTTTTTTGTTATTATTAACTTTTATTGAGCTTCAAGTGAACATTTAGATATCAAGTTAGACTGTCGCATTTAAGTTTATATACACCTTACTCCGTACTCCCACTTGCTCTCCCCCAATGGGTCAGCCCTTCTAGTCTCTCCTTTCGTGACAATTTTGCCAGCTTCCAACTCTCTCTATCCTCCCATCCCCCCTCCAGACAGGAGATGCCAACACAGTCTCAAGTGACCACTTGATATAATTAGCTCACTCTTCATCAGCATCTCTCACCTACCCACTGTCCAGTCCCTTTCATGTCTGATGAGTTGTCTTCGGGGATGGTTCCTGTCCTGTGCCAACAGAAGGTTTGGGGACCATGACCGCCGGGATTCCTCTAGTCCCACTCAGACCATTAAGTATGGTCTTTTTATACGAATTTGGGGTCTGCATCCCACTGATCTCCTCCTCCCTCAGGGGTTCTCTGTTGCTCTCCCTGTCAGGGCAGTTGTCAATTGTGGCCAGGCACCAACTAGTTCTTCTGGTCTCAGGATGATGTAGGTCTCTGGTTCATGTGGCCGTTTCTCTTAGTTGTCATGTGACCTTGGTGTTCTTCATTCTCCTTTGCTCCAGGTGGGTTGAGACCAATTGATGCATCTTAGATGGCCGCTTGTTAGCATTTAAGACCCCAGACGCCACATTTCAAAGTGGGATGCAGAATGTTTTCATAATAGAATTATTTTGCCAATTGACTTAGAAGTCTCTTTAAACCATGTGACCAGAGTATTTTAAAAAAGAAATAAAATATAAGAGTGGGTCACACATATATATTTGTTTACTAGATTGAGATTTACAAAGTTTGAAAATCTTTTCAATAGAGGGACAGAGAAAAAGTCCAGTATGGACAGAGCCAGGAGCCTTCTGTAGGTGAGGCTGTGATTATGAAAGATTGCCAGTCAGCGCACTTCAAATGCAGCCACCACCTGTCTGTCAGTGGAAGCTTACATATTGTTTTGATGCCAAACAGGTTTCAGTGGAGCTTCCAGACTTAGAAAGACTAGGAAGAAAGGCCTGGCAATCTACTTTCAAAAAATCAGCCATTGCAAACCGTATGAATCACAGTGGAGGATCCTGTTGTGCATGGGGTCAGCAGAAGTCGGGCCAGTTTGACAACTAACAACAAGCTAAACTTCTTAAAAATTTTGGATTTCTCTTAGGGGAAATGAGAAGCCTTCGAAAAGTTTTAAACAGGGACTGATCAGATTCCTATTTTCTAAAGATCCCTTTGGGTGCCAAGTCTTTCTCTTAATTCAAATATAAACTTCAGTTCCTTAGTCCAGTGTTACAGGTATTCCAAAATCTGGTTCTAGTCTATTGCTTCAAAAGAATTTTTCCACTATTTTTGTTATTGGAACCATTCTTGATTGCCTAAGTGCCTTTGCACCAAGACTGAAAGCTGCATGACAGCAGATCTTGCTTCTTTCTTGTCTACGTAGAATCTCTGGCATCTGGCATAGTTCCTGGTACACAGGAGCGACTAAGCAAATCTTGGTTAATAGACTCTAAATACCCTTAATATTAGTTGGTACTTTGTAGAACTGTTACACAGAAGTGGAATATGATTGACATTTCTAGTAACATTTGCTTTTGGAAAAGGAATAAGTTTTTATTAGAAATTCTTTTTCTCAGTTGGTATCATGTTAGTGATACAACCACATTCAATTATTTAAAAGGTAATTTTTTTAAAAGCTCTTTTTTTTTTTTAAAAAAAGAGTCTGTTATGTTTTATTAAAACAATGGCGTGATTTCCTCCAGCTAAAGAAAAAGAACAACAGTTGGTGATTTGGGTATTTCTCTTCCCAAGGATTACAGCATAGTGACACAGACTGCTCACAGGAGCAGGCAATTCAGCAATCATTTATAGTGTGTGTGAACTACAGGCATTCTCTGAGCACTCACCAAAAGGTAGTCTTAGAAAGATGGCTGGGGACAAAGAGAATAAATTAGATTAAAATATCAATCATGTGAGCTTAATGGACAGTCACCAGAAAATAGACTTTGGTCTTAGAAGAAGTAAAAATAAGGCATCCATATACCCCCAAAAACTTACAAATAAGAACTTAATGATGTCAGTTTGTTGTCAGAGAATGATTATACTGTCACAGAAACTATGACTTCACAGACTTGAATTGTGAAACACAACCGTGAAGGAAAAATTCTTTCAGTGGATGGTTCTGATAAGTGGCAAGGAAGGTTGTGAAAAATTCATGAGAGGCAGATGGATTTGCAGTTCTGATTCAACTTTCTCTTTAATACATTTGTAAGACATGCGGACACTTTGCCAATTAGTTTCATAAATTAGGTTTTTATATGCCTTAAACTAGAATGCTAGAATCAAATTTTGCTAATATAGGATGGCTTTTAAACAATAGTTACTGAGTTTTATATTTTAATCTTCTATGGGGTCCTATTTTAAGCAGTACATTGTGGAACTTGAAATGAAACTATTAACCTTTATAAGTTTATCTTAAGGAAGTGATTCCAAATGTGGGAAGGCATTACGCACAAAGATGTTCATTTTCATTGCGATGTAATTTAGTGAAGAAAATGCCCAGCTATAGGGGAAGGATTCATTAAAATGTGGCACTCCACTTAAAGAGAGGTTACCGTTAACAGTCTTCTTTTAGAGCAATGGTTTCTTCTTATTAATTTTTTAATTAAAAAGTACTCAATGTAAACAAAAGCTCAAACAATATAAAAAATATAGGACTAAAAAAAGTAAAATTGTATTTCAGATCTTATCCCACTCTCTGCCCTGAGCCACCCTGTTCTCCAGAGGTAAATGCTGTGAGCACTTTGGAGTCTGTCCTTCCAGACTTTTTTCTAACCTACTGGTTTTCAAATGGCGCCCTCATGGCACAGTGGGTAAGTATTCAGCTGCTGACCAAAAGGTTGGCAGTTTGAATCCACCAGCTGCTCCTTGAAAACCCTATGAGACAGTTCTACCCTGTTCTCAGAAATGGGTTTTTGTTTGTTTGTTTTCAAGCTGTATTCCAAGGAGGGGTTTCACCATCTTCTCAAGTTGGGTAAGGTGGGGCCTGAGTGAATGCGAACCAGGGTGCTTCAACTGGGACTGCTTTGCTTTTATCTGTTTAATATATTGGGATTTCACATCAGGTTTAATTTAATGTAGAGTGCCTCTATATTAAACATATATGTTTAAAAACAACTAGTCTAATTTAGGAAATGAAATCTTAAGACCCCTTGCCGGAATTTCAGGTCTTCCCAGTTTACCATCTTGCTCATTAGCCATTTGACCTTATAGTTAGACTATACATTTTCCCGTCAGTTCTCTGCCTGGTTACTGTTCACCTTTTTGGAGTGGACTTCTCTTTTTTCCATTTTCCTAAATCTTACCAGATCTTTAAGGCTCACCTCATCATCCATCCATTCATCCCTTCTTTTAACATGCATTTGTTAGACACCTACATTTTGATAGTTATTGGGGAATTAAAAGTGAATATCAAAACCAAACTCATAGTTACCGAGTCGATTCTGACCCATGAAGACCCCATGTGTGCAAAGTAGAACTACTCTATAGAGCTTTCAAGGCTGTGACCTTTTGAAAGGAGATTGCCAGGCTTTCTTCCGAAGAGCCTCTGGGTAGGTTCAAACCACCAATCTTTTGGTTAGTAATTGAGTGCTTAAACATTTGCACCACACAGGGACTCCACAACGTGAATAAGATGTTTAAATTTGTATCAGCTAACTTGTAGTCTCATAAAGGGTGACCTCCAATAATGTATTATAAAGTAAGCGTATTACAGGGGAAAGGTATAAAATTATAAGTGATTTCTTTGTCTTTTCCTTTGACATTTATAAAAAAGACATGATTGTGTTTTTGGGTCTTTAGCATAGTTACTCATTTATTATTTGAGTAATAGAAGATACAGCAGAGATGTAGAGTTCACTTGTAAATCAGGGTTGAGGCCTAGGAAGGAGCTATTTTCATTCTTGAGCAATTAACTATGTTGAAAAATAATTTGAATCCAGTTTACTAGGTTCCATGGGGAGGAAGCACAGGAACCCCAGTCTTATCGTCTTCATAAACTTACTGTGCTGTAGAAGGATCATAAGACGGAGAATGCCTTCAGTGGCTTTCTTACCACTAGTGGGCTAGTCAGAAAGTCATGAATTCAAGTCTTATGTCTTTATCTTACTAACTTCATAACTTTGGGCATGTGACTTAACCTTTCAGAGCCACAGTTTCCTCAAGTGTAAAGTATGAACATGCCTATCTCCTAAGTTTTTAAAAAATTAGGAGAGATTAGATTACCTATAAGTGAAGGCTAGCCTTTCTGCTTTAAGTGGTATCGATGGTATATAGAATGGGTGGTTATTCTCCTTTCCTTTGGTTTTAAGTTTTTAAATAATTTTGAGGACTTACTGGTCAGGGTTGAGCTCTTTGGAGAAAAGTTTTTGTTTGCTTGTTTTAGTTGGAGAGTGGCTTTTTAGGAAGTAATTCATATTTCTGGAAAGGTAAGTATAAACTGTATGAGACTAATAGGGCCAAAGAAACATTTAATGGGAAAGGAAATGTTTTTTCATCATTATCCAATTTATCCTACTGGAACTTAATGAAAGCAGGCTGTTATATCTATGATCAAGAAAACAAAACTAATATCAATCTCCAGAGTCCAAAACCTGCCCTGCTATTTTCTTTATTATATCTGCCACTTTCCTACATCTTTTAGATGCTAAACAATTAATAAGGAATTTTATAGTAATATTCTCCTTCTTTTGAAAACCTGTCAGAAAACTCTGTACTCTAGCATTTCTAGATAAGGGTTTAAAAATGACCTGAGGCAGAATCATGTAGAATTCTGTCTTTCTATGCTTCATGTTCTGATTGAGTAGACTTACTTCTCTAGTCTAGAGTAAACCCTATAGTATGGTTTATGATTGTTTTATTTATAAATTGTGGAAATGTTATTCAGATGTCTGTTTTTAAAAATAAAAAATAGATACTTCAATTTAACAACAATATTAGAACTAGTTCCATTCCAGCGTTCACTTCCTCTCTTCCTTTTAAAACATTGTGGTTTCCTGAAGACCCATGTTGTTCAGGATAAATATGTACTGTTTAGTGTTTGTTTATATATACTGGTCAGTATATGTATGTATATATATTTTTTAATTTAATTGTCTGCATGCTATCAAGTATCATATGTATGTACAGTATGTATGTATAAACGGTGTAGTGGTTAAGAGCTACAGCTGCCAACCAAGAGGTTGGCAGTTTGAATCCACCAGACGCTCCTTGGAAACTCTATGGAGCAGTTCTCCTCTCTCCTATAGGGTCGCTATGAGTTGGAGTCAACTCAACAGCAATAAGTTTGGGTTTTTTTTGGTTCATATATATATACAGTAGTTGATAGCATACTGACAATTTAATTGAATGAAAAGTATGATGGGTTGAGTTGTACAAAATGTGAATATTAAACTCTAGTTTAATAAACAGTTGATCTGAAAATTATGAGCCAGCAATAATGTTCTTGTGATGGTGTGGCATAGTTTATGCCCACTCAGAGGATAAAGAGGTAGGAAGTTAGGTAGTCAATCTTTTTTTTTTTTTTTTTAATAATTTTTATTGTGCTTTAAGTGAAAGTTTACAAATCAAGTCAGTCTCTCACACAAAAACCCATATACACCTTGCTACACACTCCCGATTACTCTCCCCCTAATGAGACAGCCCACTCTGTCCCCCTACTCTCTCTTTTTGTGTCCATTTTGCCAGCTTCTAACCCCCTCTACCCTCTCATCTCCCCTCCAGGCAGGAGATGCCAAAATAGTCTCAAGTGTCCACCCGATCCAAGAAGCTCACTCCTCACCAGCACCCCTCTCCAACGCGTTGTCCAGTCCAAGCCATGTCTGAAGAGTTGGCTTCGGGCATGGTTCCTGTCCTGGGGCAACAGAAGGTCTGGGGGCCATGACCACCAGGGTCCTTCTAGTCTCAGTCAGACCATTAAGTCTGGTCTTATGAGAATTTAGGGTCTGCATCCCACTGCTCTCCTGCTCCCTCAGGGGTTCTCTGTTGTGTTCCCTGTCAGGGCTGTCATCGGTTGTAGCTGGGCACCATCTAGTTCTTCTGGTCTCAGGATGATGTAGTCTCTGATTTGTGTGGCCCTTTCTGTCTCTTGGGCTCATAATTACCTTGTGTCCTTGGCGTTCTTCATTCTCCTTTGATCCAGGTGGGTTGAGACCAATTGATGCATCTTAGATGGCTGCTTGCTAGCGTTTAAGACCCCAGATGCCACTCTTCAAAGTGGGATGCAGAATGTTTTCTTAATAGATTTTATTATGCCAGTTGACTTAGATGTCCCCTGAAACCATGGCCCCCAAATCCCTGCCCCTGCTATGCTGGCTTTCGAAGCATTCAGTTTATTCAGGAAACTTCTTTGCTTTTGGTTTAGTCCAATTGTGCTGACCTACCCTGTATTGTGTGCTGTCTTTCCCTTCACCTAAAGTAGTTCTTATCTACCATCTAATTAGTAAATGCCCCTCATCCACCCTCCCTCCCTCCCCCATCTCGTAACCACAAAAGAATGTTTTCTTCTCAGTTTAAACTATTTCTCAAGTTCTTATAATAGTGGCCTAATATAAAGTTTGTCCTTTTGCAACTGACTAATGTCACTCAGCATAATGCCTTCCAGGTTCCTCCATGTTATGAAATGTTTCACAGATTCCTCACTGTTCTCTATCGATGCCTAGTATTCCATTGTGTGAGTATACCATAATTTGTTTCTCCATTCATCCGTTGATGGGCACCTTGGTTGCTTCCATGTTTTTGCTATTGTAAAGAGTGCTGCAGTAAACATGGGTGTGCATCTATCTGTTCGTGTAAAGGCTCTTATTTCTCTAGGATATATTCCAAGGAGTGGGATTGCTGGATCATATGGTAGTTCTATTTCTAGCTTTTTAAGGAAGCACCGAATCGATTTCCAAAGTGGTTGTACCATTTGACATTCCCATCAGCAGTGTATGAGTGTTCCAGTCTCTGCATAGCCTCTCCAACATTTATTATTTTGTGTTTTTTGGATCAATGCCAGCCTTGTTGGAGTGAGGTTGTGTATCTTTTATAAAAACATTTAATGATGATGATGATATTCCCATTGCTATCAAGTTGATTCCGACTTAGAGTGGCCCTATAGGACAGAGTAGAACTGCCACATAAGGTTTCCAAAGCTGTAAATGTTACAGAAGCAGACTGCCACATCTTCCCCCTGTGGAGTGGCTGGTGGGTTCCAACCGCCAAGCTTTTCATTAGCAGCTAGGCACTTAGCAACTGTACCACCAGGGCTCCTGATGACAGTATTAGCTGCCATTTATTGACAACTCAGTGTACTGTTCTGAGAATTTTACGTGTATTATTTAATCCTCATCATACCATTGTAAAGGAAGTACTTTTTTAGGAGTAAACTGGAATGTAGAGGCATATGGCCTACAGCTAATGAAAGCTGGAATTTCAGGTTTTAAGCCAAAGCAATTTGACTCTGAGCCCAAGTTCTTAACAACTATCAATGTTAGTGTGTTGACTCTTCTTGACATTTAATTTTTAGGAAGCAAATTGTCTCTCTTAAGTGAAATGTGAAGATTTGCCGAATAAGTCACTTGAAATTCCCCTATAAAATCACTCAATTTGAATTATGTTATTGAGTTATTCACCTAATGAAAGCTTAGTAAATATCTCACTAATCTTTTGCCAGTGATTCCACATGAATAATACAACTTTGAATAGGTAGTTGATATCCTTCTTTTAAAAGTGTACCTGACAGAAATCTGAAACTCAGGTGTGGGATTTTGGTAATGCATAGATTTCATAACCTGAGTTTAAACTCTTATTCTGTGAAACAAAAACCTGCTCCTTTCTCAATTCCTGAGGGCAGTGCTTAACAGGCAGTCTGAGCATATTAGAGGATTAGCAAGGGAGCACCAAAAGATGAGAAAAATTTCTAAAGAATTTTATATTTTACAATAAAAAGCACTGAAATAGGCATTTTGGGGGAAATCAGACCTTTTTGTGACTCTTACAGTTATTGTTTGGTGTTATTTTCATTTCAAATTATATGTGATAGAGTCCTGGTGGCAGAGTAGTTAAGAGGTATGGCAGCTTACCAAAAGGCTGGCAGTTCTGTTCCACTGGCCGCTCCTTGGAGACCCTGTGGGGCAGTTTTGTTGCTATGGGTCGGAATCAACTTGATGGCAACGGGTGTTGTTTTTTCGGTATGATGGCGGGGAGACCTATCGTGGTCTTTGTAGTAATCTGGTCCTGCCTTGGAGCTTGGTGGGAGAAGGGCTGATGTAGTTATTTTTTCCCCAATCATTTAACAAATATAAGTGAAATAATGGCTATGAAATACAGGTGACAGCAGAATGCAAGTTGTCTGAAAGTGGTTAAGATGTATTATTTGAATGAAGGCTATTGCCTTTTAGTTGTGCTGTGCTTCCTGGGTAATGCGTGGAGAGGGAGTGATAGGAAAGAAAATAGAAAAAATTTTAGAGCTCTTGGGAGGTTTAGAAATAGAGGAGACAGTATGTAGTTATTAAAAATAACTTTGTAGAATAATATTGGGTAGGAAAATTTTATTGCTGTTTTATAAAATGAAGACAGTAGGTTGCAAACCAATATGAGGCTTTTTTGTTTTTAAAAATGTGTATAGAGACAAGATAATAAAGTCATCGTGTTGTTGTTGTTAGATGCCGTGGAGTCAGTTCCGACTCATAGCGACCCCGTGTACAACAGAATGAAACACTGCCTGGTTCTCTGCCATCCTCAAAATTGTTCTTATGTCAGAGCCCATTGTTGGAGCCACTGTGTCAGTCCCTCTCGTTGAGGGTCTTCCTCTTTTTCACCAACGCTTTACCAAGCATGTCTTCCTCCAGGGACTGGTCCCTCCTGATAACAAGTCCACAGTATGTGAGACGAAGTCTTGCCATGCTTGTTTCTAATGAGCATTCTCGCTGTACTTTTTCCAAGACAGATTTGTTTGTTCTTCTGGCAGCCCGTGTTAACTCAGCATATATACCAATATATCTTCAGTGATTATCTCTGGATGATGAAATTGCAGGTAAAACAGTTTTTGTTTTACTTTTGTTTTTTTTTTGTTTGCTTTGATTTTTGCATTGTATACATGCTGCTTCTGTTTAAAATAGAGACAGAATAAAAAACTCTATCCCAGTGGATGACCCTCAGTGTGGATGGATTGACACAGTGGCTGCAACAAGGGCCTTAAGCATAGCGACAGTTGTGAGGATGGCACAGGACTGAGCTGTGTTTTGTTCTGTTCATAGGGTTGCTATGAGTCGGAATGGACTCGATGCCACCTAACAGCAACAACGTCCCAGTGAATATTAGAAGTACAGTTTCAGATGAGCTGGGAAAGAAAGAAAGTCGAGACTTTTTTCTGGGCAAAGAGCACTATATGACAATGAAATTGGTGTTTGGATAGCTTTGAGGCTAGTTTTAACTTGAACAGGAAGAATTGGGCTCAGAGCCCTCTAGAAAAGCCCCCCCCCTTTTTCAAATTTAATTTTTTTTAACTGGGCATTTGAATAAAAAAGTGCTCAGCCTTGACCAAAGGGTAGAGGAGAGACTTGATTGCAGGAAATAAAGATACTGAAAGAGTTAGGTCATCATTTCAGTTTGATGCCAAGATGATTGAGTAACATAACACCGTGTACCTGTAATTTACCTAATCTGCATATAGCCTTTTCTAGTGAGTGAGTGGACTTAAACTGACTCCATAGTACAGTGTGCCAGGGAGCACTTTTGAAGGAAAGTATAGCTTGGGGAGGTAGACGATCTGGCTCCATTCCCCTGGGTGGTGCCATTGTGAAGGAAGCCCAGAAAGGGAAGGTGGTAGTAAGCCACTACATGAGGAAGACCTCGGCTCTTACAGGAGCTGTCCTGCACTACCTGTTTCATCACCAAGGGAAGGTAATGTCACTCTTGTGGCCTGTTTGCACATGAGGGTGCTGCTTCAACTCTGGAAGAGAGGAAAGAGAAGGACCTGTGGATGAATAGCACCAGTACTCTGAGTAAATATTTTAAATGTGTCCCATAAAAATTATCGGATGTTCTTGGCCTTAGAAATAGAATAAAATGATAACCTAACATGTGGCAAATAATTTTTCCCTTCTCTTAAAAATATTTTGTTTTTCTTTTAAACTTTGACACACTGGCTTTCTGTACCTTAAAATTCTGGAAGCTGTTATTTTTAATTTTTAGCTTAATTATACAAAGAGTCAAGTTGGTCTCAGAAGAGGGTTTGCGTTTTAAAAATTGAACTCTAAGAGTATAAGCATGTGTTAAGAGTAAAAGTAGGAAAATATATTTTTGTATGAGTTCTGAATATTAATTTCGACGCATTTGAAATGGTGATGAACTCCAGTTATCTAGTTTCTAAATTTAGGTATTTCGCATATATACGTGCCAGAGAAAACAGTTAAGGAAATGTATTATTTATATTTTATTTTTATGTATACTATCCTGTTACACAAATGTGTTGAATCAGCTGATAAAAACATCCCCTACAAGAAATATCGATTTAAGAAATACAAGTACAAGATCAGTACCAGAGAAAATAAACTAGGAATGTAACGTTTAAGATCAACAAAATGATGGTGAGATTTAAGTTTCAGATGTAATGCTAAGTTTCCTTGCTGCTGAAATAAAAAAGGAGCTCAATCTTTATTAAATAAAAGTAAGAATGCCAGTTTTCAGTAGCAAGACTTTCTGTAGCTATAATTTCTAAATAATGTTTCTCATGTGACTTCATAAGTTTCCATAGTGCAAAGTGCTTAAGTGCTCGATTGCTAACCCAAAGGTTGATGGTTCTAACCCACCAGCCTCTCTGCTGGAGAAAGATGTGGCAATTTGCTTCTGTAAAGATTTATAGCCTTGGAAACCCTATGGGGCAGTTCTGTCCTGTCCTATAGGGTCACTATGAGTCAGAATCAGCTCGACAGCAATGGGTTTGGTTTTGGTTTTTATGTGACTTTATATAGGGGAAGGGAGACTGAGTGATGAGGTGCGTGATGTTCTCTGCAATAGTTCCCCCCCCATTACCTTAGAATTCTATATTGCTTTCCCTATTTTTCCCAAATTCAAACATTCTCTCTCTTTCCTTTTACTCTCAGTACGTTCTCTCTTCATTGTCTCTACCTAGTTGAAAATATAAGTGAAATATTTGCAATTCTGGAGTGAAGAAGAATTTTCTAAACCTAACAAAAAGTTGAAAAATCATAAAGAAGAATCACGAACTCACAAATATACAAATACATCCCCATAATGAAACTCAGGGACACATAAAACAGTTTGACAGCCAATGCCCTTCTGCCATTGACCACCAAGAACAAGTTGTGTTTATTACATGTTTCCGTGAGGGAGAGCGTGCACCATAGGGAACCACGGGGCGCCTTAGTATGATGGTGTTAGAAAGATTTATTATAGGATTTGGGCTTTACTTGAGTGACTTTGGGGAGGGTCTAAGGAAGTGGGGTTTTCTCTAGACGGGCCACTGTTAGGAAGCAAGAAAAATTCTGTGATTGGGTATCTCAGTAAATCTTTTTAAGATTTAATTTTATTTTTTAATAATATTTTATTGTGTTTCAGGTGAAAGTTTAAACAGCAAATTAGGTTCTCTTTCAACAATTTTTTTATGCAGATTGTTCTGTGCCATTGGTTACAATTTTTATAGTGTATTGGCATTCTCATTATTTCTGTTCTGTTTCCATTGATTTAGCTTCTTTCCCCTCTTTACCTTTTCATCTTCGCTTTTGGGTAAATGTCGACCTTTTGGTCTCGTATAGTTAATTGTTTAGGGAAGCTCATTACTCATGGGTGATACGGTTTATTTTATAAGCCAATCTATTATTTGGCTGAAAGGTGACCTGCGGAAATGGCTTCAATTCCAAGTTCAAAGGTTAACTTAGGGCAGTAGTCTCAGGGCTTCCTCTAGTCTCTATTGGTCCAGTAAGTCTGGCCTTTTTTTGGAATTTCAGTTATATTCTACATTTTTGTCCCATTCTATCTGGGACCTTCTATTATGTCCCTGGTCAGAATGGTCAGTAGTAGCTGGGTACCATCTAGCTCTTCTGTTCTCAGGCTAGAAGAAGCCGTGGTTCATGTGGGCTCTTAGTCCTATGGACTAGTTTCTTCCTTGAGTCTTTGGTTTCCTTCATTCTCTTTTGTTCCATATGAGTAGAGACCAATAGTTGTATCTTAGATGGCTGCTTGCAAGCTCTTAAGATCTCAGACCCTGCTCACCAAACTAGGATGTAGACTATTTGTGAACCATGTTATGCCAGTTGACTAAGTTGTTCCCCAAGACAATGGACCCAAGCCTTTTAACCCAGTAAACCAGTTCTTCAAGTTGTTTGGATATGTCTAGGAAGCCTCTGTAGCTGTGCCTCCTAGGTGGTTTGTTATGGTAGATCTATATGCAGCATACCTAAATATGTATGTACATATGCCTGCAGATACACCGGTACATGCACGTGCGTTTACTCGCATATGCCTCCCTATACAGGTATGTGTTGCTTAATGCCCACAGTATGTTCTGTGAAATAGGATGTTATGTGATTTGATCGTTGCATAAACACCTGTGTTCTCAGGGTGCAGGGCTACCGGGTACACTGGCCCAGAGGCTGCTGTGTGGAGTGGTCCAGGCAGCTCCCACTGTGGATGCCTCAGGCGAGTGCTGCCAGGTCCCTCTCGGCTGTCACAGCCTTCTCTGCAAAGCCAGCTGCAGGGAAAGCCTGCTTGTCTGTGAGAACCTGCACAGGGAGGGGACAATGTGGGCCAAGGTGGCAGATGGCCCCAGAGCCAGGGCTCGGGTGCCCAGGGCACCATACCTTTCCATTGGCGCCCTATAGGACCACACTAGGCAAAACGTGGGGACTAGACCCACAGAGTCATGGGAGCCAAGGGGGACCAAGATTGGGAGTTTGTGCCTGGACCTCCATTGCCGCAGACTAGGTGGCTTCTGGATCACATGTGGTAGCTGGGCAGAATTGGGTGTCTGACCTCAAGATGAAAGTCTTCCATCCTGGCGCTCAGACACCTGGGTGTCCTGGCCCGTGGACATATATGCGATATTGCCTGAGCGGACATTGCCTGAACGGATGTTAAATGACACATACCTGTACACACATATGCGTCCATATCTACCTACGTAACCGCACATATTTTTTTGGTTGCTTTTACTGTGTCATCATTATAGGGTCGCTATGAGTCGGAATTGGCTTAATGGCAACAGGTTTTTTTTTTTCTTTGTTTTTACTGTGTTGCAAAATTGTCTATGTTACAGCATTTACTGGAATTGTCCCATTTTCTCATGTACTTTCTCGTATCTTTATTTACCTTGGTCAAGTTGTGCTGACTTCATCCATGTTTAGAATTGCCTTTCCCATCACCAGTAGTAACAAGTATCCACCATCTAGAAAGTGACCCCTCCCTTCTTCTCCCTCCCATCCCTGGTAACCATTATAGAGCTTTGCTTTCTGTGTGTGTTTCTATTCTTGACTTTTTATAATAGCGGGACCATACAATACTTGTCTTTTTGTAATTGTCTTATTTCACTCAGCATAATGTCCTCCAGATTTGTCTGTGTTGTAAGATGTTTCATGGACTTTTCATTACTCTTTATGGTTGTGTAGGGTTTCATTGTATGTATGTACCACAATTTGTTTATCGATTCATCTGTTGATGGGCACTTAGGCTGCTTCCATCATTTTGCTATTGTGAATAATACTGCAGTGAACATAGGTGTGCATATGTCTATTCATGTCACTGCTCTTCTAACTCTGGGATGTGCACCTAGGAGTGGGATTGCTGGATCATAAAGTAATTTCTATTTCTAGTTTTTTGAGGAAGTGCCATACTGTTTTCCATAGTGGGTGTACCATTTTACAATCCCACCAGCAATGTTTAAGAGTTCCAGTCCCCCCACAACCTCGCCAGCATTTGTTGTTTTCTCTTTTTTTGCTCTTTGCCATCTCTGCAATAGTTTTCAGGAAATTAATGAATTTTACATGCCAGTCATTAAGTACTTGGATAAGATGTAAGGAATGTTTAACATAGATTATAGGATAGGGAAAATATACTTTTTTGGTGGTTGTTTAACAGCAGTTTCTCACTCCAAAGCAAAGTTCTCTGATTCAGCTGATTTGCTTGCTACCTATCCAGCTATCCGTTGATGTGTTTCAAATAGCAGCCCTTACTGACGTATCTGGTTATTGTTTGCTTTCTGTATTTTAAAACTTTCTATGTATTGCTATCGATTCAATCAAAAGTTCTATTTAAGTGGTTAGATTTTTTTATTTTTCACTTTTCAGTTGGTTGGTTTGATAGGGGCTAGATATAATCTAACTGATGGTGTTGGTAGAATAAAATATATTCTGTTTATGCAATTCACTTAGTTCTTCGGACACGCACCGTATTTATCCTGTCAACGTTTTCTCAGTTAGTGGAGACGGTTTAACTATGAATCGTGTTTTAGTTGATTAATTGACTTGGTTTTCATGTGTTCTTCTTCCAAACTGAAAGTATTCTTTAAAAAATTCTCTATTTTTATGGGGGGTGGGAGGGCTTGAGGGCTGTGATTCTGAGAGCAAAATCAGTTGTATTGGTATGATTTCATTTGAAAAATCATTTGAGATGTGTTGAGAATTTATTGTACTGAGGGTTTATTATAGCACCGATTATTCTGCTGGGCTTAAACAAATTCTTTACAAATGTTTGGCTGTCTTTTAAGCATACAGAAACTTTGGGATTGATAAATTGTATGACATTAGTCATTTCTGTAGGGGCAGTCTTAGAAACTAGTGATTGTTTTATGGAATCAGCTAGCTTTTGGATGTCAGAATCTGAATCGTGTCCATGACTTGTCCCGAGCTTTTGTGTTTGTTCGGAGAATTTCAGGTTCAGCAGTTTTACAGCAATCCATTGTTATTGAGATGGCAGTTACTTGCCCTTTTGCTTTTCACCCATTTTTCCCAACTTAAGGAAGTTTGGCATCACTACCTATTACCTAAATGAAACCTATGTGAGGTTTTGAATTCTACTTAGAACATTTGTAGTTTAAGCCAAAGAAGTTCAGATTTTTTTTAGGGGCTAACGCTGTATATTTCAGTCAAAAAAGGAGATATTTCCTGCTTTCGAGATGAGCCTTTAAATTAGGGAGGACAGTATTTGTGTGGTAGCATTTCTTATATTTCACTTTTCAAGTACTTTTAAATAAGCTGAACAATGATAATAAAACTACAAGATAAAGTATGTCAGTTACTAAAATTCAACTGTCGTTTGGATCAGTTTGAGACTTACGCCTCATAAAGTTCATGAGATAGTTACTGACTGGGCTCACCTTTATTCTTCAAAAGTGTTGCCATGGGGTATGTTCCTTTTCCGTGGTGAACTAAAGGAAATGAGCTGAAAAGATCAATGTATTTAAATTTTTTTTTTCTAGTTTTACAGGCAGTCCCTGGGTTATGAACAAGATCTGTTCCTGAGGGTATCTTTAGCAATTTGTAGGTAAGTCAGAAGAGGTGCTTACAGTTCCTATTTAGCCTTACTTTTTTTTTTTTAGTGCGAGAGGAGCCCTGGTGGTACAGTGGTGAAAGCGCTCAGCTGCCAACCAAAAGGTCGACGGTTCAAACCCACCAGCCGCTCTGTGGGAGAAAGATATGGCAGTTTGCTTCTGTAAAGATTTGCAGTCCTAGAAACCCTATGGGGCAGTTCTTCTGTGTCCTGTACAGTCACTATGAGTTGAAGTTGACTCGGTGGCTGTGGGTTTGGTTTGGGGGGGTCAGTGCAAGAAAAGGTTGGAAGCCTTTTCAATGATTTAAAAGCTGCAGGTACAGCAGGTGAAGGTGATTTTGATAAAGAATTTGTTGCCAGTGGGGGTGGTTCAGTCGTTTCAAAGTGAGGGTAAATTGTGTCGTGGGCACCTGATTTTGCCGGCTATTTCTTCTTTGTATATATGATTACATTAATTTAGATAGAATTCTTTGAAGTGGTTTACTTTTATTGTGATCCTTTGAATGAGGTGAAAGTTACTAGGTGGTATGAATGGTATGGTAGAAAGTGCAGAAGTGGGAAAACTGAATAAAGGAAGTTTGCTTGGAGTAAAGGAAGCTCAGAACAGAATAGGAGATAATTTAGCTGGTCTGAGTAACCTAGTGGAAGGTGTTGAACCAGTGCGAAACAATTAGAAACCAAAAATTAGCAATGCAGAGAGCCCAGTGGATGAGAATAATGAAATCAAAAAGCTAAAAATGAGAAATAATTTTAGTAATAGCTGTAGGGCTAGCTCAAATGGAGAACAGAGTTATTCAGTATGATTCAATTGTCAAGATCAGCAGTCCGCAAAAATGGGACCAAGATGTCCTCATAGGTTCTGGTGCATCCTCATAGGTTACAGGTTTATTTTGGGAACAAGGTGATGACAGGACAGCAGAAAGTCTTGTTACAGTGAACGGGAAAATACAAGGGACAGTTATTGAAGAGCTGCTTGGGATAAGTGCCAAGAGAAGTGATCTGACAGTAAATTCTTAAGTAAAAGAATTTTCAACAAGAAATCGAGATGCTGAAGAGTTCAGATGATGAAACTGATATCTGAAAGGCCTTTAAAAAATTGGTTTTGCTTAGAATGGGAGGAGTTATTCATTGAGGTAAATTGGTGAGGGTTTAAGTTTACACAGAGCTTTGAATCTTTAAGTGAAAGTAGTTGACAAAAATTGAGCAATCATAAAGTCAACCTGCTGTTTGGGTGCTGCCAAAAAGCAAAATAAATAGACACAATCTTTGTGAATCTATTTTACAGTTACAAAATAAAGTACTTATTGGGTGTTATTCTAAGGTATGTACCAATATTTTTTATAAAACAAGGAAATAATTTGTGTAATTGCTAAGCTCTAGTTTTGTTTGGTATGACCTCTCTGAAAGCTAATTAACTAACCACATAATGTATCTTGTTGTATCTATGTATGTTTTAATAGCAAACAGAAACATAAAAGAAATAAATAGAAAATGAAAGGAGCAGAATGTACACTTGGAGAGTAGCAGAAGTAGAAATACATAATAACCATAATATGACTTGATTTCTATTTTTTTTTTTTTTTGTGAGAGAGTTCTGCGGGTTTTAGTCTATTAATTGTTATTGTTAATTGCCATTGTGTAAAACAACGAAATGTTTCCTGGTACTATACCCTTTCCATGATCTTTGATATGTTTGAGCCTATTTGTTGAGGCTGTGGTGTCAATCCATCTCATGGAGGTGTTCCTCGTTTTTTCTGATCCTCTGCTTTCCCAACCATGATATACTTTTCTAGCGACTGGTTTTTCCTGATGATGTTTCCAAGAGCAAGCAAGACAAAGTCTCACTCTTTGCTTCTAAAGAAGTTGTATTTCTTCTAAGACTGATTTGTTCCTTCTTCTGGCAGCCCGTGGTATCGTCAATATTCTTTACCAACACCACAATTCAAATGCATCACTTTTTCTGTCTTTTTTCATTTTCCAGCTTTCACATGCATACAAGGAGATTGAAAAGACTGTGGCTTGGGTCAGGTGTGCCTTAGTCATCAAAGTGACATCTTTGCTTTTCCAAACTTTAAAATATGTAAAATACCCATCTGATCAACAAATTTTGAGATTTCTAACTAAATTGATCACACACACACACACAGAAAAGTTCTGGGCTATATTCTGTGCATAGTTACTGCATGGCACAAGGCATTTACGTTTTAGTTTTACAAAGCAAAATGTCAGTACCTTAGGGTTGATTTAAGAACATGTACGTTTTATACCTTTAACTATAAAAACTAAATATCAAGACAGTTAATCTGATTTTGAAAAATTATTTTATTTTTATCTTTTCAGATCCAACCCCTGCTGTGGAACTACTGAATATCTTTTATTAGGGGAAACATTTATGTTTTTCTTCCTCACAATGGAGCCAGCATCTTAATTTGAAACCAGTGTGTGTGTGGTTCTGATTCATCTGCGGTCATTCATGAAGCTTGAATCTAAGGAGTACAGGGTCTTTTGCCATGACAATATGACTAATAGTAAAGGAAGATTTACTACCAGTAAAACAAGTGGTGGGCCAAGTAGTGGGGGAGGTTTTGTAGACTGGACTTTAAATTTAAATACGATTCAGTCTGATAAGTTTTTAAACTTACTGTTGAGTATGGTTCCAGTCATTTACCAGAAAAATCAGGAAGACAGACACAAAAAAACAAACGGCATTTGGCAAGATGGGTTATCAACTGCAGCACAGACTTATAGTAATAGATCGGAGCAACACATGGAGTATCACAGTTTCCCGGAACAGTCTTTCCATGGCAATAATGGGCACGCACCATCAAGCTGCAATCAAAAGTATGATGACTATGCCAACTATAATTATTGTGATGAAAGGGAAGCTTCAGAAACCACGGCCATGTTACAAAATGAAGATATTTCTAGTGATGGTGATGAAGATGCCATTGTGGAAACAAACCAAAAATTACCAAAGGAATCCAGTGGAGCAATGGCCTTGCAAATACTTGTGCCGTTTTTGCTAGCTGGCTTTGGAACAGTTTCAGCTGGCATGGTTTTGGATATTGTGCAGGTATGTTTTCATCTTTATTTAACCTTACTGTCTTTTTGATATTCTATTTCTGTTTAAAATGCACTATGTAAGTAACTTATCTCAAACATTTACTTTAGATTTCATTTATTCTTTAGTAAAATGAATGGTGACGCTAGTAGAGACTCTGCTATTTCTAGGAGTTTCTTGTTTCTTAAGTTATACAAGAATTAAAAAAAAATTCTTTCATCAACCATGTCATCTGTGAATAAGGACAGTTTTATTTCTTTTCCAACCTTATACATTTAAATTATTTTTTTCTGCCATTCTGAACTAGCTAGGACCTCTGACCCAAACCCAAACCCAAACCCGTTGCTGTCGAGTCAATTTCAACTCATAGTGACCCTGTAGGACAGAGTAGAACTGCCCCATAGAGTTCCCAAGGAGCGACTGATGGATTCAGACTGCCAACATTTTGATTAGCAGCCAGGCTCTTAACCACTGCACCACCAGGGCTCTGGCTATGACCTCTAGTGCGCTGTAAAATAGAAGCTAGAATAGGGAAAATCTTTCAGCATTTCATTATTAATCATGAGGTTGTTGTTTTTTGTAATATTGAGGAAGTTTTTTTAGTTTGTTAAGGGTTTTTTTTCCCCTAAAAATCATGAATGGTTGTTGACGTTTATCAAATGGTTTTTCTGTGTTTACTGATAAAACTGTGATTTTTTTCTCCTTTATTCTGTTGCTGTGTTGAATTATATTGTCTGATTTTTAAAAATTAAACCAATCTTACGTTTCTAGAATAAATATAATGTCATGAAGTATTATTTTATATATAATGCTGGATTAAGTTTGTTAATATTTTGTTTAGGATTTTTGTATTTATGTTCATGAGTAAGATTAGTCTGTAATTGTCCTCATAATATTGTTGGCAAGTTTTCATATCAAGGTAATGCTAATCTCATAAAATGAGTTTGAAAAATGCCCCCTTTTTCCCATTCTCTATAAGCATTTATGTAACTTTGACATTATTTATTCCTTAAATGTTTGGTATAATTCCCGGATGAAGCTATCTAGGCCTGGCATTTTCTTCCTGGGAATTTTTTTTTAATTGTGGTAAAGTACATATACCAAAACATTTGCTGTTTGAACCATTTATATGTGTACAACCAATCCTTATCACTTTCCATTTCCAATTTTTTTCATCACCCTTAACAGAAAGTCAGTACCTCTTTCTTAACAATAATTCCCCATTTGTGGGAAAGCATTTATAGATTGAGTTTCTTTAAAAGTCACAGAGCTAATCGTATTTTTTTATTTTTTCTAGTGTCAGTTTGATAAATTATGTTTTCATACAAATTTGTACCTTTTGTCTATATTTTAGTTATTGTACTTTTCAGTTCTAGATTTTCTTTTTGGCACTTTTTTCAAATATGCTCTTATACTTCTTCAAGTTTCTCGTTTTGAGCAAGCTGAAATTTTCAACCTTTTATCTCCTTCACCGTAGAAATTAGAGTTATTGTAATACTTGTATCTGATGACTCCAACATGAGATGCTGCTGTTTTGTTTTCTGTTGTTTCTCATTTATGTTGTTTTGTCTCCTAATGCCTGTTTAATTTTTTATTGTGTGCTGGACACTGTATTTGAAAAGTTGACTGTGTAAAAATAATTTTAAGCTTATGATGATATTATCTTTTCCACAGAAGATTTTTGTTTGCTTTTGGTAGGCACCTCGCAGAGCTAGAAGTCTGGGGCAACTTAATTCGCTTTCAGAGATTGTGAACATTTGAATCTGGGTTGCATTCCTTTGAAAGCTAGTCTACTTCCATTTCACTCTTAGTGCTAAGGTAGAGATCTTTTGGGATTCCCAACCCAAAACATAGGGTCTTCCCAGCACCCCAGCTGACTCCCCTTCGTAGGCCCTGGACTCATACTCTGATCCCCTCATTCTACACGTGTGATAAGTACTGTTTGGCCTTTCAACCTCTTAGCCACCTCTTCTGGAACCAGCAGATACCTTCTTGGGAAAAACAGCCCCAAATCACAGGCTCACCTTCTAATTTTCTGAATTGTCTCAGATCTTGGTCTGGTGATTTGTCATACTTCTGTTAGCTGTCCAAGATCGTGAAGCAGATACTGTTTATATCTAGCCTAGCTATTCTAGTTGTTCTTAGCCAGAATTTGCCGGTCTGTTATTAATCAACCAGGAACATTTATTGAGCAGTTATATTACAAGCAGGGCATGTGTGTATTCAGAGAAGAGTATTTCACTTAGCTATTTCTGAATTCATTTTATAGAAGTCATTATCTCTGATAGTAGATGGTAGATTTTTAAAATGTCATTTGGCAAAACAAAAGCTAGCATTCCTATCAAGAACCATCAAAACTATTTTGAACTTTTGTCCATGAAACCCTAAATACTGAGAATTTCTGATTTAGAGTGAAGGATTGGGTATAAATCTTGCTTTGCTATTTACTATTGGGCAGCTCACTTAATATCTCCAAGTTTTGTTTTCTTTATCAGTAAAGTCGTCATTGGTAAGCTCAATATATCCTAGCTGCTGCTGCTCCTATTTACATATTTGTAAATTGGCTATCATTGAGATTTATCTGAGGATCTAGGTACATTTTTATCTTTAAATTTTTTTAAAAGTTAAGTATAATATTATCATTGCATATTTTTTTGTCTTCTGAGGTCAAACCCATGTTTCAGAACAATGCTGAAATCATGTGGAGTATTAGTTGTGGTTGTTAATTCATAGTTTTCATCTCAAAATCAAATTTAATATTTTATATTAATGATAGTATGCCAGGTGGAAATGAGTGCTATAGAGAAAAAAATGTATCAGGGCAAGAGGAATGGCCAGTGACAGGCAGATGGATGCTTTTTTGCATAGGGTAATCAGGAAAAGCCCCTCTGATAAGGAATCTGAGGACACGTGTAGCAAATAGGTGGCAAATTACAAACATATTTGTTTCTGGAACAAAAAGATATTTGTTTCTGGAGCAGATTGAACAAGGGGCACAGTGGTGGGAGATAAGGCCCAGGGCATGGAGATGGAGAGATAAAACACGTGGAAATTTTATAAGCCATTGTAAGAACTTAAGCATTTAGTTTGAGATAGGAGGCCATTGGTGGGTTTTAGGCAGAAAAGGAGCATGGTTTGATTTTTTTTTTTTTTTTTTATAAAAGTACTATTCTTATTGCTGTTTAGGGTATTAATTAGTAATGGAGAGAGAAGAGAGACCAATTAGAAGGTCATTGCAGGAATCCAGTGGGATGGTAGCAGTGGAGATGGTAGAAGTGGTCAGATTCTGGATGCACTTTGAAAGCAGAGCCAGGAGAATTTGTTGAGGATTTTGATATGGGTATGTGAGAGAAAGAGGAAAGTAAAAGATGACTTCAGGAGATGAAGCCAACGTGGCACTATGGACAGAAGCACCAAGTTGTACCTGCACAGCAAAGACCTGAAAAACTAAGTAAGACAGATACAAATATCAGTCCTGGAACCCTGAACGTCAAAGGAAGGGATAAAAAACTCAATCAAGCACCAAGTGGAATAAGAAACTGACAGAGAAAAGAGGAGGAGAGCTACGAAGCAGAGGTCCCCTATCAGCTAACGCAGCATGGGTTTACCATCGTGGACCCCTCAGTCGCCACTCATGGTGGACAGTGAGTACAGAAAGGCAGCTTCATGGAGCTCCGAGCAGGAGACAGAGCACCTGATAACCGTGGATACATGCTTTCCCAGCCTCCACTCTTCTTCCCCCTACTCGGCTTCTGGCACTTTCTGATGAGCTGCAGTCCCTCGGCTGGGGAAACGCCAGTTCCTTGGTGCTTGGATTCACCCCATCCCCACTGGCCGGCTCCTTCAGTGCTACTTTTTTTGTTGCCTTTGCTGCTTTTTGGCTTCTTTTGGTTTCTTCTCTCTCTCATGTCTTTCCTTTCTCCCAAACACCTGACAGCATGTGCCATCTCCACTGCTTCTTGATGGGCTGAGCCGTGCTGCCTGGCTGGGGAGCCCCTTTCCCGGTCCATGCTGCCAAGTCGGTGGGCTCTCTTGGGGCTTTTTTGTTCCATCTTTTCTTGGTTTCTTATCTCTCTCTACCTGCCTTTCTTTCCTTTCTTCCAGACACCTGGTGCCATGTGCCATCTCTGCACCTTCTTGAAGGGCTGTGCAGTGCCGCTAGACTGGGGAGCCCCTTCCCCAGTCCGCACTGCCACACTGGTGGGCTCCCTGGGGGCATTTCTTTTTTGTTTCTCGGTTTCTTGTTTCACACTACCTTCCTTCATTTCCTTTCTACTGAATACTTGGCACTGTGTGCCATTTCCGCTCCTTCTAGATGGGCTGTGCAGTGCCACCTGGCTGGGGAGACACTTCCCTGGTCCATGCCACCACGTCATTGGGCTCCCTTGGGGAAATTTTTTTTTCCTTGGCTTCTTGTCTCTACCTTTGTTTTCTCCTGACCACCTGGCTAGGTGTGCTTTTCTTTCCTCTTTTTTTTTTTCCTCGTTTCTTATCTCTCTTCATCCCTTCCTTTCCTTTCTCCTGCCCATCTAGCTGTGTATGCCAACTCTGCCCCTTTCTGATGGGCTGTGCGATACCACCAGGCTAGAAAGCTAGCAGCACATGGCTTCCCCAGGTCTGCACCACTCCAATGGCAGGCTCCCTCAGCACCTTTTTTTTTTTTTTTTTTTTTGCCTCTGCGTCTCTTCTTTCTGTTCTTTCCCACACCCACTTAGCTTCACACATCGCATCCTCCTTCTTCCCTCCTGCTTATCTGCACTGTTTGTTGAGCACCGCACCCTGAGTGGCACAGGTGAGGACAACCGGACCCAGCCCTGCACGGCGTCCCGGCCCCATCTGACAAGGTGGTCAGAAGTATTGTATCCAAAGACCAATAAACAACAAAGAATGCCCAGCTGGCCTACCCAGATATAACCAAATAAAACAAAAAAGCAGGACGAAACAACAAACTTGCAGTCAGCAAGTGAAGAAGATTATTACTGAATGTCTTGAAGACAGCAAAAAATATCAAAAAATTGAAAGAAAAAAAAAAGGACAGGATGCTTCCGGTAGGTGTCAAAATAAACACCAGATGACCTTCCATTAGAAGAAAAGTCACTGGAACCACCTGATTGGGAATTCAAAACTCAGGAATATCTAAGAGATGAAGGAAAAAGCAGACAAAAATAAGGAAAAAATAGACAAAATCATGTAAAAGACAGACAAAACAATGCAAGAATTCAGGAAAATGACACAGGAACAAAATGTCAAACACACAACTAGAAATCATACAAACATAGCAATTAGAAACCCAAAAGATAAACAGCAAGATTTCAGAAATGGACAGTATCATAAAAGGTTCGAGGAGCAAGTTTAAAACAATGGAAGACAGGATCAGTAAAAGTGAAGACAAATCCTCAGGTACTTTTTTTGAGGAAAAAGAGAAGAGAATGAAGAAAAATGAAGAAACTCTGAGAACAATGTGGAATACAATAAAAAGCAAAAATTTGGGAGTGATTGGAGTTCCAGAACAAGGGGAGAAAACGGAAAACACAGAGAGAATCATTGAAGAATTGCTGACAAAAAAGTCCCCAAATATCATGAAAGATGAAAAACTGACCATCCAAGCTCAATGAACCCCAAATAGGATAGACCCCAAAATAAAATCACCAATACATATCATAATCACACTTGCTAAAACCAAAGACTAGGAAATAATCCTGAGAGCAGTGTGAGAAAAACGAAAAGTCACATACGGGGGGGCAACAATAAGACTAAGCTCTCATTACTTAACAGAAACCATGCAGGCAAGAAGGCAGTGGGATGACATATATAAAACCTTGAAAAAAATTGCCAACCAAGAGTAATATATTCTGGAAAACTCTAGCTCAAATATGATGGCAAAATTAGGACATTTCCAGATAAACAGAAATTAAGTGAATATGTAAAAACCAAATGAAACTTACAAGAATTATTAAAGGGAGGTCTTCTGTTAGAGAACCAACATCAGACAACAGCCTCAATCTAGGATGCAAGACTGCATCAGCTAGATACCAACCTAGGTAATGAATTCTCAAAGATAAAACAAAACTAAAAGATTTAAACAGGGAACCAGGGAGGTTAATCTGTAAATGACAACAACGTCAGAACAACGAAACAGGGAATAAATGGTGTAGGTATAAAACTTTCAAATGGAGAGGAAGCCAAGACAATATCAAGTAATAAAAGAGTGGCTCAAACTCAGGAAGATAGGGTTAAATTTCAAGATAACCACAAAGAAAGTTAACAAACCTACTCATTGAAATAAAGAAGAAAAACATAAAGTCTCAGTAAACACAGTATCTACAAAAATGGGAAAAAAATCCACAAATAAAAGGAATTCAGCACAGAAGAGTAAGAGGAACAAAGAAAACATTGGTACCACAAAAAAACACTAAAAAATAACAGCAGTAAACTCATGCCTATAGGTAATCGCACTGAACATAAGTGGTTTAAATGCACCCATGAAGAGACAGGGAGTGACAGAATGGATGAAAAAACAAGACCCGTAAATATACTGTTTACAAAAGACACACCTTAGCAACAAAGACATAAACTTATTAAAAATCAAAGGATGGAAAAAATATATATCAAGCAAATGGCTACCAAAAAAGAGCAGAAGTGGCAGTACTAATCTCAGATAAAATAGACTGTAAAACAAAATCTACCATAAAAGACAAAGGCATTATCTAATGATTAAAGGGACAATCTGTCATGACGACCTAACCATAATAAACATGTATGCACCCATTGACAGGACTCCAAGATGCATAAAACAAACTCTAACAGCACTGAAAAGAGAAATTGACAGTTCCACAATAACAGTAGGAGACTTTAACACACACTCTTGGTAAAGGGCCGAACATCTAGAAAGAAACTCAACAATGATACAGAAGAGCTAAAGGACACAATCAACCAACTTGACCTGATAGACATATATAGAACACTCCACCCAAAAGCTGCAAAGTACACATGGAACCTTCTCCAGAATAGACCACATCTTAGGCCACAAAGCAGTCCTCAACAAAATCCAAAATACTGAGATAATACAAAGTATCTTCTCTGATCACAGTGCCATCAAAATAGAAATTAATAACAGGAAGAGCAAGGAAAAAAAAAAAAAATACACAGAAACTGCATAATACCCTGCTTAAAAACCACTGGGTAATAGAAGAAATCAGAGATGGAATAAAAACATCCCTAGAGTCAAATGAGAATGAAAACACATTATACAAAAACCTTTGGAACACAGCAAAGGCAATGCTCAGAGGTCAATCTATAGCAATAGATGCACACATCAAAAGAGAGCAAAAGGACAATCAAAACATTAGCTACACAACTTGAACAAATAGAAAGAGAACAGCAAAAGAAGCCCTCAGCCACCAGAAGAAAGGAAATAATAAAAATCAGAGCAGAAATAAATGGAATAGTAGAAAACAATGGAAAGGATAAATAAAACCAAAAGTGGGTTCCTCGAAAGGGTCAAAAAAACTGACCAGCCATTGGGCAAATTGACAAAAGAAAAACAGCAGAGGACACAAACAACCCAAATAAAGAAATGAAATGGGGAACATTACACCAGACCTAAATGAAATAAAAAGAATCATAACAGAGTACTATGAAAAACTATACTCCAACAAATTTGAAAACCTAGAAGAAATGGACAAATTTCTAGAAACACACTACCTACCCAATCTAACACAAACTGAAGTTAAAAACCTGAACAGACCCATAACAAGAGAAGAGATTGAAAAAGTAATTAAAAAACAAAACAAAACAATTCAAAAACCCTGGCCCAGATGGTTTCACAGGAGAATTCTACCAAACATTGCGAGGGGAGCTTACACCGGTATTACTCAAACTATTTCAGAACAGAGAAATTGAAGGGATACTTCTGAATTCATTCTAAGAAGCCAGCGTAACACTGATACCAAAACCAGGCAAAGACACCACAGAAAAAGAAAATTACAGATCAATATCTCTCATGAATATAATTGCAAATATTTTCAACAAAATTCTAGCCAATAGAATCAGCATCGTATCAATAAAATAATACACCACAACCAAGTGGGATTCATACCAGATATGCAAGGATGGTTCAACATTAGAAAATAATCAGCATAATCCACCACATAAATAAATCATCTCGATGCAGAAAAGGCATTCAACAAAGTCTAACACCCATTCCTGATAAACACTCTCAATAAAATAGATATAGAAGGAAAATTCCTCAGCATACACAAAACGAACAGCAAACATCATTCTTAATGGAGAGAGGCTGAAAACATTCCCCTTGAGAACAGGAATAAGACAAGGATGCCCTTTATCACCACTGCTATTCAACGGTGTGCTGGAAGTCCTAGCTAGAGCAATAAGGCAAGAAAAAGAAAAAAGGTTATCTGAATTGGAAAGGAAGAAGTAAAACTGTTTCTATTCATGGATAATATGATACCCTACATAAAAAACCCACAGGACTCCACAAGAAAACTGCTGGAACTAATGGATTCAGCAGAGTTGCAGAATACAAGGTAAACATAAAAAATCATTTGGATTCTTATACATCAATAAAGAGAATGACAAAAAGGAAATCAGGAAAACAATACCATTTATAATAGCCCCTAAAAACGTAGAATACTTAGGAATAAATCTAACAAAGGATGTAAAAGACCTATACAAAGAAAACTACAAAACACTACTGCAAGAAACCAAAAATGACCTACATAAGTAGAAAAACATACCATGTTCATGGATAGATAGACTTAACATTGTGAAAATGTTAGTTGTACCCAAAGCAATCTACAGATACAATGCAATCCCGATCCAAATACCAACAGCATTCTTTAAAGAGATGGAAAAACTAATCATTAACTTTAAATGGAAAGGCAGGAGGCCCTGGGTAAGTAAAGCACTATTGAACAAGAAGAATGAAGTAGGAAGACTCACACTACCGGACCTCAGAAACTACTGTCTTAGTCATCTAGTGCTGCTATAACAGAAATATCGCAAGTGGATGGCTTTAACAAAGAGAAATTTATTCTCTCACAGCCTAGTAGGCTACAAGTCCAAATTCAGGGCCTCAGCTTCAGGGGAAGGCTTTCTCTCTCTCTTGGCTCTGGAGGTAGGTCCTCATCAGCAGACTTCCCTTAGTCTGGGAGTATCTCAGCACAGGAACCTCAGGTTCAAAGGACGTATTCTGATCCCAGCACTGCTTTCCTGGTGGTATGAGGTCCCCTCCTCTACTATACAGCTATGGTAGTCAAAACAGCCTGGTAGTGGTACAATGACAGGTACGTTGACCAGTGGAACAGAATTGAGAATCCAGATGTAAATCCATCCATCTGTGGTCACTGGATCTTTGACAAGGGCCCAAAGTCCATCAAGTGGGAAAAAACAGTCTTTTGAACAAATGGTGCTGGCAGAACTGAATGTCCATCTGCAAAAAAATGAAACAGTACCCATACCTCATACCATACACAAAAACTAAGTCAAAATGGATCATAGACCTGAATATAAAACCAAAAAACTGTAAAGATCATGGAAAAATTAGGGTCAACACTAGAGGCCCTAATACATGGCATTAACAGAATACAAACCATAACCAACAATACACAAACACCAGAACATAAGCTAGATAACTGGGATCTTCTAAAAATTAAACACTTACGCTCATCAAAAGACTTCACCAAAAAAGTAAAAAGAGAACCTACAGACTGGGAAAATTTTTTGGTTATTATGAGCCTCACAAAGGTCTAATCTCTAAATATACAGGAAAATCCAACACCTCTATGACAAAAAGACAAATAATCCAATTAAAAAATGGGCAAAGAATATGAAAAGATACTTCACCAAAGAAGACATTCAAGTGGCTAACAGACACATGAGGAAATGGTCGCAATCATTAGGCATTAAAGATGCAATTCAAAGCCACTATCTCACCCCGACATTACTGGCACAAATAAAAAAAACAGAAAATAACAAATGTTGAAGAGGCTGCGGGAGATTGGAACTGTTATGCACTGCTCGTGGGAATGCAAAATGGTACAACCATTTTGGAAAATGATATGGCGCTTCCTTAAAAAGCTAGAAATATATATACCATATGATCCAGCAATCTCATTCCTGGTGATATATCCTAGAAAAATAAGAGCTGTCACACGGATAGACGTATTCACACCCATGTTCATGTCAGCATTGTTCACGATAGCTGAAAGATGGAAACAATCTAGGTGCCCATCCCCAGGTGAATGGATAAACAAACTATGGTACGTACGCACAATGGAATACTACGCAACAATGATGTATCCATGAAACATCTCACGACAAGGATGAGCCTGGAAGGCATTGTACTGTGTGAAATAAATCAGTCACAAAAGGAGAAATACTGTATAAGACCACTGCTATAAAAACTCATGAAAAGATTTATACACAAAAAGTAACAATCTTTGATGGTTATGAGGGAGGGGAGTGGTAGGGAGACAAAAACACTAAATAGACAATAGATATGTGGTAACTTTGGTGAAGGTTAAGACTGTACACAATACTGGGGAAGCCAGCGCAACTTGTACAAGGCAAGGTCATGGAAGCTACGAAGACACATCCAAAATCCCTGGGGGATCAAATTACTGGACTGAGGGCTGTGCGGACCATGGTCTTGGGGAACGTCTAGCTCAATTGGCATAACATAGTTTATAAAGAAAGGGTTCTACACTCTACTTTGGTTAGTAGCGTCTGGGTCTTAAAAACTTGTGAGTAGCCATCTAAGATTAAGATACTCCACTGGTCTCACCCTATCGGGAACAAGAGAGAACGAAGAAAACCAGACACAAGGGAAAGGTTAGTCCAAAGGACTAATGGACCACAACTACCACAGCCTCCACAAGAGAGTTCATCACAACCAGATGGTGCCTGGCTACCACCACTGACTGCTCTGACTGAGATCGTAATAGAGGATCCCAGACAGAGCTGGAGGAAAATGTAGAACAAAATTCTAACTCACACACACAAAAAATGACCAGACTTACTGGTCTGACAGAGGCCGGAAAAACCCTGAGGGTATGGCCCCCAGACACCTTTTTAGCTCAGTATTGAAGTCACTCCTGAGGTTCACCCCTTCAGCTAAAGATTAGGCCCATAAAACAAAACAAGACTAAATGGTTACTCCATCCCAGGGGCAAGGATGAGAAGGCAGGAGGGGACAGGAAAGCTGGTAACGGGGAACCCAAAGTCATCAAGGGGAGAGTGTTGACCTGTCATGGGTTTGGCAACCAGTTGTCACAAAACAACATGTGTATTAATTATTTAATGAGAAGCTAGTTTGCTCTGTAAACTTTCATCTAAAGTACGAGGGAAAAAAAAAAGGACTTCAAAGGTTCTGTCCTGAGCAACTGGAAGATTGAAGAGGCAATTAACTGAGATGGGGAGTGTCAAGAGGACATCAGGAATCTGGTTTTGAAAGTTTGAAATTCCTATTAGACAAAAGAAGAAGTGACTAAGCTGGCTGTTTGAGTCTGGAGTTACAGGAGTTGTGGGTACATTTTTGAGAATCCTTAGTAGATAGATGGCTTGTAAAGCCAGTGTGACTGGATGGAGTCACCCTGGGAGTGAGTGTAGGAGGAGAAGAGAAAAGACTCTGAGGACTGAAGCCTGGAGTTTTAAATCATTATTAGAGTCAGAAATTTCGGTGCCCTTTCAGTGGAATTTGGGGAGTCAGGAAGACAGTACATTTCAGTGACCAAGAGTGTGGGCTGTGGAATTGCACTGTTGTTAGTTGCTATCAAGTTGATTCCAATTCATGGTGATCTCATGTGCAGAGTAGAATTGCTCATAGGGTATTTTGAATTTTACTTTTCAAGAGTTTATTGTTTTCTTTCTGGGCTTAAAAAATTTTATTAATTTGTTGTTGTTTAGAATATACACAGAAAAACAAAAACCAGTTCAACAGTTTATACAGGTACTGTTTAGCGACATTGATTACATTCTTCGAGTTGTGCAACCATTCTCACCCTCTTTTTCTGAGTTGATCCTCCCCATTTACATAAATTCACTGCCCCTAAGGTTCCTATCTAACCTTTCCTGTTGCTGTTATCAATTTGATTCCATATACTTAGTTCTTAAAAGAGTGTAATGCTGAAGACAGATGTGTTTTACTCATTAAGCGAAACCACTGTTTAATTCGAAGAAGACTTCAAGGAATATTTTTGGTTTAAAGCTTAAACATTATCTCAGGGCAGTGGTTTCAGGGGTTCATCCAATCTTCATAGCCCCAGGAAGTCTGGAGTCCATGAGAATTTCAAATTCTGTTTTGCAGCCCTTTTGATCAGGGTTTTTCTGTAGAATCTTTTATTTTTTTTTTAATTTTGAAATTATTTTGTATTTATTGTAGTATAACACAAATAAATATAAAATAATAGCAACTAAAATGTTCAGTGTAAGAGAGAAGACAAATACAAATTTAAAAATACAGAAAAATCCTCAATTGTTATATTGGAGCTATTAATATGAATCCATACTTAAAAAAAAAGAAATTCCTAGCTCTGCCCACTGAAAGGGCCTAGAAGCAATGATACTATAGTAGCAAGAAGCACACCTAGCGTTCCCCACTAAAAGGAATTAGAGCTCGTTGGAGAAATGGCTGGACAGAGAAAAGGTGACCCTGGGGCATCTCATTTTTCATCATTAGCTAGGTTCAGGAGGTGAACTGTGTGCTGTGCACACCTGCCGTATCTGAAGTGGCTACCCTAAGGAAAGCAGCATTAAGCTGGCTTTTGTGTATATGTGATGATTGTCTAAAGTTGTTTTATCCTAATTCGTAGCTCCTTTAGAGACTGACTGAATAACATGTGGCGTAGTGGTTAAGAGTTCGACTGCTAACCAAAAGGTCGGCATTTTGAATCCACCAGGTGCTCCTTGGAAACCCTACCAGGCAGTTCTTCTCTGTCCTATAGGGTCGATATGAGTTGGAATCAAGTTGATGACAACAGGTTTTTTTTTTTTTTTTTTTTCAAATAAGGCTAATAGTTTGTAACAATTATAAGATTTAGAAGAGTAGAGAAATATTTGCTAACTTATTACAAAAATAGAGAATTTGTTACTTGTGGCACTGATTATTACAAAGCTTCAGAGAATTAAGTCCAGTTTTTATAGATACTGAAATTTTAAGTAGCTTTTATATATTTTAACATTTTTGCTTGCTTAAAAATCACAGTTTGGGGAGAACTGGTTGTTCATGAAATTAAAAAAAAATTTTATTGTGCTTCAAGTGAAAGTATATGCACAAATTAGTTTCTCATTCAAACATTTATACACAAATTGTTTTGTGACTTTGGTTGCAATCCCTGCAGTGTGTCAGCACTGCCCCTCTTTCCCGTGTCACCTTGGGTTCCCTGTATCCATTAGTCTAGTTTTCTGTCTCTTCCTACCTTCTTTGCTTTTGGGCAGATGATGCCCATTTGGTCTCGTATACTTGACTAAACTAAGAAGAACGTTCCTCACCTGTGTTGTTGTGTGCTTTATAGTCCTGTCTAATGTTTGGCTAAAAGGTGGACTTCGGGAGTAGCCTCATTTCTGAGTTAGTAGGGTGTCCGGGGCCCATTCTATAGAATCTTTGATCAAAATGTTCAGTAATGGTAGTCATGTGCCATCCAGTTCTTCCTGGTCTCATGGCAAAGGAGGCAGTTGTTCATGGAGGCAATTTAGTCGTACATTTCATATCCTCCTCCCATTCCTTACTCCCCTTCCTCTGTTGCTGCAGGCAAATAGAGACCAATTGTCCTGCCTTGGATTGGCTGCTTGTAGGCTTTTAAGATCCCAGGCATTACACAAGGAACTAGGAGGTAGAACAGAAGCACTAAACCTGTTATTAGGCCAGTTAACTGGGATGTACCATGAATCAATGGCCCTAAGCCTCCAAACCAAGGAACCAAATCCATACGGTTCTTGGTTGTACATAAGCAGCCTGAGCAACTACTCTTTTTTTTGTTGTTGTTATATCTATCATACAACTTTTGCCACATCAGCTTTTTACAGGTGTACGATTTATTGACAGCAATTACAATAATCAGGTATGTAACCCTACCCTTAATCAATGCTGTATTTCCATCACTGTTAACCCCCATTTCACCCCTCTCCCCTGCTCCTGGTAACCATTGTGGTTTTGATTTGCATCTCTGATGGTTAATGACACTGAGTACCTTTTCCTATGTTTGGTGGCCATTTGAATGTTCTCTTTGGTGAAATGCCTGTTAAGTCCTTTGCCCATTTTATGATTGAGTCATTTGTCTTTTTGTTGTTAAGCTGTCGATGTTGCTTATATATTTTGGTTATTACATTCTTGTCAGATATATGGTCTCTGAAGATATCCTCCCAGTCAGTAGCTTGTCTTTTCACTTTTGGTGAAGTCTTTTGATGAACAAAAGTTTTTTTAACTTTTATGAGGTCCCATTTATTTATTTTGTCTTTTGCTGTTTTTGCTTTTGCTAGTTTTTTTAGTTTTTTAGTGTATTAGATAATATCATTGTTAAAAGCTACACCTGACAGGATTGCTCCTGATTTTTCTTCTAAGAACTTTATGGTTTTCATTTGCATTGCTAGGTCCTTCATCCATTTTAAATTTGTTTCTGTGTATGGTGTGAGGCATGAACCCTGTTTCATTTTTCTGCATGTGGAAATCCACTTTTCCCAGCACCATTTATTGAAGAGACTCTTATTTCTTCATCTAATGGAATTATCAGCCTTGTCAAAAATCAGTTGACCATAGATGTATGGGTATATTTCTTGACTCTCAATTGTGTTCCAGTGGTCTTTGTGCCTATTATATATCAGTACCAGGCTGTTTTTTAATAATTTTTGTTGTGCTTTAAGTGAAAGTTTACAAATCAAGTCAGTCTCTCACACAAAAACTTATATACGCCTTGCTACATACTCCCAATTCCTCTCCCCCAAATGAGACAGCCTGCTGTCTCCCTCCAGTCTCTCTTTTCATGTCCATTTTGCCAGCTTCTAACGCCCTCTACCCTCTCATCTCCCCTCCAGGCAGGAGATGCCAACATAGTCTCAAGTGTCCACCTGACCCAAGAAGCTCACTCCTCACCAGCATCCCTCTCCATCCCATTGTCCAGTCCAGTCCCTGGCTGAAGAGTTGGCTTCGGGCATGGTTCCTGTGCTGGGGCAACAGAAGGTCTGGGGGCCATGACCACTGGGGTCCGTCTAATCTCAGTCAGACCATTAAGTCTGGTCTTTTTATGAGAATTTGGAGTCTGCATCCCACGGCTCTCCTGCTCCCTCAGGGGTTCTCTGTTGTGCTCCCCTTCAGGGCAGTCATCGGCTGTAGCCGGGCACCAACTAGTTCTCCTGGCCTCAGGCTGATGTAGTCTCTGGTTCATGTGTCCCTTTCTGTCTCTTGGGCTTGTAATTACCTTGTGTCCTTGGTGTTCCTCATTCTCCTTTGATCCAGGTGGGTTGAGAACAATTGATGCATCTCAGATGACCACTTGCCAGTGCTTAAGACCGCAAACGCTGCTTTCCAAAGTGGGGTGCAGAATGCTTTCTAATAGATTTTATTATGCCATTTGACTTAGATATCCCCCGAAACCATGGTCCCCAAACCCCTGTCCCTGCTACACTGGCCTTCGAAGCATTCAGTTTATTCAGGAAACTTCTTTGCTTTTGGTTTAGTCCAGTTGTGCTGCCCTCCCCTGTATTGTGTGTTGCCTTTCCCATCACCTAAAGTAGTTCTTATCTACTATCTAATTAGTGAATACCCCTCTCCCATCTTCCCTCCCTACCCCTCATAACCACAAAAGAATATTTTCTTCTCAGTTTAAACTATTTCTCAAGTTCTTAAAATAGTGGCCTTATACAATATTTGTCCTTTTGCAACTGACTAATTTCACTCAGCATAATG
Source organism: Elephas maximus indicus (assembly GCF_024166365.1). NCBI lineage: Eukaryota > Metazoa > Chordata > Mammalia > Proboscidea > Elephantidae > Elephas > Elephas maximus. The sequence continues at coordinate 171,728,654 of NC_064822.1, read as the reverse complement.
CCTTCCAGGTTCCTCCATGTTATGAAATGTTTCACAGATTCCTCACTGTTCTTTATCGATGCGTAGTATTCCACTGTGTGAATATACCATAATTTATTTATCCATTCATCCCTTGATGGGCACCTTGGTTGCTTCCATCTTTTTGCTATTGTAAAGAGTGCTGCAATGAACATGGGTGTGCATATATCTGTTCTTGTAAAGGCTTTTATTTCTGTAGGATATATTCCAAGGAGTGGGATTGCTGGATCATATGGTAGTTCTATCTCTAGCTTTTTAAGGAAGCGCCAAATTGATTTCCAAAGTGGTTGTACCATTTGACATTCCCACCAGCAGTGTATGAATGTTCCAGTCTCTGCACAGCCTCTCCAACATTTATTATTTTGTTTTTTTGATTAATGCCAGCCTTCTTGGAGTGAGATAAAATCTCATTGTAGTTTTGATCTGCATTTCTGTAATGGCTAATGATCGTGAGCATTTCCGCATATATCCGTTAGCTACCTGAATGTCTTCTTTAGTGAAGTGTCTGTTCATATCTTTTGCCCATTTTTTTAATTGAGTTATTTGTCTTTTTGTAGTTGAGTTTTTGGAGTATCATGTAGATTTTAGAGATCAGGCGCTGATTGGAAATGTCATAGCTAAAAACTTTTTCTCAGCCTGTAGGTAGTCTTTTTATTCCTTCGGTGAAGTCTTTGGATGAGGTCAGATGTTTGATTTTTAGGAGCTCCCAGTTATCTAGTTTTTCTTCTGCATTTCTTAATAATGTTTTGTATACTGTTTATGCCATGTATTAGGGCTCCTAACGTTGTCCCTATTTTTTCTTCCACGATCTTTATCGTTTTAGATTTTATATTTAGGTCTTTGATCCATTTTGAGCTCGTTTTTGTGCATGGAGTGAGATATGGGTCTTGTTTCATTGTTTTGCAAATGGATATCCAGTTATGCCAGCAGCATTTGTTAAAAAGACTGTCTTTTCCCCATTTAACTGTTTTGGGGCCTTTGTCAAATATTAACTGTTCATATGTGGATGGGTTTATGTCTGGATTCTCAATTCTGTTCCATTGGTCTATGTATCTGTTGTTGTACCAGCACCAGGCTGTTTTGACTACTGTGGCGGTATAATAGGTTCTAAAATCAGGTAAAGTAAGGCCTCCCACTTTGTTCTTCTTTTTTTGGTAATGCCTTATTTATCCGGGGCCTCTTTCCTTTCCATGTGAAGTTGGTGATTTGTTTCTCTGTCTCATTAAAGAATGTCATTGGGATTTGGATCGGAATTGCTTTAAATGTATAGATCGCTTTTGGTAGAAGAGACATTTTTATAGTGTTAAGCCTTCCCATCCATGAGCAAGGTATGTTCTTCCACTTATGTAAGTTTCTTTTGGTTCCTTGCAGAAGTGTATTGTAGTTTTCTTTGTATAAGTCTTTTACATCTCTGGTGAGATTTATTCTTAAGTATTTTATCTTCTTGGGGGCTACTGTAAATGGCATTGATTCGGTGATTTCCTCCTCGATCTTCTTTTTCTTGGTATACAGGAATCCAACTGATTTTTGTATACTTATATCCTGATACTGTGCTAAACTATTAGTTTCAGTAGTTTTTTTGAGGATTCCTTAGGGTTTTCTGTGTATAAGATCATGTCATCTGCAAATAGAGATACTTTTACTTCTTCCTTGTCAATCTGGATGCCCTTTATTTCTTTATCTAGCCTAATTGCTCTGGCTAAGACCTCCAGCACAATGTTGAATAAGAGTGATCATAAAGGGCATCCTTGTCTTGTTCCCGATCTCAGTGGGAATGCCTTCAGGCTCTCTCCATTTAGGGTGATGTTGGCTGTTGGCTTTGTATAAATGCCCTTTATTATGTTGAGGAATTTTCCTTCTATTCTTACTTCGCTGAGAGTTTTTATCATGAATGGGTGTTGAACTTTGTCAAATGCCTTTTCTGCATCAGTTGATAAAATCATGTGGTTCTTGTCTTTTGTTTAGGTGATGTTTTATATTAATTGTTTTTCTAAATTTGAAACATCCCTGCATACCTGGTATGAATCCCACTTGGTCATGGTGAATTATTTTTTTGACATGTTGTTGAATTCTATTGGGTAGAATTTTATTGAGGATTGTTGCATCTAAGTTCATGAGGGATATACGTCTGTAATTTTCTTTTTTAGTGGTGTCTTTACCTGGGTTTGGTATCAGTGATATGCTGGCTTCATAGAATGAATTTGGGAGTATTCCGTCCTTTTCTATGCTCTGAAATACCTTTAGTAGCAGTGGTGTTAACTCTTCTCTGAAAGTTTGGTAGAACTCTGCAGTGAAGCAGTCTGGGCCAGGGCTTTTTCTTGTTGGGAGTTTTTTGATTACCTTTTCAGTCTATTTTGTTATGGATCTATTTAGTTGTTCTACCTCTGTTTGTGTTAGTTTAGGTAGGTAGTGAGTTTCTAGGAAATCATCCATTTCTTCTAGGTTTTCAAATTTGTTAGAGTACAGTTTTTCATAGTAATTGGATATGATTCTTTTCAGTTGAGTCTGTTGTAATATCACCCATCTCATTTCTTATTCAGGTTATTTGCTTCCTCTCCTGTTTTTCTTTGTCAGTTAGGCCAATGGTGTATCAATTTTGTTGATTTTTTTCAAACACCCAGCTTTTGGTCTTGTCTATTCTTTCATTTGTTTTTCTGTTTTCTATTTCCTTTAGTTCTGCTCTAATTTTTATTATTTGTTTTCTTCTGGTGCCTGAGGGTTTATTTTGTTGCTCTCTTTCTATTTGTTCAAGTTGTAAGAATAATTCTTTGATTTTGGCCCTTCTTTTTGGATGTGTGCGTTTATTGATACAAATTGGCCTCTGAGCACTGCTTTTGCTATGTCCCAAAGGTTCTGATAGGAAGTGTTTTCATTCTCATTGGATTCTCTGAATTTCTTTATTCCATCCTTAATGTCTTCTATAATCCAATCTTTTTGAGCACGGTATTGTTCAGTTTCCAGGTGTTTGATTTCTTTACCTGCTTTTTCTGTTACTGTTTTCCACTTTTATGGGCTCATGGTCAGAAAAGATGCTTTGTAATATTGGAATGTTTCAGATTCTGCTAAGGCTTGCTTTATGACCCAAAATGTGGTCTATTCTAGAGAATGTTCCATGTGTACTAGAAAAGAAAGTATACTTGGTTGGTGTTGAGTGGAGTGTTCTGTATATGTCTGTAGGTCACGTTGATTGATTGTGGCATTTAGATCTTCCATGTCTTTGTTGAGCTCCTTTCTGGATGTCCTGTCCTTCACCAAAAGTGGTTTGTTGAAGTCTCCTACTATAATTGTGGAGCTGTCTGTCTCGCTTTTCAAAGCTGATAGAATTTATTTTATGTATCTTGCAGCCTTGTCATTGGGTGCATAAATATTTAATATGGTTATATCTTCTTGGTATATTGTCCCTTTCGTCATTGTATAGTGTCTTTCCTTATCCTTTCTGATGGATTTAACTTTAAAGTCTATTTTGTCAGAAATTAATATTGCCACTCCTGCTCTTTTTGACTGTTTTTTGCTTGATAACGTTTTTTTCTATCCTTTAAGCTTTAGTTTGTTTGTGTCTCTAAGTCTAAGGTGTGTCTCCTGTAGGCAGCATATAGACGGATTGTGTTTTTTAATCCATTCTTCCACACTCTCTTTATTGGTGCATTTAGTTCATTTACATTCAGTGTAATTTATGGATAGATATGAATTTAGTGCTATCATTTTGATGTCTTTTTTTGCATTGTCGACAGGTTCTTTTTCCGACTTAATTTTATGTGCTGAGTAGGTTATCTTTATATATTGTGCTTTCCTCGTATTCATTGTTGTTGATTTTGTTTCTGCTGAGTCACTATTTTTTTCTTGTATATTATTTTGATGAGTAGGATAGTTTGTCTCCTTTGTGGTTACCTTGTAGTTTACTCGTATTTTTCTAAATTTAAACCTAACTTTTATTTCTTTGTATTGCCGTATCTTCCTCTGCATATGGAAGATCTATGATTACATTTCTTAGTCCCTCTTTATTGTTTTAATGTTGTCTTCTTTTGTATAATAACATTGCTGTTACCCTGTTTTTACTTTTTTTTTTTTTCCCTGTCTGCGTTGACTTCTGATTGCTCTGCCCAGTGTTCTAGTCTTGGGTTGATACCTAATATTTTTTATTTTCTAACCAGAGAACTCCCTTTAGTATTTCTTGTAGTTTTGGTTTGGTTTTTACGAATTCCCTAAACTTCTGTTTACCTGGAAATGTCCTATTTTCACCTTCATATTTAAGAGACAGTTTTGATGGATATATGATTCTTGGTTGGCAATTTTTTTCCTTCAATTTTTTAAATAAGTCATCCCATTATCTTCTCACCTGCGTGGTTTCTGCCGAGTAGTCCAAGCTTATTCTTACTGGCTCCCTTTTGTAGGTGGCTTTTTGTTTATCCCTAGCTGCTCTTAAAATTCTGTCTTTATCTTTGGTTTTGGCAAGTTTGATTATAATATGTCTTGGTGACTTTCTTTTAACATTTACTTTATGTGGAGTTCGATGAGCGTCTTGGATAGATATCTTCTCATCTTTCACGATATCAGGGAAGTTTTCTGCCAATAGATCTTCAACAATTCTCTGTGTATTTTCTGTTATCCCTCCCTGTTCTGGTACTCCAATTACTCATAGGTTATTTCTCTTGATAGAGTCCCACATGATTCTTAAAGTTTCTTCATTTTTTAAATTCTTTTATCTGATTTCTCTTCAAATATATTAGTGCCAAGTGATTTATCTTCAAGTTCAGAAATTCTGGCTTCTGTTTGCGCCATTCTGTTTTCTGACTTTCTGTTGAGTTGACTATTTCTGTAATTTTATTGTTAATCTTCTGAATTTCTGATTGCTGTCTGCCTGTGGATTTTTCCAGCTTATTAAATTTTTCATTATGTTCCTGAATAATCTTTCTAATTTCTTCAGTTGCTTTATCTGTGTGTTCCTTGACTTGCTCCACATATTGCCTTATTTCTTTCCGGATGTCTTGGAGGGTTCTGTATATTAAAATTTTGTATTCTGCCTCTGGTAATTCCAGGAATGCAGTTTCATCTAGAAGATCCCTGGATTCTTTGTTTTGAGAGCTTGTTGTGGTGATCATGGTCTGGTTCTTTATGTGACTTGGTATTGACTGTTGCCTCCGAGCCATCTATAAGTTATTGTATCAGTTTATGTTTGCTTATTGTGTCATAGCTTCTTGCTTTGTTTTGTTTAGATATGCCCAAATGGGTTGCTTGAGTGAGCTATCTTGATTATTTTCACCTTTGGAGCTCTGATGTCCTGTCCCCAGAGCCGTTATCAGGTATATTAGTCTAGGAGTCTATTCACTTTTCTTGTATGAATTCAGCTCAGGTGTCCAAGTAGCTGATCATCAAGTGTGTGTTACATGCTCTGTCCTACAGTCTTAGAGGGGCAGGGTTGATTGGTGTAGGTACCGGTATCTGGTTGCAGCAGGGGGTCACTCTCTGAACAAGGCAGGGGGTTGAGAACTGACCCCCAAGGGTCTGTGAGGGTAGTGTGTCCCTGTTCCCTAGAGTGTGCAGGTGGGTGGGTTCTGCAGATGGACTGTGGGCACCCAGTGTTTTTGGTTGTAAGGACTGGGAGGTCCAGTTATCCTTGGACCCCTGTCGCGGGTGGCTGGGAGACCTGAGTAGAGTTACCAGTCCTTAGGCCCCTGATGTGGGTAGGTGAGGACCCTGTTTAATAGGCAAAGCAATGTCAAATATCAAACACTCACCTCTCTACCACACAACTGAAATGGTTGCAGTCTGCCAACAAGGGCCTATTCTCCTGAAATAGGCCCACACAGGTACATGCAGAGGGGACAGTTGCTCAAAGTCCACAGACTGTTAATGCCTGGACAGGAGCCACTTCTGTCCTGAGCTCCCCGGTTAGTGGATATGGCAAATTATCTTTTCCCCCAAATGCAAATTTTTTCCTTCGCCAAGGCTGGGAGGATGGCTCTAGGTGCTCAACAGGGCGTGTCTCAGGCCCAGGGAATTCATCTGCTGAAGCCGGTTTCGGGGTGGGGGATGCACGGTAAAATATACGAAGTACTTAGCTTTCACTGAGAGTGCCATTCTTCTTGGGTTCCGGAGGTGTGAGTAGGCTGTGTGGCTGGCTGCTTCTCCCTAAGGAAACTGCGGTCGAACACTAGTACCAGCCTGCCACCTCCGCGGCTCTGGGAGTGGTGCTGAGAGCTCCCTGCGATTCAGGTCCAGTAACTCCTCTCTGCTTCTGAACCGTCTCTTCCTCCCCCTGCCCCTCTGTTTGTTTTCTAAGCTTGCATTTGATGCTCAGGGCTCCTAGTTTGTCACAAATATACTCGTTTCACTTGTTTTTCAGGTCTTTGTTGTAAAGAGGGCTCACCAGAAGCATCTGTCTATTCTGCCATCTTGGCTCTGCCTCCAACAATTAAAAAATTTTAAGTTTGTCTCTGCATGTGCCACCTCAGCTAGATCATCAAATTCAGGATTGTTGTTATTGCTGTTAGGTGCTGTTGAGTTGATTTTGACTTAGAGTGATCCCATGCACAACAGAATGAAACACTGCCTTGTCCTGCAACATCCAGCCCATTGTGCAGCTACTGTGTCAGTCCATCTCGTTGAGGGTCTTCTTCTTTTTTGCTGACCCTCTACCAAGCATGATGTCCTTCTCCAGGGGCCAGTCCTACCTGATAACATGTCCAAAGTGTGTGAGACAAAGTCTCACCGTTCTCGCTTCTAAGGAGCATTCTGGCTGTACTTCTTCCAAGACGGATTTGTTTGTGATTCTGGCAGCCGGTGGTGTATTCAGTATTCTTTGTCAGCACCGTAATTCTTTGGTCTTCCCTATTCATTGTCCACCTTTTGCATGCATATGAGGTGATTGAAAATATCATGGCTAGAGTCAGGTGCACCTTAGTCCTCAAAGTGACATCTCTGCTTCTTATACTTTGTTGTTGTTGTTGTTAGGTGTCGCTGAGTCAGTTTCCACTCATAGCGACCCTATGAACAGCAGAACGAAGCACTGTCCTGGCCATCCTCACAGTCATTGCTGTGTGAGGCCATTGTTGCAACCACTGTGTCAACCCGTCTTGTCCAGCATCTTCCTTTTTTTTTTGCCGACCCTCTACCTTACCAAGCATGTTGTTCTCCAGGGGCTGGTCCTTCCTGATAATATGCCCAAGGTACATGAGACAAAGTCTCACCATCCTTGCATCCAAGGAGCACTTTTGGGGTCCTTTATAGCAGATTTGACCAATGCAGTGCATCATTGCATTTCTTGACTGCTGCTTCCAGGGGTATTGATTATGGTTCTAAGAAAAGGGAAATCCTTGACAACATCAGTCTTTTCTCTGTTTATCATGGCGTTGCCTATTGGTCCACTTGTGAGGATTTTTGTTTTCTTTATGTTGAGGTGTAATCTACACTGAAGGGTGTAGTCTTTGATCTTCATCAGTGGTTCAAGTCTTCTTCACTTTCAGCAAGCAACATTGTGTCACCTGCATATTGCAGGTTATTAGTGATTTTTCCACCAACTCTGATGCCATGTCCTTCTTCCTATAGTCCAGCTTCTCAAATTATTTGCTCAGCATACAGGCTGAATAAGTATGGTGAAAGGATACAACCCTGACACATAGAAAATTTCCTGATTTTAAACTACACGCTATCCCCTTGTTCTGTTCAAATTACTGTCTCTTGACCTGTATACAGGTTCTGCATGAGCATGATTAAGTGTCCTGGAATTCCTGTTATTTTCAGTGTTATCCATATTTTGTTATGATCCACACAGTTGAATGCCTTTGCATAGTCAATACAATACGGGTAAACATTCTCTGCTTTCAGCCAAGATCCATCTGACATTGGCAGTGATATCCCTCGTTCCCCATCCCCTTCTGAATCCAGCTTCAATTTCTGGCAGTTCCCTGTCCATGTACTGCTGCAACTGTTTTCAAATGATCTTTAGCAAAATTTTACTTGTGTGTGATATTAATGGTATTGTTCGATAATTTCTGCATTCTGTTAAATTACCTTTCTTTGAAATGGGCACAGATATGGATCTTTTCCTGTCAGTTAGCTGTCTTCCAAATTTCTTGGCATAGATGAGTGAGCGCTTCCAGTGTTGCATCCGTTTGTGGAAACATCTCAGTTGGTATTCCATCAATTCCTAGAGCCTTGTTTTTCACCAGTGCCTTTTTACAGCTTGTACTTCTTCCTTCATTATCATTGGTTCTTGATCATATGCTACCTCCTGAAATGGATGAATGTCAACCAGTTCTTTGTGGTGCAGTGACTGTATATTTCTTCTGTCTTAGCTATCTATTGCTGCTATAACAGAAATACCACAAGTGGATGACTTTAACAGAGAAATTTATTTTCTCACAGTTAAATGGCCGTTACTGTCTTAAAGTAATATTCTAATATTTTGACAGATGGCAGATTAAGGCAGACTACTTGGCCACTATCTCCCTTCTGTTTAATACTCCATCTCGTTCCTGTTGTGTGTAAGATCTGTAGTCCTCCCTGTTTTCTATTTTTCTTTTTGAATTATCAGTCAGCTTGCATCATCAATTAATGTTTACTGTGAAAAATTGCCAAGATCACTTGTTTTGAGTTGGAGGTATAATTCAAAGACCAAGTTTTATAGATATTACCTTTACCTTACAAATGAGAAAATTGAGCGTCAGGGAGTACATTCAGCTAGTAAATGCAGCTTGAGGATTCAAAGCCAAAAATTCTAACCCAATATCTGTGCCTTTTCAGTAGTAGTTATTGTTGTTATTAGGTGCCATCAAATCGATTCCAACTCATAACGACCCTACGTACAACAGAACAAAACACTGCCCGGTCCTGTGCCATCCTCATGTGAAGATGGAAATTCCAGAACACTTACTTAATTGTGCTCACGAGGACCTGTACATAGATTTAAGAGTCAGTGGTTTGAACAGAACAAGGGGATACTGTGTGGTTTAAACTCAGGAAGATGTGCATCAGGGTTGTATCCTTTGACCATACCTATTCAGTCTGTGTGCTGAGCAATAATCTGAGAAGCTGCAAATAATCAGAGAAGTTGGACTATATGAAGAAGAATGAGACATCAGGATTGGAAGGAGACTCATTAACATACTGGGACATGCAGATGATACAACCTTTCTTGCTGAAAGCGAGAGGACTTAAAGCACTTACTGATGAAGATCAAAGACTACATCGTTCAGTATGGATTACACCTCAATATAAAGAAATTCTTTAGTAGTAGGAAATACAAATGTATGGATTATAACTATAGTGTATGACTGCATACTTGAAGTACCTTAAGAGGTAAAAAGCAAGTGCTGTAGGAATTCTACAGAGGTACCAAAAAGACCTATGAGGATATAGAATGACTGCTTTTACATATTTGAGCTTATTCCAAAGGAGCGAGCTCTTGTCCCAATCTAACGTATCTTGATACAGTCTCGTCAACTTGGTTAGGCACATAGGTCCCCAGTTACTTAATCAAGCACTAATCCAGATGTAGCTGTGAAGATATTTTATAGATGTGGTTAACATCTAAAGTCAGCCGACTTTAAGGACACTGATTGTATCATCTCAGTAAAGCGGGTGGACCTCATCTAATCAATGAAAGGAGCAATTTGAGATAAAACTTAGGTTTCCCAAAGAAGAAGAAATTCTCAAGACTCTAACACAGAATGCTGCCTGATTTCATGCCGCCTGGCCTGCCCTACAGATTTCAGACTTGACACCCCTCAAAATCCTCTGAGTCAATTCCTTAAAATCAATCTCAGTCTAAATCAATCTCTGTGTCTGTGCCTATGTCTGTATCCATATATCTCCTATTGGTTCTGTTCTGTGGTTGATCCTGACTCATACACCTGCTTTCGTGTCCTTGTGCCTTACAATACCCCTTTATTCATTTTTGCACCCCAGGTTAAAGAAGTTTGTAAAAGAGCGTGTAAAGCAACTGTTACAGAATCTGGGAGAGAAATGTTCATTAAATGTTAACAAGTGTCATTCATTGAATGTTCTGTGTCAAGGCATTACATAAATTATTTGATACTTACGATGAACTTCTGAGTTAGGTGATTTTATTAGTTTCCTAGGGCTGCTGTAAAAAGTACCACAAATTGAGTGGCTAAAAGTAAAATGTATTCCCTCACCATTCTGGAGGCAAGAAGTCTGAAATCAGGGTGTCAGAAGTGTTGATTCCTTCTGAGGGTGAATCTGTCCCATGCCTTTCTCCAGCTTTTCAGTGAGGGCCAGCAATTCTTGGCATTCCTTGGCTTGTAGATGAATTAGTTTAGTCTCTGCCCCCATCTTCACCTGCCTTTCTCCCTGTGTGTCTGTATCTCTTTTCAGAAGGATACCAGTCATATTAGGGTCCATCCTAATAACCTCCTGTAATGGATTGCACTGTGTCCCCCCAAAATATTTGTCAGCTTGGTTAGGCCATGTGTGGTTGTCCTCCATTTTGTGATTTTCCTGTGTGGTATAAGTCATAATCTCTGTCGTTAAAAAGGATTTGGGTGGGATTGTAACACCCTTACTAAGGTCACAGCCCTCATGCAGCGTAAAGGGAGTTTCCCTAGGGTATGGCCTACACCACTTTTCATCTTACAAGACATAAAAAGCAAGGGAATCAAGCAGAGAGTTGGGGACCTCATACCACCAAGAAAGATGCACTGGGAGCAGAGCATGTCCTTTGGACCCAGGGTTCCTGTGCAGAGAAGCTCCTAGTCCAGGGGAAGAGCGATGAGGAGGCCGACACAGAGCAAGCCTTCCCCTGGAGCTGACGCCCTGAATTTGGACTTTTAGCCTACTTTACTGTGAGGAATAAACTTCTCTTTATTAAAACCATCCACTTTTGGTATTTCTGTTATAGCAGCACTAGATGACCAAGACACCTCCTGTTACTTGATTATATCTGAAAAGACCCTATGTTCAAATAAGATCACCTTCACAGGTTAGGTCTGAAACCTATCTTTTTGGAGGACACAGTTCAACCCATAACAGTGATTCTATTTTCATTTTACACATGAAGTTTAAAGATTAAATGATTTGCCTAAGGTTGCACAGCTGGTAAGTGGCTGAATTAAACCCAGTCAAAACTCTTTTGTTGTAAGAAATTGAAACCTAATTCCAGTTAGTTCAAGCAACAAAAGAAAATGCATTGTTTCATGTAACTGGAAAGAACAGTGGTACAGCCTATCTTAGATGCGACTAGATCAGAAACTTAATTTTATCCTTACCTTCTCTCATTTTCTTTCATTTCAACTTCAATTTTGTCTCTTGGTCTCATTCTTTCCTACTGCTTATAGCTGCTGACAGCTGTGGGGTCATATCCTTTTAGCTTGTTTTACAAGCTGCCTTCAATTCGAAAGATTCTAGGGAAGAACTCTTTAGTTGGCTAGTTTTTTGATCACATGGACCAGTTGGTGTGACTATGGGTATATGGTCCTGTGATTAACTCAGTTTGGGTTATGTTTGTACCTCTGGGGGCTGGTGGACACTAAGATTGATAGTCTTACCAAAACCTCATAGAATGGGAGTTGAACTTCTTTTCAGAGGAGTGGGGTGGGTATCGTTAAAGGAAAGGAAATGGAAAGTGTGCACGAGAGACAAGAACAACATCTCTAGAGCCTTTATTCCTCCAGCCTAGGACATGGCCCTTCTGTGGTCTTACGGGTTATCTAAACCAGTGCTTCTCAATGTGTGCTCCCTGGACCAGCAGCGTGAGCATCATTTGGTAATTTGTTAGATAAAAACACAAATTTTCAGGCCCCATTCTAGACCTACTGAATTAGAAACCCTGAGGTAGGACTGGGGCCCATTAATCTGTTTTTACCAGCCTTCCAGGTGATTCTGATGCAGGCTAAAGTTTGGGAACCACTGATCTTTTTTTTTTTAAAGCCCTTTAGCACTCTGCCTAATGTCTTACACAGGGCAGACATTTAATAACTTTTTGTTGAATGAATAAATCAAATACGTCTCTGTTAAAAGGATTCCTGAATTTTGATAAACCAAATTTTCAGTTTTAGATCATAAAATGTCAGAATTGGAAAGATCCTTAGAAATCACCTAGTCCGAGCCCTTTGTCTTTTCTTCCCTAACTGAAAATAGATTTTTAAATGATTTGCCCAAGAATATACACCCGGTAAGTGCCGAGAGCCCTCTCTTGTGAATAGATCCTGTCTTTTGTATAACATGCCGTATGCGTGTCTTGGGTTGTCCATAGACTTAACGCTGGGATTCTATAAAATAAGGCCCGTGGTAGCCCCCCATCAACCTCAAGTAAATAGTAGATTAGCTGAATTAATACCTTCGGAACATCCAATAATTCCTTGGGAAATTTATGCGAATCATTAGGGTACTTTTAAAAGTCAGTGTCTACAGAGCCTTGAGATTCTGTTGTATTCTGTGAAGAGTCTTGTTGTAATGCTGAAAAGTAATGCTTTGAAATAAACCATATTCTAGCTCTCACATTTTCCTTGTTTTATTACTCTACTGCTGCTGCAGCATGTGTGTGTTTCAGAATTCAGATTGAATGATGCAATATTCCTGAGTTATATTTCTAATCCTGGAATTTTGAGAGGGTGCTGCCGTGATTAAGCACTCTGCCGCTAACCAAAAGGAGTAGAAAAATGTGGCAGTCTGCTTCCATAAAGATTACAGCCTTGGAAACCCTATGGGGCAGTTCAGGATTGACTCAACAGCAATGGGTTTGGTTTTTTCGGGTTACTCTTCGGATGTGGAAAGTAGATCAGAGAGGAAAAGGATGCTTTGAAGTTTTGTGGATAAAATGCCAGGGTTTTGAAAGTGCAAAGGAAAGGTAAGAGGGTGATAGCAGTGTTAAAGTAATTTTTGTCACCAGTGTCTCAATTAACAAAACTAGAATGACATCACCATGTTTGTCCCCTTTATAGAATACAGCTATAGTTTTAGAGTTTGTATTGAAGAAAAAATACCTCTGAACGCTTCTGTGACCCCAGCTATTAGGTAACAACACTTCCTGTTTTTTTTACTGAAAAGGCAACACATGGACTTCCATTTTTGGTAAGATAGAGTAGACATTCTTTTACATGTTCCTCCTGTTAAGTAAAACTAAAAGCTCTGGAAGTTTTGTATGAAATAAACATAAGAAAACTCTGAACGGTAGAGAGGAGGAAGCAGACTGGCTAGAGACCTTGGAACTAGAGGAACAACCCACAGTGGTTTTTCTGGGTTTTCTTTTTTCTTCATTTATCCCAGACTTGGAGCTGAAGAAGCTAGCAACCCGGAAATACCAATGAATACAAACACAAAAAGCTCCCAAAAAAGCCTGCTTTCTCTGACTGGAGGACCAGGAAAGGGGCAGCCTAGCAAGACCGAAAACTTTTGGATAATAACTGGTCTATGCCAGCCAAACACTACAAAAAAGCTGTGGCCACACGCATACCTGCAAAGGCCCGTGGGGTGCTTAAACCTCCATCCTTGAGATGCCATGTCTGTATCAAGTTCAAATTTGTAAATAGGTGAAATTTATTTTTGGCATTAGCCACCTCGGCATTCCCCCTCTGAACTCTTCTGCATTACCTCTTCTTGGCAAGAAAATTAACTGATAATATATCTTGATGTTATAGCTAATAAGCGCTCCATCATTGTTATTTATTACAATGTGCGGCACAGTCCTGAGCACAACCTTATGGATCAGGTACATTCATCTCCCGATTTTAGATAAAGAGGTAAAGCATAGTTTGACCAAGTCACACACGGTAAGATGTAGAGGCAGGATTTCATCCTAGGATTCCCTGGGTGGTGCAAACAGTAACGTGCTCACTGCTAACTGAAAAGTTGGCGGTTAGCTGTACCCAGAGGTACCTCAGAAGAAAGGCCTGGTGCTCTACTGCAGAAAAATCAGACACTGAAAACCCTACGGAGCACAGATCTACTCTGACACAGATGAGGTTGCCATGAGTCAGAACTGACTTCGTGGCAACTGTTTTTTCTATCTAAGTGTGGAGCCTTTCCTCATGACTACCGTGCTATACTGTTTCTCACTGTTCCTGTAGTTCCCAAAATCTGTGTTAAGACATCCCAGGGTGCCACAGTGAACTCTGTGTGCCGCAGGATGTTTTTGATTTTGGAGGGAAACACAGCGACATCTCTTGAACACTGCACAGACTATTAGGTCAGGGTGGTTCAACATTTCAACATTAAATTATACTCCATTCTTTTCGATGACATATCTTTGCAAAGCTTGGTTTTAAGCGGCTGCTGTGATGAAAAGCACGTAAGTACCGATGTGGAACAGGAAACGAAGGTAATTTCGAGGTTTGAGAGATTGTGCAGTGCTCAACAGGTGCGCACATCCCATTAGTAAATAATAGTGGTTATATAAGAATGACAAAAAAATTTTTTTCAATTTATTTGTACTTCTTCAGATGGCTGTTCTTAGAATGTAGATGTTTATGTTTGGGAACCTTTGCAAGTACACTTCTGCAGGTGTAGAGAAAAGAATGTAGACTTTCGCATGAGGAAGGCTGATGTAATTAATACCTGTTATTGTTACCATATCGATGCTAAGGTGTTAGGGATTTCATAGTTCTCACAGGAGTATTCGATTTGAATTGGTCTTGGAAAGAGTTATAACAACCCAAGGAATGCTTCCCAACAGATGTAAATATGATAGCATGTGACCAATAGAGATATTTAGATATTATTCTGGTGTTTCTAAAATAATATCATATAGGTAGGAGTCTTAAAATGATAACTTGGATAAGATGTATTCCTGAATTATCTCTGGTCTGATAAAAATAATACTTACAGGTTTACTGTGAAAATTAGATGAGTAAACCTAAAGGATAGTGGCTAACACGTAGCAATCATTCAGTAAATGTTAGATATTGTCAGTATTTATTATCATATTTTAAATAATTTATTTTTTGTTGAGAATATGCACAGCAAAAACATATACCGATTCAAGTTTCAACATGCACATTTCAGTGACATTGGTTACATTCTTCGAGTTGCACAACCATTCTCACCCTCCTTTTCTGAGTTGTTCCTTCCCCAATAACATAAACTCACTGCCGTCTTAAGTTTTCTGTGTAATCTTTTGAATTGCTGTTGTCAGTTTGATCCCATATAAACCAAAAAAACCCACTGCTGTCGAGTCAGTTCCGATTCATTGAGACCCCGTTGGGTTTTCAAGGCTGTAAATCTCTACAGAAGCTTACTGCCACATCTTTCTCCCAAGGAGCCGCTCGTGGTTTTGAACCTATGATGGCTTTAACTACTGAGCCCCCAGGTCTCCTTTTGAGCCCATATAGATAGATCTTAGAAAGCATAATGCTCAAGGCAGACATTCTTTACTAGTTAATCTAAACTATTGGCTGGTTTTAAGAAGATTTCAGGGGGTATTTTTGGTTTAAGGTTTAAAGATTATCTCAGGGCAATAGTCCTGGGGGTTCATCCAGCCTCCATGGCTCTCATGGATTCCATGAGAATTTGAAATTCTGTTCTGCATTTTCACTGTTTTGATCAGAATTTTTCTGTAGAATCTTTGATCAAAATGTTCAGTAATGGTAGCTGGCACCATCCAGTTCTTCTGGTCTGATGGCAAAGGAGGTAGTTGTTCATGGAGGCAATTAGCCACACATTTCATTTCCTCCTCCTACTCCTGACTCCACTTTTTCCTCTGTTGCTCCAGGTGAATAGAGACAAACTGTGCCTCAGACGCCCACTTGCAAGCTTTTAAGACCCCAAGCACTATGCAGTGAGCTAGGAGGTAGAACAGAAGCATGAAACATGTTATTAGGCCAATTAATTGGGATGTGCAACCCTACCCTTCATCAGGGCAATTTCTCCATCACCGTAAACCCGAAACTCAGTACTCCATAATAATGATTATTGTCTGTTGTTATCATAGTCATCACCACCATCATCACCATCATCTCTGAAGGGCGAATATGCTGCTAGCACACTAGAGTTCTTAACCCATCATAAAACATAGATAAAATTGTTTTAGGTTTTTGACAGGCTAAAGGATCTGGCATTCTGGAGTGAGCTGGTTCTGGATGCATAGTACCTTTTCAGGTCCATACTGAACTGTCTTGAACCCTGGAGGGATTCACTTGGGAATTCTTGGAACCAGGATTTTACCCAAGACTGATCATTTCCTAAACTCTCTTTACAAAAAAACTCTGTTTAGGCCCTAGTTATATTTATTTGAAACAGCCACTAGGAAAACTTGGGGGGCAAATTGAATTTTCCTTTCATTTATCTGATGGATTTAGGTTATGCTTGTGTGTTCTCTATCCTTTTTGACATAAAGTTATTATACTTAGTCCATCAAGTCTTTTAATGGGAAAATCACTTCTAAATAACATTTGTAAAATAGCACTTTACATCTATATGGTCTTGTCAGTGTAGAAAATGCTTTACTATCTGCCATTTTCATTATCATGGTATTCTCTGAGGGCTTGACAGGGCAGATGCTATCCTATTTTCATGGCAGAAGAAATTGAGATCAGAAAGGTACGTACGCGACTCGTCTGAGACCACACAGCCAGGTTGACAGATCCATGCCTAGAATCCCAAATCTTTTACTTTCCAGTTTACTGCTCTGTTTATGATTCTGTGCTCTGGAACCTCTTGCCTCACAGCCTAGAATGGGGACCAGAACATGGGACTGCTCAGAACTCCTGAGATCAACTCTAGGTCCCATCTTTTGACCTTTGGGAAAATGATTGAATTTCTCGTTCTTCATTTCCTCATTTATTAAATTAGATAATAACACTACTGTAATTTTCTGTGGGGTTATATAGTAAATGTTAGAACCAGGATTCAAATCCAGGTTATCTGGTTCCAGGCTCTATGCTCTTTAACCACCAGCCATACTGCCTCTTTCCATCATAAAGGGGTAAAGCAAAATCTAAGAAACTCAGGATTGTATAGGAAACTAGATGTAGAATGGGATGTAATGACCATGTTAGCTGTCACTCCAATGCTAGCTGAAGCTTCTGAAGTAACTCAAGGCTTCAAAGCCCAGGAGAATGGTGTTATGCTGAATGTTTACTGATTAAGTGACCTGTAGTCATTCAAGATGTAGATGCAAAGTTAGCAAAATGCTGGGAAGTTTAAAAACATCTTTGTCCTAAAGTGTTTTTAACTGTCAGAAAATTTTACTTTTTTTCTTACAGCACTGGGAGGTATTCAAAAAAGTAACGGAAGTCTTTATTCTCGTTCCTGCACTTCTTGGTCTCAAAGGGAATTTAGAAATGACTTTGGCCTCCAGATTGTCCACTGCAGTAAGTTTTTTACCCCCTGGAAGTATGTATATTACTTACGCTGTTTCTGTCTACTAAGGAGAGCTTGTACCAGGAAAAAGTTTTTTCCCAGTTATTGCTAAGTTTCTGGATCACTCGGGGCTGTGCTAGGTAGTTATGTCTGATATAACCTGATAATCAGATTAGAGTTTCTAATCTGAGAAGTATATGTTCTCCTTTATCCTGAGAAGTAGTAGTATACTTTGCCTCCTTTTATGTCAGAATATTCTGGCAATGACCGTCAGTGTTTAAGACATGGGGTAAGTCAGGTATTGAGATTTTTCATGGTTGGATGGTTGGTTGATCGGTGTTTAAGCTTTTTGTGATGTAAAATAACATCTGCTTATAATAAAACCTAAAAATGGGTTAAATACATATATAGAAAAAAATTATAAACTTCCTCCAATTCTCCACCTAGAGATAACCACTATTAACATTTTGGTGTAGATCCTTCTATACCTGGAATCTATACTTATATATAGTTAGGTATATCATAACGTATATTGTTGTTGTTGTTAGCTGCTGCTGACTCTGACTCATGAAGACTTTGTGTACAACAGAGCGAAACATTGCCTGGTCCTTACACTGTCCTCACAGTCACCACTGTGTTGGAGTCCATTGTTCTGGCTGTTGTGTCGGTCCATCTCACCGAAGGTCTCCCACACCTGCACTGGCCCTTTGCTTCACCAAACATGACGTCCTCCTCTTGCTATTGACTGATCCCTTCTGATGACATGTCTGAGGCAATTGAATCAGACAATGTTCTGTTTTAATCCGTAAGGCTTTCATTGACTAATTGTCACAAGTAGATCACCAGGCCTTTCTTCCTAGTCTGTGTTAGACTGGAAGCTTCACTGAAGCTTGCCCACCTTGGAGGACCGTGTTGATATTTGAAACACTAGCAGTACAGCATCCAGTACCATAGCAACATGCAAACCACCAGAGTGTAGACAGGTGGTGGTATAATGTATGTTTTACTGATTTTTTTTCCAGGTGCCATCTTTTCCCAATGGTCTGCACTTGCATTATGTTATAAGAACTGATAGATTACCTAGCTAGAATGCAATTGGAAAGGCTTTTTGGCAGAAGAGGAGAATAAAAAAGAGGTCTTGAAAAACAAAAGCAGCAACATTTGAGGGAAAAGAAGATTATTAGAATGGAAGTTAAAATGTGGTTTTCATTTCATTTTGTTGGAAAATGAACTTTATTCTTATAAATAGAGTTAAGCATACAAACATTTAAGCAGCTTGATAGCTTTGCCAGGAAAACTAAAATTTTGGCTAGCCCAACCTCAGAATATTTTTAATAGCAACATTCTTGAGCATTATCTGGCATTTGTTTAGACCCAAATAATAGATTAAATGTGCCCATCCATTTTGAGAAGAAGCCCTGGTGGCACAGTGGTTAAGTGCGTGGGTGCTAACTGAAAGCTCAGCAGTTCGAACCTACCAACGGCTCCACGAGAGAAAAATATGGCAGTCAGCTTCCGTAAAGATTATGGCCTTGGAGACTGTGGGGTAGCTCTACTCTGTCCTATAGGGTTGTTGTGAGTTGGAATTGACTCGATGGCAGTAGGTTTGGTTTTAGGTTATCCATTTTGAAATAGGCCATAATGAAGGCATTCTGGTTAAAAGGAATATGCTGTAAATGAAATTCTTTGTTTAATTTGACCAGATGTTTCAGTATTAAAATTGAATAAACCCACTAAAAAAATCCACTGCCGTCGAGTCAATTCCTACTCATAGTGACCCTATAGGACAGAGTAGAGCTGCCCCATAGTTTCCAAGGAGCACCTGGCAGATTTGAACTGCCAGCCTCTTGGTTAGCAGCTGTAGCACTTAACCACTACGCCACCAGGGTTTCCAAAACTGAATAAAGGTGAATTTAATCTTAATCTTTTTTGTGACATTGTGTTTTGTATTAGATATTTTCCTCAAATGTCTGTTTGTATTTAGTTGTCTGTTCATATTTAAATGTGTGAACAACAAAGTTGATTAGCAGTTCTGAGCGATCTGAGAGTGTCCCAAGCAATGCAAAGGCCCAGAGGCAGGACTCTGCTTGATGTGTTAGCTTAGTGGTTCTCAGAGTGTGGTCTCCTGACTAGCAGCATCCCCATCACCTGGGAACTTAGGATGCAAATTCTCAGGCCCCACTTCAGAGCTACTGAATCAGAAACTGAGGGTATGGCTCAGCAATCTGTATTATAACAGACTTTCCAGATGATTCTAACATACATTAAGTTTGACAGTCACTGTGTTAGATGAATGTTATGGAGATCAACAGGACTGGGACGGGGTAGGGGGGTGGAAATCACATGATTTTGGCTGTTGTGAGAGGGGAAGCCATGGGAAGGCTGCGAACAGAGGGGTGATATGATCTGATGGATATTTTTAACTGATTATTTTGACTGTTTTACTGAGTCAGGGCTAGAGGGGGCCAAGGACTGGAAGCAAGGAGCCCAGTTGAAAGTCTATTGTAATAGTACAGCCTAGAGATGATGCTGGCTTGGCTCAGGGAGGTAGCCATTGATGTAGTAAGAGGTAGTTGTGTTCTGGAACTAGTTTTAAGATAGAGCAGACAGAATTGGCTCGTGGATTAGATGAAATTAATGACTAGGAGTAGTCACGCAAATCTCTCTGAACCTGTGAGGGATTAAGATTTTCCTGTCCCCCTTTCCACTTTTTCATTCTTCCTCTTATTGTCTCTCAAATGTTTAGTACCTCACTATTTACAAGGCGGAGACTGGGGTGGCGTAGTGGTTAAGAGCTATGGCTGCTAACCAAAAGGTTGGCAGTTTGAATCCACCAAGTGCTCCTTGGAAACTCTAAGGGCAGTTCTACTCTGCTCTGTAGGGTCGCTGTGAGTCGGAATCGGCTCGATGGCAATGGGTTTGGTTTTTGGCTTATGTACAAGGCAGTCTTTAGATGGCTTCCTGTTCCTCACAGTTTTAAGGTGTTCTTAGTTTATATTATGGCTTTCATCTTAATGTTATCTGAATTTTAAAGTCATTTACGTTGTAGAATCCACATTTAGGCAAAAGCTGAGATTATTTCTTTTTCTAATTGCCAATTTTAAGAATTCACTGATTAAATAAAATTTCTAATAATACCAGTACTACTAAAGAACAAAGAAGAAAATGAAAACCATCCATAAACCAGTCACATAATGGTTAACTTTCTGATTGGTTGATTAATTGACTTAATTGTTTTATCATGGTAAAAATATTTATAACAAAACATTTGCCAGTTCAATATTTTTTACATGTGCAATTCACTTACACTGGTTATATTCACCATGTTGTGCAATCACCACCGCTGTTTGTTTCCAAATCGTTTCACCACACCATTAACGGAAATTCAGTATCCCCTAAGCCAAGACTCCCCTTTTCCCCCACCCTCCAATCCCTGATGGCCACTAATAAACTATGATCTCTATACATTTGCCTATTTCACATAAACGGGATCATACAATATTTGTCCTTTTGTGACTGACTGATTTCGCCCATCATAATATTTTCAAGGACTGTCCATGTTGTTGCATGTATCAGGACTTCATTTCTCTTTATGGCAGCGTAATATTCCGTTGTATGTATGTATCACATTTTTTAAAAATTTTTTATTGTGCTTTAAGTGAAAGTTTACAAATCAAGTCAATCTCTCACACAAAAACTTACATACACCTTGCTACATGCTCCCAGTTGCTCTCCCCCAATGAGACAGCCCACTCCCTCCCTCCACCCTCTCTTTTCGTGTCCGTTTTGCCAGCTTCTAACCCCCTCTACCCTCTCATCTCCCCTCCAGGCAGGAGATGCCAACATAGTCTCAAGCGTCCACCTGATCCAAGAAGCTCACCCCTCACCAGCGTCCCTCTGCATCCCATTGTCCAGTCCAATCCCTGTCTGAAGAGTTGGCTTCGGGAATGATTCCTGTCCTGGGCCAACAGAAGGTCTGAGGGGCCATGACCACCGGGGTCCTTCTAATCTCAGTCAGACCATTAAGTCTGGTCTTTTTATGAGAATTTGGGGTCTGCATCCCACTGCTGTCCTGCTCCCTCAGGGGTTCTCTGTTGTGTTCCCTGTCAGGGCAGTCATCAGTTGTAGCTGGGCACCATCTAGTTCTTCTGGTCTCAGGCTGATGTAGTCTCTGGTTTATGTGGTCCTTTCTGTCTCTTGGGCTCATAGTTACCTTGTGTCCTTGGTGTTCTTCATTCTTCTTTGGTCCAGGTGTGTTGAGACCAATTGATGCATCTTAGATGGCCGCTTGCTAGCGTTTAAGACCCTACATGCCCTTCTCCAAAGTGGGATGCAGAATGTTTTCTAATAGATTTTATTATGCCAATTGACTTAGATGTCCCCTGAAACATGGTCCCCAAACCCCCGCCCCCTGCTACACTGGCCTTTGAAGCATTCAGTTTATTCAGGAAACTTCTTTGCTTTTGGTTTAGTCCAGTTGTGCCGACCTCGCCTGTATTGCGTGTTGTGTTTCCCATCACCTAAAGTATTGACTACTATCTAATTAGTGAATACCCCTCTCCCACCCACCCTCCCCCCACTTCTTGTATCCGTCAAAGAATATTTTCTTCTCCTTTTAAACTATTTCTCGAGTTCTTATAATAATGGTCTTATACAATTTGTCCTTTTGGAACTGACTGATTTCACTCAGCATAATGCCTTCCAGATTCCTCCATGTTATGAAATGTTTCACAGATTCCTCACTGTTCTTTATCAATGCATAGTATTCCATTGTGTGAATATACCATAATTTATTCATCCATTTATCCATTGATGGGCACCTTGGTTGCTTCCATCTTTTTGCTATTGTAAACAGTGCTGCAGTGAACATGGGTGTGCGTGTATCTGTACGTGTAAAGGCTCTTATTTCTCTAGAATATATTCCAAGGAGTGGGATTGCTGGATTGTGTGGTAGTTCTATTTCTAGCTTTTTAAGGAAGCACCAAATCGATCTCCAAAGTGGTTGTACCATTTTACATTCCCACCAGCAGTTTATAAGTGTTGCAATGTCTCGACAGCCTCTTCAACATTTATTATTTTGTGTTTTTTTGATTAATGCCAGCCTTATTGGAGTGAGATGGAATCTCATTGTAATTTTGATTTGTATTTCTCTAATGGCTAATGATTGTGAGCATTTCCTCATGTATCTGTTAGCTACCTGAATGTCTTCTTTAGTGAATTGTCTGTTCATATCTTTTGCCCATTTTTTAATTGAGTTATTTGTCTTTTTACAGTTGAGTTTTTGCAGTATCATGTAGATTTTAGAGATCAGGTGGTGGTCAGAAATGTTATAGCTAGAAACTTTTTCCCAGTCTGTAGGTAATCTTTTTACTCTTTTGGTGAAGTCTTTGGATGAGCATAGGTGTTTGATTTTTAGGAGCTCCCAGTTATCAGTTTTTCTTGTGCGTTGTTAGTAATGTTTTATATACTGTTTATGCCATGTATTAGGGTTCCTGATGTTGTCCCTATTTTTTCTTCCATGGTCTTTATCGTTTTAGATTTTATATTTAGGTCTTTGATCCATTTTGAGTTCATTTTTGTGCATGGTGTGAGGTACGGGTCTTGTTTCATTTTTTTGCAGATGGATATCCAGTTATGCCAGCAACATTTGTTAAAAAGACTGTCTTTTCCCCATTTAACTGCCTTGGGGCCTTTGTCGAATATCAGCTGCTCATATGTGGATGGATTTATGTCTAGATTCTCAATTCTGTTCCATTAGTCTATGTATGTGTTGTTGTATCAGTACTAGGCTTTTTTGACTATTGTGGCGGTATAATAGGTTCTAAAATCAGGTAGAGTAAGGCCTCCCACTTTGTTCTTCTTTTTCAGTAATGCTTTACTTATTCAGGGCCTCTTTCCCTTCCAGTGTGTGTATCACATTTTGTTTGTCCATTTATCTGTTGATGGGCATTGAGATAGTTTTTATCTTTTGGCTCTTGTGAGTAGTGCTACAGTGAACATTGGTGTATGGTTTATTTTTATATACTCATTTTTTGATGTATGTATTTAATACTTAATTTTTTTGATGACTGACACTTTAATGGAGCTTTTCACCACCCTTATTCCAAGTATTTATTTACATACTAAACTTACGTTTGTTTTTCCTAATATCAAGTATAGTAGTTATATTTATAAATCTATAATTTTAAGCTCATCCAAACCCACTTACTACCTTTAGCCCCAATAAATCTTAAATCCTACCTCAAATGCTTCAGGGTCCATATAAGTAGCATACATTTGTGAAGAGGAAGGAAGTGAGAATTATAAAAGCAGGAGACCCAGGACTCCACCTAAAGGCATTCAGATTAAAACATTTTAAAACCACCACGTGGCCAAACATAACACACCTTCAATCTCTGGCCACCTGAGCTCTACTCTTGCCCGAAAACTATCTAGTGCCTTGCAAAAATGTTGGTCTTTTTTTCTAATACTTTAAAATATGCAGCATTTACATAATATAGCAAGTCTTCATCAGATCATGCCCTGTTATACTTTGTTACCTTCCAAGCTCTTGGTTTTCTCTAGCTGAGCACCATCAAATCAACTACTCTAGTAAAGTAGGCCTAGCAAAGGCCTTCGTAGTGCATTGGTTAAGAGCTCGGCTGTTGACCAAAAGGTCGGCAGTTTGAATCTACCAGCTGCTCCCTGGAAACCCTATGGGGCTGTTGTACTCTGTCCTACAGGGTTGCTATGAGTCGGAATCTACTCGACGGCAACGAGTTTGGTTTGTTTTGGATTAGCAGAGGCCTTTAGACAGGACACTCTAGCTTTTCCCTCTATTTCTGAAAAAATCCTAGGCCATTGGACAGTAGGGTGGGTCAGCCGCCCTACTGGTGCAGTTTTATAAGAAGGAGGCAAGAAAGGTCATTTTTTCTGTTTCTCCCGCTCACCCCTATGCATGCTCATATCATATGTATTTTTTCTAACTAGGTAAACACTGGTCAACATTTTTCTTAAAATTTTTTTATTCTTATTTCTAAAAGTCTTCGTAAAAAGTTATTATATGTGAGTTTATTTTTTATTTACTTTACATCAAACATTGTTTTAATTTGCTCTTATTTATCTTCTACTAAAAGGTATACAGATTCAGACACTTCTAGATCTTCATCGTTCATAAAACAAATTAATTGAATTAGTTGAATTAAATGATTAGTCTAAGGTTGCTCTGTCAGTCTGCGTTAGTTTATCAGGAAAACAGAGCCACTATATGTAGTGTGGGAACCCTGGTGGTGTAGTGGTTAAGTGCTACAGCTGCTAACCAAAAGGTCGGCGGTTCGAATCTACCAGGTGTTCCTTGGAAAGTCTATGGGGCAGGTCTACTCTGTGCTACAGAGTCGCTATGAGTTGGAAGTGACTCAGTGGCAACGAGTTTTTTTTGTACGTAGTGTAGCAATAAGTAATTAAAGAATAATAGAGGAATCTGAGCTTACACAAATGTGGGAGAAGTCGGGGAAGCAAAGATCAGTGGTGGGAAGATCAGAGACAGCCTGCAGCGCTGGAGCAGGGGAAGAAAGCCACGCATTGCAGTACAGAGATCCGGACCCTGTGTCTGTCCACCCAGACCTTCCAAAGATATTGACCTCTGCCTCACTTCTGCTGTTCAGATATTGCCCAGGTTCTTCTCACTAGCAAACTGTAACCCGAAATTATCTAGGGAAGGAAATTTTGAAGCATATTAACTCTAGGCCCTAGAAGGAAATGGTAGTGATGCCAAGTTAATGATCTAGCATAATTGCATACCAGATGTGTAGCGCTCATTGATGCTGCCACTCCCACCTCTCTTGATCTTTTCCTAGACCCTAAATGTATATATAAGGAGCCCTGGTGGCACAACAGTTAAGCTCTCGGCTACTAACCAAAAGGTTGGTGGTTCAAACCTGCCCAGCTGTTTCACGGGAGAAAAACCTGGCGATCTGCTCCCATAAAGATTAAAAAAAAAAAAAAAGATTACAGCCTAGGAAATCCAGTGGGCGCAGTTTGACCCTGTCACATGGGGTCTGTATGAGTCGAAAGTCAACTTGACAGTAGAGAACTACAAAATGTATGTATGTCTCCATTGATCACTAAGAAATCCTGGAGCCTCGGCATCTTCTCCTTTTTTCCTGAAATCATTTTAGATTGCTTCCCATAGCTATAGACATTTTTCTTAAAGTTATTGAAAAATAACACTAATTTCTCTCATACCTATTTCTTGAACTCTAAGCCGGAGTTACATTCACTATTTAAACGTTGCTTGAACCTTGCTGTTCACTTGAGGAATGACCCAGGTTACTAGGGCAACACATTGAATTTCCTCAGTAATTTAGATTCCCAGACTTAGAAAAGAAATATACAAATAAAGACAGCGTGAATAATAATTCTGAAACGCTGAGAAATCCCAGTATTTGCATTTGCCGGATATTTGAGACTAAAGTCCAGAGCGAGATTACAGAATAGAGTGTTTTCCAAATTGACTGATAGAAGAAATGTTGCTGTTAGTACTTAGCCTGCCAGTCTGAAGCCGTAGGTGAAACTACCCATACATGTCATTGTTGCGGTGTTGTATACCATCAAGTCAATTCTGACTCATAGCGACCCCATGTGACAGAGTAGAACTGCCCCACAGGGTTTCCTAGACTGTAATCTTTACGGAGTGGATCACCAAGTCTTTCCCCTTCAGAGTGGCTGGTGGGTTCAAACCACTGACTTTTTGGCTAGCAGCCGAGTACTTAACCATTGAGCCAATCCTTACATTTTTCAAACTCTATTCATTCACCTATATATATATATATTTTACATTTGAAAATCTTCATGACCAAGCATACCATGAATAATTAAAACCCAGTTCAGTATAGTATTTTTTAATAATGATTTGTTCATTGCTTTCCAAAATGACTGCATTAGAAAAACTTGCCAGATTTTGACATACATTTTTTGAATCCTAAGTGATTGAGAAGTACGATTGAGCTTACAGAGCAGTTGGAGAGCGTTCTTCCACTTTGCAGAAGGGTGTATAAATTTTAATAGTGAGGTAGAACAAAATTCATATGCGAACTGAATGAATTTTTTTATTGCTAACGAGCGTGCATTGAGATTATCTAGGCTCTGTGTAATCAGTTTTAATCCTGACTCAAATATAAATTATGTACATGTGAATTATTTGTTTAGATCTGGTTTTATTTGTCAGTAATTCATCAGATTACATTAGTTTCATGATGTAGAATTAAATGCTAGCAGCTTAATATTATGTGATTATTTATATTGATCCTCAGAACATAAAACTTGGCATATGAGAATGACATCTGGTATTGATAGTTGTAAAATAACACCAGTGGGCAGGTGAAGAGCACCAGCTGGTCCATTAGCTCTTGTGAGCTACTTAATTAAGTAAAAAACAAACAAAAAACAGCTTTTTTCCTAAACATCTCAGAGAAACTGAATGTTAGCTGCGTGACCGTGGATGTTTTTAAAAGTACAGTGTGAGCTTATTGGATTTACTAAAGAATTATCTTTGACTTTAAGACTTCATGTGGTGTTTAAACAGAGCAGACAACATATAGATTACACAGTGATATATGAAAATATGCTCATTAACAGGTAAATGTTGGGAAGATGGATTCACCCATTGAAAAGTGGAACCTAATAATTGGCAACTTGGCCTTAAAGCAGGTAAGTGATATACGTGTTGTTTACAGATCTTGTGTTTACATATTTTTTGTTACCCATAAGAATGCAGTAACTTTTATTACTCTTAAGCCTACCATTTATTTTAAGGACACCAAAAAAATAATTTAGGACCTTGAAAAAGCGATGGAATAAACAGACACCCATGACCTGGCCAAGTTACTTATTCTCTAGGCACTGATCAGGTTCTTCCTAATTTGAAAAAGATATAATATGCAAGACATAGAAAAATAGATAAAGCATTTTCTATCATAAATGTATAAGAGAGCTAGAATTTGCATACAAATAAATATTTAGCACTTCATTGCTTAGGTGCTATTTTTCTAATTCAGTTTTTTTAAGGGAAACCATCTGTTTATTTAAACTGAGCTATTTTAAATATATTATGGTCAGATGTTTGTTTAAGCTAAGTATTTCTTAATTTGTTCATGTCATTAGCATTAATATAAGTGAACACATTAAATTGTCAATTATATATGCACTAGCTCTGGATTGTAGACTATCTAGACCTCTTTCTGATCTCCTGTGAATATCTCTTCCTCTTCTTCCCAGATCCTTTTCCACACCCCAAAACACAAGACTGCAGGTACCCCTCGTAACTCTTTAGCTAGTGTGTACTTTAGATGAACGTTTATAGAACAAACTAGCTTCTCATTAAACAGTATGCATATTGTTTTGTGACATTGGTTGCCAACCCCACGACATGTCAACACTCTCCCCTTCCCGACCTTGGGTTCCCTATAACCAGCTTTACTGTCCCCTCCTGCCTTCTCATCCTTGCCCCTGGGCTGGTGTGCCCATTTAGTCTTGTTTTGTTTTATGGGCCTGTCTAATCTTTGGCTGAAGTGTGAACCTCATGAATGACTTCATTACTGAGCTAAAAGGGTGTCCGGGGGCCATACTCTTGGGGTTTCTCCAGTCTCTATCAGACCAGTAAGTCTGGTCTTTTTTTTTTTTTGGAGATGCACATTAATTTTAATGTTAGCTCATTGATGACATAATGTTGAGAATATGGTTGCAGGAAAGACAACTTTATGTAATATATTTCAAAGACAAAGAAACAAGGGAATTTTTGAAATATGGGCTGTTTTTAAATATTTGTGCACTGCTTCTAAGATCTCAGGGTTGGAAATAAGAAAACTGCATAGATCTACCCACAGATCTAACATTAAACCAAAAAAAAAACCAAACCCAGTGCCGTAGAGTTGATTCCGACTCATAGCGACCCTATAGGACAGAGTAGAACTACCCTATAGACTTTCCAAGACTGACCCTTTGGTTAGCAGCCATAGCACTTAACCACTGCGCCACCAGGGTTTCCAATCTAACATTAATGTGCTGTATAACCTTTGTTAATTTTCTTAACCTTTCTGGGCTTCACTTTCTTCTTTTAAATGACAGCATTACAGTAGAGATGTCTATGGTCCTGTTCAACTTGAAATCGCAGGAGTATATGCAGGGGTAATACTCAAAATATTTAACAACCGGTCAGTCTCTATGAGTTGGAATCAATCCAACGTCAACAAGTTTGATTTGGTTTTTTAAGGTACTATAAATAAATAAATAAATAAAACTTTGACAGTGTATTTCATTTTATTCTTTAAATACCCTACACTCTTACCAAGTAATATGAATTGTAGTGCAAATTATTCATCAAGTCATTCTACTAATTTCTACCTCAGCTTTTACTCTTAGTCTCTACTCTTCCCTGCTTATCCTCTCTTCCTGCAACTGTTGGTCAGGTTGGGAGCCAGAGTGAGATGGCTGGCGATTTGCTGATCCTAGTTACCTTAGCCAGAAACCGTACCTTTGTCTGCCTCACTCTACCAAGGATGTATGAGAAACAGGGAATCCCACACAGGCCAATCAGGAAACAATTGGTGCCAGCCAGTGAGGTAGCAAGTGGTTGGAGGCAAATTACCAATGAACAAAGGCAGAAGGGAAGAGAAAAGGAGGGGTGTGTGTGTGTGTGTGTGTGTGTGTGTGTGTGTGTGTGTATGAGGGGGTGTTCTCGTTCAGGCTTCATCTACTAAAGCTCGTGAAGGAGTAGATGAGCATGGGGAGGAGGAATGAGATGGGCTGGCCTAAGGCTCTTCTGCCTGGAGACTGGCTATGGAAGGTAGAGGTGGGAAAAGATGGAAAGGACAGAGGGGGCTCAGTCTTGTCTTTGCTGGGATGTGTTCCTTTGGCTATTAAATGGTCCCAGACAGATTCCCTCATACAGATCTCTTCTAATGGTGCTTACGGCTTGAATCTCAGCTCTGAAACTATGGATATCATCAACAGGAACTGTAGTGAAAGGCGAGGGGCGGGAATCCAGGATACCTGGACGGTATGACAGGATCAGACTACTTCAGGGGTTCTTTACCAAGAGTCTTGCATTCCAGTACATGAATTGGCTCCAGAGAGTCTGTGAGCACCCAGAAATTTGACTCAAAATATTGAGCACCTCTGTGTTTTCCTGGAAACCCTGGTGACGTAATGGTTAAGTGCTATGGCTGCTAACCAAAAGGTTCGGAATTCAGATCTACCAGGTGCTCCTTGGAAACTCTATGGGGCAATTCTACTCTGTCTTATGGGGTCACTATGAATCAGAATCTACTCGATGGCAATGGGTTTGGGTGTGTTTTCCTTGAGAAAAGGATCTATATTCTATAAAGTTCTCACCAGATTCTCAAAGAGGTCCATGATACAAACACAGTTTAGAACTGTCCCTTAGAGTTTGTTTTACTTCGAACATTCTACTAATCTGGTTCAAAGAGTTCACTGTCAGTGTTACTGTTTTTTAGTTAAATGTTTTTTGAGTGTTTATTTGTGGTAGCACTGTGGGAAGCCCTTTTATACTGTCTAATTCTTTGACATCTCAAAATGACCCTTTCAAGCTTGATATTGTTATTGTCACCCTTACAGATGAGAAACTGAAGTTTTTATAGCATTTATCACGTTGGTGATTATTGGTGAGATCATTTTTTAAAATTTCTCCCACTGACCAAGAGCTCTTTGAGAGCAGAGAATAAGTCCATTTTGACCACCATGTAGCCCAACACCAAGCATAGCACTTGTACATAAAAAAAAGGTTGCAATTCCAACTCATGGGAACCCCATGTGTACATGGAAGATTCTAAATGAATAAGTGTTGAATGAATAAATTTAAATAACTTGTCATAAGGATAAGTGGCAATGCCAGGAGTCATAGGTAGGATATGAGTCAGGACTCATATCATTTTATGATAAAGTCTGATCTCTTGCCAATACTACCTATAGAGTCAGATTTACTTTTCAGTCTTAAGATAGTATAATATTAGATGTCTGTGAATGACAACATCAAATAACTTGGGGTGCCTGTTAAAATTTCCCATTATTGAACCCCATTCCATACCTATTGCCCACAGATCAGGACAGCTTGAGAATATTAAAACTAAAATACAGTAGCATCTTTAAAAGGTGCTATAGCTCTTTTTATAGCTCAGTTTTTTTTTATAGCTTAATTTTTTATAGCTCAATTGTCATATGCAGTACTTTCTTCCGACTTCTTATATGTGATATTTACATAATTAAATAAAATGTTTAATGTGTTTTAAGAATGAATCATTCAGATGGATTTTAAAAACATCCGTTTTAGGTTCAGGCAACAGTAGTTGGTTTTCTGGCAGCTGTGGCAGCCATTATATTGGGCTGGATTCCAGAGGGGAAATACTACCTTGATCATTCCATACTTCTGTGCTCTAGCAGTGTAGCGACTGCCTTCATTGCATCTCTTCTGCAGGGTAAGTGAATTCACTAATGTGTACTGTATTCTCTTTTCCTTTTAAATTATGTTTTTTTCAACATGATTCTCTTTTCCTTTTAAATTATGTTTTTTTCAACATGATGGCTATTTCTATTTAAATGATACAGTAAAGCCTGCGAAAGCCGGAACCTGTGTAAGGTGGAAACCTATCAAAGAAGGAACAATCAAATATTTCTCACTAAAACAAGCAGTGGAAAAGTGATGACTGCATCCTGTCAAAGGCGGAAAACTTGCAGGACTCAGAAAAACAAGGCAGTCCCCTCAAGTTCTGGCTCTCAGAGGTTTCGCTGTCCTCGTCTAACTACAACAGAGAAAAGTTACCTACAAACTTGAAAATACCTTAATTATTTCAGTTATATTTATATTTCATTACTTGTAAATTTTTGTGTAGAACAGGCCTTTTGAGATTGTCTCATAGCTTTAGGTACCATGGTGTAACCCCCAAACAAGATCAGGAAAATAGCCTGGGTATTTATTCCTCTAAGTTACATTAATTGAGAAATTCCTTTCTGGAAATCATGCAGGGTATGTACTAGCTTGATCATTTGAGCAATAACTAGTATTCCAGGAATTCTGAGTTTCAAAAGCAGTCCTTCTGTTAAAAATTTTTAAAGTTTCAGATTTCAGAAAAACAATTCTTCACGGTTTCTGTGGCAATACAAATACAGCCTTATCCTTAACACAGCGTATCGTTGGCTATAAAATTTTAAAGAGCCAGTTAAAAATTAACTACGACAGAATTTTTCAGTAGGGTTTTCTTTCTCAGTATTTACCTGTCAGTGTGAATTTTCCATTAGAGGAGTAACTTATTATGGAAAAGCAATCATAAAGACATGATTCTTTTTATTTTATAATTGCCATCTCCCCATCCTCGTATCACTAGCAGAGTTAAAAATGGAAGATTCTCACGACAGGTGATTATATAACAAAGCTAGGTTCTGGGAAGGTAGAAAATCTTATTAAGACTTGATTTGCAAGATATTTGCAAGCATTTTGCTTTAGTACTTAAATTGTTTCAGAGTAGTTTCTTGTCCTTATATAGACGTACTAGTATTGAATGGAGTTAATCTGACCATTGAATGCTCAAAGCAGAGTGAAGTTAAGCTATTGGAAAGCTAAATTTCTGGTTAAAAAAATGTTAAAGCACTCCATTTCTTCAGGCTCATTTGCTTCTTTTTTTTTTCTTTTTCTGATTTTGTTTCGTTTACAAAGAGTTGTTTAAAAATTCAGTCTAACAAATATTTGTAATGCCTAGGATTTAAAATTTAGATTTTAAAATACATTTGTCTAAAGCTTGTAACTTTGAATAATGTATTTTCTAATTTTATGATAACTTGACCCTCATAGCCACCTTGGTATATGTAAAGCAGATACTATTATCTACATTTTGTAGGTGAGAAAACTGTGACTTAGACAGGTAAAGTGACTTGTTCAGTGTCATCAGCTTGGTAGTAGCAGAGTCAGAGTTAAAACCTAAGTTTCTTACTCCCAGTTCTTTCTGCTAGACGATGATGCATGCAAAATATTTGTTTTCAGCCGAAAAGACAATAGAGGACATTCTGTCATAGGAGAACTTTTCATGTAGATCTTTAAATGTGCTGATTTTAAAAAATATAATTCTGTATGATCATATCTTGATTATTACTGCATAATAAATCTTTAGAACTTTTCTGCACTTGCTTTTTTTTCTTTCATATGGAAAATTTCATATTATTTTCAAATCATATTATGGGAAAGATAAATCCAGTAATTTATAAAGCCTCCAGAATGCAAGATGTGTGGCACTGTTTGAAGCAAGACAAAAGATCCTGCTTGTTTAAATTTGGCCTTATAAACCCATTGCTGTCAAGTCAATTCCAACTCATAGTGACCCTGACAGACAGAGTAGACTGTCCCATAGGGTTTCTAAGGCTGTAATCTTTATGAAAGCAGACTGCCACATCTTTCTCCCATGGAGTGCCTGGTGGATTTGAACTGCTGACCTTTTGGTCAGCAGCCGAGTGCTTTAACCACTGTGCTATCAGGGCTCCTTTTTGACTTTACAGGGTAGTAAAAACACAAGATAGCGGAAAAAAACGTGACCGTAGCAAGTAATTAAACTGTACTTCCCAGCACCTCAGATTTATTATCTATGAAATGAGTATGTTGGAATAAAATAAAAATTAGTCATTTTCTGTCTAAAAATGTGGTGAGCTTCTGCTCATTTTTTTCAATAGCCATATTTAGGCTTCCATATTGATTTATGGTTGGCACATTTTAAGCTTTCTTTGCACTGCGTCCTCTTAATGATATGCTGCCACAAGAAAATCTATACCAGTTGGCACAAGAAAACCTGTACAATAGGGTATGGCTATCAGTGCTATCATTTTCCTCCCATTTGTATGATTCAAGAAAATAAGAATTTAAAAATACAAGTACATAGTCACTTTTCATCTGTTCTCTAGCTGTCAGTTCGTAGACAGAAGCTTTGGGTTTAAATACTATCTTTTACAAAGATCGTTTCTTGTGTTCTGGCCTCCAGTGTTCCAGATTTAATTACTTACCTTCTCTTAATGCTTAAGCACTTTTAAATTAAAGAAGCAAGCACTTCTGACTACGAGTATGTAAACACATCTGTTTTTGTTGGTCTTCTTCCGAGTTGCTACACACACACGCACGCACGCACGCACACACACACACACACCCAACCGTATTACAGTCAGGTCAATTCTGACTCATAGCGACTCTAGGACAGAGTAGAACTGCCCCATAAGGTTTCCAAGGAGTAGCTGGTGGAGGGACTGGTGGATTTGAACTGCCAACCTTTTGGTTAGCAGCTGTGCTCTTAGCCACTACACCACCAGGGTTCCGTACACACCTTTCTTTCCTGTTTCCATACTTTATTTGAGAATTAAAATTAAAATCTATGGGTTTGATACACACAAGTGTATTAAATCTAACACATACATATTACAGAATTTGGAATTTTTTTAGCTTTCATGTCATTTTACAATAGTTTTCACATTTCTAAATGCAGTGTTGAACTTCTCAAATCTTCTGTGACCTTCACTTGGAGTTTCTTGAAAAGCGTTTTGCCAAAGCATTAGCATAAAGTATTTTGTTGCTTTAGCCAGCTTATCTAAGCAGTAATCTAACTGAAAATGATATACCATTTGTTTATCCTGTATATTTAAGTGGTTGGGGGATTGATTTTCTTTAAATCACAGCATAAAAAGTGATGAATATTCTTTTTTCTAGGAATAATAATGGTTGGGGTTATTGTTGGTTCAAAGAAGACTGGCATAAATCCTGATAATGTTGCAACACCCATTGCTGCTAGTTTTGGCGACCTTATAACTCTTGCCATATTAGCTTGGATAAGCCAGGGTTTGTACTCCTGTCTTGGTAAGTTGATTGAAAATATAGTGTGTTATTCAGAGTCTCTCTCTCTTTTTTTTTTTAATGTTTTATTGTGTGTAAGGTGAATGTTTACATAGCAAATTAGTTCCTATTTAACAATTTCTACTCAAATTATTCAGTGACATGGGTTACATTTTTCACAATGTGTCATCATTCTCATTCATTCTATTCTGGTTGTACTCTAGTTTCCCTGGTCCCTTACCTTTTCATCTTTGCTTTAGAGTAATTTTTGACCCTTTAATCTCATATAGATGATTTTAAAGGATTATTACTCACAAGTGATATTCTTTATTTTACAAGCAGTCTGTTACTTAACTTAAAGGTAACCTCAAGGGATTTTGGTTTAAGGTTTACCAAGTATTTTAGGGTGATAGTTTCAGGGAGCCTGTAGTCTTAACCAGTCCAGTAAGTCTGGACTGTTTAAGAACTTGAGTTCTGTTCCACACGTTTCTTCTGTTGCATCAGGACCCATTTGTTGTGGCCCTGATCCGAATGGTCGGTAGCGGCAGCCAGGCACCATCTCGTTCTGCTGGCCTCTGGATAGATGAGGCCGTGGTTCCCGTAGACTACTTCCTTCTCTGAGACTTTAGTTTCCTTCTTTCCCTTTTGTTCCAGATGAGAAGAGACCATAGTTGTAGATTAGACCAAAAAAAAAAAAAAAAGTTTTTTTTTTTTTTTTAATACATATGTGTACAAAGACCAGCTGGAAAGAAGAAGATATAATTTTACTGATGCTTCATTTCTGGAAGGCTGTTAACATACTTTTCTTCGTAGAGATAGATCTTTCCTTGGAGTGCATATGCCCATCCACACTCAGAAGTCGCCTGTTGGGCTGGAATCTGGGCCCACAGGAAGTCGACAGGGGCCTTGTTGTCGTTAGCTGCCTTTGAGTGGGCCCTAACCCACGGCAGTTCCGTTCACAGCGGAATGAAAAGCTGCCAGGCCCTGGGCCGTCCCCAGGATCACCTTTGGATCAGACTGTTGTGATTTTGGGGAGTAGATCACCAGGCCTTTCTTCTCCAGCCTCCTTAAATTAGTGTTATTCAGCAATCCCATGAATCTGTGGTGGCCTTCACCCATATGCATACCGTTGTTGAGGCTGATGATCATAATTTACCGATGCTATTTCTTGTACACTGACTATGTGTTGTGGTTCACACATATTTTTTCTAATGTTGACAATAGCTGTATAAGATAAGGATTATCATGTCTAATTTCAGGTGAGAAAACTGAGGATTATAAAGGTTAGGTATGTTACCCAGGTTTGTAGAGCTACCGGTAATAAGGTTGAACCATATCTGTCATACTTAATGATCTCTACCCTCTTCTCAAAATGTGCAGCCAGCTAAGAGTCAAAACAAGTAGGTGTCCAACCTATAATCTTCTGATATATCTGGTTTACTGCTTTCATGGAACACAAGGTCATAGTACTTGAGTGGAAGAATCAGGAAGCATCAAAAGAAGATGGAAGAAATACACAGTCATGGTACCACAAAGAAATGGTAGATGTTCAACCATTTGAAGAGGTAGCATATGATCAAGAACTGATGGTACTGAAGGAAGAAGTCCAAGCTGCACTCTGAAGGCGTTGGCAAAAAACAAGGCTCCAGGATTGATGGAATGCCAATTGAGGTGTTTCAACAAATGGTTGCAATGTTGGAAGTGCTTATTTTTCTCTGCCAGGAAATTCAGAAGACAGCTACGTGGCTAACCAAATGGAAGAGAACCATATTCATGCCCATTCCAAAGAAAGGCGATCCAAGAGAATGCGGAAATTATCAAACAATATCGTTAGTATCACAAGCAAGTAAAATTTTGTTGAAGATAATTCAGAAAAGGTTGCAGCAGGACATGGACACGGAACTGCCAGAAATTCAAGCCCAGTGCAGATTAGGATAACAAGGGATGTCATTGCTGATGTCAGGTGGATTTTAGCTGAAAGCAGAGAATACCAGAAAGATGTTTACCTGTGTTATTGACTATGCAAAAGCATTCAGTTGTGTGGACCATAACAAATTATGGATAATATTGCCAAGAAAGGGAATTCCAGAACACTTAATTGTGCTCACGTAGAACCTGTACACAGACCAAGAGGCAATGATTTGAATAGAACATGGGATACTGCAGGGTTTAAAACCAGGAAATACGTGTGTTAGGGCTGTATCCTTTGACCATGCTTATTCAATCTGTATGCTGAGCAAATAATTAAAGAAGCTGAACTATATGAAGAACAAAGACTAGAGCCTTCAGTATGGAGTACACGTCAACATAAAGAAGACAAAAATCTTCATAACTGGACCGATAAGCATCATCATGCTACGTGGAGGAAATATTGAAGTTGTCAGTGATTTCATTTTACTTAGATCCACAATTACTGCCCATGGAAATAGCAGTCAAGAAATGAAACAACATATTTCATTAGGGAAATCTGCTGTAAAAGACCTCTTTAAAGTGTTAAAAAGCAAAGATGTCACCTTGAGGATTAAGGTGCACCTGACCCAAGCTGTGATATTTTCATATGCTTCATGTGCATGTAAAAGCTGGACAATGAATAAGGAAGACCAAAGAAGAATTGATGCATTCAAATTATACTCTTGGCAAAGAATATTGAAGATATCACGAATTGTCAAAAGAACAAACAAATCTATCTTGCAAGAAGAACAGCCAGAATGCCCCTTACAAGCAAGGATGGGGAGACTTCATCTCAGGTACTTTGGACATGTTATCAGGAGGAACCAGTCCCTGGAGAAGGACATCATGCTTGGTAAAGTAGAGGAAAAGAGGAAGACCCTCAATGAGATAGATTGACATAGTGGCTACAACAATGGGTATAAACATAGCAAGGATTGTGAGAATGGCACAGGACCAGGCAGTGTTCCTCTTATACTTCAGGTCACTATGAGTTGGAACCAACTCGAAGGCACCTACCAGCAACCACAAATCTGTTAAACTCACCTACCCACCCCTAGGCAATAGCTGGATACCTGTAACCCTCTCTTCCCCCCGGGAACAGGCTACTAACTGGACTGGAGAAAGGAGAATGTTATCAATAGACTGGATCCCACAGCCAGTGAAGGCATGAATTAGGTATGCTTAGTGCCCCTTTCCACAATTTTACCAATTAGATAAGTCTTTCCAGGGTGAGAAAAAGAGGAAGAGTTTTTTCCGAGCCTTATTGTTACTGTTATTAAAACGACAAATTCTGTGAGTTTGGCCAGGAACACCGGGGTTGGGAGGTATGGATGGATGGAGGTGTGTTAGTGGTTCTGGAATGGAATCCCCTACATACATAAAAAAAAGATAGGTATATAATTTGCAGACTTGGGTACTTAAATTATCATTAAGTCATTTGTAACACATTTCACAGTTGCATGCTAAATACCAGGTGTCTTGTCAGTTGAAGCCACGGTAGTAAAAAGAGACTACCACTGAAGAAAGTTATGTTATAATAAATATGACAGTTGTTAAAATGATATAGACTCCTATTTGTTGAGATTTTTAATTCTCATATACACATAATGCTTATTGATTTGAAAAAATATCAGCTTTTCCTCAACAGAAGATGAATCAACTGTTCAGGAAAATACTGTGTGTTGACTTTGTAAGTTGTTTTGCAATTATACAAAATGATAGATGAATTCTCCTTATAAAAGACTTAATCAGTATATTACCATCTGAAACTTTTTTGAGACTTATATTATGGTTCGTTAGTATGTTATCTGGATCAAGAAATAAAAAAGAGACATGGAGTAATACCATCACAGACCATAATTTTGAAATTAAATTTATTATTAAGTATTGCTTAGTCTCTTCTAGGCCTTTGTCTTCTTAAAGTTGGCTCAAATAATTCAGATGAACTAATTAAAATACAATCTTTTGCATTTTGTCTGTATCATTTATTCCCCTAAAGGGATACTTTTAAAGGGGTTACCGATTGATGTGGTAATTAGTATAACACTTGGTGGTATTCGTATTTATAGACTCTTAGTAAAGTGTGTGTGTTATGAGCACTAGGGGGCCTCATAAGATAAGTAGTTACAAGAGTGGTAAAATTGGTATTCTGAAAACAAAGACGAGCGACAGGCACAAAACCCCATTCATCATGCTGAGAAGCCCAGCTTTTGGAAACAAAGTTTTTATCCCTGAACTATCTTAGAAACACTTAGCAGTCTTTAGAAATAAAAAGAGGATTTCATGACAGTTACAGGCTTTGGCTGTAAATAGAGGCCATCTGTTACATGGCCTTCAAAGAACTGTGCACTGAGAAAAGTCCCACTTGACTCCTCACTTAGAATTGTTGGTATTCTGAATTGACGTTGAGCAGCCTGTCATGTCCTGCTAGCTTTGATTCGGGCACTAAGACAGACCCACTCTGCAGTCATTCACTGTGCTGCCTTTCTTTTGGTCCTGATAAAGTTTGCTGGTTCATCTGATGTTACGGTTCAAAAAATCTTTTCAATTACAGTTTCGTTTGTCTCTTGCCATACATGGATTTTAACAGAGACATTTGATTTCTGGAGGGTCCTGGAATGAAGGTAACTCCAATTTGGGATCTGAAGTAAATATGGGATTTTTTTCCCTTTGCTTTTCCACTTCTAGAACCAAACAGAACAAAACAAACAAGCCCAGAGCTTGTTTCTACTGACTTAAAAAAAAAAAAAAATGTTTAAGTCACCCCTTAATCAGTTGCTGTCAGGTAGATTCTGATGCTCAACAACACCACATGTATCAGAGTAGAACTGCTCCGTGGGTTTTTTGATGGCTGATTTTTTGGAAGTAGATTGCTAGGCCTTTCTTTTGAGGTGCCTCTGGGTAGATTCAACCTCCAACCTTTTGCTTAGCAGTTGAGTGCATTAATCGTGTAGTTACCCTTAGTCCCCTCTATTGCTTAGTGAGCAGAATTAAAAGTTTTAACCCGGCACTTAGTGCCTCCTAGAGTTGGCAGAAACTTTTAACTTCTCCAGATTCCCCGTTCTTCCCTTTCTTGTACCCTTTACTCCAGCCAAATTCAGCTATTTATGATTCTCATGTATTGTCTGTGGTTTTCTTTGCCTTTCTTATGTCTTTTTCCTAATCTTAGGTGACCAATATGGATTGAATTATGTCCCCCCAAAATATCTGTCAACTTGGCTAGGCCATGATTCCCAGTATTGTGTGATTGTTCACCATTTTGTCATCTGTGTATGTGTTGTAAATCCTATCTTTATGATGTTAATGAGATGGGATTAGTGGCAGTGATGTTGATGAGACTTAATCTACAAGATTAGATTGTGTCTTAAACCAGTCTCTTTTGAGATATAAAAGAAGCAAGCAGAGAGATACGGGGACCTCATACCACCAAGAAAGTAACACTGGACATTCCTCCAGAGCCAACAGAGAGAGAAAGCCTTCTCCTGGAGCTGATGCCTGGAATTTGGACTTCTGGCCTGCTAGACTGTGAAGGGAAACCCTGGTGGCATAATGGTTGAGTGCTATGGCTGCTAACCAAAGGTTCAGCAGTTCAAATTCACCAGCCACTCCTTGGAAACTCTGTGGGACAGTTCTGCTGTGTCCTATAGGGTCGCTATGTGTCGGAATCGACTTGACGGCACAGGGTTTGGTTTTTGGTTAGACTGTGAGGGAATAAACTTCTGTTTGTTGAAGCCATCCACTTACGGTATTTCTGTTATGGCAGCACTAGATAACTAAGACAGTGACCTTTTTCTGCATTGAATTTTTAAAGTACTTTACTGGTACTTCTCATAATATTCTTTATAGCTGGCCAGTTATTTATACCTTTCTGTGTAAATGTAGTACCTTCTGTTATGAGGGTATTAGCTTCTTGAGGTTAAAATTGTGTCTTTATTTTATTTATTTAGTATTTATGGTAATGCCCTGTAGTTTAGTATTTATCGTAATGCCCTGTAGTGCCATATGCCTCCTATTACCCATTGCCATCAAGTCAATTGTGACACATGGCGACCATATAGTACAGGGTAAAACTGTGGCACATAGGTTTCCAAGGCTGTAAGACTTTACAGAAGGAGACTGCCACAACTTTGTCCCATGGAGCCACTGGTGGATTTGAACCATCAGTCTTTTGATGAGTGCTTTAACCACTACACCACCAGGGCTCCTTCCATATACCTAGTAGATGTTTAATAAATAGCACTTTACCAAACACTTTATTCCTTTTGAAAACTATCCAATTAATATGAGTAGAAGTTATTCAGGAAGTGGTATATGCATGGAAGATAGAAGATACATTTCTCTCTGAATTATTTTGACACAGTAATTGTGCAACATGGTAGATGATAACAAAAAAATGATCCTTTCAGTGAGGACATAGTATTAGAGAAATATCTTGCTTCAGCAAAAATGTCTAGATACTAATCAGAGATCACTAATCTTTAGAGATTAGTATCCCTATAAACCAAAAAAACAAACCCATTGCCATCAAGTTGATTCTGACTCATAGAGACCCTATAGGACAGAGTAGAACTGCTCCATAGGGTTTTCAAGGAGCAGCTGGTGGATTCAAACTGTCTGCCTTTTGGTTAGCAGCTGATTTCTTAACCACTGCACCACTAGGGCTCCTCTATAGAAAAACAATACTTTTTATAGCTAGAAAAGATATATTTCAAACGGGAATAGAAAAAGGTATTATTCATACATGCTGAGAAAACATGTAGTAATCTTTAAAAGCTATTAAAAGGATCTAAAGTTGGGCAGCAACTCAAATATAAACACAATGGTTGTTTCCCTTTCTTTCTTCTTCCATGGTTGTAGAAGGATTAAAAAAAATTCTTTTCAGTGTTTATAATTCTCTATAAACCCATTCCAAACCCATTGCCGTCAAGTTGATTCCAATCCATAGCGACCCTATAGGACAGAGTAGAACTGCCCCATAGGTTTTCCAAGGAGTGGCCGGTGGATTTGAACTGCTGACCTTTTGGTTAGCAGTGAAGCTCTTAACCACTGCTCCACCAGGGCTTCAATTCTTGTATACCAAGAGAGAAACAAAAACAAAAACCCATTGCCATCAAGTTGATTCGAACTCATAGCAACTTTATAAAACGACAGAGTAGAACTGTCCAGTATGGTTTGCAAGGCTATAAATCTTTAAGGAAGCAGACTGCCACATCTTACTCCTGACGAGCAGCTGGTGAGTTCGAACCTCCAGCCTTTTGGTTAGCAGCTGAGCACTTAACCACTGTGTCACCAGGGCCCCTAATTCTTGTATACACGTAGTGTTTAATGATTTGAAAAAAATCAACTTTTCTCATCTTAGGCAAGATCTGAGAAGCAAAATGTTGATTGATTTCTCATTCTTCAAAGTTAACTATAAAATGATGTCTTAGTTAAAACTGTAGGAGGAATAGCAATCAGCCTCAGGTTGCTGTAGTCCTCTGGAGACTAACAGGGATGCCACCTGGTTATTTACAGGGCATTCTAGAATATCATTGTCTTGATGTGGTGATGTGGGTAGAATCTAAGTTTGTCTTGCATGTCACTCTGCTTCAGAGATTTTTTAGTACTGTAGCATCTTAGTTTACAGTGATCCCTGACATTTCTGATGAAGGCATTATGAAAGCATTTAGGAAATTGCATATAACTTACAGTGCCCATTGCTTTGTCGTTCACATGGAAACAGCGAACATATAAAAATTATCACCCATAGCAGCTACATATTTAGGAAGAGCTTGGGGTGAGAATAATGAATACTATTAACAAAATTATGTAACAGTAGCTAGAACATGCCACCAACAGTCTAGAAAAAGGTAAAAGAGCTGTGAATCACAGTTACGTTTGGCAGTTAAGTGAAATCATAGCAAGTTAAACCACTTGACTGTGTTAATCCTTACTTGCCCGTTGTTGTTGTTAGGTGCTGTCGAGTCAATTTTGACTCATAGCGGCCCATGTGACAGAGTAGAACTGCTCCATAGGGTTTTCTCGGCTGCAGTCTTATGGAAGCAGATCACCAGGTCTTTCTCCTGCGGGCCCACTGAGTGGGCGTGAACAGCCAACCTTTTGGTTAACAGCTGAGTTCTTAACCATTTGTGCCACCAGGGCTCCCTTTCCAGTAGTTTTCCTTTTGGAAGTAGATTGCCAGGCCTCATGGCATCAGGACTAATGTACATGGATATTTATTAGGCTTGAAATTCCACGAAGTCGAGTAGTGTCTGGGGTCTTAAAAGCCTGTGAGTGGCCATCTAAGATACTCCACTGGTTTCACTCTTCAGGAGCAAGGGAAAATGAAGAAAACTAAAGACATGAGGGAAAGATTAGTCCAAAGGACTAATAGACTACAGCTACCACAGCCTCTACCAGTCTGAGTACAGTACAACGAGGTGGTGCCTGGGTACCACCACTGACTGCTCTGACAAGGATCACAAAGAGGGTCCTGGACAGAGCTGGAGAAAAATGTAGAACAAAATCCTAACTCACAAAAAAAGACAAAGCCTTACTCGCCTGACAGAGACTGGAGAAACCCCGAGAGAATGGCCCCCGGACACCCTTTTAGCTCAGTAATGAAGTCACTCTGGAGGTTCACCTTTTAGCCAAAGATTAGAT
Source organism: Elephas maximus indicus (assembly GCF_024166365.1). Taxonomy (NCBI): domain Eukaryota; kingdom Metazoa; phylum Chordata; class Mammalia; order Proboscidea; family Elephantidae; genus Elephas; species Elephas maximus. The sequence continues at coordinate 171,685,939 of NC_064822.1, read as the reverse complement.
GGGCCCATAAGACGAAATGAGACTAAATGGGCACAGTAGCCCAGGGGCAAGGACTAGAAGGTAGGAGGGGACAAGAAAGCTGGTAATAGGGAACCAGCCCAAGGTTGAAAAGAGAGAGTGTTGACATGTTGTGGAGTTGGTACCCAATGTCAGAAAACAATATATATACTGTTTAATGAGAAGCTAGTTCTGTAAACCTTCATCTAAAGTACAGTAAAAAAAAAATTATAACGGTTACATGTTGAAATGATAATATTTTGGATATATTGGGTTAAAGAAAATATTAAAATTAAAAAATTCCACAAAGTTTCATGCATACTTGTATTAGTTTCATATTGCTGCTGTAAAAAATTGCTGCAAGCATAGCGGCTTTAAACAACAGAAATTTATTCTCTTATAGTTCTGGATATCAGAAGTCCGTAATGAGTCTTAAACCCATTGCCATCGAGTTGATTCTGACTCATAGCGATCCTGTAGGACAGGGTAGAACTGCCCCATAGGGTTTCCAAGGAGCGTCTGGAGGATTCGAACTGCTAACCTTTTGGTTAGCAGTCATAGCTCTGAACCACTATGCCACCAGAGTTCCCTGATGAGTCTTACTAAAATCAAGATGTTGGCATGGCTGGTTCCTCTGGAGATTCCAGGGGAAAATCTGTTTCTGGGCAGAATTTTTCCAGCGTTTTTGTGGCTGCTGACATTCCTTGGCTTGTGACCATATCACTCCAGTCTCTGCTTACATGGTCTCATTGCCGTCTCCTTTTTATAGTCAATTCTGCCTCTGCCCCCACTTATAAGGACACTTATGATTACATTTAGGGCCCATCCAAAAAATCCATCTCAAGACTGTTAATTTAATCACATATATAAAGTCTCTTTTGCCATATAAAGTTAACAGTCATAGGGGCCAGAAATTGGGATGCGGATATCTTTGGGAACCATTATCCAACTTACTACATTACCTATCACTGTATAGCCAGGAATTAGTACTGAATATTATTTCTACCAGGATCTTTTAAGTGTGCTTCGTTCAGAAGGAAGAGGCTATTTTTGATTTTGTTATTAATGCAGAACTTCATCAGTGGCTTTAAATTAGCCATTTAGTGGTCCTCTAAAAGTATTTATGGAAACCCTGGTGGTGTAGTGGTTAAGTGCTATGGCTGCTAACCAAAGGGTCGACAGTTCAAATCCGCCAGGCGCTCCTTGGAAACTCTATGGGGCAGTTCTACTCTGTCCCATAAGGTCGCTATGAGTCAGAATCGGCTTGACGGCAATGGGTTTGGGTTTTGATTAAAAGTATGTATTTACTTAAAAGTATTAATTAAAAAAAAAACTTTTAATTTGGAGACAATTTCAAACTTAAAGAATAGTTGCAAAAATAAAAATAGTACAAAGAACACCTGTATACCCCTTGGTCAGATTTCACTAATGTTCACATTTCACCCCATTTGCTTTATCTTTTGTTCTCTCTTTCTATGTATCTATGTATATTCTTTGTCTTTTATGACATTGATGTTTTTTAAGTATACATTTCCCCCTCTTTTTTTTTTTTTATTGCTGGAATCCCTTTCTAATGGAATATAATTCACATACCATACAACTCACCCTGTGAAATCCAGTGGTGGTATGTAGTGTATTCACAAGGCTGTGTAGCTATCACCACTGATCTACTTTGTCTCTATGGATTTGCCTATTCTGGACATTTCACATACGTGCAGTCATACAATATGTGGCCTTTTTTGTCTGGCTTCTTTCACTTAGTGTAACGTTTCCAAGGTTCATCCATGTTGTAGCATGAATTAGTACCTCATTCCTTTTTATGGGCAAATATTCCATTGTATGGATACACCACATTTTGTTTATCCTTTCATTGATTGATGGATATTTGGGTTGCTTCTACTATTTGGCTATTATGAATAATGCTATTACGAACATTTGTGTACAGGTTTTTCCATGAACGTATGTGGTAATTCTCTTGAGTATATACCTAGGATTGGAGTTGCTGGGTTATATGTTCACTCTATGTTTAAGTTTTTGAGAAATTGCCCACTCATTATTTTTAGTTTCTTTCCTCAGAAAATGTTCCCCCCTTAGAAAATTCAGGGCAGTGATTCTAGGGTTGAGGTGATAGGCACTTTTTTCAACTTCAGATGTCCTTCGAGATTTTAGCGTTGACCATAATTAACGTAAAGCCTGGAATGGTGCTCCTCCCGTGATCTGAGAATGAAATACTAAGATAGTCTGCCCTAGCAGAGTAGTTTTCATTTTTGTTTAGTTGGATTTTAATGCTTTTAGTTTTCTATTTGATCCTATAAGAAGATTGCTGGATATTTAGTTGTTTTAAGAAGTAAACATTTTTCTTAATAAAGTATCATGGAGAAAATGACATTAAATGTATCCTTGTAAAAATGGCTTCGCTGAGGTGTCTGACCTCCTCCAACCCCATGAGGGGGAAAGAGCCAAGATCAACAGCCCAAGGCTGATTCCTGTGAGGCAGGGGTCAGATATGCCTTCTTTCTCCGCCATCTTTACCAACTCTGACATCAGTCATCCCTCCCACAGTACTCTCTACTGGGTTTGGGGCTACACAGAACTCACAGGCCATGCTCACAATTGTGAGATTTATTAGGAAGTAACAGTTACAATTCAAGAACACTCAGGATATAATCATCCATCAGGGTAGCGTCTCCCCAGCGGTGCTCGCACGCGTGCCTCTCCCTGGCCCTCAGTCTCTGCCCAAAGGCACTCAGCTTTCTGTGTCCATGGGCCAGGAAGCCCATCGCTGCCGGGTCTCTGCTGTTGGGTCTCTCCTTCCTTGGTGGTGGTGGGCTCTTCTACTCTGCTCTGGAATTGGCTCTCTTTTAAGGCAAAACAGACCAATCCCCATAGTAGGCCACAATTACCCTATCACACAATCACCTGGGAAGGAGTTACAGGATGATGACTAGAAAGGCCAAACAAGTGTAATCAGTCACACCGCAGTCATATTCCTTTTAATAGAAGAAAATATTAAAATGACTTTTGTTAGTAACATTATTTTAAAGATATGATGGCAAATCCAGATAAATCCATGGGAACAAAATTTGTTGGAATGCTATTTTACTATTTATAATAATTGTTTCATCCTACCTGATAGGAGAAAATGAAAAAAAAAAAAAAGATTCATCTTGTTCAAGCATCTTTAGTCATAGGTGAGAAGATCTTAAATATCTTAAGAAGTAAAGAAATACAAAATTCAATCAAAGATAAAAGTCTGGATAGGGGTTGCAGAATTCTCTGAGGCGTCAGAATAATTTAGTAACATTTAACTTAAATCTAAGGCCACAGGCTACAAGAACTGTGAGATCGGCTCTGTGTCTGAGTTATGAAGTCTCTGTACAGTCAAACTAGAGTCACTTAGAAGAATCTAGAAATGTTCTGGCTGAAGTCTAGGATAATGATAAATCTTTGATCAGCTAAAGTAATGTCACCAAAAATAGTTTGGAATGACATAACTGTTTTAGTAATAGGTAGGCAAATTTTAACCCAAGGGAGATTTAGAATTAAGTATAAAAATATGTGAAAATCAAACTCACGGCATTAATAGTGTTATGCTAAAGAGGCAGTACATATTTGTTATTTTATATACTCACTGGGTGGTGCAAAAGGCTAACATGCTTGGCTGCCAACTGAAATATCGGTGGGTTGGCTTCACCCAGAGGCACCTCAGAAGAAAGGCCTCATGATCTACTTTTGAAAAATCAGCCATTGGAGACCCTGTGGAGCACAGTTCTACGCTGAGACACATGGGGTCACCATGAGTCAGAAATGCTTCAACAGCAAGTGTTGTTTGCTGTTTTTTAAGCTCTACTACTAAGGTGTAACCCTTCTGGGGTTTCTACTGAATGCTATGGGTATTCAAAGAGGCCTCTCCTCTCTGTTTGATTTTGAATGACCCCCAGCCTTGTGTAAACTGGCTATTTTTCAGTTTACAGCTCCCTGGTCATTCTCGGCCTGTCCTTGTGAAGTTTTACCCCATCCAACAGATCCACCGGGGAAAGACCTGGTGATCTGCTTCTATAAAGATTACAACCAAGAAAACCCTATGGAGCAGTTCTACTCTGTTCCGTGGGGTCACTATGAGTCAGCTACGGACTTGACAGCGCCCAATAACAACATGCATGACTTAGTGTTCAGTTCTCAAGTTCGTTCTCTGATAGCTTCCTCTTCTCCAGTATTCTGCCCTGAAAATTGCTGCTGCCTTAGCCTCGCCAAACTCCAGTCTTTTGTCTTCTCAACTTGGCAAGGCTGCAGTGCTCTGCTGGAATTCTCCCTTCCTGAGCTGTGGTCTGGAATGTGCCTTTAGGCAGAAAGCTGGGGCTGTTGTAGGGCTTATCTCATTTCTTTCCCTTCTCTCATGGGTCTTGGCAATGTCCATTGTCTAGTGTCTGAAAAAAACTGTTTATATATATATATACACTTAATTTTCTAGTTATTTCTAAAAGCACATATAAAATTTTCTTTAGAAGTTGTTGTTAGGTGCCATCAAGTCGGTTCTGACTCATAGTGACCCTATGCACGACAGAACAAAACACTGCCCGGTCCTGCACCATCCTCACAATCGTAGTTATGCTTGAGCCCGTTGTTGCAGCCACTGTGTCAATCCACCTCGTTGAGCGTCTTCCTCTTTTCCGCTGACCCGGTACTTTGCCAAGCATGATGTCCTTTTCCAGGGACTGATCCCTCCTGACAACATGTCTGAAGTATGTAAGACGCAGTCTTGCCATCCTTGCTTCTAAGGAACTTTCTGGTCATACTTCTTCCAAGACAGATTTGCTCGTTCTTCTGGCAGTCCATGGTGTATTCTGTATTCTTCGCCAACACCACAATTTAAAGGCGTCAGTTCTTCTTTGGTCTTCCGTATTCATTGTCCAGCTTTCCCATGCATATGATGTGATTGAAAATACCATGGCTTGGGTCAGGTGCACCTTAGTCTTCAGGGTGACATCTTTGCTCTTTAACACTTTAAAGAAGTCCTTTGCAGCAGATTTACCCCATGCAATGTGTCTTTTGATTTCTTGACTGCTGTTTCCATGGCTGTTGATTGTGGATCCAAGTAAAATGAAATCTTTGACAACCTCAGTCTTTTCTCCGTTTATCATGATGTTGCTCATTGCTCCAGTTGTGAGGATTTTTGTTTTCTTTATGTTAAGGTGCAACCCATACTGAAGGCTGTGGTCTTTGATCTTCATTAGTAAGTGCTTCAAGTCCTTTTCACTTTCAGCAAGCAAGGTTGTGTCATCTTCATAACGCAGGTTGTTAATGAGTCTTCCTCCAGTCCTGATGCCCCGTTCTTCATATAGTCCAGCTTCTCGTATTATTTGTTCAGCATACAGATTGAATAGGTATGGTGAAAGAATACAACCCTTGCGCACACCTTTCCTGACTTTAAACCACTCAGCATTCCCTTGTTCTGCCCGAATAGCTGCCTCTTAATCTATGTAAAGGTTCCTCATGAGCACAATTAAGTGTTCTGGAATTCACATTCTTCACAATGTTATCCATTATTTGTTATGACCCACACAGCCAAATGCCTTTGCATAGTCAATAAAACACGGGTAAACATCCTTCTGGTATTCTCTGCTTTCAGCCAGGATCGTACAGCAATCATGTCTATTTATATTCCATTGTCCAAAGCAAAACAAATATCCAAACCAAAGTCAGTGAGGCGGAGAAATATTTTCTCCATAGGAAAACATTTCAAGAGTGAGGAGGGAATAAATATTTGTGATGAAGTAAGACCATGTACCACAAAGAGGTACATGGCAATCAGTTAACTCATTGTTTCCCGAGTAGGGAGATGTTTATAATAACGGGGATGATGTTAATGATAGTAAGTGCTCAATAAAAGACATCTAACATCCCCATGAGACAGGTACTATTATTATTATTACCAATTTAAAGACAAGGAAATGGAAGCTTAAAGAAGTTAAATTGCTTGTCCAACATAAGTTTAAACACCCAAATGTCAACCTATGTAGTCGAACTCAGTTTCTTGGCCAAACTGTGGGTTAATTCAGTGTACTATATTCTATCTTAGGATATTAAAAGTTCTGAATAGACCTGCAGTGAAGAAATCTATTTAACTTAATTAAACTTAGATTTTCAATTTTATTTTGGAACTTGGAGCACTATATGCAGGGGTTGGAAGGGGATATCAGTTATCAATTCAGGGGCCATTATTCTATGGAATGACTGTACTACAAGATCCATATGCGCAAAAAAAAAAAATTCTGTTTGACTTCATAGTTTAGAGTAAGAGTACTAACTTTGTCTAGACAGATTCCCCCCTCCCCCAACTCTGCTACTTCTTAGCTGTGTTCTTAAGCTCTCTAAGCCTCAGTTTTTTCATAAAATAGAAATAATGACAGTAAATGAGATGATGAATGTGAATAGTAGAAGCTGAATAAATGTTAGTTTTTACTGTTGTTGTTCTTATTATTTTTATTCCCATGTAGGTCATATAGTTGTTTCAATGTTTGTTGAATTAATGTATTAGTTTTCAGATACATTATTTAATTTTTTTACCTTCTCTACAGTTTTAAATTTGCTTGAAATTGATAGAGAATACATATGCTAATGAATTTGATAACATCATATCCTAGCATAAGCTTTTACTTATAATAATTTCGATTTGCTTATAGAAAGAAGAGGCTGAAATGTTGTCTCTTTTTTTTTTTTTATTTTAGAGACCTATTACTACATTTCTCCATTAGTTGGTGTCTTTTTCTTGGCTCTAACTCCTATCTGGATTATAATAGCTGCCAAACATCCAGCCACAAGGACAGTTCTCTACTCAGGCTGGGAGCCTGTCATAACAGCTATGGTCATAAGTAGGTTAGTATTAAAATGTGTCTGTGTATTCTGGATGCATGTGTGTATGTGTATAGTAAAGCCAATTAATTGCTTGTTTTTATTTTTTGGGTCATTATGTATAACCAATTCTTTATTATCTCAAGTAATAAGAAAATAAGTGACAGATTTATTGAAATCAGTAGATGTAGAACTCATTTGGCGTCCAGTTTCAATCTTCTCTCCAACCAGATTGATGAGAAACTTCAGTGGCATTTGTCTTTGTGTGTGTGTGTGTTTTAACCTGACAAGACGTTACTTATTTTGCCTAGTAAGTTGCTCAGATAAGTATCAGACGCCTTAGAAATATATATAATATTTTACTACTTCTCTAGGACTCTAACTGGACTTAAATATATAACTAAGGCTGTATGTAAAAGATTTAATTGCAAGGATCCTCATCACAGTGGGGGTTTCAGTCACCAAAAATAAAAAGAGAGAAACAACTTAAAGGTCTAACCATCAGGTATTGATGAATTGGGATTATGGTGTACTCGCAAAATGGCATATTAGCCAGCCGTTAAAAACAACATTGTACCTTTTCAATTGATATGGAAAGGTGTTTGTTATACGTTTGATTAAAAGGCAAGCTAGGAAAGAGTATGAATTTCCTGTGGTTGACACATGTTTATTGTTTCTTCCTGAAACTACTGAAATGACAGTAAGTGAATTAAAAAGATATGAAACCACAAAGACAGAATGGCGGGGGGGGGGGGGTGGGTAGAGCAGAGAGGACAGCAGGTGAGAGGTGTCAGCAAAATTAGGAAGATAGGAATCAGGTGGATGATTACTAACTGACCCAGCAGAGTGGAAAAAGCTGAAACCTTACTGCCTGCAGGACGAGGAGACACCCCTAAGAGGCAAGCTGATCTCAGCCTCAGAACCCTAAAAAGGTGGAGGAAGCAGAGGCATTAAGTACTTCTAAAGGTTGAAACGAAGATTAGTTCAAAGTTTATATAAAGAGCAGTTAGACCCCAAAAGCCCTTCTCTAGCCTGAGCACCCAGGTGATTGCCCCCTCCCACCCTAGCAGAAGACATTAACCGCTAAATCAGAGAGGTTCTAGATTCAGAAACACCTGCACAGCGGAAGCTATAGATTAAGCAGTGTATGGAAAATGGGAGGATTAAGTGAAAGCCTGCATACTGAACAGAGAACCCTACCCCACTTCCTTTTTTATGTTCCTAGAATGCTGGCCAACAGGCTTATGTCCCCAGGCAGAAGATTGTTGTTAGCTGCCTTGGAGTTGACCCCCGACTCATGGCGACCTCAGGTGTTACAGAGTAGAACCACTCCGTAGGGATTTCTTGGCTTTAATCTTTAAAAAAAAAATTTTTTTTATTGTACCTTAGTTGAAGGTTTATAGAGCAAATTAATGATTAGTACACATTTTGTTTTGTGACATTGGTTGCCAACCCCATAACATGTCAACACTCTCTCCTTCTCAACCTTGGGTTCCACATTACCAGCTTTCTTGCTCCCTCCTGCCTTCTCATCCTTGCCCCTGGGCTGGTGTGCCCATTAGCCTCGTTTTGTTTTATGGGCCTGTCTAATCTTTAGCTGAAGGGTAAACCTCAGGAGTGACTTCAGTACTGAGCTACAAGGGTGTCTAGGGGCCATACCCTTATGGTTTCTCCAGTCTGTCAGATCAGTAAGTCTGTTCTTTTTTTGTGAGTTAGAATTTTGTTCTGCATTTTTCTCCAGCTCTGTCTGGGACCCTGTATTGTGATCCCTGTTGGAGCAGTCAGTGGTGGTAGCCAGGCACCATCTAGTTGTGCTGGGCTCAGTCTGGTAGAGGCTACAGTAATGGTGGTCCATTAGTCCTTTGGACTAATCTTTCCCTTGTGCGTTTGGTTTTCTTCATTCTCCCTTGTTCCAGACGGGGTGGGACCAGTGGAGTATCTTAGATGGCCACTCACAAGCTTTTAAGACCCCAGATGCTACTCACCAAAGTAGGATGTGGAACATTTTCTTTATAAACTATATAATGCCGGTTGAGCTAGATGTCCCCCGAGACCATGGTCACCAGTTCTCAGCCTGGTAACTTGGTCCCTCAGGGAGCCTGAATGTGTCTATGAAGCTTCTATGACTTTGCCTTGGTCAAGTTTTGCTGACTTCTCCAGTATTGTGTACTGTCCTACCCTTCACCAAAGTTACCACTTACCTGTTTTCTAGTTAGTGTTTTTCCCTCTTTTTTTTTTTTTGGCTTTAATCTTTATGGAAGCAGAATACCAGACCTTTTGTCTGTGTAGCCGCTGGGTTCAAACTGCCAACCTTGGAGTCAGCAACTGATAGCAAATTGCTGACTCTATCAGGGTCTTTGCAGAAGAGTAGAGGATTCCTTTCCAGGGAAACCAGGGTTTTAAAACCAGTTCATTTCAGTTCAAAACCCTGCTGAGAATTTGCATTTCTAACAAATTCCCTGCTGAAAATTTGCATTTCTAATAAGCTCTACATAAGATTCACCTGGGAATCTTGTTAAACTATAGATTCTAATTCAGTACATCTAGGGTGGCATTGTAAATTCTCAGCAGGGGTTCAAATTCAAATGGACCGGTTCAGAGCCCTGGGGGAAACTAACAAGCACAAAAGAAATGACCTGTTGATACTGACCCTGTGGGTCCTTTAGTACAAGAGCTACATGCCCACCTGATCACTCTTCAGTGAGGCCTACAACTAGATTGGCCCCGGTATCAGAGTTTGAGCCCCTGCTGAAAATTTGCAAATCTAACAAGCTAATATTTTTTTTTTTTTTTTTTAATGCTGCTGGTTAGGGACCAATTCTGAGAACCACTAGTAGAGCAGTAGGTCTCAAAATTTGTTATACATAAGAATCACCTGGAGATTTTTTAACATGTAGATTCTGACAGAGTCTATCTGGGGTGGAAATGCAAATTCTCAGCAGGGGTTTGAACCAGAATGAAGTGGTTCGAAGCCCTGAAAAAAACTCATTGCCATTGAGTTGATTGCAACTCATAGCGACCCTATAGGACAGAATAGAACTGCTACCATAACGTTTCCAAGGCTGTAAATCTTTAGGGAAGAAAACTGCATTTTCCCAGAAGATTAGGCAACAGAATCCCATGGAATATTGGGACAGGCAATGTTTTATAATACATAGACCAAGACACTGAAGGTAACCAATTGATAATGATCTTGGAGCTTAAAAAAATCTCCAAGTTCCATTGAGAGTGTGTGGCTCGCCACTGGTAAAGCTGTGTTTTTCCAGACCTCTAGTCTCAAGATCAGCTCTTTCCATGACCACAAGTCATTGTTTTGATTTACCAGCAGTAAGTATCTTTATAGTTTTAACACAATAAAAATTGTCCCTTTTTTTTTAAAAGGGACAATTTTTATTGTGTTAAAACTATAAAGATACTTACTGTTTTTAGACCTTGTTTATTTCTAATATGAAAAGATACTCTCTTGAAATCTTTTTTAATTGTAAGAGCAATGGGTGTACATACTTAAAAAAAAATTAAGTGCAGAGGCATATAAAATGACTGTCAGTCCCTTCAGTCTCACCTCCTACTGATAACCATTGTTAATTTCCATTTTTAATTGTTGGCCATTGTTAGTTTCTTAGGTGCCCTTCCAGACGTTTTAACACATTTAAAGCATATGCTTTGTCTTTTTACAAGTAACATATTTTGGAGATGGCAAAGGAAGCCCTTAAATGTGAGGTTACAGCTTATGCCATGTTTTATTGTCAAGACATTGATTTTTACTTTGTTTTTTTCTTTTTACTCTGGTTTTGAAATACCTAAATATTCTGTTTTAAAAAGTAGGGGTGTCTACATGTAAAGAATAGCTTCAAATTAGTACATTTCTTCTCTAAATTGTATGATTTTATATCTTTCAGCATTGGTGGCCTTATTCTGGACACAACTGTATCTGACCCAAACTTGGTTGGGATTGTTGTTTACACACCAGTTATTAATGGTAAGAATTAGACATACTGTTTTAAGATCATATCAAATCTTTGTATTTGCTTAGGTACCAGTCGGAATCTTAGAGTTCACATTTTAAGAGGTCTGTCTCCCCATCCCATCCATTCTTTCCCTAACCCTGGGTTGTTGCTCACAGTGGAAGTTACATTCCTGGCTGTCAGTATGCAGACCACATTTTAGAAAAACATTTTTTTATTTTATCACCAGGTATTTGCTTGAGAATCAGGCATCACTGATTTCTGCTGTTGTTGTTAGGTGCTGTCAAGTCAGTTCCTACTCATAGCGACCCTGTGAACAATAAAAGGAAACACTGCCCAGTTCTGTGCCATTCTTACAATTGTTGCTATCTCGAGCCCATTGTTGCAGCCACTGTTAGTCCATCTTGTTGAGGGTCTCCCCCTTTTCACTGACCTGCCACTTTACCAAGCATTATGTCCTTCTCCAGAGACTGGTCCCTCCTGATGACATAGAAACATGATTTCTAGTAGTGTTACAAAATGTGATATTTTAGTTCTGGATTATTATTTACTTTGGGTTTATCTGCTGTTTTGTGTTTTATTGTTGCGGCTTCTGTCGATTTTCATGGATAAATTAGAGTTTGCCAGGTATAGGCGTTGCTTGAATCAAATCAGCCCATTAAAATCTATCACCCCTTTACTGATCCTTTTAAAACCTGCCTTATATTTTTTCTTATCTATAAAATGGGAATTATAACACATAAGCTGATAGCGGTTTTTGAAGGAATTATGTTTAATGAAATAATCTTGTTATTATGCTGGCTTTGGGGCTGGCTGTCATTAGTTGTTAATTTGTACTCAGGGAAAGGAAATTGGATTTTGGTATAGCCTAAAAGGCCAATATAATTTAAAAAATAATTCTACCTAGGGAAAAAACATGTCATGAGATACACTGCATGTTTAATAATCACTCCTGTGTATTTATGTATAGGCAAATATGTTATACAAAGGTACTGTGTTCACCAAAATCTAATTTCATATCCTTGTATTCCTTGCCTCTGCACTAACCTGGAATCTACTTTACCTTTCCTAGCTGTTCTTATCAATTTGATATCCTGTTTGCATTCTGCTTTTCAAAAATCCCTCAAAATTTATGGTAAACTCAAGGGTATGGATATAGAATCTGCATTTTCAAAATGTTTTTAACCAAGTAATCACTGTTTCAGGGATCATTTCTGCATCAGGGAACACATTTTGGGAAATGGTTCTCATAAAAAAAAATACTTAACACATTGGTTTACTTAAAACATCTTTTTTCAAATTTTTTGCTTTCAGGACCCATTTAAAACACTCCTAAAAATTTTTGAGTATCTCAAAGAGTTTTTGTTTATGTGGGTTGTACCAATTAATATTTTCCATAGACCACCTGTCATGGATTGAATCATGTCCCTCAAAAATGTGCGTATCATTTGAGCTGGGCCATGCATTCCCAGTATTGTGTGGTTGTCCTCCATTTTGTGATTGTAATTTTATGTTGAGAGGATTAGGGTGGGACTGTAACACCACCCTTACTCAGGTCACCTCCCTGATTCAGTGTAAAGGGAGTTTCCCTGGGTGTGGCCTGCACCACCTGTTATCTCTCGACATAAAAGGAAAAGGAAGCAAACCGGAGAGTTGGAGACCTCATACCATGAAGAAACAGCACCAGGAGCAGAGCGCCTCCTTTGGGCCTGGGGTCCCTGTGCCTGAGAAGCTCCTCAACAAGGGGAAGATTGAGGACAAGGACCTTCCTCCAAAGCTGACAGAGAGAGAAAGCCTTCCCCGGGAGCTGATGCTTTGAATTTGGACTTTTAGCCTACTTTACCCTGAGAAAATAAATTTCTCTTTGTTAAAGCCATCCACTTGTGGTATTTCTGTTATAGCAGCACCAGATGACTAAGACACCCATTGTCTTTGAGTTGATTCCGACTCATAGCGATCCTATAGGACAGAGTAGAACTACCCCATAGGGTTTCCAAGGAGTGGCTGGTGGATTCGAACTGCCAGCATTTTGATTAGTAGCCAAACTCTTAACCACTGTGCCCCAAGGCTTCTTATTTGCCATATTAGATATTAAAACTTTAAAATTTAAAACATTTATTTATTCATTTTAAAATCACAACAAACCCCTTGATATTATATAAATAGATTTCTGTGTAACAATTATATTTTTCAAAGCAAATTTATTTATTGTGGTACATATTTATGCTATATGATAATTTCCTTTTTGTATGACTCTGAATAGTGCTGAACACATTAGGATTTGATAATTGTTGGATGAATAAATGCATGAGATAAAGCATAGACTTAGTTTTGCTACAAATTATATGTCACTGAAATTGAGGAAATTGTCTTGTTAAATAACACAACTTATGTCATAACCAAAACATTTCATACTCGTAAGTGGGAACTGGTGAGGTACAGTAAGAAAAGGCAGAAAATAGGAAAGTGCTCCCTCCTGTTTATCTAAAACATTAGCAGTGGTGCTAGCATTTATTACTTTCCTTAATATTATCTCCTGAGTTTAAAATTGGTTCCTCAGTATTTCCTCCTCTTTGATGCACTCTCGTACACATCAGCATGATTAACATGTTTTTAAAATTAAAGCAGTCTCTAGCGCTTTTCGATTTTAAGTTAAACTATTCTGAATACTCAGACCCACACAAAAAATACATATTGCTTGGTAAATTTTGTGATGTTTTCTTTTCCTGGATTAGTTATTTTAGAGGCCGTAAATTTAAGCATTTTGTTTTAATAAAATATATACAGAATCATTGGTAAGTTTTTGCCCCTGGTCTTTTCAAAGTCATTTGTGATATTCTTTATTATTTTTGGGTTGGAAATCTAGTTTACTATTAGTTTCTATAATTCAAAATACCTTATTATTCTTAATAAATTTTATACTATGTCTTATCATTGAAGTTGTCAAGGATTTCATTTCATTTGGATTCAATCAACACCCATGGAAGCAGGAGTCAGGAAATCAACGTATTGCATTGGGCAAATCCGTTGCAAAATACCTCTTTAAAGTGTCAAAAAGCAAAGATGTCACTTTGAGGACTAAGGTGTGCCTGACCCAAGCCGTGATATTTTCAATTGTCTCATATGCGTGCAAAAGCTAAACAATGAATAAGGAAGACCGAAGAGAATTGATGTCTTTGAATTATGGTGTTGTTGAAGAATTTTGACTATACCATGGACTACCGTTAAGAGTGAACAAGTCTGTCTTGGAAGAAGTACAGCCAGAGTGCTCCTTAGAAGCAAGGATGGCGAGACTTTGTCTCATGTACTTTCAACATGTTATCAGGAGGGCCCAGTCCCTGGAGAAGGACATCATGCTTGGTAAAGTAGAGGGTCAGTGAAAAAGAGGAGGACCCTCAGTGATATGAATCAACATAGTGGCTGCAACAGTGGTCTGAAACATAGCAATGATTGTAAGGATGGTGTATGTTCTGCTGTACATAGGGTCGCTGTGAGTCAACTGACTTGATGGCACCTGGAAACATGTCTTATTGCCTTGATTTTTAGCTTGGGAATTTTCTTGAATGGTATTAATAGTGGGTAATATTTATATACATTTTATCTAGGTATAATATTAAGCTTCCTTGAGAAAAAAACCAGGCAGTTCGAAATGTGGACAAAAGCTGGGTAGGGAGGTCAGGGTAGAGACAGAGCTTTTGGAATTATCTAGTTAGAGAATAGTTAGGAATAGAGGGACAGATTCGGGAAGTCAATTTATGAGCTCTTTAGATTTTTTTAGATATTAAAAGGGAAGGTTAGCAATTCAAGCAGTGAGTATTTTGTGGGCAGAAGAAGAATGAATTAAGCTAGAGATCGATTGGTTAGAAGAGAGATGAGAGCTATGTTAGTGTTGCCAAGGAGGATGATTTAAAAAAAAGGGATCGTTTATTCAGCGATTACGAAGTGATTTTTTTTTAATGTGTTTTGAAGATAAATTGCAAGGGATTGAAAGAGTGGAAGCAATGACTAAATAAATGCAGGTATAGTTTTTCATAATGAAATATTATATAACAGTAAAGAGGAATTAATTTACATCTTACATAACAGCATGGATGTATGGTAAAATCAGAGCCTTGGTGGTGCATTGGTTAAGAGATCGGCTGCTAATTAAAAGGTCGGCAGTTCCAGTCCACCAGCTGCTCCTTGAAAACCCTATGAGGCAATTCTACTCTGTCCTATAAGGTCACCATGAGTTGGAATCAAGTAAATTAGTCCTTTTATAAAGTTTAAAAACATGTAAAACTTAATAATACATTATTTAGGAATATACATATATGTAGTAATAATATAGAGAAAAGCAAGAGAATGAAAAACAAGGATAGTTACTCTTATTGGGAAAGAAGAGTATGGGATGGGGAGAAAGACACGGGACTCCTCAAATATAAAGGTAATACTATATCCCTTTTCTTAAGCTGGATGGTACATGGTTTTTGTAGTATGATTCTAAATCATAAGATTTATATATAAAATGTATTTTTTAAATATTACATATTTTAAATAAGTAATAAAAACAAGAACTCAGTTATCCCAAGAAAGTAGAGAGATTTGTTTGTTGTTGTTATTAGGTGCATGACTTATGGTGACCCCATGCGCAATGGAATAAAAAGCTTCACAGTCCTGCACCATCTCCTTGATTAGTTACAGATCTGACTGTTGTGATCCATAGGCTTTCCGCTGGTTAATTTTTAGAACTAGATCGCTGTCTTAGTCATCTAGCGCTGCTATAATAGAAATACCACAAGTAGGTGGCTTTAACAAAGAGAAATTTATTTTCTCAGAGTCTAGTAGGCTGTAAGTCCAAATTTAGGGCAACAACTCCAGGGGAAGGCTTTCTCCGTCAGCTCTGGAGGAAGGTCCTTGTCGTCAATCTTCCTCTGGACTAGGAGCTACTCCGAGCAGGAACCTCAGGTCCAAAGGACATGCCCTGCTCCTGGCGCTGCTTTCTTGGTGGTATGAGGTTCCTGACTCTCTGCTTGTCTCCCTTTCCTTTTATCTCTTGTAAGATAAAAGGTGATGCAGGCCACACCTGGGGGAAAATCCCTTTATATTGGATCAGGGATGTGACCTGAGCAGTGGTGTTGCATTCCGCCCTGATCCTCTTTAACCACAGGCAGAGATTATGATTTATAACACTTAGGAAGATCACAAAATGGAGGACAACCACATAATATATGGCCTAAGCAAGTTGACACATATTTCTGGGGGACACAGTTCAATACATGACAATTGCCAAGCCTTTCGTCCTAGTCCGTCTTAGTATGAAACCTATTTAGCATCATAACAGCATGCAAGCCCCCACTAACAGATGGGTCATGCCTGCACGTGACATGCATTGGCTGGGAATCAAATCCGGGTCTCCTCCATGGAAGGTAAGAATTCTACCACTAAACCACCAATATGAAAGATTCATTTAGGGCAGTTCAGTTGTAATACTGGATGACACACTCTGGTGAAGAAGGCCACTTGTAACAAGAGACCAGCAGCCTGGGGGCTGCAGCCACCTCAGGACCTGCCTACCCAGGCCAGTAGCCAAGAAGATCAGTATCTCCATACACTGGCTAGGAATTCTGACATAGACCACTGTTTCTCAGCCTTGTTTTGATTATCGCTCACTGAAGGAGTCTTTTTCAACATTTTTTTTTTCTTTTATAAATATGTCCACCCCCCATGGAATTTTAATATCACAGAAATACTTTTTATCTGTTTCTGCACTTTATGTTGTTGTTGGGTACCATCAAGTCGATTTTGATTCAGCGGCCCTGTGCATCAGGGTAAAACTGCCCCATAGGGTTTTCTTGCTATAATCTTCATGGAAGCAGATCGCCAGGTCTCTCTCCCGCAGAGCCATTAGGTGTGATTGAACTGCCAGCCTTTCAGTTAACAGCCAGACGCTTTACCATTGTACCTCCAGTTCTCCTTACTGTATGCATAAACCAAAAAAAAAAAAAAAAAAAAAACCAAACCTGTTGCTGTCAAGTCGATTCCCACTCATAGCAACCGTATAGGACAGAGTAGAACTGCCCCATAGGGTTTCCAGGGAGCACCTGGTGGATTCGAACTGCCAGCCTTTTGGTTAACAGCCATAGCTCTTAACCGCTACGCCACCAGGGTTTCCTACTATATGTATAGCTGTGCTTTGTTCATAAAATGAGTAAGATTTTTTCTTCCCCCAAAGGACTGCTTTTTGCCCCCTCTAGGCTGGTACCACCCTGGAGCCGTAGTGGTGCAGTGGTTAAGTATTCGGCTGCTAACCGAAAGGTCAGCAATTTGAATCTACCAGCCGTTCCTTGGAAACCCTATGGGGCAGTTCTACTCTGTCCTGTAGGGTTGCTATGAGTCAGAATCAACTCGACAGCAAGGAGTATTTTTATTTTTCTAAGAATATATGATCTAGGGTGAGGGAAGTAGAAAATTTGGAGGCTTTGTTAGCCATTCATCAGGTTGTCAACAAGTACATTTGGGAAGGAAGCAGTAAAGGGTGATGAATTAGGACTTGGAGGGGAACGTACCTGTTCTTCAGATGAGAGGGCTTCCCTATGAAGGTGTTGCATGCATTTCTTCTGAAAAAAATATAAAGATGGGACCTACATTTCCCCCCATCCCATTGTATTTCTTGAGACTAAAAGAGTAAATCTTGCATATGAGCTCTGATAGAAGTCATGAAGGAGGATAGGTAAAGATGCAGAGGTATATGGAGGTAGCTCAAATATGTGACTATATACAGAAGGTGCTAGATCTTTTGTGCTGTCAATTGCATTGCACCTCCAGGGCTCCTTACTGTATATATAAGGAATTACTTTTTAAGAAAATGAACTTTCACTTTAGGTTCTTTTGTGAATAGCAAAAGAATTCCTGACAGAATTTGAGATGTATTCTGTAATGTGAGTGCTAAATATTTACTAGAAACATGTACTTGAATTTTTAAACTGTCCTGAGGTGTCAGTTTGTCGTACTGTGGTAGCTTGCATATTGCTATGATGCTGGAAGGTATGCCACAGGTATTTCAAAAACCTGTCACCTATGGTGGATAGGTTTCAGCGGAGCTTACAGACTAAGATAGACTAAGAAGAGTGACCTGCTGATATACATCTGAAAAAAAAAAATAGCTAGTGAAAACTATAGATAGCAGTGGAACATTGTCTGATATAGTGCTGGAAGCCACTCAAAATATGACTGGGGAAGAGCTGCCTCCTCAAAGTAGAGTTGACCTTAATGATGTGAATGGAGTAAAGCTTTTAAGACCCATGATTTGCTGATGGGGCATGACCTAAAATGAGAAGAAACAGCTGCAAACATCCATTAGTAATCAGAACGTGGAATGTATGAAGTATGAATCAAAATTGGCAGCCATCAGAAATTAAATTGGTCCCTTGAAGATTGATATGCTAGGCAGTAGTGAGCTGAAATGAACTGGTATTGACCATTTTGAATCGGGCAATCATATGGTCTACCATGCTGGGGATGACAAATTGAAAAGGAACAAACTGACATGTCAAAAAGAGTATTTCAAGATGAATCCTGAAGTACAGTGTTGTCAGTGATAGGATGATATCCATATGCCTACAGGAAGACCAGTTAATATGACTTTTATTCATTTACCCACCAACCACTAATGCCAAAGATGAAGAAATTGAAGATTTTTACCAACTTCTGCAGTCTGAAATTGATCAGATATGTAATCAAGAAGCATTGATAGTTACTAGTGATTGGAATTTGAAAGTTAGAAATGAAGAAGGATCAGTAGTTGAAAAATATGGCCGTGGTGATAGAAACAGTGCTGGTGATTGCATGATAGAATTATGCAAGACCAACGACTTATTCATCAGAAATACCTTTTTTTCAACAACGTAAACAGTGGCTATACACATGGACCTCCACAGATAAAATGCAGAGAAATCAAATCAATTACAGCTGTGGAAAGAGACAATGAAGAAGCTCAGTATCATCAGTCAGGACAAGGCCAGAGTCTGACAGGGAAACAGACCATCATTTGCTCATATACAAGTTCAAGTTGAAGCTGCAGAAAATTAAGTCTGTGAGAACCAAAATACAACCTTGAATATATCCCACCTGAATTTCGAGACCATCTCAAGAATAGATTTGATGTAGTGAACACTAATGACCAAAGACCAGAGAAGTTGTGGGATGACATCAAGGACATCATACATGAAGAAAACAAAACATCGTTAAAAAGACAGGAAAGACCAAAGTGTCAGAAGAGACTCCGAAAGTTGCTCTTGAATGTAAAGTAGATAAAGCAAAAGGGAGAAATGATGAAGTAAAAGAGCTGAGTGGAAGATTTCAAAGGGCAGCTCTAGAAGACGGAGTAAAGTATTATAATGAAGTGTTCAAAGACCTTGAGTTAGAAAACCAAAGGGAAAAACACACTCAGCATTCTCAAGCTGAAAGAACTGAAGGAAAAAATTCAAGCCTTGAATTGCAATATTGAAGGATTCTACGGACAAAAAAAACTGAACAACATGGGAAGCACCAAAAGAAGATGGAAGGAATACACAGAGTCACTGTACCAAAAAGAATTTTTCAACATTCAGCCATTTCAGGAGATAGCATATAATCAAGAACCTATGGTACTGAAGGAAAAATTCCAAGCAGCACTAAAGGCATTGGCAAAAAATAAAGCTCCAGGTACTGACAGTATACCAATTGAGATGTTTCAGCAAACGGATGCAGTGCTGGAAATGCTCACTTGTCTATGCCAAGAAATTTGGAAGACAGCTACCTGGCCAACTGACTGGAAGAGAAGGGTGATCCAACAGAACGTGAAAATTATCGAACAGTATCATTAATATCACATGCAAGTAAACTTATGCTGAAGATAATTCAAAAACAGTTGCAGCAATACATCGACAGGAATCTCACCAGAAATTCAAGCTGGATTCATAAGAGGACTTGAAACAGGGAACATCATTGCCGATGTCAGATGGATGTTAGCTGAAAGCATAGAATACCAGAAAGATGTTTGTCTGTATTTTATTGACTATGCAAAGACATTCGACTGTGTGGATCATAACAAATTATGGATAATGTTGTAAAGAATAGGAATTACAGGACCTTTAATTGTGTTCATGGTGAACCAGTGGATAGACTAAGAGGCAGTTGTTTGAACAGAACAAGAGGACTGCATGGTTTAAAGTCAGGAAAGGTGTTTGTCAGGATTGTATCCTTTCACCATACTTATTAAATCTGTATGCTATGTAGATAATCTGAGAAACTGGACTATATGAAGAAGAGTGGGGCATCGGGATTGGAGGAAGACTCATTAACAACCTGTGATATGCAGATGACACAACCTTCTTTGCTGAAAGCAACGAGGACTTGAAGAACTTGCTAATGAAGATCAAAGACCACAGCCTCTGTATGGATTCCACCTCAGCATAAAGAAAACAAAAATCCTCACAATTGGACCAATAAACAATGTCATGATAAATGGGGAATAGATTGAAGTTGTCAAGAGTTTAATTTTACTTGGATCCACAGTCAACACCCATGGAAGTAGTAGTCAGGAAATCAAATGACATATTGCATTGGGCAGATCTGCTGCATAAACCCCTTTGTTTTTGTTGTTATTGTTAGGTGCCCTCAAGTTGGTTCCAACTCATAGCGGCTCAATGTGCTCTTTAAAGTATTGAAAACGCAAAGATGTCACTTTAAGAACTCAGGTGCACCTGACCCAAGCCATGCTATTTTCAGTCACCTCATATGCATGTTAAAACTGGACAATGAATAATGAAGACTGAAGAGAATTGGTGCACTTGAAGTGTGGTGTTGGCAAAGAATATTGAATATACCGTGGACTTCCAGAAGAACGAACAAATCTGTCTTGGAATAAGTACAGCCAGAATGCTCCTTAGAAGCAAGGACGGTGAGACTTCATCTCACATAACTTTGGGTAAGTTATCAGGAGGGACCAGTCCCTGGAGAAGGTAGAGGGTAAGCGGAAAAGAGGAAGACCCTCAACGAGATGGGTTGATAAAGTGGCTGCAACAATGGGCTCAAACATAGCAGTGATTGTGAGGATGGTGCAAGACCATGGAATGTTGTACACAGGATCTCTGCGAGCTGGAACCAATCAGACAGCACCTAAGAACAGCAATAACAAAGATGAACCACTGATAATTTTTTCATGTTATCAAATGTTATATTACCCAATTAGCTTATTCTAGTATCCCAGTGCCGTTGAGTCGATTCCGACTTATAGTGACCGTATAGGACAGAGTAGAACTGCCCCATAGAGTTTCCAAGGTGCCTGTCGGATTTGAACTGCCAACCCTTTGGTTAGCAGCCGTAGCCCTTAACCACTACGCCACCAGGTTTTCCATTATTCTAGTATAATAAAAAAAAAAGACACCTAAAATTAGGTCTTGGGGATACTGTGGACTCTCACTAATTATTTAGTATATTGACAAGCTGTTTTTACAAATGTTACTAATTTATGTGAGACTTTTTAGATGGTCTCCACTAGCTTTAGTAATGCAATTAGTCTCTGAAGCATTTAAGTAACTTAAAAGGAATGTTTATAGACTAGCTCTTAGTGGAAACATAATATATGTCATAATAGGAAGAAAACATTTTTTACATTAGTGAAAGCTATTCCAAGATAGTAATTCAGCTATAGTTTAAATATATTACCAGTTGTTGTGATAAGACCATGGGAGCTTAAAACTGTGATCAGTTCCTTCACTAATTATGTTGTTTACTGTAAAATTTTATTTACCTTATCTGGAAAAATTATAGGAGCCTCTTTATAAATTCTCAGTTCGTATTATTTTTAGTTTGGTGTAATTATAACCCCAGTTACGTCTGTGTTTCCTGGACTACAGAGTGAGACAGGTCAAGGAATACAGGGAAGAGGAAAGTGATAAGTTGATCCTAAGGGTTTATTTATATTTATTATCAGATATGATAACTGTCAGTGGTTACAAAGAAGCGATAAACAGTTCTGTAAAGTTCTACCAACAAATCTGTGGTTTTTAGAAGACTCTACAACTACTTAGTAGCCTTTTGTTTCAAACTCAATCCAAGGGAAGTTGCAGATAGAATAGATCTTCTGAGACTGAGTAGCTTATGTTTTCCTGCATTTGCACTGAAGCGTTCCATAGCTAAGAAAATACCCACTAGAACATTCCTTCAGTAGAATCCCCAGAGTAGAGGAAGATGAGAAGACTGCCATCCATGCCTTCCTGTGTCACATTTCTGCCATTTCAATATGTATCTGAACGTCTGTTGGTCCTATCCCATCCGGAGCACAGGAGAATGAAGAAAACCAAAGACAAAAGGAAAATATTAGCCCAAGGACAAAAGGACCGCATGAACCAGAGCCTCCACAAGCCAGAACCCAGAAAAGCCAGGTGGTGCCCGGCTACTACCACTGACTCCTCTGACAAGGATCACAACAGAGAATCTTGGACAGAGCAGGAGAAAACTGTAGAACAAAATTCATTTCATGAATAAAGACCAAATTTACTGATCTGACAGAGACTGGGGAACCTCCGAGATTACCTCCGATAACTCAGAAATGAAACCACTCCTGAAGCCTACTATTCAAACAAAGCTTAGACAGGCCTGTAAAATAAACAGTAACTCATGTGAGGAATATGCTTCTTAGTTCAATCAAATACACCAGACTAAATGGGCAACTCCTGCCCAAATGCAAAACGAGAAGGCAGGAAGGGACAGGAACTGAACAAATGGACACAGGGAACCTGGGGTGGAAAGGAGGAGAGCGCTGTCATTGTGGGGATTTCAACTGATGTCGCAAAACAATATGTGTATAAATTTTTGAATGAGAAACTAACTTAAGCTGAAGCTTTCACACAAAGCATGATAAGATTAAAAGAAATAAGACTGTTTCTAAAGGCGATTGTTTGCTTTGCATTAAGTATAATTCTTAATATTAGATTCTTCTCCCTTTTGGAGGCTATGAAGAGAAATCCGTGGAAGATTACAAGGCAGTTTCTTATTTGTTTACCCCTAGGTGCCCAGTAAGTCTTTGTAAAAGTGCTTGTGTTGTATAGATAAATAATTTTTTACCTGTTTCTCTTCTAGGATATATTAATTTGCTTCCAGTTAGAGGTGTAAATTTCTGGTCTTATGTGTTATTATCAAATGAGTACCAGTGCATGCCGATTATTGAATGTTCTAGTCTAGTTGTTTACTTTAGAAAACGAGCTTAGATTTAGAAAATCCAGATGTTTTGTAGTCATCACTAGCTTCTAGTGGAAAATTCATTGAGTAAACAGAAGGCAGTTTAAAGGATTATTTAAGATATGGACACCAAGTGATTTTTTTTCTTTTTAATCAAAATAATTTTTGAATTGAAAAACAACACGTTTTCTAGCCATCTTCTGACCAATAAATTCTCCAGCAACTTGTCAAGACCTATAATTAAAATACCAAGTTAGAATCATATTATTTGTATAAATTGTTTATTAATAATAATACTATGTAACTTTTGTTGAACTTTTACCATGTCCAGAAACTGTGATAAGCATCTTTCATGTATGCATTATTTTATTTATTTTTAATTATGTTTAAACTTTCATTTAATTTTGTTATTCACACAACATCTTTATGATGTAGATATTAACTTAACCTAATTTTTCAGGTAAGAAAACTGATGATCCAAGAGGTTAAATATCACTAAAGTCACAGCTAGTACTTGGCCTATGCAGTATTCAAGCCCATGGGGTTTGAGCCAGAGCCTGAATTCTGCAGAGAATAAAGCTCTGCATTGTATGCCTTAATTATTGCACCTAGTTAATTTGGCCTTGTTTCCCCTTTAAACACATTTTTAAAGAAATTTATTTTCCCTTAGAAAGTTTTTCAGAACTCCCTGGGATGTATTTTTTAAACATATTTACCATGAACTGCATTTTAAATTTTTTTAATTTATTAAATGAGATGTGATGAGGAAATTATGAAGCTACATTTCAGTTTTGAAAAGAGTCTTTAAATTGTTTTATATTTGGGGCATTGACACAAAAAGAAATCAGTCTCTCGCTTAAGTGAAAAAGGAGGAGGTTCATAGTTTTCCTATTTCTCTACTTAATTTTTTTTCTGTGTTTAGAAAAATATTCTTATTTCCATCACAACAAATTTGTATCATTAGAAAGCAATAAATGCTAAAACTTTTCTAGGTACTAGGAAATATATAGGTAATATAGACAAACTGTTAACAAAACCACAAGCTAGATTTCTGAGTCTAATACTGATGTATACTCCAGATAAACTGCTCAGATTTGAATGCTGCTAGAACTGGATTTCTATATTATGCCACCTATTACTGGATCCTGAATCATCAAGCTAGGAACTCATCATCTAACAACAACCAGATAATCCTATTATTTGAAAAAAAAAAAACCATGAGAGTCTCACCTCATTTGTTTGGGGAGAAAACCTATCTTGCTTCTGGCACCTTGGACCAACAATGGTTGATAGTCCTGGCCAGAGGATTGCTGCCTTCTGATTTTCTCTGATGTCACCAGAGCTTTTGACTCTTAGCCCCCGGTCTAGACATACTGTTAGAATTGTTCTGTAACCCTTCTTGCTCAAAAATCTCCTTCTCCAGTATATTCGGGGTGATTTGAATGAAGTCCTGCATGAGTTTATTTTAGGATTTCGGGTTCTTAATTTCATTGCTGAAGAAACTGAAGTTGTCAAGGATTTCATTCTACTTGGATCAGTAATCAATGCTCATGGAATTAGCAGCCAAGAAATCAAACAATGTATTACATTGGGCAAATCTGCTGCAAAATACCTCTTTAAAGTTTCTGAAAGCAAAGATGTCACTTTCATAACTAAGGTGTGTCTGACCCAAACTATGGGCTTTTTAATGGCTTCATATGCATGCAAAAGCTGGACAATGAAAAAGGAAGACAAAAGAAAAATCAATGCATTCAAACTGTGGTGTTGGCAAAGAATATTAAATATACCGTGGACTTCCAAAATAATGAACGAATCAGTCTTAGAAGAAACACAAGGGGCTCGGGTGCACCTGACCCAAGCCATGATCTTTTCAATCACCTCATATGCATGTGAAAGCTGGACAATGCAAACGAAAGGTTGAAGGAGAATTGACACATTTGAATTGTGATGTAGGCGAAGAATATTGAATTATACCATGGACTGCCAGAAGAATGAACAGATCTGTCTTGGAAGAAGTACAGAGTGCTTATTAGAAGCAAGGTTACGAGACTTCATCTCACATACTTTGGACATGTTATCAGGGGGGACCAGTCCCTGGAGAAGGACATCATGCTTGGTAAATCAGAGGATCAGCAAAAAAAAAAGGAATACCCTCAACGAGATGGATCGACACAGTGGCTGCAACAATGGGTTGTAAGGATGGCGCAGGACTGGGCAGTGTTTCCTTTGTTGTACATAGGGTCGCTATGAGTTGGAACCGACTCCACAGCACCGAACAACAGCAACTACCTCATAAGTGAGTAGAATGCACTGACTCGTCTTGAAGCATAATTTGTATCATTATTAGGGATTTTAAGTGCCTTGCAGCTTGAATTTGACTTTTAGCTGTGTAGTTTGATTTTTAGAGATTGTCTTTAGATGCAGTTCCTTGCTGTTTATTTTTACAATAGCCTTTTTGTTGCTGTTGTTTATGTGTTTATTGTTGTTACTATTGATGTTAGAAGAAATAAAAAAGTATTTAAAATGTTTTTCTATGTGTGGGTATGTATACCCATTATATACCCACTGCCTCAAGTTAATTCTGATTCGTAGCAACCTGTAGGACAGAGTAGAATCCTTCCTAGGGTTTACAAGGCTATAATCTTTATGGGACCAGACTGCCACATCTTTCTCCCATGAAACAGCTACTGGGTCGAACCGCCAACCTGTTAGCAGCCAAGTGCTTAAGCACTGTGCTATCAGGGCTCCTTATGGACGTGGAGGGACTTATAATGCGTTGAAAATTATTCTTGTCTATTTTTTTTTTATTAGTATAAGTTCTGATAAACTGATCCATAAATAGTGGATGCTATTATAAATGGAATTGTGTTCTTAATTTCCTTTTGGATTGTTCATTGCTGGTTAATAGAAACACAACCAGTTTTTGTACATTGATCTTGTAGCATGCAACTTGCTGAATTCATTTATTAGCTCTAGTGCTAGGTTTTTTTCTTTGTTTGTTTTGTTTTTAATTCTTCAGGATTTTCTATACATAGAATCATGTCATATGATTCAAATAGAGATAGTTTTATTTCTTTCCAATTTGGAAGCCTTTTATGTATTTATTTTTTTATATGCCTAATTGCTCTGGCTAAGAGTCTCAATGCAGTGTTTAATAGCAATGGTAAAAGCAGACATCCTTGTCTTGTTCCTGATCTTAGGGAGAAAGCTTTCAGTCTTTCACCACTGAATGTGATGTTAGCTGTGGGATTTTCATAAATGCCCTCAATAGATACATCAAAATCTTTTGGCGAAACTCAATACCCTTTCGTAACAAAAACACTCAGAACCTCCTTAACATGATAAAGGGCATTTACCAAAAATCCACAGACAACATCTTGGTCTGCTTTCTTTATTGCTTTCTACTGTGTTTGTTATTTTTTATTGAATGGTGGACATTGTATATAAAAGAACATTAGAGATTGAGATGAATATTATTGATGCCTAGAAATATGAAACTGTTTTCTTTTGTTAGGTCATTACTATAGAGAATTGAGTTAATTTTATTAGTAGTTGAGCTCAATTTGGCTGTTACAGCTGTTAAAGTTCCGTTCACTGTACCCAAACCAAAATCAAACCCATTGCCATTGGGTCGATTCTGACTTATGGTGACTCTGTAAGACAGGGTAGAACTGTTCCCATCAGGTTTTCAAGGCTCTAATCTTTATGGAAGCAGATTGCCACATCTTTCTTCTGCAGAGCAGCTGGTGGGTTTTAACCACCAATCTTTCAGTTAGCAGCTGGCACTTAACTACTGTGTCACCAGGGCTCCTTCAGTGTACCCCTAGCTTAAGATTTATCAGTGGGCTTTTTTTTTTTTCTGCTACCATCTGCTTAGTGTGAAGCCTGTAGTGCTGTGTGCCAGTAGGACGGGAGGATTAACTGCTGTGCTCTTGTTCTTCCTCCCTTGGTAGACTACTGACGTTAGTATTAGCTAGCCAACACTCAACATTGTAAGAATTTGAAATTTTCAGTTCCTTTCTCCCTACTTACTTTAATGACAAGTGTCTTTTCCTCTCATACTTTGCCAAAGGTAAAAGTTTGGGTATCTGTTTAGAATTTATTTTACCCCCTGGCATCAATTCCTCTTCCTCAGAGTATATCAGAGGATAAGATAGGTTGAAAGATGATTTCCTGGAGTTGCTTTTTGTTTTTTTCCTCCAGTGCCTTATACAAAATTCTTTAGTATCTGAGAAGGAAATGATCAAGCCTGTCTATTTGAATAAATCCACCTTATTTTCCCTCTTATTAAGGTGAGAAAGATGAAACATCTTATTACATAGTTCTGTATCTTGGTTTTGATAGTAATTTTTAAAAATTTCTTGCTTTGATGTATTTCTAGACCAGACAGTGAATCAGGTTGGAAAAAATAATTATTGAATCTTTCAGAACAATGATTTTATATCTTTAGAATATCTACTTCAACATTAAATAAATCAACATTTTGGAAGAAACTCTTTATTTTGTTTTATTGACCCAGGATGTGCCATAAAAGGAGTTGCTTTTAGTTGAATGTCTGCAAGTTGTTTAAAATATGAGAGTAACTACTTTGTCTTTCCTTATGTTTCAGGTATTGGTGGTAATTTGGTGGCCATTCAGGCTAGCAGGATTTCTACCTACCTCCATTTACATAGCATTCCGGGAGAATTGCCTGATGAACCCAAAGGTTGTTATTACCCATTTAGAACTTTTTTTGGTCCAGGTATGTTCTCGTAAATTTTTGCATATTTTATATCAGAAACTATTGCTATCTGAGATTACCATTACATATTTTTATATATATTTTTAATTTTTGCATATTTTATATCAGAAACTATTACCATCTGAGGTAGACAGCATTTGTTGAATAGCTGTTTTTGAGGGGAGGTGTATATTGTACAGTTTTTCTATTTCTTTTTTTTTTAATTCAAAAATGTATATGAAGATTTCTTTGTGACTTTGATTGCAATCCCTGCAGTGTGTCAGCACTCTCCCTCTTTCCCATTCCACCTTGGGTTCTCTGTGTTCATTTGTCCAGTTTTCTTGTCCCTTCCTGCCTTCTCTCCCTTGCTTTTGGGCAGGTATTGCCCATTTGGTCTCATATACTTGACTAAACTAAGAAATATGTTCCCAATGTGTATTATTGTTTGTTTTATAGGCCTGTCCAATCTTTGACTGAAAGGTGGACTTCAGGAGTGCTTCATTTCTGAGCTAGCAGGGTGTTCAGGGGCCATAGTCTCGGGGATTCCTCCAGTCTCTGTCAGACCAGTAGGTCTGGTCTTTTTTTGTAAATTTGAATTTTGTTCTACATTTTTCTCTTGTTCTGCCCGGGACCCTCTATTGTGATCCCTGTCAGAGCGGTCAATGGTGGTAGTCGGGAACCATCTGGTTCTTATGGGCTCAGGCTGGTGGAGGCTTGGTTCATGTTGTCCCTGTGTCCTTTGGACTAATATTTTCCTTGTGTCTTTGGTTTTCTTCATTTTCCTTTGCCCTGGGTAGGTTTGGGACCAATAGATATATCTTAAATGGCTGCTCACAGGCCTTTAAGACCCCAGACATTACTCACTGAAGTAGGATGTAGAACATTTTCTTTATGAACTATGTTATGCCAGTTGACGTAGATGTCCTTCAAAACTGTGGTCCCCAGCCCTCTGTCCCAGTTACGCGGTCCCTCAAGGTGTTTGGATGTGTCTACGGCTAATTTCAGTGAACACAAAAATCATTTGTATTAATTCTGCAGTTGCTAAGAAAATTTTATAATGTTTCACTTTTATCCCTCTCTCTGAGATACCTTGTTTATGAATCAGCAGAGAGGAACCTTATGCACATAAGAAAGCATTGCTAGGTAATTTAGGGAGATACATGTATTGCCTTTCATATATTAATCTTGCAGGCCTTGGCGTTCAATCCCAAACAAACAGAATGAGAGAAGATAACCTTAGTTATAAGGAACACTGCATTGTTTATATCATCCAGGCATGTGATTTCCAAAAACTAAGACCACAATTTCTAAAGCTCAAAATTTCTTGATGAAAATAAATGTGATTATTGATTTTTGAATGAAGATCCCCCAGCCTTATTGTATCACTGATAGAACTCTAAAGGAGTAAATAACAATTAAAACATTCTAATACTTTAAGAACTTTATGTTTTCTGTTCCTTCTGTTTTTAAGTTGGATATTAAAGCCTGGCCGATGTTCTTCATAGCAAATTTCTAGCAACCACCTTTCATTTAATTATATAACATATGTTGGAAATTTCATAGAATTAAGTGAATTGTACATAGCCAAAAAGTATTTCTAGTAATTGAATTTTATGTAATGCTATGCAGCATAGTAATTAGAATGCAATCTTCAAATTTTACTAACTGTGACTTATTAACCAAAATGTGATTTTGTTTTAATGACTTTCACATTTTATATTACAGGAGTAAATAATAAGTCTGCCCAAGTTCTGCTGCTTTTAGTGATTCCTGGACACTTGATTTTCCTCTACACTATTCATCTGATGAAAAGTGGTCATACTTCTTTAACTGTAATCTTCATAGTAGTATTCTTATTTGCTGCTGTGTTACAGGTAAGAGTAAAAACCTTTTGAAACATCTTTTATGTTCAGCTGATAGAAGGGTATAACTGTGTAAATCTAAGGGCACGTGATATATTTTAATATTCCAAAAATCAACTGAATGCCTTTATATTGATTGGTTTTATAAAATGAATAAGCTCAGAATAACTTTTAATATGATCTGGTAGATGTAACCTTTGAATTACCTTACTTCGAATTGTAGTTAGCAATTCAGAGAAAGTCTGGTTTTAATTGAACTTCAAAACGAGTATTCATGGTAATCATTATAGAAGGTAATTAATGTTATTAACTAATAATATTTACATGAATTCAATCCTCAAATTTTTATCTCATTACTTATTTGTATAATGTACAGTCCAATTTTGTAGAAATTAAGAACTGATTCAAATATAGATTCTGCCTTCATGGAGTTTTGGTCTAACAGGGGCAATAAGTGGTTAAGCACTCAGCTGCTAAACGAAAGGAAAGGTTGGCAGTTTGAACCCACTAGCCGCTCTGGGGAGAGAGATGTGGCGATCCGCTTCCATAAAGGTTCACAGCCTTGGAAACCCTATGTGCAATTCCACCCTTTTCTGTAGGGTCGCTAAGAGTTGGAGTCGACGCTACAGCAATGTTTTTAAGACCTCATAATTGTCAATTCCGTAATACGTTAGACTTCACAGGGCACTTTCACATACGTTGTTGAACTTAATTCTTTTAGTAACCACGTGAGAGATATTAATACATACACCTCCCAATTTCAGAGCAAGAAATTTAAAAAGAATGTTTAGAAGACAAAAAGTAGCAAGTGCTATATAAAACCTGTGTGGACAGATAAACAAGTTCACAGAAAGAAATTTCTTCCACCTGGAGGAATCCGGGGAAATGGTCGTATTTTACAAACTGACTCCTAAACTCAGCTCACCCAGTTATTTGTCATACCACAGCCCTCATATAGAAATCGGTGGGAATAGGTCATACATTTTTTTCTTAGATCCAGTTCCCTTTCACTCTCAATATTTTTCTCTTTTTTCCAAAGTTATTCATGTTCACAGTCGAAGAGTCAGTAGTTTTACAAGGCTTGTTAAGAGAAGCAGTCCTTCTCAGCTACCATTTCCCATTTCCAAAGTTTTTTTTTTTTACTCCCTATAAGCAGTTTTTTTTTTTTAACTATTTCTTTTAGCATTTAGTTCTGTGTATCTAAATAATATAATTGGACTTCATAAAAATTTCTAATTATCTATTACTAATGAAATATAAGTATTTAGCTTTCTTTCACATACTCCAATGTTGTTTCTGTTAGGTGTCATCGAGTCCGTTCTGATTCATAGTGACTGTATGTACAACAGAATGAAACATTGCCTGGTCCTGTGCCATCCTCACAATCCTTGCCACACTTGAGTCCATTGTTGCAGCCACTGTGTCAGCCCATCTCATTGAGGGTCTTCCTCTTTTTGGCTGACCCTCTACTTTACCAAGTGTAGTGTCTTTCTCCAGGGACTGGTCCTTCCTGATAACATGTGCAAAGTATGTGAGATGAAGTCTCACCATCCTTGCTTCTAAGGAGCGTTCTGGCTGTACTTCTTCCAAGACAGATTTGTTTGTTGTTCTGGCAGTCCATGATATGTTCACCATTCTTTGCCAACAACATAATTCAAAAGCATCAATTCTTCTTTGGTCTTCCTTATTCGTTGTCCCACTTTCACATGCATATATGATTGAAAACACCTTGGCTTGGGTCAGGCGCACCTTAGTCCTTTGTTTCTTAACACTTTAAAGAGATCTTTTGAAGCAGATTTGCCCAATGCAATGTATCACTTGATTTCTTGACTGCTGCTTCAATGGGCGTTGCTTGTAGATCCAAGTAAAAGGAAATCCTTGACAATTTCAGTATTTTCTCTGTATATCCTGATGTTGCTTTGGGTCCAGTTGTGAGGATTTTTGTTTTCTTTATGTTGAGGTGTATGTGATCCATACTGCCTGCAGTGCAGCTTGGACTTCTTCCTTCAGTACCATCCATTTCTGATCACATGCTGCCTCTTGAAATGGTTGAACATCAACCAATTCTTTTTGGCATTATGACTATGGGTATTCCTTGCATCTTCCTTTGATGCTTCCCGGGTCGTTTAATATTTTCCACGTAGAATCCTTCAATATTGCAACTTCCAGCCTGGGGGGCTTATCTTCTGGCCTTTGAATTGTGGTATTGGTGAGGAATATTGAATATACCGTGAATTGGCAAAAGAATTAACAAATCTGTCTTGGAAGAAGTACGACCAGAATGCTCCTTAGAAGCAAAGACGGTGAGACTGTGTCTTACATACTTTGGACATGTTGTCAGGAGAGATCAGTCCCTGGAGAAGGAAATCATGCTTGGTAAAGTGTGTCAGTGGAAAAGAGGATGGATTGACACAGTGGCTACAATAATGGGCTCATGCATAACAACAATTGTGAGCATAGCACAGGACCAAGCAGTGTTTCATTCTGTTGTACACGGGGTCACTATGAGTTGGAATCAAGTCGATGGCACCTAACAGCAATCCATACTGAAGGCAGTAGTCTTTGATCTTCATCAGTAAGTACTTCAAGTCCTCTTCGCTTTCAGCAAGCAGGGTTGTGTCATCTGCATGTCACAGATTGTTAACGAGTCTTCTTCCAGTCCTGATGCCCGTTCTTCATATAGTCCAGTTTCTCGGGTTGTTTGCTCAGCATACAGATTGAATAAGTATGGTAAAAGGAAACGACTCTGACCCACACCTTTCTTGACTTTAACCCAAGCCCTATTCCCTTTTTCTGATCAAATGACTGCTGCTTGGTCTATGTACAGCTTCCTCATGAGCACAATTAAGTGTCCTGGAATTCCAGTTCTTCGCAGTGGTATCCGTAATTGGTTATGATCCACGTATTTGAAGGCCTCTGTGTAGCCAATAAAGCACAAGTAAACATCTTTCTGGTGTTCTCTGCATTT
The DNA here is from genome assembly GCF_024166365.1 of Elephas maximus indicus. Taxonomy (NCBI): domain Eukaryota; kingdom Metazoa; phylum Chordata; class Mammalia; order Proboscidea; family Elephantidae; genus Elephas; species Elephas maximus. The sequence goes on along the minus strand of NC_064822.1, from coordinate 171,653,371 downwards.
GGCCAGGACCCACCTGGCGTCAGCAGTGATATCCCTTCGTCCACGTCCTCTTCCGAACCTGGCTTGAATTTCTGGCAGTTCCCTGTCTCCGTACTGCTGCAACCGCTTTTGAATTATCTTCAGCAAAATTTTACTCACGCGTGATATTAATGATATTGTTTGATAATTTCTGCGTTCTGTTGGATCACCTTTCTTTGGAATGAGTACAGATGTGGATCTCTCCCAGTCGGTTGGCCAGGTCTTCCAAATTTCTTGGCACAGATGAGTGAGCACTTCCAGCACTGCATCTGTTTGTTGAAATATTTCAGTTGTTATTCTGTCAATTCCTGGAGTCTTTCTTGGTGTTTGCCGATGCCTTCAGTGCATCTTGGACCTCTTCCTTCAATACCATGGGTTCTTGATTTGTGCTGCCTCCTGAAATGGTTGAACGTTACCAATTCTTTTTGGTACAGTGACTCTGTATTCCTTCCCTCTTCTTTTGATGCTTCCTGGGTTGTTTAATATTTTCCTGGTAGAATCCTTCAATATTGCAGCTCGAGGCTTGAATTTTTTCTTCAGTTCTTTCAAGCTTGAGAATGCTGAGCGCATTATTCCCTTTTGGTATTTTGTTTCCAGGTCCTTGCACATTTTCTTACAATACTTTGTCTTCTCGAGCCACCCTTTGAAATCGTCCGTTCATCTCTTTTACTTCATCATTTCTTCCTTTTGGTTTAGCTGTTCTGCATAGAAGAGCAAGTTTCAGAGTCTCTTCTGACAACCATTTTGGTCTTTTCTTCCTTTCCTGTCTTTTTAATGACCGCTTTCTTTTTTTATGTATGCTGTACTTGATGCCATTCCATAACTCATCTGGTCTTTGGTCATTAGTGCTCAATGTGTTATATGTATTCTGGAACTGGGAAAATCACTACAGGATGGGTTCGGGGACCCACTGGACCTACTGTGAGATAGATATGAGCCGAGACTCCTTTAATAACCTAACCTCCATATGCCCCCACTCTGACTGGTGGGCCACAGTGACGTTTTGGGTCTCCTGGAACTAGTGTCATTTCAGAGCCAGTATCCAGTCATCTCCGAAAAGTCTGATTATTTCCTTTTCTACAGCAGTCACTCTCGTAAAGGGCCATAGATCCCTTTGGGAAAGCTGAAAGAAAGATTAACAGTGTAAGTTTTTGGCAGTTTATTGGAGTCCTTCCTCAAGGGGACCCAGCCTTCCCTTCAGTCAAGGGGTTGCAGGTCTGTAAACTCACTCCAGTCTGGAAATTGATTGAGGGGCCATGACTCTATTCTGGTGATTTGAGTTAGACTGCTGTTCACTTGACCTAGAAGTTATCCACTTGTACGGATCAAGTAAATATTTATTAGATTTCCTATCTGTATCACTCCTAGGGACACCATGACTAAGTAGCCAATGCCGTAAGTCCAAACAAGTCAGACTATTCTGATTTCTGCTTTGACTCTGATGTCCATTACAGTAACCACACCCACCTTGTCTTTGTCGATTGAGTACTACCACTTGGCCCCTACCACCTTGGCCTCTAATCAGCCCCATTGTAGTTAGGTGTCTTAAATTCATTTAGGGCAGTTCCCCCTGTCAAATCTTACTTACATAAAATAGCAATCACAGCAGTCTTCAGGGATGCTGGAGCTCCCTTCTCAAATTTGATCCTCACTGCTGTGGTAAAATATGTGTCCTCTGGGCATTCCATGTGTGGGTCTTTGGGTTTATCCTGATAAATCCACTCTAGCATGCCAATTTCCCTAAGTCTTACCTTCTTCTACAATATACCAAAGCAGCTCTGGTACTTCAACTTGATTTAGTGCAGGCCACCTTGTAATCCATGCTTCAGCATCCCAACCAAATAAACTATTAGATCCTTTCCTAACTTACTGAGCTGAAACTATTACTCACAGTGTTGTACTTCAGGATACATCTTGAAATGTTCTTTTTGATGATGAAAATGACACCATTCCTCTTCAGTTTGTCGTTCCTGGCATAATAGACTATATGATTATCTGATGCAAAATGGCCAATACCAGTCCATTCCAGCTCACTAATGTCTAGAATATTGATGTTTATGTGTTCCATTTCATTTTTGACCACTCAGTTTTCCTAGGTTCGTACTTGGTACATTCCACGTTCTGATTATTAATGGATGTTTGCAGTTGTTTCTTCTCATTTCGAGTCATGCCACAAAGTAAATGACATGTCTCAGTACCCGATGCCCCAATACCACCACTCAACCCCTAACTTCTCGTTCTACCAGTATAACCGTGTCTCAGTTTTGGCTACCTTAATATTCTGTTTACAGTAAGATTGCTGTTCAAAGTTGAGCCATGAAATATTCAGTGACTCCCTTTGCTCTCTAGTTTTGTTTTTCTCGGCATTTATAGTTGTCTTGTTTCATTCTTTGCTTAGTTTTCTATCTGTTTATCACTACCTCATCCCCAAACTCTCCTCTGTTTGTCCAGATCTCCTCTCAATATGTGGATTCATACCAGCCCTCCCCTCCAGAGCCTTTTAATAGGATCCATTTTGGAGTGGTTGCCCACTAGGCCTTCTGCACAATTATTGTATTGGGATTTCTTGTCATCACAATCCTGAGGAGTCCTTTTGTCTCATTCTGTGTGGGGGGGGGGCGGGGGGGGTTGGATTTCCTCTTTCCTGGCTTACATGTCTTCTATTTTTTGGTTCTCATGTTTTGAATATATCTTCCAATAGATTCCTAAGAAAGAGGGTGGGGGAGGTAAATTTTCTGATCTTTTGCAGGTTATAAAATGCTTTATGCTGCCCTCTCAGTTAATAATTGACAGTATTCAGTTTTCTTTAGAAATTTGAAGGCATTGCTTCATTGCATTTAGCTTCCTATGTTACCATTGAGGAGAATAATTAGGCGCCATTTTGACTCCAGATTCCGTTGTACATAACTTCTTTTATCTTCCCAGAAGCTTGCAGGATCTTCTCTTTGTCCCTATTGTTCTGAAATTTCATGTTCATGTGCCCTGGTTTGGGTATAATTTGTCTTGTTTTGCTGAACATTAACCCTTTCAATCTAAAAACTCAGATTCTTAGTTTGAGGAAAATTTCTTAGATGATTTTTCTTTCTGTTTCCTCTCATCGTTCTAGAATCATGTTGTTTGGTTTCTGGAATTCTTAGGTTAAATTTCTTATCTTTTCTTTCTTAGTCTCTGTTTCTTTGCCTTTTTCCCCTCTTCTTCTGGGAGATTTCCGTGCCTTTTTAAATCTTTTCTCTGTTATTTTAGTGGCGTTTCAGGAGAGAGTAGAGTTGAAGGACACATACTGTATTCTTACACAAATAAGGCATACCTTCTAGATTTGTTTGCCAACCGTGCCCTCCTCCTTCGTGACATATTTTTGTAAGCACACTATGCTATTTTTTTTTTTTACAGCAACATGTAAAAAAAATTAGTAGTAAATTGTTTACAAAAATACCTCATGGGGAGAGGGTGTGATTGACAAACAGATAAGGTATGTTATTTTCCTAAAAATAAGGTGCTTAATTTGCCTTCTTGTGAGAGACTTTTAATTTTAAAACTTAAGAAAATTGCCTTTACTTTCAAATGTGTGATTGATACATACATATACAAAATTTAAATGTTATATAGTACTAAAAGTTTCTACCTTCCCAGTCTCAGAGTCACACTGAAATATTTTAGCTGTTTCTTCTTGTATTTGTCTGTAAGTCTTAAAATAACATATCTAAACTTCTAATTTATGATTAATGTCCTTCAGACTTCTGCTAATAAAAGCTGAGAATCTTTGTGCTGTTATATAACTCTTCATCTTTTCTGTATGGTTATATCACAATTATTTGTTAAGGTAGTAGTCACTGTTTGTATTATTATGCCTATATAAACATTGTTTACTATACAGCCAGATAATGTACTATGATTATATTTCCTTTCTTGTATATTTTATTTTTCTTGGACTTAATAATTGTGTCTTTTTTCATTTGCATCATTTTCCATAACCCCATCATTAATTTTTTACAACTGTTCCAGCTTTATTTTGACTTCTGGGCATGACTTCTTGCTAATCTCTGATAGCCTTGATTTGGTACCTCCAGCAGTGAGAAACCCTAACCACTTAAGAAAAGAGATGGATTCCAATAAATCTTTGAAGAGATGGCATTTGAACCTGGCTTTGGAAACCCTGGTGGAGTAGTAGTTAAGAGCTATGGCTGCTAACCAAAAGGTTGGTGGCAGTTCAGATCCACCAGGCGCTCCTTAGAAATCGTGTGGGACAGTTCTACTTTGTCCAATAGGGTTGCTATGAGTCAGAATTGACTCGATGGCAATGGGTTTGGTTTTTAGTTTTTTTAAAGAATTAACATATAGGAACAGGGATGGGGTAGGTATGGGAACATTATTCCAGTTAAAAGGAACTGATAATGATGGCAGTGAAATTAGCTGGCATTCATATAGTGTTTCCTCTATGCCTGGCACTGTTCTAAGAGCTTTACATGTATTAATTCAGTTAATTCTCACAAAAACCCTATAAAGTTTGTTCTTTTGATGTAAATCAGTATCTTTCAAAGTGGAGTGCTTACAAAACAATGCATTGTGTATAGGAAGAAAAATTAAAACTTCTATTTAAATATTTTTACCTCATTTGTTTAAAATGTCTATTTTCTTCTAATTTTATGATTAGTTAGTAATAAACATAATACATTAGTACAGTGTTAAAGTATGCTTAAATATTTTATACTGACAAGGCTGCATAATCTAAAACTTTTAAAGATTACTGAGTTAAAGCATTGAGATGAGAAAGCACAGAGCTCATGCCAGAAAGAATTAATGATTCACATACAGGATCTAACTGAGAGGACAGAGTAGAGGAGGTAAGGCTGAAAGGGTAGATTAGGGCACTTTAGAAAGGCCTAAAATACCAAACAAGAGGGATTAGAATCTATTCTTAAAACAATAAAAACTCTTACAATTTAATTGAAAATTTTAACTTTACTATAATGCTTTATGGTATCTTAGACTTTATTAAAAGTCACCCATCAAATCGGTCATTCATTTATTGATTCAGTAAACCATTCTACTAGATGCGAGGATGGAGTTTAAGTCCCAGGATGAATAAATTCAGACCTTATTCTCAAGGACTAAAGATCTAAAGGAAAGACAACTACATGATCAAATAATTATAATGTAATATAATATAGATGCTGGGTATAACACTGTATAAATTGCTTTCAGATCTTGAGAGAGAAAGCAGTTAACTCTACCTGAGTTAACTATTTCTCTAGTAAATAGTATTACCTGAGTTATACTATTTCTCTACTGTTCAATAGGAACACAAGTTATTTCAAATATTTTTATTACTGGCTACTTTTTTATTGCTGTATATGATATGGTCATTTCTTATAATTCATGTTTGATGCTGTTCTCAATGTGTGTAAATATTATGAAAAACATGCATCCCTCAGTTCATGGCAAATTGTTGTTAGGTGCCGTCGAATCAGTTCCGACTCATAGCGACCCTACGTACAACAGAACAAAACACTGCCTGGTCCTGTGCCATCCTTAAAATCGTTGTTATGCTTGAGCTCATTGTTGCAGCCACTGTGTTAATCCACCTCATTGAGGGTCTTCCTCTTTTCCGCTGACCCTGTACTCTACCAAGCATGATGTCCTTCTCCAGGGACTGATCCCTCCTGACAACATGTCCAAAGTATGTAAGACGCAGTTTCGCCATCCTAGCCTCTAAGGAACATTCTGGCCACACTTCTTCCAGGACAGATTTGTTCTTTTGGCAGAGCATGGTATGTTCAGTATTCTTCGCCAACACCACAACTCTTCTTCGGTCTTCCTTATTCATTGTCCAGCTTTCACATGCATATGATGTGATTGAAAATACCATGGCTTGGGTAGGCGCACCTGAGTCTTCAGGGTGACATCTTTGCTCTTCAACACTTTGAAGAGGTCATTTGCAGCAGATTTGCCCAATGCAGTGCGTCTTTTGATTTCTTGACTGCTGCTTCCATGGCTGTTGATTGTGGATCCAAGTAAAATGAAATCCTTGACAACTTCGATCTTTTCTCCGTTTATCATGATGTTGCTCATTGGTCCAGTTGTGAGGATTTTTGTTTTCTTTATGTTGAGGTGTAATCCATACTGAAGGCTGTGGTCTTTGATCTTCATCAGTAGGTGCTTCAAATCCTCTTCACTTTCAGCAACCGCGGCAAATACTCAGAGACTATTCTTTGGTCTGTTGATAACCATGGTATGTCTAAAGCATGTTCTTATTTGCAACTGTACCTCTTAACCTCTTGGATTGATTTGACATTAATGCCTGAGGTTACACTCTCTTCCCAGACTAATATTCTTTGAAGAGCCTTCCTCACCTAATTCCCCAACTAGCTAAATGAAGGAAACCTGTTTGAAGGAAACTTGACATTGAGCTTATTATAATGACTTAGTAATAATCGTTTGTCAGTATTTTAGCATTTATTCATATGTCATCTCTCCCTGGAAGACTCTCTTAAATACCTAATTTAGTTTACATGCTGTTATTCTCTGTCCCATAGTACTCTGTGAATACCATTATCCTAGCCTGTCCCGTATTATATTAACATTGTCTGTTTATATGCCTTTCCCAGTCATTCTGGAGACAGGGTCTTTGTTTTCCTCATTTTCGTTTCTCCAATACCTAGCCTCCATTCTGTTTTTATGTTGTTAGTTGCTGCGGAGTCAGTGCCAACTCATAGTGACCCTGTATTTCTCGTGCTCAATTAATATTTGTTAAACTGCATGGTTATATCTTACCAGCTTCGTCTCCTCCCTTGGTAGAAGGAGGAGAAAGTTTGCAACTATATTTAGGTAATCCAGAAATTCTAGAAGAACTAAAAAATCTAAAATTTCTTCTTCTTGCTCTCAGTAAACACCAGTTTCCTCTTTCACTGACACAGATATTCACAATAGAAGACAATGAAAAATAAAACACAAACCAAACAAGTTCTAATGACATTTAATCAGAATTGTAAGGTTTTACTGAATGTTAGAGATGAGATGACATGTGGTATCTAGGGAAAGGGTAGGGGCACAGTAAAAACAAGATTGGTCAGGTGTTGTTAATTGATGAACCTAAGTGATGGTACATGAGAGTGAGGTGGGGTTAATTTATATTTTTCTCTTCAATTTTGTGTATGTTTGAATTTCTACATAACAAGAAGTTTAAAAAATTAAGGTTTTATTTCAGATGTTTACATGGGAGTTTTTTCAGCGCATATCAGTTCTCTATTTTTGGTCCCATAGCTGACTGACTGTTTCTTACTTCAAGCAAAAAGTGCAAAGTCAAGTTGAGTTTGAAATTCTGTTTGCGACTTAGAGCACTTGAGTTGTTTCTTATTTTGCCCTGGGCACACACTGACTCCATTAAAAATAATTTTTTTTAATTAAAAAATTAACTTATATGTAACAAATTATGTTGTTGGAGGTACTTATTGTGTGTCTTGCAATTAGAAGGGACCTAACAAATATGGTTGTATTAAGTGAAGTTAAGGCCAGTGAACCACAGTCAGCAGATGTGATGGATTGTACTCTTACGCCCTTACCAGCACCCAAAAGCAGTCACAGTGGTTGGGACATATTAGGGCCAGAGCAGTGTGCTGAAAGGCATTCCTATTTGGTGCACCACCAGTCACACTGCATTTTGAGTTTTTTAATCAGTAAAAATGAGTTGGCACCAAGCTAAACCATCCTGTGTTACCCTTCTGCCATCAGTCAGCATTTATGAGATGGTTAGCTGTGATTAAGGGCACAATTGTTGGCTTTGGAACAGAATTTTTCTTCTATGTCACGTTACCCCATCGAACCCACAACTTTGACCTCTCGAACCAGAGTGTTAGGGACAATTGGGGTCTTTCTCTCTGAGCAGTCATTTCTCCTGTCTTCACATCTTACTTATTCAGATGCTCTGTTGACTGTGCAAAGCCTGTTAATTTATGCAATCAAAAGCATAGTGTAGAATTCTAAGCTGTGATGGACCTTGTTGGCCTTTCTTCTAAGATGTATGGAAGAGAATGTTAATATCTTCTTGGGGGCTTGCTATTCCTTATTCATTTGTTTGCCTTCCTCCCTACAGTCTTTTTCAAGGATGGAGTACCTTATAGCATAGTAAACCTCAGAAGGTACAAAGATAATTATCAGTCAAATAAGCAGGCTGAGCAAAGAAGAAACAGCAGTACATCTTGGTTCAGTTCCCCATTTAATTTAAAGCCTCTGCTAGTCCCCTGTCGCGTTAGAAATCCTAAATATGCTTTCTTTGTTTGTGAAAAGGCAAAAGCATAAAATTTGGTTGATCTTATTCTGTAAGAGGCAAAAAGATGCCCCTAGACAAACTGAAAGAGGGGGGAGAAAGGCCTGTACTTAGTCATGGTTGATCTCAAACCTGAATAAGTCTAGTACTATTCAAGTCTCATTATTTTTATAATCTATTTTACTCATTTGATTAAAAAATTTACTATTACCATTTTCTGTTTTATTACGATGATTATAGATAACATCTGGAGTATATTAATATTTTTTCCACCATAAGATATCTCAATGGGAAAAGAAAAATGAGGCTTTTCTAGCCCTAAATGTCTATTGAATTTCAACAGTGCATTTGTTAATATAATTAATAAACAGTGAATTAAAACCATTTCTAAGTGAAAATTTTAATTCCCTATTGTAGACACTGATTGTTTCATATATAAAATTAGATTATTAAGAACTCTTCTAAAATTCTAGCAGCACCAAATTCCATGAGAAATCCATTTGTGAAAGTTTGGTTATAGAACACCTTGCCCCTGGCTATTATCTGTGTTTTCATGTGAGAGGGACAAAGTGTTTCCTTTACATGGTAGAATGACAACAAACTCTCAATAAGTTGAGAATTATAAACATCAGGATTTTGTCAAGTACGTACAGTGTGCCAAGTACTGTGCTAGTCACTGAACAAAAGAAATAGAAGATGTTGTCCCCATCCTTAACTTGGGAGGATTAGAATTAAATGCATTAAACAACTGGGGAACAGCCAAAGACTTACTTCTTACAATAATATAGTCTTCTTCCTCTATAACTCCAGAATCAGTTAAATGCCAGTTTTTCATAATTTAAAAGTGCTTTACTATGTTTTGGCAGGATGGGAGGGGGGCAATCAGAGTATATGTTATAGGTGATGAGCAACTTGAATTAATATCAATAAATATGAAACTGTTCTTAGCAAAGTAATTAGTGTAATACACATCTTATTAATATAATTTTAAAAACAGAAGTCTCCTTAGTTTTTGTTGTTACTACTATCTTTTGTTAGGTAATACTTGTATTTGAATTTTATACTTAAATGTAAATTACACCATCTCATATTCCCCAACAGGGTAGCATTATGAGAAAAAAAATTGTTCTCAGCAAAGCCCAAGGCCAATTTAAATGAGTAAATGAATGCCCCTCATAATAAAATTATAATCGGAATATAAACTAATGACTTTTCTAATAAGCATTTCTATTCTCTAAATAGTTTGTGATCATTTTTGAAACATATGTTTATAATATGATCGTGCCCAAAACACAGATAGTGCAAATTAAGAGCAAACATCTTTTATTTCTTATTAAGTAGAACATGCTTGGGGCAGAAATATGATCAGTGACTTCTACAAACTTACTAAAAGAAGCATTGATACTATCTTAGTTCTGCTGTCACATTGATGTGATTTCATGTCATTATTCTGAGTATGAAGACATAACACTAAATGTTTTCCACAGAAGAAAATATAAAACAGACTATCATCACTTCAGAAGAAATTTAGAGTAGCTTCTAGAAAGAACTTCTTAATTATAATAGTAAAATGTTTAACCTAGTATAAAATGAAGTGAAATTTGGCAAGTAGTGTGGTGGTTAAGATTGTGTGTCAGTTTGGCTGGGCCATGATTCTCAGTGTTTATATGTGATCACTCCTTGGGCATGTGGCCTGCATCTGAATATGAGTAGACTTTCTGGCTTTTTGCTCACTCTGGATCCTGCAGCTGCCTCCTGTTAGCCTGACCTCCGGTTCTTGGGACTTGAGCTATCAGCTTATCTGCCGATCTTGAGATAAGTCAGTCTTCACAGCCCATGAGCAGGAGCCCTGTTCTTCGACCTGCCCTTCTTGGGTTCACCAGCCCCTGTAGCTACGTGAATTAGGAGAAGCCTTGAGGTCTTGCCTACCAATCTTGGGATTTGTCGATCTTCACAGCCTGTGAGCAAGAGCCCTGCTCTCCAACCTCCTGATCTTGGGTTCGCCAGCCCCCAAGTCTCTGTGAATCAGGAGAAGCCTCTATCCTGATCCATAGACTTGGAACGTTCCAGGGTCTACAATCGCATGAGCCATTTCCTTGATAAATCTCTCTTTTTCTCCCTCTCTCTCTCTATATATACACTTACTGGTTTTGCTTCTCTAGAAAACTCAGCCCAAGACAAGTAGTAGTATAGCACTGAATTTTATATCAGTTGACACGTGAGAAAATCTACCTCAGCTCAGTGGTGTTGAGCTTCAGAAACTGTCCCTCCCATCCAGCGATGGTACAAGGTGGGATTACCAGTAAAAAGCATGGCATAGACAAAGGACAAAGGAAAGAAGAGGAATGATAACCCTCTATAAGCAGAACATTATAGAAAGATCGCAAGGCTTTTTGAAGTCAGACCTGGGTTTAAATCTCTGCTATGCTGCTATTTCATGATGTTAGTCAAGTTTCTTAACCTCTTTGGGTCTTATTTTTTCCCTACCTCAGAAGATAGTAATGAGGACTAGTATTTTACTCATATATATATATATATATATATATATATATACATACACACACGCACGTATATATACACATATATATGTATGTATATATGTGTGTATGTATATGCATGTATGCGTGTGTGTGTTTATATATATATATATATGGTTTTAAGTTTCCAATAGTAGCAGTACCTGCAGTTTATTATTGTTATTGTCATTGTCATTGACATCTGTCATGGATTGAATTGTGCCCCTCAAAAATAGGTGTATCAATTTGGCTTGGCCACGATTCTCAGTATTGTGTGATTGCCACCATTTTGTCATCTGATGTGATTTTCCCATGTGTTGTAAATCCTATCACTATGACATAATGAGGTCGATTAGCAGCAGTTATGTTGATGAGATCTACAAGATTAGATTGTGCCTTAAGCCAATCTCTTTTGAGATATAAAAGAGAGAAGTGAGCAGAGAGACAGGGGGACCTCATACCATCAAGAAAGCGGCACCAGGAGCAGAGCACGTCCTTTGGACCCGGAGTCCCTGTGCCTGAGAAGCTCTTCAATCGGGGGAAGATTGATGACAAGGACGTTCCTCCAGAGCCAACAGAGAGAAAGCCTTCTCCTGGAGCTGATGCCCTGAATTCAGACTTCTAACCTACCAGACTGTGAGAGAATAAATTTCTCTTTGTTAAAGCCATCCACTCATGGTATTTCTGTTATAGCAGCAGTAGATGACTAAGACAGCATCATTCCCACCCCTCCACCGCCCCCCCCCCCCCCCATTATTAGAGCTGGTTATTCAGTGTCCTGAGGTCTCATCTCCTCACCACTCAGCTTCTCCTCAGCTACTGTTCTTTACCACAGAAATCTTTTCTTGCTCTTTGGTTGAGTACCCTAATCTTCAAATACCATCTTTTCACTCTTTACTCCCAAGTTGATATCTCCAGTCTGGACTCCTGTATCTCTAGCTAGATGTTGAAAAAACATCTCAAACTTGTCCAAAACTACATTCTTTATTTTCCCCATAATCTTTCCTTGTCGGGGGGTAGTGGATGTGAAGCCACAGTAAGTACAATGAAAAGGGGAGTAGGCCAGGCTTAGGATACACATGCAAAGAGTCTCTAAACCTCTCAGCCCTCTGCTACTGACTCCATAAAGTCCTTTTGTAATGAGAAGAGCCTTACTCCGATGAACTTTGTATATCGTGTGTATTCCTTACTGCTGATGCCCCAAATCCTGGGCATGGTGGCCACCACCACTGTCTTGCTACTGATGAGTCCATGCAGTGTAGTAGAAAGACTCCTGAATTAGGAATACGAATTTCTGAGTTCCAATAATGAGGTCCCTTACTAACTCTTTGACTTTGGGTAAGTATCTACACTGGTCTGTGCCTTACTTTCCTCATCTGTGAAATAAGGATGAAGATACTATCTCTAAGGTAACCATATAATTCTAGTCCAAACTAGGATGCTTTTTAGATTTCTACAAAAGTACTCTTGCACATAATTAGTAATGTGTATTTAATACTAAAATAATCTGGTAGTTGAAAGACTATTCATATTAAAATAATTTATAATTACTACCCTATTGCTATCCATAGGTTTTCATTGGCAAATTTTCAGAAGCAGACCACCAAGCTTTTCTTCCTAGTCTTTCTGGGTCTGGAAGCTTTGTTGAAACCTCTCCACCATGGGGGACCCTGTTGGTATTTGAAATACCAGTGACATAGCTTCCAGCATCATAGCAACACACAAGCTACCACAGTATGACAAACTGACAGATGAGTGGTGGATACACACACACACACGAGTGTGTGTGTATGTATAGATTATATATATACACACACACACACATATATATGGCATTTATTATGAGCCATGCACTGTTCCAGGTGCTTTATATATATTAGCTCGTTTCATCCTCACAACAACCCAGTAAGGTAAGTTCTATTATTATTTCTTGTTTACAGATGAGGCATTTGTCATAGAAGTGACAGCAAGATAGGATCTGACTCAAAAGTCTATATTCCCAACCACCGTGTCTTACAAGAATAAGTTTTACACTTTCTTTCGCTTTTAGTGAGGATTATGGTTTTAGTATGGCAGTTTCTAAAGGCATAAGCTGCCTCTTCACTCTGATTTTGTTAGTTCTTCACATATTATACTGCCAGGTATGTTATCTCAGAAGGGCATTCATTCCACCCAATTTACACAGAATCTATGCCTACTGAAGTCATAAACATATTTACATGAAGTCAAGGCAAGGACATAAAAATGCTGAGAATTATTCTGAGAACAGGAGAAAGTTCTATGGAGGCTCAGTAGTAGGAAGGAATTTTTCTACATGGGGATGGAAGTTTTACACTGGCTCCAATTTTGCTTTGTGGAATTTATAGAATATACCATTTCAGTCCAAGGGAATAATATGAGGTAAATGAGAGCATAGGGCTGGAACATAAAAAAAAAAAAGGAACATAGAGCTTATTAAAGGGATGATGGAAAATAAGGTTTGAAAATAACAGGTGTGGCAAGATCGTGAAGAATCTTCAAAACCGGAGTACACAGTTTATTCCACAGAATGGTGATTTTCAACTTTTTCCTGCTCCCCAAACTTGAGAGATCTGATAGATTCCTCTGATGCAGTATGTGTGAGGACTTGGGTCAGCTTAGGCAAGGTAACCTGTCCGTGACTGTTTTCTCATCTGTAAAAAGAGGCTAAGAAAAGTACCTACTGCAGAGGTTGTTACAAGGATTAAATGAGATAATGCATGTAAAGTGCTATTATTGTTATTGTTTTATTATTTTAATATCATCATCGTCTCTGGATTACTGGGTCAATAAGTCTCTTAGACTCTAGAACCCAGAAAATCTAGTATTAAGAGTCCCTACCATGATTCTGATACCCCACCCTATTCCTTAGAGCCACTCTTCTAAATAGGAAAGAATGTAGCCATCTGGTGGCAACATGGATGTAATTGGAATCCGAGGATAACCATCCAGTAGCTGAACTAGTTAATTAGTTTAGGCTTAAGCAAGTTACTTAATTCCTTGGGGTCTCATTGTCCTTGTATGTAAAATGCGGATAATGACTCCTTGCACAGTAGTTATAGTGTGTGTTAAGTACACGACACATAGTAAGCCTTTCCACCACTCATCTGTCAGTTTGTTGAACTGTGGTGGCTTGCATGTTGCTGTGATGCCAGAAACTATGCCACTAGTATTTCAAATGCCAGCAGAGTCACCCATAGTAGACAGGTTTCAGCTGAACTTCCAGACTAAGACAGACTAGGAAGAGGGACTTGACAGTCTACTTCTGAAAAAATTAGCCAGTGAACACCTTATGAATAGCAGCAGCACTTGTCTGATATAGTGCCAGAAGATGAGCCCCTCAGGTTGGAAGGCACTCAAAATATGACTGGGAAAGAGCTGCCTCCTCAAAGTAGAGTTGACTTTAATGACATGGCTGGAGTCAAGCTTCCAGGACCTTCATTTGCTGATGTGGCACAACTCAAAATGAGAAGACAGCTGCAAACATCCATTAAAAATTGGAATGTGAAATGTACAAAGTGTGAATCGAGGAAAATTGGAAGCCATCAAAAATGAAATGGAACATATAAAGATCAATGTCTCAGAAATTAACCAGTTGAGATGGACTAGTTTTGGCCATTTTGAATCAGAAAATCACATGGTCTACTATGCCAGGAATGTCAAATTGAAGAGGAATGGCATTGCATTCATCATCAAAAAGAACATTTCAGAGTGTATCCTGAAGTGCAGTGCTGTCAGTGGTAGGATAATATCCATACGTCTACAAGGAAGACTGGCTAATACGACTATTATTCAAATTTACACACCAACTACTAAGGCCAAAGATGAAGAAATTGAAGATTTTTACCAACTTCTGCAGTCTGAAATTGATCAAACATGCAGCAAAAATGCATTGATAAATACTAGTGATTGGAATGCAAAAGTTGTAAAGAAAAAAAAAAAGATCAGCAGTTGGAAAATATGCTCTTGGTGATAGAAATGATGCCGGAGATCACATGATAGAATTTTGGCAGACCAACGACTTCTTCATTGCAAATACATTTTTTTCAGCAACATAAACAGTGACTATACGTATGGACCTCACCACGTGGAATACACAGAAGTCATATCGACTGTATCTGTGGAAAGAATGGATAAACTCAATATCACCAATCAGTGCTCACTTTGGCGTACATATACTAAAACGGGAATGATACAGAAAATTAGCATGGCCTCTGTGCAAAGATGACATGCAAATTTGTGAAGTGTTCCATATTTTATCATACAGAAACAGCAATTAGGAATCCAAAAAATAAACAACAAGATTTCAGAAGTGGGTGGTGTCATAAAAGGCTTGAGGAGCAGGTTTGAAACAATGGAAGACAGGATTAGTGAAATTGAAGACAAATCCTCAGATGACATTTTTTTAAAGGAAAAATCAGAGAAAAGAATGAAGAAAAATGAAACCCTGAGAACAATGTGGGATACAATCAAAAGGAAAAAATTGTGAGTGATCGGAGTTCCAGAACAGGGGGAGAAAACAGAAAACACAAAGAGGATCATTGAAGAATCGCTGACAGAAAACTTCCCTAATATCATGAAAGATGAAAAGCTGACCATCCAAGAAGCTCAACAAACCCTGTATAGGGTAGACCCCCAAAAGAAAATCACCAAGGCATATTATAATCACACTCACTAAAACCAAAGAGAAAGAAAGAGTCCTGAGAGCAGCTCAAGAAAAACAAAAAGTCACATACAGAGAGGAAACAGTAAGAGTAAGCTCTGATTACTCGGCAGAAGCCATGCAGGCAAGAAGGTAATGGAATGACATATATAAAACCTTGAAAAAAAAATATTACTAACCAAGAATAATATATTCTGCAAAACTCTTGCTCACATATGGTGGTGAAATTAGCGCATTTCTAGATAAACAGAAATTAAAGGAATATGTAAAAGCCAAACCAAACTTACAAGAATTATTAAAGGGAGTCCTTCTGTTAGAGAACAAACAATGTCTAGACGACAGCCTGAATCTAGGACGTAAGACCACATCAGCCAGATACCAGCCTGGGTAATGAACTCTCCAGGATAAAACAAAACTAAAATATTTACAGCAGGAAACCAAAGAGGTTAATCTGTAAGTGACAGCAACATCAGAACAATGAGAGGGAATTAACAATGTAGGTATAAAATTTTCAAATGGAGAGGAAGTCAAGGCGATACCAACTAATAAAAGACTGGTTTAAGCTTAGGGAGATAAGGATAAACTTCAACATAAGCACAAATAAAGTTAACAAACCTACTCATCAAAGTAAAGAAGAAAAACATAAAGTCTCACTAAACACAAAATCTACAAAAATAAATGAAAAAAAATCCACAAACAAAAGGAATTCAGCACAGAAGGGTAAGAGGAACAAAGAAAATGTTGGCACCACCAAAAAAAAGGCACTACAAAATGACAGCAATAAACTCGTACCTATCAATAATTACACTGAACATAAATGGCCTTAGTGCATCCATAAAGAGTCAGAGAGTGACAGAATGGATGAAAAAACGAGACCTACCAATATGCTACCTACAAGAGACACACCTTAGAAACAAAGACATAAACTTACTAAAAATCAAAGGATGAAAAAAAATATCAGACAGCTACCAAAAAAGAGCAGGAGTGGCAATTCTAATCTCAGAGAAAATAGTCTTTAAAACAAAATCCACCATAAAAGACAAAGAAGATTAAAGGGACAAATCCATCATGAAGACATAACTGTAATGACAGGGCTTCAAAATACATAAACTAACAGCACTGACCCCCATGTGTCTGTCAGTTTGTCGCACTGTGGGGGCTTGTGTGTTACTGTGATGCTGGAAGCTATGCCACCGGTATTCAGATACCAGCAGGGTCACCCATGCAGGACAGGTTTCAGCTGAGCTTCCAGACTAAGACAGACTAGGAAGAAGGACCTGGCAGTCTACTTCTGAAAAGCATTAGCCAGTGAAAACCTTATGAATAGCAGTGGAACATTCTCTGATATAGTGCTGGAAGATGAGCCCCCCAGGATGGAAGGCACTCAAAAGATGACTGGGGAAGAGCTGCCTCCTCAAAGTAGAGTAGACCTTAATGACGTGGATGGAGTAAAGCTTTTGGGACCTTCATTTGCTGATGTGGCATGACTCAAAATGAGAAGAAACAGCTGCAAACATCCATTAATAATTGGAACCTGGAATGTACAAAGTATGAATCTAGGAAAATTGGAAAACGTCAAAAATGAAATGGAATGCATAAACATCGATATCCCAGGCATTAGTGAGCTGAAATGGACTGGTATTGGCCATTTTGAATCAGACAATCATATAGTCTACTATGCTGGGAATGACAGCTCGAAGAGGAATGGTGTTGCATTCATCGTCAAAAAGAACATTTCAAGATCTATCCTGAAGTACAAAACTGTCAGTGATAAGATAATATCCATACGCCTACAAGGAAGAACAGTTAATATGACTATTATTCAAATTTACACACCAACCACTAGGGCCAAAGATGAAGAATTAGAAGATTTTTATCAGCTGTTGCAGTCTGAAATTGATCGAACATGCAATCAAGATGCATTGATAATTACTGGCTATTGGAATGCGAAAGTTGGAAACAAAGAAGAAGGATCAGTAGTTGGAAAATATGTCCTTGGTGATAGAAACAATGCCGGAGATCGAATGATAGAATTTTGTAAGACCAACGACTTCTTCATTGCAAATACCTTCTTTCACCAACATAAACGGTGACTATACACGTGGACCTCGCCAGATGGAACACACAGAAATCAAACTGACTACATCTGTGGAAAGAGACGATGGAAAAGCTCAATATCATCAGTCAGAACAAGGCTGGGGCCAACTGTGGAACAGACCATCAATTGCTCATATGCAAGTTCAAGCTGAAACTGAAGAAAATCAGAGCAAGTCCATGAGAGCCAAAATATGACCTTGAGTCTATCCCACCTGAATTTAGAGACCATCTCAAGAATAGATTTGATGCATTGAGCACTAGTGACCGAAGACCGTACGAGTTGTGGAATGACATCAAGGACATCATCCATGAAGAAAGCAAGAGGTCACTGAAAAGACAGGAAAGAAAGAAAAGACCAATGTGGGTGTCAGAGGAGGCTCTGAAACTTGCTCTTGTGCATCGAGCAGCTAAAGCAAAAGGAAGAATTGATGAAGTAAAAGAACTGAACAGAAGATCTCAAAGGGCCTCTCGAGAAGACAGAATAAAGTATTATAATGACATGTGCAAAGAGCTGGAGATGGAAAACCAAAAGGGAAGAACATGCTCAGCGTTTCTCAAGCTGAAAGAACTAAAGAAAAAATTCAAGCCTTGAGTTGCAATCGTGAAGGATTCCATGGGGGAAAATATTAAATGATGCAGGAAGCATCAAGAGAAGATGGAAGGAATACACAGAGCCATTATACCAAAAAGCATTAGTTGATATTCAACCATTTCAAGAGGTGGCATATGATCAGGAACTGATGGTACTGATGGAAGAAGTCCAAGCTGCTCTGAAGGCATTGGTGAAAAACAAGGCTCCAGGAATTGATGGAATATCAGTTGAGATGTTTCAATGAACAGATGCAGCGCTGGAGGTGCTCACTTGTCTATGCCGAGAAATATGGAAGACAGCTTCCTGGCTGACTGATTGGAGGAGATCCATATTTATGCCTATTCCCAAGAAAGGTGATCCAACTGAATGTGGAAATTATAGAACAATATCATTAATATCACACGCAAGCAAAATTCTGCTGAAGATCATTCAAAAATGGCTGCAGCAGTATATCGACAGGGAACTGCCAGAAATTCAGGCCGGTTTTGGAAGAGGACGTCGAACCAGGGATATCATTGCTGATGTCAGATGGATCCTGGCTGAAAGCAGGGACTACCAGACGGATGTTTACCTGTGTTTTATTGATTATTCAAAGGCATTTGACTGTGTGGATCATAACAAACTATGGATAACACTGCGAAGAATGGGAATGCCAGAACACTTACACTTAATTGTGCTCATGAGGAACCTTTACATAGATCAAGAGTCAGTTGTTCGGACAGAACAAGGAGATACTGATTGGTTTAAAGTCCAGAAAGGTGTGCATCAGGGTTGTATTCTTTCACCATACCTATTTAATCTGTATGCTGAACAAATAATCCAAGAAGCTGGAGTACATGAAGAAGAACGGGGCATCAGGATTGGTGGAAGACTCATTAACAACCTGCGTTGTGCAGATGACACAACCTTGCTTGCTGAAAGTGAAGAGGACTTGAAGCACTTAGTAATGAAGATCAAAGACCACAACCTTCAGTATGGATTACACCTCAACATAAAGAAAACAAAAATCCTCACAACTGGACCAGTGAGCAACATCGTGATAAATGGAGAAAAGATTGAAGTTGTCAAGGATTTCATTTTACTCGGATCCACAATCAACAGCCATGGAAGCAGCAGTCAAGAAATCAAAAAACGCAAAGATGTCACCCTGAAGACTAAGGTGCGCCTGACCCAAGCCATGGTATTTTTCAATTGCATCATATGCATGTGAAAGCTGGACAATGAATAAGGAAGACAGAAGAGTTGACGCCTTTGAATTGTGGTGTTGGTGAAGAATATTGCATATACCATGGACTGCGAAAAGAACGAACAAATCTGTCTTGGAAGAAGTACGACCAGAATGTTCCTTAGAAGCATGGATGGTGAGACTGCGTCTTACATACTTTGGACATGTTGTCAGGAGGGATGAGTCCCTGGAGAAGGACATCATGCTTGGCAGAGTACAGGGTCAGTGGAAATGAGGAAGACCCTCAACGAGGTGGATTCACACAGTAGCTGCAACAATGAGCTCAAGCATAACAACCATTGTAAGGATGGCTCAGGACCGGACAGTGTTTTGTTCTGTTTTCCATAGGGTCGCTATGAGTCGGAACTGACTCGACGGCACCTAACAACAACAGCGCTGAAAAGAGAAATTGACAGTTCCACAATAATAGTAGGAGACTTCAACACACCAGTCTCGGTAGAGGGCAGGGCACCTAGAAAGAAACTCAACAAAGATACAGAAGAGCTAAAGGGCACAATCAACAACCTTGACCTCGTAGACATATATAGAACACTCCACCCAACAACTGCAAAGTACACATTATTTTCCAAAGCACATGGAGCATCCTCCAGAATAGATCACATCTTTGGCCACAAAGCAACCCTCAACAAAATCCAAAACACTGAGATGATACAAAGTATCTTCTTTGACCACAACACCATCAAAGCAGAAATGAACAGAAAGAGCAAGGAAAAAAAAAATCAAATACGTTGAAACGGAATACCACCCTGCTTAAAAACCACTGGGTAATAGAAGAAATTAAAAATGGAATAAAAAAAATTCTTAGAATCAAAGAAAATTAAAACACATCAATATCAATCAGAACAAGGCCAGGAGCCAGCTGTGAAACAGATCATCAATTGCTCATACGCAAAACTATAGAAAATTAGAGCAAGTTCACAAGAGCCGAAATACGACCTTGAGTATATCCCACCTGAATTTAGATACAATCTCAAGAATAGATTTGATGCATTGAATGCTTATGACCAAAGACCAGATGAGTTGTGCAAGGACATCATACATGAAGAAAGCAAGAGGTCATTACAAAGACAGTAAAGAAAGAAAAGGCCAAAATGGATGTCAACAGAGACCCTCAAACTTGCTCTTAAATGTACAGTAGCTAAAGAGAACAGAAGAAATGATAAAGTAGAACTGAACAGAACATTTCAAAGGGTGGCTTGAGAAGACAAAGTAAAATATAAAGAAATGTGCAAACACCTGGAGTTAGAAAACCAAAAAGGGGTAACATGCTTGGCATTTCTCAGGTTTGAAAGAACTGAAGAAAAAATTCAAGCCTCGAGTTGCAATACTGAAAGATTCTATAGGGAAAATATTGAATGACACAGGAGGCATGAAAGGAAGACGGAAGGAATACACAGTCACTGTACCAAAAAGAACTGATCGGTGTTCCAACATTTCGGGAGGTAGCAGATGATCAAGAAACAATGGTACTGAAGGAAGATGATCAAGCTACACTGAAGGCATTGGCGAAATTCAAGGCTCCAGGAATTGACAGAATATCAATTGAACAGTTTCAACAAACTGATGCAGCGCTGGAGGTGCCCACTTGTCTATGCCAAGAAATTTGAAAGACGGGTACTTGGCCATCTGACTGGAAGTGATTCATATTCGTGTGGGTTCCAAAGAAAGGTGAGCCAACAGAATGCAGAAATTATCGAACAGTATTATTAATATCACACACAGGTAAAATTTTGCTGAACATGATTCATAAGCAGTTGCAGCAGTACATCAACAGGGAACTGCCAGAAATTCTAACTGGATTCAGAAGAGGGTCAGGAATAAGGGATATCATTGCTGATGTCAGATGACTCCTGGCTAAAGAAGAGAATACCAGAAAGATGTTTACCTGTGTTTTATTGACTATGCAAAGGCGTTTGACTGTGTGGATGATAACAAATTGTGGATACCATTGCAAAGAATGGGAATTCCAGAACAATTAATTGGGCTCATGAGGAACGTGTACATAGATCAAGAAGCAGTTGTTCAGACAGAACAAGGGGATACTTATTGGTTTAAAGTCAGGAAAGGTGTGAGTCAGGGTTGTATCCTTTCACCATGTTTATTCAATCTGTATGCAGAACAAATATCTGAGAAGCTGGACTGTATGAAGAACGTGGCACCAGGATTGGAGGAAGACTCGTTAACAATCTGTGATATGCAGATGACACAATCTTGCTTGCTGAAAGTGAAGAGGACTTGAAGCATTTACTGATGAAGATCAAAGACTAGTCTTCAGCGTGGATTACACCTCAACATAAAGAAAATAAAAATCCTCGCAACTGGACCAATAAGCAACATCATAATAAATGGAGAAAATATTGAAGTTGTCAAAGATTTCATTTTACCTAGATCCACAATCAGCGCCCATGGAAACAGTAGTCAAGAAATTTACATTGGGCAAATCTATTCCAAGAGACTGCTTTAAAGTGTTAAACAGCAAAGATGTCACTTTGAGGACTAAGGTGCGCCTGACCCAGGCCATGATATTTTCAGTTACCTATGCATGTGAAAGATGGACAATGAATAAGGAAGACCAAAGAAGAATTGATGGATTTGAATTATGATGTTGGTGAAGGATATTGAATGTACCATGGACTGCCAAAAGAATGAACAAACCTATCTTGGAAGAAGTACATCCAGAACGCTCCTTAGAAGCAAGAATGGCACAAGACTTTGTCTCACATACTTTGGACATATTATCGGGAGGAACCAGTCCTTGGATAAGGATATCATACTTGGTAAAGTAGAGGGTCAGTGAAAAAGAGGAATTCCCTCAATGAGATGAATTGACACAGTGGCTGCAACAGTGGGTTCAAACATAACAAGGATTGTGAGGATGGCTCAGGACTGGTCAGGGTTTTGTTCTGGTGTACATGGGGTCAGTCACTATGAGTCAGAACCGACTCGACAACACCTGACAGTAACAAGTAGGCCTTTATTAAATGGCGTGATTATGTCTTTTTATTCCCATGCTAATTCAAATCCTAGTCCCAGCTGATATCTCAAAGGAGAGAGCTAAGCAACCAGGCAGTTTTAATAGGTTGCCTGATCTCACATTCTCTTCTTCCTCCCCAGGATTCAAATCCACCAGATCCCAACTGGAAAGTAAGGATTGCTTTATTCCTTCTAAGCAACTGTTATGCCTCTTAGCTGGTTTCTGTTGCCTTGGGTTGAGGGTGAAGTGTAAAAAGAACGGTAAAGGGAGTGTTAGGGGAGGACATGCAGTTCCTAGTTTGTTTTTTTTAGTCGTAAAAATATCTACTTTAACTTTGGGAGGGATTTATATGGTTACCTTAAGGTAGGAAGTTGAAGCAGGTGAATTTTTGAGATTGCTTTTTAGCCTTGTAATTGTGTTTTTATGATACAATAGTGTGATTATGCTATTATAGCTTAGGTTATAAACCAAAACCAAACCCACTGCTGTCAACTCTATTGCGACACATAGCATCAAGAGTAGAACTGCCTCACAGGTTTCCAAGACTGTAAATCTTTATGGAAGCAGACTGCCACATCTCCTCCCATGGAGCGGCTGGTAGGCTCAAACTGCCGAGCCTTTGGTTAGCAGCCAAGGGCTTTAACCAGTGCACCACCAGGACTCCTAGGTTATAAAGGTCTTCAAATTAAGACACTTTCCTAAATCCATATTTATGATGAATTCTTTGGATGGGTATGCTTGGGCACCAGGCCAGTAACGCACAAAAGATGAAATGGCTGTCTACCTTATTGTAGACACAGCATGCTGGAACCCTGTATATCAAGGCATTGAGAAAGGCAGTTCTTTTCAGTCTTGTCAAGCCTGATGAAGATGAAGTTCGGACCAGAGAAGCTGAGCCATCTTTTCTCAAGTGTTCTGCTGAGGACATAACTGCCTGAACTCTGAATCCTGCTGAAATTACAGACATGACTTAGAGGAATTTTCACACCATCTACAAAAAATCTTACGCTGTGTGAAAGCACTTAATTGAAAAGCATAAAAATCATTGCTCAGGAAATTTGCCAGAATAAAATCTTGATTGTGACCCCAGAATATTCGCCCCCAAAATACTGACCTGAATGATTCTATAATTTAAATTTTTTTAGTTGTTTTCTTTAAGTAAGTATTCGTTGAGTATTCTTTTACTAAATGCCCATGTTCAGCATAACAAAGCTAATCTAAATTGTTATTGTTGTACCATCTGGGGAAATGCATTAAAGCAAAAAGTTCCTAAAGATTTTTACATAAAAGGTCCAGACCTTCATCACTCTTGTTGATTCTTTTTTTTTTTAACCAAATTTCAACAATTTCTACATGTATGATTCAGTGACACTGATTACATTCTTCATGTTGTGCAACCATTATCGCTATCCTTTTCCGAATCATTCCACCACCGTTAACAGAAACTCTCCCTTGCCCCCTCCGTCCCATCCCTGTGACCACTGATAAAATTTGGTTTCTGTATAGTTGCTTACTTCACATAAAGGAGGTCATACAGCATTTGTCCGTTTGTGACTGAATCATTTCACTCAGCATAATACTTTTAAGGTTTATCCATGTTGGGGCATGTGTCAAGTCTTCTTGAAGATGAGTTTTCATTTGTGGAGATGTAATTTTCCATGTAAGTGTCAATTTGCATACATATATATGTATATACATTTGTTGTTGTCTTTGAATCTTTTTCTTTTGTCATCTTTGAATCATTTGTTGCATCATCTGCTGGGACAAGAGCTGTGCAGAAGCATTTGAGACTCTGAGCAATAAGCATTAAATGACTATGAGACAAGCAAGAATAATTAGAAGTCTTATAAAAAGGGACCAAAAGATACCTTACAATGTGACTCAAGATTTTTCAGGCCTGACCAATAAAACAAGTCCCAGTGATTTCCTAGGTAACCAGGCTCCCTTTTCTTTTAGCTTAGATATGGATTGTTTTATTTTACCTGTAATGTTAATTCAGGTATAACATCAAGTGTTAGCAATAGCATGGACTCCCCGCCTGGGTGGCCAAAAGAAAATCCAAAGCTATTCTGTTACCCATAACTGTTATCTCTTAACTGTACCTGTTTGGGTTAAGGAAAACCGGGTTGTCACCCCAAGGCTTAGACTGTTATTTACTATGTTAACCAAAGTGAGGAATAAATTTTTGTTGATAATCACAAATTATCCAGTTCCTATTAATTTTTAGGCTGCATATTTTTAGGGATCTATTCCACCAGTTACTATTATTATTCCAGAAAGAACTCTGTAAGGTGACATGGTCCATCAGGGGTGTTGGGGAATCATATTATTGCATTGACTTAATAGCTCCACAGAACAATCAATTATCCTCATTTCCTGGATTGGTATTGAAGAACCTGATGTCTGCAGAGGGAGAAAGAACCAGGAGTTACGCAAGAGATGTACTCAATAAGGAAAGGAATGCAAAGAAGAGTGTGCTTTATATGAGAATTTTGTTTAGATGATCTCGGACAGAAGCTGTCTACTTTGTATGGTACTGTTTGTTCTGAGAATCTTGCGTTAATAGTTAACTTCCATGGGCCTTCAGCTTCTGGAAGTACTTAGTTTAGAATCTGTAATGGGTGTTACTTTTCAACTCTACTAAGTCTTGTTCCATTTATCCAGATTATAGCAGAGGATATGGCTAGTTCATACTCATCCAGGGATTATGTCTTTAGAGATTACATCCAGGGTTTATGTTTTACTCATCATTGTAACCTCAGTACCCAGCCCCCGGCCTGGTACAATAATGTTTTTATATTAGTCTTGGATTACAGTAGGCATTTCAGTTGTGTTTCTTCATTTAGATTCTGACCTCATTGAAAACCATAACTATGTCTTATTCTTCTTTGAATGCTCCAGAAATCCTATCACGGTGTTTTCTCTGTTAAATATAAGTAAATTCCTTAAATTGAATTCAAGAATGTGCTTTATATGGGTAACAGGGCAAATACTTGATAAGGTTTCTTATCTAAAAATAGATGAATGTTTTTGAAATTTACCCATATTGTTGCATGGAAACCCTGGTGGCGTAGTGGTTAAGTGCTACAGCTGCTAACCAAAGGGTTGGCAGTTCGAATCTGCCAGGTGCTCCTTGGAAACTCTATGGGGCAGTTCTACTCTGGCCTATAGGGTCGCTATGAGTCAGAATTGACTCGACGGCATTGGGTTGGGTTGCATGTGTTAGTAGTTTGTTCCTTTATAGCTGAGTAGTATTTCATTGTATGAATGTACCACAGTTGATCTGCTGATGAATGTTGGTTTATTTCTAGTTTGGGATGATTATGAATGAAGCTGCTATGAACATTCATATACACAGGCTTTTATGTAGACATATGTTTTTATTTCCCTTAGATGAATAACCAGGAGTAAAATTGTTGGGTCTTATGGAAAGAAGCATGTGTTTAACTTCATAAGAAACTTCTAAGCTGTTTTCCAAAGTGATTGTACCATTTTTCATTTCCACTAGCAATGTGTGAGAGTTCCAGTTGCTCCACATTCTTACCATCAGTTAGCATTGTCAGTCTTTTTTACGTTTAGCTATGTAAATGGGCATAAAGGTAATATTTCCTTGTGATCATAATTTACATTTACCTGATGACTAATGGTATTAAGCATCTTTTCATGGGTTTATTGGCCATTCGTATGTTTTCTTTTGTGAAGTTCAAATATTATGCCCATTTGAGGGGGTGGTTATTACTGAGTTTTAAGAGTTCTTTATACTGGATTCAAGTTCCTTGTCAAATATATGTATTGAAAATATTTTCTTCATCTGTGGATTGTACTTTAGATGAAGGTTTACAGCAAATTAGTTTCCCATTAAACAATTAATACACATTTTGCTTTGTGACATTAGTTGTCAACCCCACGGCATGTCAACAACACTCTCCCCTTCTCAACCTTGGGTTCACTGTTACCAGCTTTTCTATCCCCTCCTGCCTTCTTGTCCTTGCCCCTGGGCTGGTGTGCCCATTTAGTCTCATTTTGTTTTATGGGCCTGTCTAATCTGACGGCACTGGGTGGGTTTTTAATCTTTGGCTGAAGGGTGAACCTCAGGAGTGATTTCAGTACTGAGTTAAAAGGGTGTCTGGGGGCCATACTCTTGAGATTTCTCCAGTCTCCATCAAACTGGTAAGTCTGGTCTTTTTTTGTGAGTTAGAATTTTGTTCTGCATTTTTCTCCAGCTCTGTCTGGGACCCTCTGTTGTGATCCCTGTCAGAGCACTTGGTGGTGGTAGCTGGGCACCATTTAGTTGTGCGGGACTCAGTCTGGTGGAGGCTATGATAGTTGTGGCCCATTAGTCCTTTGGACTAACCTTTCCCTTGTGTCTTTCGTTTTCTTCATTCTCCCTTGGTCCAGACAGGGTGGGACCAGTGGAATATCATAGATGGCCGTTCATAAGCTTTTAAGATCCCAGATGCTACTCACCAAAGTAGGATGCAGAACATTTTCTTTATAAACTATATAATGCCGGTTGAGTTAGATGTCCCTTGAGACCATAGTCCCCAGCCCTCAGCCCAGTAATTTGAGCTCACCAAAAGGTCTGCAGTTCAAGTCCACCAGCTGCTCTTTGGAAACCCTGTGGGGTAGTTCTACGCTGTCCTATAGGGTCGCTAGGAGTTGGAATCAACTCAATAGCAATGTTTTTTGTTTTTTTTCAGGGAGTTTGGATGTGTCTGTGAAGCTTCCATGACCTTGCCTTGGTCAAGTTGTGCTGACTTCCCCAGTATTGTGTACTGTCTTACCCTTCACCAAAGTTACCATTGTAACCGTGTATTTTGAAGAGCAATTTTAATTTAATGAAGTTCAGTTTATCAACTTTCTCTCTTAGGGTTAGTGCTTTTGTGCCTTAAGAAATCTTTACATATTCCAAGAATGTAAGATTTTTCTCCTATATTTTCTTTTAGAAATTTCCTAGTCTTAGTTTTTATTTAGGTCTCTTATTTTGAGTTAATTTTTGTGTATGGCATGAGATAAGGATTAAGGTTCATTTTTTTCCATATGGATAACCAGATGTTCCTACACTGTTTATTGGAAAGACTGTCTTTCCCTTTGAATTATCTTGATATCTTTGTCAAAAATCAATTTACTATATATGTGTGAGTCTATTTCTAGACTCCATTCCATTCCATTCCATTGATTTACATGTCTATTCTTATGCCACTACTTTTTTCTTTTGAGCCTTAACTGGTTCTTCTTGATTATAGGCTAAAAAAAAAATCATTCTACAACTTTTTTATTGTGAGCTCTCTTCTTATGTAGATCTTGGTTCACTTATATGAATATTTTTATAGATACAGTTATGTTGAATAACCAAACCTAACGTAAATGTTTTCCCCACTGTAATTTCCTGTCAGATCAACTCCTTTTATTGTCTACTCTCAATACAGAGTTCTTAGTGTGTTGACATTTCAACAGCAGTGGTAACTGTATCTGTGAGTCCTTTTGTGATATTGTATCTCAGATCTTCAAGAAGTCCAAGTTGATTATGTCTGGCCTTTCACACTTGTCATTTCTAACAGCTGCTTTCTCCAAGATGTTAATTAGGTTAAGTAAACATGCTTCCTCCTTTTGTGCATCCAGCTCTCTTCTCTGCTTTTCACCGTATTCAGTCTCTAACCAATGACTTTAGACCCTTCCATATCAACAAAAGATCCGTTTTCTAGATTTTGAATTTCTCAGTTATTTCTTTCCACCCCCTCCCACTAAGATGATTTGATTGTCTTCTTTTCAGGGTTTATCTCTTTTCCCCTAAAGGTAGTTCGAGTTGTATTTCCAGCTCTTTTCATTTTACCTGCAATTTTTTTTTTCAGGTAATTCCATTTTCTAGTGGTATTCATTAGTCAATTCCTATAGATTTCAAAAGTACCTTTTAAGATCTGTTTTATTCTTCATTTGCCTGAAGCAACAGAGGAGAAGGGAGAGTGAGGAATAGGAGGAGGAAATGAAATGTGTGACTGATTGCCCCCATGAACAACTGCCCCTTTGCCATGAGATTAGAAGAACTGGATATGCCCAGCTACTATTACTGAATGTTTTGATCAAAGGTTCTAAAGCGGAATCCTGACCAAAAGGGGGAAAATGCAGAACAGAATTTCAAATTCTCATGGAATCCAGATGTTCTGGATTCATGGAGGCTAGATGAACCCCCAAAACTATTATCCTGAGATAGCCTTTAAACCTTAAGCCTTAAACCACAAATATCCCCTGAAGTCTTCCTAAATCCAAACAATAGTTTAGCTTAACTAGTATAGCGTCGCTATGAGTCAGAATTGACTCGACAGCAGTGAGTTTTTTTTTTTTTTTAGTAAAGAATGTCTGCCTTAAGCATTGTGCTCTTTAAAGAACTACCTATATGAGATCAAATTGACAGCAGCAACTTGATTGAATTGTGTCCCCAGTGTGTTGTAGATCCTAACCCCTATACCTGTGGTTATAATCCCACTTGGGAGTTGGTTTTCTTTGTTATATTAATGAGGTAGTATTAGCTTGGGGTGTGTCTTAAGTCAGTTTCTTTTGAGATACAGAAGAGATTAAAAAAGCAAGCAAGCAAGCAGAGATGGGGGAACATAGATGTCACACCACATGAAGATCACTGAAGTACCAAGGAACAAGGACCTTCCTCCAAAACTGACAGAGAAAGAGTCTTCCCCTTGAGCTGGCACCCTGAATTCGGACTTGTAGCCTCCTAAACTGTGAGAAAATAAATATCTGTTTGTTAAAGCCATCTACTTGTGGTATTACAGTTGGAGCAGCACTAGATACCTAAACTAAGAGAATAGAAAACTGAAGGGGCAGCAAGTTTATGTTAACGGGGGAAGGACAGTTTGGAAAAGGAGGGTGAGAATAGTTGCACAGCTCAAAGAATGTAATCAGTGTCACTGAATTGTACGTGTACAAATTGTTGAGTTGGTGTATTCTCAACAACAACAACCAAACCCAAACAAAACCCACTGCCATTGAGTCGATTCCAACTCATAGCTCCCCATAGGGTTTCCAAGCCTGTAAATCTCTACAGAAGCAGACTTCTACATCTTTCTTCCACGGAGCTGCTGGTGGTTTCGAACTGCTGACCTTTCAAAAAATAAATTACTTTTTAAAAATCTGTTTTATGAGACCATATGTCAACTAGTCAAATGAAGAAAGAAGCCTCTATGCTGAGCTTAAGCAAGGAAGGGATTTTTGGTCATTTTTTCATGGAGTTTTTATTCAGTTTCATTTCTTAACATAAAGCAATGTTAAATTTGCCAAGAATGCCTGCACCAAAGACCACCACCACACATAATTTGGTATGCTATTAAAAATAATATTATTAAAAATAAGATTATTTCTCACATTTGTGCAATACATTGAAATGAAGAAAGGCACTCAGTAGTTTAAAATGAATGAATATTCTTTTTTCCCAGTAAAGTGTTTTTCTGGGCAACCTGCAGAAAGGCCTCCTACTTGAAAGGGGGATGGTATTAGAAACAGGGCCATCTTTGGCCTTTAGGAAGAAGGCAGACGATTATCTAAGTCACTCAGGGCCAGGCCTCTACTGATAGCATTTTTCTCTGATATCCTGTGAATATTGAAGTAATTTGGAATTGACTCATCAGCAATGTTTTTGGTTTTGGTTTTAGTAGGAAATCAGTAGCCCTCTGACACAATGGTTAAGCACCCAGCTGCTAACTGAAAGACTGGCCATTTGAGTGTACACAGCAGCTCTGCGGGAGAAAGACCTGGCGATCTGCTCCTATAAAGATTACAGGCTAGAAGACCCTTTGGGGCATTTGTACTCTGTCACATGGGGACACTATGAGTTGAAATTGCCTAAAACTAAAATCTTAGTTTGGATTTTTCTTTGACTTTTGGATTGTTATTTTCTAATGTAAAGGGATATTCCATCACTGATTCTTTGCATTATTAGAACGTAATGACATGATCAAATGAGGGAGTGGTCAGTGACAGGCTTAACTGGGCAAGGATTAATGAACCTCCAGCCAAGAATTATATATTTTAAAAGTGTTTAATTGTATGTGAAATTTTGACTGGATAAACAATGACATGTATAAAGTATAAAGAAAAGGAATACAGTGAACACCAGTACACTTACCAGTCAGCTCAGAAAATATTAACATTACCAGTACTCTAATATCTTTACCTTTGGAAGCCACCTGTTGGGTCACTATGAGTTGGAATCAACTTGACGGCAACAGGGGTGGGTATGTGCCCCTTCCTCTTTTCCAGAGAAAACTACTGATCCTGAACTGTATGGCTTACGATTATTTGCTTTTCCTTATGGTTTTACTGTATATATTTGGATCCCTAAATAATATACTTTTTAGTTTTATGTGTTTTTGAAACTTATAAAAATGGCATCATACTGAATATACGCTTATATGACTTTCTTATTTTGCTCAGCCTTGGGTTTGAGGTTTATTTGTGTGTGTAACTGTTCATTTATTTGACTACTGTATAGTATTCCATTGTATGAATAAACAAAAAACAAACCCATTGCTGTCAAGTTGATTCCGACTCATAGAGACCCTATAGGGCAGACTAGAGCTGCCCCGTAGGGTTTCAAGGGGCGGCTGTGAATACTTCATGATTTATTCAGCGAGTCTTCTCTTAATGGGCTTTTAAAACATATATAAAATGAAACTCTTTAAGAGTTTCATTTTAAAATTTTGCCTAAGTAAAACTTGAAGCCTTGATGTTTTTATTATTAGATTCAACAGAAATAAAATCCACATTTAAGAAAACATAATTAGAACAAATGTAACATAGGGGAAGAGAATTACAAACACTGCACACATTGCTTACTGAAAGTTCTTTTATAGATAATTAACCTAGAGAATCACTGTCACACTCATGCCTTTTTGCATTTCCACATCGGAACTAAAAAAATCATGAATGAATCAGCAGTTCTCCACATAAATGGCAATGTGCAGACTTTGAGCAAATGCCAACTATATAAATATTTTTTAAGCGTTAAACATGACATGTGACCTGACTTCTTAATTTATCTAATCTACTACAACACTTTACAGGGATAATGTATATGTAAACTGTTTCCATGTTTTGTTTTAATGACTCGTACGGTCTAGGGTCGGTATGAGTCAGAATTCACTTGATGGTAACGGGTTTGGTTTTTATTTTTTGTTTTTTGCTTTTTTTTGTATGGTAGAGAAATCAGTCTCACAGAGGCATGTTGATGGGAGTGGAGGAAGATACTTGAAAGCATTTCAACAGACTGAAGATAATCATTTTCAACTGCTATAAAAACTGAAGTGTGTTTTCAAAATTCATCTCCAACCATTTATTAGTGCTAGTTCCAAACATATGCCTTGCAAGTTGTAGTTAAATTAGATTTGATGAGAGAAATAGATTCTGAAGCCATGAATTTCCTGAGTGTTGATCTTCTTTTGATGTAAAATAAAATTTAGAAGATTCTGTCATATAATAAAATGTAAGGTGACCTCATCTCTTTTGTTCTCTCAGGGATCACAGTCCTGTGCTGCCTGTTGTTTAATGTCTGAAAATAACTGTTGTCCTACCTTTTGTCCATTTTTCTGTTTTTTCTTGAGTTCTGTTTTATTAAATATTTTCCTAGAAATAAGTTCATCTAAATTCCCAGGTGTATTAATATAATGTTATTCAAATTCTTCTTGCTATCTTTTTGCATCTCTGTTGTTGTTGCTGTTGTTAGCTCCTGTCGAGTTGGCCCCTAACTCTTTGGAACCCCGTGTGTTACAGGGTAGAACTGCTCCATGGGGTTTTCTTGGCTGTAATCTTTATGGAAACAGTTCACTGGGCCTTTCTTCCGCAGAGCTACTGGGTGGGTTTGAATTGCTAACTTTAGGTTAGCAGCCAATTGTAAACTACTTGTGCCAACCAGGCTCTTTCTACAAGATCTCTAATTACTGTGTTAGGGTACAGTGTAGAAAAAGGATATTTCAAGCAGAAATCAATTCGGTGCATGGTATTAGGTGTTTACTAAGCATTATCAACCTTGGGAAAAAAGTGAAAGCAGCGTGGAGGGAAGGGAGCTGCCACTGGCACTCAGGTTTACTACTGCAGAT
Source organism: Elephas maximus indicus (assembly GCF_024166365.1). NCBI lineage: Eukaryota > Metazoa > Chordata > Mammalia > Proboscidea > Elephantidae > Elephas > Elephas maximus. The sequence goes on along the minus strand of NC_064822.1, from coordinate 171,620,881 downwards.
GTGGTCCAAAAAGTCAGGCTGCTTGCTGTTACCCCGAAGTAAACAAAGTAAACAAAACTACTGCCAGCATCACAGCTGTTCCCAATCCTTGAGGAATCTGGCCAGCTCTTTCAAAAACTTATGCCTACCAAAGACCCCACTCCACTATTACTCTTATGAGAGAAGGAAAGGCTTCAACCTCCTTTAAACCAAAATACCAAACTCATTGCCATAGAGTCAGTTCCAACTCATAGCATCCCTATAGGACAGAATAGAACTGGCCCATGTTTCCAAGAAGCAGCTGGTGGATTCAGACTGCTGTCCTTTTGGTTAGCCACTGAGACACCTCCAAAATCTTGCATGAGAAACGTAATTCTTAGGCTATTCTTCCCTTGCAAGATAGAAAAGACCATAGAAAGGGGTGGGAATGGGTGCTGAGTGCCATCAGTCGATATCTAGCACGGTCTTCTTTTTCATTCCTGACATAGTTTATTTGTACCTTCTTTTTTAATCTTAATTAAGTTTGCCTGATATTTATTGTCTTATTTACCTTTCTAGAGGACCAACTTTGACTTTATCTTCTCTGTCATGTATTTTTGTTTTCTATTTTATTTGTTTCTGCACTTACCTGTATTAGTTTTTCATTCTACTTTTCTTGAATTTGTAATTGTTCTTTTTTCTGACTTTTAAAGATGGATGCTTAGCTCATTTATTTTCAGTCTTCCTTGTTTTCCAATATAAGCATTTAAATACTACATTGCCAGCATTCCATAAGATTCATATGATTTAATATTCATCAGTTCTAAATATTTTATGGTTTTCATTATGATTTCTCTTAGACCCATAATTTATTTAGAAGTGCCCTTTTAAATTTCCAAATATGTGATTTTTTTCCATCAGTTATTGATTTCTATCTGTACTACAATTAGAGAATGTGGTTTTATGATATTAACCCTTTGAGATTTATTGAGAATTTCTTTATGGCCTAGTATGTGATCATTTTTTATAAATATTCTATATGTGTTTGAAAAAAATATCTTTTCCCAATTGTGGTGCAGCAAATTACTTAATATGGCCCTTCTAGCCATAGTCTTTGTGACTCCCACACAGTGATTGGATGGGACTGTGCAAATAAGGTGTATGGAACCTGTGATGATTAAGGTTATGTGTCAGCTTGGCTGGGCCATGATTTTTAGTGGTTTGGTAGTTATGTAATGGTATGGTCATCCTGTTTGTGATTGATGTAATTCTCCTCCATTTTGTGATGTGTTGTAAATCCTAGCCTCTATGCTTGTGGTTATGGTCCCTTTGGGAGTGAGTTGTCTCTTATGTTAATGAGGCAAGATTAGGGTGGGATGTATTTTGAGTCACCAGCTTACTAGAGGGTGTGATTCAAGCAGCCAACCCTACCCCAGTCACCACCCTTACCGTCCTTATTCAAGTCACGACCTTACTTGAGTCACACCCTTTATCTTCAAGAGATAGAAGGAGAAGTGAGCAGAGAGGGGGGACCTACTACCACCAAGAAGAAGAGCTAGGAGTAGAGTGCATCCTTTGGACCCAGGGTTCCTGCGCTGAGAACTTCCTAGACCCAGGAGACAGAGAGCTATAACACCGGAGATAGTGCAAGAAGGTGAGAAGCGATGGCAGAGAATCGGCAGCAACAGAACTAGGAGACTGGCAAGAGACAGTGCAGTGGCTTCCACCCCGCAGAGTGAGGCGACTATAGTGTGTGTGCCCACCCACAGAGTAAGAAGCTGAGTGCCTTCGGGCAGGAGGCTTCCTGGTGGAGTGGGGTGCCTTGGGGTACTTGTCGGCAGAGCTAGGCTTGCTGACCCATGGAGCGAGAGAGCTGACTGCTTTCGGGTCGAGGCTTCGAGGGCTTTCGGGCCGAGGCTTACTGGCAAAATGAGGCACCCCTGGGCACTTATTAGTGGAGCTAAAGATATTTGTAACACTTGCCCAAGCAAGGCAGAGGCTGGGCCGAGGGGCTGAGGGCCAGAGAGAGAGGGGCTGCCTGCGGGCACAGCTGAAAAGTGGCTGTCCTGATCAAAGAACTGCATCCTGAGTCATTTCTGATCCTGAATTGTAACCTGCTACTTCCCTAATAAACCCCATAATCATGAGTATTGTCTGTGAATTCTGCGTGGCCATTGCAATGAATTAAATGAATCCAGCAGAGCAGTAGAGAGTGATGTGGCAGGGATGGCTGGTGTCAGAATTGCAAAAAAGGTTCGATTGAGGAGGTGTGTCCGACCTCTGCCTCAGGAAATCAGCCTTGGGCTGTTGACGCTGACACTGATTCTCTCCCCCTCCTGAAGTTAGAGGGTGTCAGACAGCCCCGTCCCTACACTGTTTTTATACAAGTGTTGGCTATAGTGTTTGCTTTATATATATCTATATAATAATAATATGTATTATTAATTATATGATAATATATAATAAAATAAAAAATATATATATATAAAATGTATATAACAAACCCATTGCCATCAAGTCAGTTCTGACTCAGAACAACCCTGTAGGACAAAGTGGAACTGTCCCATAGAGTTTCCAAGGCTGTAAATCTACGGAAGCGGATTGCTACATCTTTCTCCTGTGGAGCGGCTGGTGGGTTAGAACTGCCAACCTTTTGGTTAGCAGTCAAGCACTTTAACCACTGTGCCACCAAGGCTCCAAATGGAGATACATATATATATATATATATAAAACCCAGTGCCGTCGAGTCGATTCCGACTCTATTTTTATATATATAAAACCTACCCACTGCCATCGAGTCAGTTCCAACTCATAGTGACCCCATAGGGTCTCCAAGGCTGTAAATCTCTGTGAAAGCAGACTGCCACATCTTTCTCCTGTGGAGCTGCTGTTTTGAACCACCGACCTTTCAGTTACCAGTTGATCACTTTAACCACTACGCCACCACGGCTCCTGTATGTATGTATGTGCGTGTGTGTATATAAAATGAATATATGTATATATATGTCCATTAGATCAAGTTTGTTAATTATGTGTTTCAATCATCTGTGTATTTTCAGCTATCTATTAATTCCTCAGAGAACGATTTTAGCATCTCCGACTCACTGAGATAGTCAATTTCTCTTTAAATATTTCATCTCCTGTTTTCTTTTCTTCCCTTTGAATCTCCATATACATGTATTTGAGAATTTCTTATGCTGTCCTCCATGTTTCTAGCATCTTTTTCATATTCCCCAACTCCTTATATCTCTGTGCTTTTTATTAATTTGTTTAGATTCATCTTCTAGTTCATTAATTCTATCTAATCTGCTGTTAATGTCATCCATCTATTGAATTAATTTCAGTGTTTACAGCTTTTATTTCTAGAAGTTCTAGTTGGTTCTCCTTCTAACTTATTTGTTCAGTTCTTTGTATTCCCTTACTCCATTCTAATATTTACAATCCCTTTTTTATTTTTAAAAGAATATGATAGAGATTTATTTTATATTCTGTACCTGATTTTTCTAACATCTGAAATCTTTGTGTTTCTGATTCTGCTGTCTGTTATTTTTGTTCATAGTGCCTTGTTTCAGTTCAGGTATTGTGACCATTGGTACTGAGCTCATAGTCTTTTATACTTTTAATATGGAAATTCTTTGAGGCCTAGGTTAAAGGTGCATTGCTCTTTCCAAGGGCCTTGGGGACCCTTCTAAACTAGGAACGGTTTAAAATAAATTCCCAATTTCAGGTTTTTCAGTCCACATAGGTAGTTTGATATTGGCCTAAAATCCATGTAAGGATCACCTTGTAGTTACAAATCCTTAGGGGAGATTTTTCTCCTGCCACCTAGTACCACAGTCAGACAAGTTTCCCTTCTGCCCCTTCTGGGAAGAAGGTTTATTCTTATTTTATTTCTTATTCAGATAAGTGTAGTTCGAGTCCTAGTTTATGTGAAAGTCTCCTGTTAGACTTCCTACCTGGGCACGCCTTGTCTTTGTCTCCTTTCTACCATGCCCAGTACTGTGGTTGAAACCAGAGCTTGACACCCTGCTAACCAGAACTGAAGGCACTCCCGAAGTCCACCTTTCAGCCAAAGATTAGACAGGCCTATAAAACAAGCAATAACACGCGTGAGGAACGTGCTTCTTAGTTCAATCAAGTATAGGAGACCAAACGGGCAACACCTGCCTAAAACCAAAGCCGAGAAGGCAGGAAGGGACAGGAAAACTGGATGAATGGACACAGGGAACCCGAGGTGGAAATGGGGAGAGTGCGGACACATTGTGGGGATTGCAACCAATGTCACAAAACAGTTTGTGTATAAATTTTTGAATGAGAAACTAATTTGCAGTATAAACATTCACCTAAAGCAGGGTCAAATTAAAAAAACTCAGAGCTTGAATGTGTTAGGCAGTCGGCGCTGCAGAGGGTGCCTTGGTGCCCCCGGAGTGGTAGAGTACACTTGTAGTATAGTTTGTGCCCAGTGAAGCAGCCTGGCTCATGATCTTCAGTTTCATTGATGCCCTCAGGGCCAAAGCAAGGCTTATTGTTCTGCTTACCTCTCTGGATTCCTGCTTTCTTTACTGAGGATTCTTTACTTCCATGCCAGTTCAATGATGCATTTAAAAAAGATAGTTTATATATATATATATATACACGTATGTATTTAGCATTTGAAGTTTTTTGTTTTGTTTTTAAAGGAGGGTTGTTCTGGATATTTTGTTTACAGTGCCACTAAAATCGAAAGTCCCAAGTGTTTTTTGCATCTTTTTTTCTCCTTTTCTGGGGGGTATTGCGATAAAGGGGAAACAGCACAGGCTTTGGTGTTAAAAGACATTGTTTTTACTCCAGTCTCCACCACTTACTAGTTGTGTTTAACTGGGTAAGGTCACTTAACCGTTCTATATCTAAATTTCTTCTTCTGAAAATAGGGATAATCATACCCACCATAGTACCCAGGAAGAAAAACTTCAGTTCTCTTTTTAGCAGCATCATTCATTTCACACCTTACCCCATCTGCTACCTCACAAAAAGTTTAAATCAAAGAAAAGATGTTTTGATTTGAGTATCAGGAATAAACTGAATTCCTGTTGACTGTTGAGCCTAAATTCTTCTTAGCTCTAATTCTCTTAGATTTTAATGAGTAGGGTTTTCAGCCGAGAAACTGGATGAGGGAAGCATATTTTTGTAGGGGAAGTGAATTCAGCCTTTGTAAAAGTAGGGGTTAGGAAGAACTGTGCTAATTTGGTACTCAGGTTTATTTGCATCATATTTCTAAGCATTTCTCTCCCAAAGAAATATCTTTCTTCACATAATATACAAGGTTGTTATTGGCAGTTGAGGCATTAAGGAGTTTCTAATGCCTGGAAATATTGATTCTAGTTCAAAGAAGGAGCTAACCGAAAGAATCAATATCATCCAAAGCAAATACATATTCTTGTACAGTTTGTATTTATTTAAATTTCAAGCAATATATCTAGAGCATGCCTAATTAGCTGGGGCTACAAAGTTGCCTTTTCAGAAGGTATATTTACCTAAAGAAATGATGCATATTTCATAGAGAACAAACAAACTGTGTAAAAACACAGCTTAGCCTTGGTTTGATTTTAGATGTGTTTGCTCAGTGAAAATCATGCATTCCTTAAATAATCATTTTGTTTTAAAACAAAACTTGTTGCTTTAAGAAGTCTCTGTTCCTTATTGTGGCTCTAATAATTCATTAGACACAGTGTTCCAGGGAAACACTGATATTCTTTGGTAATTTGCAAAAAAAAAAGAAAAAAATTCTGCTTGAACTTCTAAGTCATCACAATGCTCTGATAAAAGAAATTCTGTGGAAAGGAACTTGGTTCTATGGCATTTTATTTAAAGAAGTTGAGTAAATGGAATAAGAATGTGAGTTGGAGCAGGCATGAAGAAACGCAGAGATGAGTAGATCAATCACTGCCATCTCTTGAGTAGTTTATGACAACCAGTTTCTTACCTCTGTACTTAAGAGCTGGGAGAGACTGGGAAGACATGTATTCATTCATTTTAAACAGACTCAAACGAAGGTTCAGAGGTGAAAGTCATAGCTGGTTAGCATTAGAGACAAATGTTCATACTGCTTCTGTTCAGATAACTTTTTAAATAAAGATCTTATAAATTATGAGACAGTGTAATAATTGCTGAACGTAGAATAGTTGTGATGACACTAATATTTATTGAGTACCACTAGGTACCAAGTGTAAGTATTTTGCTAGAAACTAAGGGATCACAGAGGAGGAATGCATGGTTTTCCCCTTCTAGAGATTTACGTACATGTTAGATCAGTGTCTTTCATGCAGTTTTTTATCACAACCATAAGAAATGTACTTATGTAGATATGTATATGTAAATATGTGTAAGTTCAAACTGAAAAGTTTTATGAAATATCCTTACTATGTGCATGTTGATATATTCTAGCCTATGCTGTATTCTGTATCAATTTTTTAAAGACTGGTTATATTAAACGGGTTTCATGGCCTATTCATAGGTCACATACACACACACACACATATATACACATGTCTATATGTGTGTACAACCTCCTCACTTATTGACATGATCAGTTTCTAAACACCAAGTTGTTATACAAAATTAGTGTTATGCCAAAATGGAAGATGACCACATCAGATCACAAAATGGAGGATGACTACATCATTACATAACTGCCAGATCACATCATTACATAACTGCCCAAACCACTAAGAATCATGGCCCAGCTAAGCTAACACATAACTTAACCATCATAGACAGTGTCACTCTCGCGTCACACCTCAGCATTCATTACTGCCAGATGTAGGTCATTAATGCACAAAGTAGTCCAGTAGTAGATTTTTTACTGTCGTCCTAAATGTGAAATGTCAGATAACAAGATAATAAGTGAAGAGAAAGTGTATATATGTATGTATGTATTATATGTCTTTATGTATTTTTTTTTTTTTTTATGTATGTATTGATGTTGCAAGCTGCCTTTGAGTTGGCCCCTGACTTACAGCGACCCCACATGTGACAGAGTAGGACTGCTGCATAGCATTTTCATGGCTGTAATCTTTCTGGGTTTTTAATCTTTATGGAAGCAGATTGCCAGGCCTTTTCCTCCACAGTACCGCTGGGTGGGTTCTAACCACCAACCTTTAGGTTAGCAGCCAACTGCAAACCGCTTGAGCCACCCAGGCTCCTGTATATGTATTTATGTATCTATATCTGGACATTTTTTATCTGGACATCTAGATATACATATAGTTAAATCACCAAATATTGATAGTACTTTAGATCTCTTTTAGCTTTTTTCCATTTTTTGTCTCCATATTTTCAAGGAGCCCTGGTGGCACAATGGTTAAGTACTCTGCTGTGAACCGAAAGTCAGCAGTTCAAACCCACCAGCTGCTCTGCAGGAGAAAGATGTAGCAGCCTCCTTCCGTAAAGATTACAGCCTTGGAAACCCTATGAGGCAGTGCTACTCTGTCCTGTAGGGCCTCTGTGAGTTAGAATCAAGTCAGCAGCACACAGCAACATCCTTCATTTTTTTCTAAGTGTTCCATCTGAGCTACCACATACCTATAATTATTTTTTGCCCCCAAACCCACTGTTAATAATCAAATAATCTGATTATCCTGGAGACCTCATTTCTAGAGCATCTGATCCCCCTGCTCCTTCTGGACTACGGCTCCCAGCCTGCAGCCCAGCCCTCATCCTGGAACCTTCCCTCCCTGCTCTCCTGTGTTAGCTCTGCTGTTTCCTGGGTCCCATTTCTTTTTCTTTCTTGGTTCACGCTGTTCTTCACTAGGCATGAAGTTATAGACTGGAAATACTTTTCTCTCAAGATTGTGAAGGTATTATTCCCTTGTTTCCCAGTGTTGCTGTTGAAAAAGTCAGATTCTTGTTTCTTCATATATGACCTGTTAATTTTGTTTTTAATCATAGAAAGTATTTATCAAGGTCTTTCTGTGTACCAAGTCCTGTTTTAAATGTTCTGCTATTTAACCCTGACATCCTCTCTATGGGAAAAGGATTATTTTCTCTTACTTTGCAGAGGGGAGACTGAGGCATGGAGAAGTAACTTGGAAGTGGGAGTGAGGCCTATTGACAGGGGCTTGGGGGCTTTACTATTAGAGGATGGGGGAGAGTCGGCCAGTTAATTAGGGGCCCTCCAAACGTGAACCTCTAATGTCCTGCTGGACAGGCATATTAGTGTCTGCCACTCTGAATGTAGTAGGGGCCTGAAGGGAGTTCATGCAGATTTCCAATTAATCCTCATTCTTCACCAATACCTCATAGTTCCTGGTGTCCTTGAGGCCTGAGTCTCTCCCGTTCAGTCTCTCTAGAAAATATCCTTTTATTTTCCTACCTGGAAAGGACAGTTGTGGACTAATGAGAGCACGCGGACATTGGCTGAGTCCATACACAGACATTGAAATAATCCCTTAGTGTCAGGCTCACCTCCAGCTTCAGCAGCTCCTAGTGTTTAACATCCAGTCCCTTCATGTATTCAGCAGAGTAAACTGGCTTCCTGTCCCAGGTATCTCTCTCAGTAAGTATTCTAAGTTATAGCTTCTTCAGCTCTGGTCAGTGAGCTTCCACTGTTTCAACTACTCACCAATTTTAAGTTAAAAAATGGAAACGTAGAGGAAGTTATGGGAAGTAATATAACTATGTATTTATACCGCCCAACTTAAGCCTTAGCAAATTGTCTGAAGCAAGTATTTCAAAATGATAAATAAAAAGACATCTTAGATTTGGTTGGTGCCTTGTGTGTATCCCTCCCTGGTCTCATTTCATTCCCTCACTAGTGGTCATCACCATTTTAAATTAGCATGTATCATTGCCATGCCAGTTTTTATACTACTGTTACAGATGTATGGAGCCCTGGTGGTGCTGTGGTTAAGAACTTGGCTGCTAACCAAAAAAGGTTGGCAGTTCAAATCTACCAGCTGCTCCTTGAAAACACTGTGGCGCAGTTTTACTCTGTCCTGTAGGATCACTATGAGCCGGAATCGGCTTGATGGCAACGATTTGTTCTTTTTTTTTTCTTTTTTAACAGATGTATATAAAAGAGTTTATTTAGCCATTGCCCTGTCAATAGATATTTTAGGTTATCTCCATTTTTTGTTTTTACTACAGTGGTGCAGTGAATATTCTTGCACATGTCTCTTGGTATACACATATGAGAGTTTCTCTGCAGAGTCTCCACAAGTACACCAAGATATGGGTCCTCTCAGCCTTTGAGGTAGCCGTGGTAGACCTGGGGTCAGTAGAGCACCTAACCCAGCCTTCTTTAGCCATGAGCAGTTTTATCCTAGTGTTGCAAAACAAAACATTGTTTCTATGTGGAATTGCTAAATTAAGAAGATGTATATCTTCAAATTTATTAGATAATGCCAAATTTCTCTCCAAAGTAGTTGTGCCAGTTTACACTTCTATCACCAATGTAGAGAGTTCCCATTTCACCAAAACAATGTTCTGTACTGATGGTTAAGAATTTGAACTTCTGTGTTAAAATTATATGAATTTGAGCCTAACTCTTCTACCTCCCAGCTGTGTGACGGTGGGCAGGTTTTTTACACTCGTATAATTTCTACATATGTCAAATAAGAACAATAATACTCTACAACATATTACAAAGATGTTTCTGAAAATTAAATCATAAATTTGAAGCTCTTTGAACACTGCATGGCCCCCTAGTATGCCTTTTTATTTTTTTAAAGTTCACTATTATATTGTTTAAGCTTTGATTTTTTGCTGGTCTGATGGGTATGAAATGGAATTTAACATTGTTTCAATTTGTATTTCCTTATTATTAGTGAGGTTGGCAACTTTGATTGGCCATTCAGGATTCCATCTCTAGTCTATTGGACTGTTTTATTTTCTTATGACCTGTGGGAATTCTGTTTTCTCTATGTATTGTGAATACTGATTCTTTGTCAGTTATATGCAGTGCAGAGATCTTTTCCAAGACGGGAGCATGACTTTTAACTTAATGATATCTGTTGAACCACAGAAATCCTTAAGTTAATGTAGTTTATCAAACCATTCTTTTAATATGTATTTTGCATCTCATTTATGAAATCATTCCCTACATCAAGGTCATCAGATATTCTATTTTAAAAGTTTTCAAATATTACTTTTTATACTTGGGTCTTTACCTGGAATTTACTTATAGGTGTGAGGCAAAGATGCCTCTTTAAATATGTCCTGTCTATTCATCGGACCATCCACCCATCCATCCATCTATCTATCCATCTATGTCTAGATACACAGTTCACTCCTCACTTCTGGTTATTGTCCTTCCCACTGCACTGAAATTTTCCTTGACAAGCCACCAGTGGTTTCAGAATTAGTCAATGGATGGTCAGTTTTTCACCTTTATTTCATTTGATACGCTCGTAATAGGAGACTGTTAAATAATTCCTTATTTAAGTTGTTTTTCTCTTCTTCATGTAGTATGTCTGCTGCCTTCTTTAAAACATGAAGTGGTTTGAAAACTGTACAATGCTTTTAAAATATAAGGGTTTTGTGATTATTGGGGGGCTAGGTAAAAATGAGAACATATATGTGAGAAGTTGAAAAAAATGTTTAAGAATTGCAAATGCTTTTTTGTGTGTGTGTGTGAAAAGGAAATATTCCCATCAGCTAAATATTTGTTGATTCCAAGCATGGTTCTTGACCTAGACACATGCTGTTCCTCTCAGGAGTCCACGGCTTAGGCCTATGGCCACATTTAATGAGCTAGGACTGTGTAGGCAACAGGAGTAACCTCTGGTGTTCTCTTCTAGGTATTTACCTTGCTGTGGATTGCTGACTGGATGGTCCATCACTTCTGGAGGAAAGGAAAGGACCCAGATAGCTTCTCCATCCCCTATCTAACAGCATTGGGTGATTTGCTCGGGACAGCATTATTAGCCTTGAGTTTTCATTTTCTTTGGCTTATTGGAGATCGAGATGGAGATGTTGGAGACTAATAAATCCTACAAACTGCCCTCAAATTACCAAGGAGGAAAACATAACCACTTAATAGTTGTTTTTCAAAGATCTTAAATCAGGGTAATTTTCACTTGGCCCTGATGGAATTAAATGGCCTTAACTTTTTTTAAAAAGGAATTTGTGTTGAGACCAGATGGAAGAGTATTTGTGCTGCTTTTCAAAGAATAAATGATAATTTGACATTGATATAGATACAAGCTTAAGCTCTGAAATTAAATAGGAAAGAATATAGAATGTTTACAGGGAATAATTTTGAAACCACATACACAGCAAAAATATCCTTTATTATTGTTTAACTTGTAATGCAAGTCGTAGGATACAGAGCTCTAGTTTAGCCTTCCTTGTCTCACAGCTGTGTTGTACTGCACTGCAGACTGTAAAATGAAAGAGGCCCAACTAAGCTCGTAATAGTTTTAGCTACGTCTACCTCTGTGCTGAGGGAGGATGAGCTTACAATTATTTGTTCCTTAATTGTGTTCTGGTGAGCATGAGATAAACTCACTTTTACCTGCATCAATTTATTACCTTACACCAATGCTAATTTAATTTTAACTCTACAAATTCTTGGCAGGCTACCCTACAAACAGAATGGCCTTGAGAGATCTTTAATCAAAGCATTGGGCCATTTTTGATCATTGGTTTGTTGAAATATTGTTGCTTTTTTTCAGAAAAACTTATTAATAGTCAAACAAAGAAGATAACCTCAAACTGAATTTTTAGGGACAAGATGGTGTAAGAAATCATGTGTGTATATGTGTAAAAGAGAGAGAAGGGAAAAGCTTTTGATGGAGAACTAAATCTTGGATGGTTTATCGCAAAGATCATACTGCTATTAGGATATCAGCATTATAAAGTTATTCTTGATATGCTTTTGCCATTTTGTCCAAAACTTTTGCTGCTAGCCAGAATCTGGCATTTGTTACCCACATTATAATTAATAGTTTCTTCTTATTGGGGGGGAAAAAAACTGTGCCGTTTAATATACCAAGATATAAACAAGATTTAGAATGAGCAGGCGATTCATTTGCTATTTTAAAGAAGGCTTAGGCTTTCCCTTTTAAAAGAGAAGTTGGCGGGTTACTGCAATTATTTTTCAGGCCAAGACTAGTCATCTTTTTCCACAGGCTTGTTTGTACATGGGACCCTGTTATATACACTGCTATGTTTCACAAATATTTTTTCTAAAACTGTGAACTCTTGATCAACACCTTAATTGTTTAGTACATAGACATTTTTATATGACATCTAGTTCGTTAAAAAAAAAAAAAATGTAGTGCAGTTGCTCCCAGGCTTTCATATTTAGTAATGTAACTGATAAGGAAAGAAAAGTAATTCACATTCCTTTTGATCATTATTGTTTAAGTCGTGATTCGTGTTAGCATTATATAAATAGTAGGTTGTCTGTAAATACATGGGGGGAAATAGTCCTATCTAGCTGTTTAAAATAAGGGGACAGTGGTTTAGAGTTTTGTATTTTTGCTTTTTTAAAACTTGAATTATTCCATTCTTCTGCCTCTTGATGAAGCTTCTAAGGCAGAAAACAGAACTAATTATAGAATTTCTCCTTTGGAGAGTTATAGTGTCACATAGTGAACATTCTTATAAAAGAAAGAATGATTAAGTTGATGAATATTTAAATGCCAAGTTTTTTATTTTAAAAAAATCCACTAATAGGTTCTTTGATTTTATTGTAAAGCATTTGTAAATTAATTACTTACATTTGTGCTGTGTGACTCACGAGCACTTGAATTTCCCAGTGATTTCTACTTTGATTTTTTTTTAACGCACAGAAAATGCAAGCACAGCAAGCCACATTTTTAAGCATTTTTAAGTCTAGCGTGTTATATATTCCAAAACACTTTCAAATACCATATTATTTAGTACTCAGAACCCATAACCCATTGCCGTGAAGTCAATTCCAACTCATAGGGACCCTACAGAACATACTAGAATTGCTGCATAGGGTTTCCAAGGAGCAGCTGGTGAATTTGAGCTGTCGATGTTTTGGTAGCAAACGTTTAACCACTGCACCACCAGGGCTCCTATTACTCAAAACCAGAAAAAAAAACCTTAGAGTCGACTCCAACTCAAAACAATCCTATAGAACAGAATAGAACTGCCCCATAGAGTTTCCAAGGAGCAGCTGGTGGATTTGAACTACTAACCGTTTGGTTAGCAGCCGAGCTCTTAACCACTGTGCCACCAGGGCTCCATTACAACAGTACCTGTGAAGTAGGTCAAATAGATATTGTTAAGCAGCCCTGGTGACGTGATGGTTAAGTGCTGGGCTGCTAACTGAAGAAGTAGTCAGCAGTTCGAACCCACCAGCTTCTCCTCTGGAGAAAAAACCCATTGCCACTGAGTCGCTTCTGACTCATAGCGACCCTATAAGACAGAGTAGAACTGCCCCATAGAGTTACCAAGGAGCATCTAGTGGACCTGAACTGCCAACCTTTTGGTTAGCAGCCATAGCTCTTAACCATTATGCCACCGGGGTTTCCTCTCTGGAAAAAAGACCTGGCAATCTGCTCCTGTAAAGATTTATAGCCTAGGAAACCCTATGGGGCAGTTCTTCTCTGTCCTATAGGATCACTAGGAATTGGAATCAACTCGGCATACAACAACAGATATTGTTATTTCTCTTTACAAAGAAGAAACTGAAGCTCAGGTTAAATTTTTAAGGTTGCACAGCTACAAACTGGCCAGATTATGACTAAAGTACCTAAAGTCCATGACTACTGTCTCCAAAGTCAGTATTCTTTCTCTGACACATCAGTGCCCCTCCTAGAGTACCAAGAGTACCTGAGAGGATGCCAACTGGAGAAACAGGATTTTCTAAAGTAGAATAGAGTATTGCCTCATCTTTTAGATTTTCAGACAGGGAAGCCTCCATTTGCTATATGGAGAGTGGTGGGGAGTGAGTGCAGCCAACTCTAAACTATGTTCATAAGACCACGGAAAATAGATAAATGAGAATTTTAGAATAAAGAACAATGCCTTGTTTCATAGAACATTGCATTGCCACCAGTCTTCCCAGATCTAGCTATTTGCCATAGATGCTAGTTAAATAACTAGGATGACTGATTTGAATTCTGTCTCCTTTCTGTTTTGCTGCCATATCTTGATTACGCAACAAAATATCTAAAAGGCATGTAATACGGGGGCAAAAGACATGGAAAAAATCAGCCACAAATTAGCTGAATTAATTACGAAAGGGATGTAGATTTCTTTAAAAAATGACGACTGTTCTTTTGAAAACCTTCATATAAGTAGACAGCAATTAAGATGACTTATTTACCGATAAAAATCATCTATTAACAGTCTTCTATAGTATAAGACAGGAGCCCTGACGGAGCAGTGGTTAGGCATTAGGCTGCTAATCAAAAGGCTGCCAGTTCGAATCCACCAACCACTCCTCAGAAACCCTATATGGCAGTTCTACTCCGTTCTATGAGTCTGAATCAACTCGATGGTACTGGGTTTTGGATATAATGTAAATTCACTGTATTTATTTTTATACAACATAAAAACTCCAGCTTTCCAAACTTCTTTATTTTACTGATTTATCAGATACTTTATTTGTACATAGGTAATCTTTTTAAAAAAATATGTTTTTTGTTCTTGCCCACCAATTGTCTTTTTCTTTGAGATATAAAGTTTCTTAGAACCCAAATAATATAAACTTAGGTAATATATCTTCTGAGACATATCAAAAATTCCACATCCTAGACGATCAGTGAATGCCAAATGAAGTACATTTTTTAAGTCTTTCAATAATTGGACTTCCTTGCCTTATAATGTATCTGTGGTATCATATACCCATTTATAATGGGCTTTTGCCATCTTTGAATTATTGCAAACTCAAATAAGAATAAAATTTAAGAAATATTTGCCCAGCCTTATTGTTATTACTTCTTTTTGTTTGTTTTATCCTTTTTTTTATTGTACTTTAAATGAAGGTTTACAGAACAAACTAATTTCTCATTAAAAAGTTAGTACACATATTGCTTTATGACATTGGTTAACAACCCCATGACTTGTTAACATAATTCTTTCTCAACCTTGTTTTCCCTATTGCCAGCTTTCCTGTCACCTCCTGCCTTCTAGTCCTTGCCCCAGGGCTGTTGTGACCCTTAAGTCTTGTTTTATAGGCCTGTCTAATCTTTGGCTGAAGTGTGAACCTCAGGAGTGACATCATTACTGAGCTGACAGGGTGTCCTGGGGCCGTACTCTCACGGTTTCTCCAGACTATCAGGCTAGCAAGTCTGGTCTTTGTTTTTGAGTTAGAATTTTGTTCTACATTTTTCTCCAGCTCTGTCTGGGACCTTCTCTTGTGATCCCTGTCAGAGCAGTCAGTGGTGGTAGCCAGGCACCATCTAGTAGTAGTAGGCTTAGTCTGGTAGAGACCATGGTAGATGTGGTCCATTAGTCCTTTGGACTAATCTTTCACCTGTATCTTTAGTTTTCTTTGTTCTTCCTTGCTCCTGAAGATGGCCACTCACAGGCTTTCAAGACTCCATATGCTACTCATCAAAATAGAGTGTAGAACATATTCTTTATAAACTATGTTATGCCATTGAGCTAGATGTTCCCTGAGACCATGGTCCCCTCAGCCCAGCAATTCAGTCCCTCTAAAAAAAAAAAAAAATTTTTTTTTTTCATTGTGATTACTCCTTGATGAACTAGGCAAACATTGAGGCTATATAGAGCTCATCCAGAAGAGACTGTGGGATGATCATGTATATATGTTATATTTATGAAGTATAATAAATTAGGCTTTGACTATACCTAGACCTCCAATCCATTGACTTTAGTACTTTTTCCCTGTTAAGTAAAACTTTCCTCATTTCCTCACTCCCCTCATTTCCTCTGCTATCCAAAAGTAGGGCTGTCGTGGATTGAATTATGTCCCCCCAAAAATGTGTGTATTAACTTGGTTAGGCCATGATTCCCAGTATTCTGTGGTTGTCCTCCATTTTGTGAAAGTAATTTTATGTTGAGAGAATTAGGGTGGGATTGTAACACCATCCTTACGTAGATCCAATGTAAAGGGAGTTCCCCTGGTATGTGGTCTGCACCACCTTTTATCTTTCAAGAGATAAAAGGAAAGGGAAGCAAGCAGGGAGTTGGGGACCTCATACCACCAAGAAACCAGCACCGGGAGGAGAGCACATCCTTTGGACATGGGGTCTGTGTGCCTGAGAAGCTCCTTGACCTGGGGAAGATTGAGGACAAGGACCTTCCTCCAGAGGCAGCAGAGAGAGAAAGCCTTCCCCTGGAGCTGATGCCTTGAATTTGGACTTCTAGCCTGCTTTACCGTGAGGAAATAAATTTCTCTTTGTTAAAGCCAACTACTTGTGGTATTTCTGTTATAGCAGCACAAGATGACTAAGACAAGAGCCTTCCTGTGAAACCTTTCCTAAGCAGAAATGGCATAAAGAAACAATTACCAGTCATTTATATGAGGAGATTTTTTGAGTGGTCCCAAACCCGAAAAATAACCTACCAGATCATACCAAATAACACACAAAACCTAAAAAACCACTAACATATAGTAAAAGCAGGAATGATATGATAAATAAATCAAGATAAAGCACAGATGTTCACAGACATGGTTCAAAGCTATGGGCGGCTTGACTCTGAGTGTGGTTCCCAGGGAAGGAGCTTGGCCAGAACAGAAACATCGCCTAACTGGGACACAGGCCCTGAGGGCCACCCCTTCCTGGGTTAGGGCTGCCACCCCCAGGTCACTGCCCTCCCCAACTCAGGCATCTGAGAGTGTCCAGCATTTTGTCCAGGGATGGCCTGGGCTGGGCAGAGAGGGAGTGAGGCAAGGGCAGAGACTTTTAAAGGCTCACCTGGGAAGAAGCCAGGAAGGAGGGGCCTTATCAGCTTCTGCCCCCACCCTCCCCAGGGCCTGGGATCAAGGCCTTCACAGAAAGGCTGACATAGCAGATGGCACACCCTGGGGGAGGGAAGAAATTGGCCTCAGCTCTGGGGTGCCCCTACCACCGGCTCCATCTCCTACGGGATGGGGGGCAGAGACCAGCCCCCAGCTTGCCTCTCCAGGTTCTCTGGGAGGCTGGAGACTATGGATTATGCGCCGCCAGGGGGCCTGGAGAGAGGGGTTCAGACAAAAGTGCTGTGGGGAGCAGGTGTGCTGGAGGAAAGGAGTGGTCACCAGGTGGGGAGGACTGGTTGGAGACCCATGGAGCTGCCCTTTCCACCCTCAGGGAGCCGTGGAAGGCCCTGAGGCCCAGGCTGGGGTGACGCCACTCTTGCTGCTGGGGGTGCATGCTGCCTCTGTAAAGGCTTGCCACAAAACAAATGCTGGATGCTATTTCCACTTTTCACCTTTTTTCGTAAAAGCAAAAATCCTCTTCGGATTTCTCTTGGTTATCAAAAATGAGTATTAACGTAGGTTTTTCCTGAAAGCAAAGTGGTGTAAAGCAAACTTTCCAAAAAGCAGGGAATACCTGTATCCAGTTTAGGTTCCTTGGTCCACCAATCCATACTTCCTCAGCTGCCTCTGACGAAACCCCGATTCTGGTTAAATAACAAATTTCTGCCTGTTCTTTGCCTGTACCGAAGCATCTAAATATGACTAATGAAGAACGCACGACTGCTTTGACAGATTTGAAATTTATAACCTCAGACATCAAGCAACCATCAAATGCCCAGCAGTCCTACTATGTTTTTCTAATCCCTTAACTCTCTGGGAGCTCAGGCCTTTCTTCCCACCACCCCACTGCAGGCATACCTGTCAAGATCACCAACAGTCTCTATGTTGCCAAATCCATAGTGATCAATTCTCAATGAGAATTCTGATCTTATTCTATCTCTAAAAACATTTGTCAGTCTCCTTCCTTTTTGAAATACTTTCTTCACTTGGCTTCTGAAATGTCTGCCCTTTGTTTTCTTTCCCTCATTGGAAGCCCCTTCTCAGTTTATTTTGCTGGTTGTTCCTTCTCCTCTTCTGAATCTCAAATGTGGAAATGCCCTAGGGCTCAGTTTTTATTACCTTTTCTGCCTTCTCTATCTCCCTAGGTGATCCCGCCCATCTCATTGTTTTAAATTCCATCTATACTGATAAGTCTGAATTTATTCCTCCAACCCTACTCTTACCCCTAAGCTGCAGATTTGTTTTTCCAACTGCCTGCTGGCCAACTCCATTTGAATGGCTACTAAACATCTCAAATATTTGAAATATACTGTCAACCACCTGGAACGTGGAATGCACCAAGTATGATTGTAGGAAAATAGGAAGCCGTCAAAAATGAAATCGAACTCATAAAGATCGATATCCTAGGCAATAATGAGCTGAAATGGACTGGTAGTGGTCATTTTGAATCAATTATATGGTCTGCTATGCCAGGAATGACAACTTTAGGAGAAATGAAGTCACCTTCATCACCAGAAAGAACATTTCAAGATCTATTCTGAAGTACGATGCTGTCGGCAATAGGATACATCTACAAGGAAGATCAGTGAATACGACTATTATTCAAAGTCACACACCAACCACTAATGTCAAATATGAGGAAATTGAAGGCTTTTACCAACTTCTGCAGTCTGAAATTTATCAAACATGCTATAAAAATGCATTGATAATTGCTGGCCATAAGAATGCGAAAGTTGGAAATGAAGAAAGAACCAAAAAAAAAAAAAAAAACTAAACCCACTGCCATTGAGTTGATTCCAACTCATAGTGACCCTATAGGACAGAGTAGAACTGCCCGATAGAGTTTCTAAGGAGCACCTGGCAGATTCGAACTGCTGACCTCTTGCTTTAGCAGCCATAGCACTTAACCACTATGCACCAGGGTTTCCAAAGAAGGAACAGTATTTGGAAAATATGTCCTTGGTGATAGGAATGCATGATAGGATTTTGCAAGACCAACGACTTCTTCATTGCAAATACTTTTTTTTTCAGCTAGATAAACTGCAACAATACACATGGACCTCACTGGATGGAATACACAGGAATCAAATCAACTACATCTGTATAAAGAGGCAATGGAAAAGCTCAATATCATCAGTCAGAACAGGCCAGAAACAGACCATCAATTGCTCATATGTAAGTTCAAGCCGAAGCTGAAGAAAATTAGAACAAGAGCCAAAGCACAACCTTGAGTATAGCCCACCTGGATTTAGAGACCATTTCAAGAATAGATTTGATGCATTGAACACTAATGACCGAAGACCAGATGAGTTGTGGAATGACATCAAGGACATCATACATGAAGAAAGTAGAAGTCATTAAAAAGATAAGAAAGAAAAACCAAAATAGATGTCAAAAAAGACTCTGAAATTTGCTCTTGAATGTCAAGTAGCTAAAGTGAAAGGAAGAAATGATAAAGTAAAAGAACTGAAGATTTCAAAGTGTGGCTCGAGAAGACAGTTCAACTGTGTGGATCATAACAAATTATGGATAACATGCAAAGAATGGTGGCATGGATTGAATTGTGTCCCCCCAAAATATGTGTCAACTTGCATAGGCCATGATTCCCAGTATCGTGTGGTTGTCCTCCATTTTGTGATTTTTCTATGTGTTATTAATCATAATCTCTGCCTGTGGTTAAAGAGGATTAGGGTAGGATATAACACCCTTGCTCAGGTCACATCCCTGATCCAATGTAAAAGGAGTTTCCCTGGGGTGTGGCCTGCACCACTTTTTGTCTTACAAGAGATAAAAGGAAAGGGAAACAAGCAAAGAGTTGGGAACCTCATACCACCAAGAAAGCTGTGCTGGGAGCAGAGCGCATCCTTTGGACCCAGGGTTCCTGTGAAGAGAAGCTCCTAGTCCAGGGGAAGACTGATGACAAGGACTTTCCTCCAGAGCTGACAGAGAAAGCTTCCCCCTAGAGCTGACACCCTGAATTTGAACTTCTAGCCTACTAGACTGTGAGAAAATTAATTTCTCTTTGTTAAAGCCATCCACTTGTGGTATTTCTGTTATAGCAGCACTAGATAACTAAGACAAATGGGAATTCCGGAACACCTAATTGTGCTCATGAGGAACCTGCACGTAGACCAAGAGGCAGTTATTCGAACAGAACAAGGGTATACCGTGCAGTTTAAAGTCAAGAAAAGTGTGCATCTGGGCTGTATTCTTTCACCGTACTTATTCAGTCTGTATGCTGAGCAAATAATCCAAGAAGCTGGATACTACATGAGGAAAAATGCAGCCTCAAGATTGGAGGAAGACTCTTGAACAACCTGTGATATGCAGATGACACAACCTTTCTTGCTGAAAGTGAAGAGGACTTGAAGCACTTACTGAAGATCAAAGACCGCAGCCTACAGTATGGATTGCACCTTAACAAAAAGAAAACAAAAATCCTCACAGCTGGACCAGTAAGCAACATCGTGATAAACAGAGAAAAGATTGAAGTTGCCAAAGATTTCATTTTACTTGGATCCACAATCAACGCCCATAGAAGCAGCAGTCAAGAAATCAAACATTGTCTTGGGCAAATCTGCTGCAAAAGACCTCTTTAAAATGTTAAAAAGCAAAGACGTCAGCTTGAGGACTAAGGTGCACCTGACACAAGCCCTGGTAGTTTCAATTGCCTCATATGCATGTGAAAGCTGAACAATGAATAAGGAAGAACTAAGAAGAAATGATGCCTTTGAATTATGGTGCTGGCAAAGAATACTGAATATACGATAGACTGCAAAAACAACAAACAAATGTTTTGGAAGAAGTACAGTCAGAATGCTCCTTAGAAGCAAGGATGGCAAAACTTTGTCTCGCTTATTTTGGACATGTTATCAGGAGGCATCAGTCCCTGAAGAAGGACATCATGCCTGGTAAAGTAGAGGGCCAGTGAAAAAAGACAAAGACCCTCAACAAGATGGATTGACACAGTGACTGCAACTATGGGCTCAAACATAACAATGATTGTGGGGATGGCACAGGGTGTGGCAGTGTTTCCTTCTGATGTACATAGGATGACCTGGAGTCAGAACGAACTCGATGGCACCTAACAACAGCAACAACATCAACCGTCTTGACCTAATTGACATTTATAGATCATTACACCCCCAAACCACAGAATACACATTAAGGGCTAATCTGAATATATAAAGAACTTCTGTAAATCAAGGAAAAAAAGACTAACAGCCCACTAGTAAAATAGTCAAAGAACATGTGGTTAACTGAGAAAATATGCTGATAAATGCTCAATTATCATTCAAACTAAGGGAAATGCTAATTAAGATCATACTGAGATACTACTTCTCATCTACCAGATTGGCAAAAATTTAAAATTGGATAAAAAATTTTTCTTGGCAAGGTGGTAGAGAAACAGACAAAATTGCTGGTGGTAGTTGTTGTTAGGTACCATGGAGTCGGTTCCAACTCATAACAACCCTACTATGTACAACAGAATGCAACACTGCCCGGTCCTGCACCATCCTCACAATCGTTGCTGTGTTTGAGCTCCTTGTTGCACCCTTGTGTCAATCCATCTCGTTCCAGGTCTTCCTGTTTTTCTATGATCCTCTACCCTACCAAACATGATGTCCTTCTCCTTGGACTGGTCCCTCCTGATAGCATGTCCAAATTATGTGAAACAGAGTTTCGACATCCTCGCTTCGAAGGAGTATTCTGGCTGTACTTCTTCCAAGACAGATTTGTTTGCTCTTCTGGCAGTCCATGGTATATTAAATATTCTTCAAAAATTTTTTTTAATACCATAATTCAAATGTGTAGATTCTTTTTCAGTCTTCCTTATTCCTTGTCCAGCTTTCGCCTGCATATGATGGTAGTACAGAATGTGGAGGGGAATCTGGCCTTATCTACCAAAATTACAGATGAACTAATCATTTGGTCCTGTAATCCCACCATTACTGCCCTGTGCCCTCTGCCTCACAATTTAGAGCAGGAGCTGGCAAACTATGGCCAAAGGGCCAAATCTAGCCTGCTGTCAATTTCTGTAATTAAGGTTTTCTTATAACATAACCACATCCATTTGTGTCATGCATTGTCTATAGCTACTTTCCCTCTACAATAACACAACTGAGTAGCTATGAAAGAGACCCTATAGCCCAAAAAGCCTGAACTATTAACTATCTGGCCCTTTACAAAAACATGGTTGCCCACTCCTGCTTTAGTGTAATGTCCTCAGATTTCTCCAAGTCTCCCTCTGGTGCCTGGTGCTGGCCTGGGTCAACCTGAAACTGGTCCATTTTTGATCTTTATTTTCAGTTCCTACGAAATAATTTCTAGAGCCTTGGAATTTCAATAAGGACTCCAGACCTGACAGGTTATACCAGATAGGAGACCCTGGGGTGGGGGCTGGCCAGGCCAGAGGGACTTACCCCGTGGTGATTACCTCGTGGTAGTCAGGCCAACGAGCCCCACCTCAGGATGCCTCCAGATCACCTTGTGATATCAACTGAGTTCGGGAGTACCTCATGAGGATTACCCCGTAGTGGCTAGGCCAGAGAGCCCCACCTCATGATTACCTTGTGGTATCAACTGATGTCAGGGGAGAGGGGCTGGAGTTTGCATTACATAATGTAAACCTCCAGTAAAAGCTCTGAACACTGAATCTCCATTAACTTCCTGGTTGTTGAAAACATCTGCTCTTGGAAGGGTGGCACGCCCTCTTTGGGCAACAAAAGCTTTGTATTGGGAGCCCTCCCAGACCTTGCCTTATGCTGCTGCTGTATGCTGCTCCTGCTTTGTATCCTTTATAATAAAGCTGTAATCATAAGGCCTGTGAGCCATTCTAGTGAATTATCAAACCTGAGGGAGTAGTAGGAGCCAGCAGGTCAGAAGTGATGAGGGCTGGGAACCCCCAAGCTTGAAATCTTGGGCCTGCTTAGCAGTCTGAATTGGAGGACTGTGCCCTTTAACTTATGAGATCTGGCCTAGCTCCAAGTGGTTAGGGTCAGAGAAAAAATGCTGCATGGGAGTTGGGGTCCAAACTGGACAGAGGAGTGAAAATGAGGGTTTGATTTATGTTGATTATTATCCATCCAATGCCTGTGACCAGCTAGGGCTGATGTGGGCCCCGGTTCTTGTTTCTTCCCCTCAGGCCTTCTCCAATCCTTTAATCACTTCACTCTCACCCCACCCCCACCTTCTACACCAACCAGATGCCCCAAGAACTTCGTGTCTATAGGGTAGTCCCGGGACTCCATGGCCAGTCCTGGTTCCGAAGCGCATTTGATGAGCCAATCACTCTCAGTGGTCAACATGATATTGATCCATTAGCATGGTGCTGACATTTGGGGTGACTCTCATGTCAGACACAAGATAAGCTCAAAGCTGTGGGCAGCTGACAGTCCACAGCCAACCCTTGGGCTTTAGCCTCAGCTCTCTTTTGTCAACATTTTAACTGCGGTGTCACCTCTGGTCAAGAGCATCTGATGGTGGTGGGTGGTGGCAGGCATCCTTTACTCTGTGAGCTCCCACTGCTTACACTCTGGAAGGTCTCCCCTTCCTCTATGCATGTCAGTCAGTCCTCTGGGAAGGGTCCCCCTTTCTCCTCCAAAGACTTTTCAAAACCATTGCTCCACAATTGGCCCTTCCGATTGACATCTCCTCTTGTCTCTGACTGATGTAGTAAAGTGCTCTCCCAGGTTGGTCTTAAGCTGTGCTGGACAAGGAACAGACGTTCTTTGGATGAATGGGACCATTCTTCTCACTCTGATCATTGCTCCCTTACCTATCCTACCCCTGGTGGCCATATGTTTGAGGCAGGGGTTTGATCAACATTGAAAGAGATTACAATTTAGAAATGCAGTAATTGCTTGCAAGTTCAAGAGAAGACAAGGTTAGAAGATTCGTTGTTCTACATTTATGCTATAAATCCCAAATAGTAAAATTCACATGATTAGGAAACAAATTATTTTTCACATTTTCCTGCATACTTTGGTAAGAATAACATTTACATCTACCCTCAAGGAAGCACAGTAACAGCCTTTGAGAGAGTCATTGGAAGCCAGTATTCACGGGGTCAAGATGAATGATGGAGCAACGTAAGGAATGATGTAAACAACATTAAATAAATGTTAGGGAACTGCAGAGGCAAGAAAATCTATATTGTTTCAATAAATAAGTTCTAGAGAGCCATGACATTGCAAGTAATAACAGCATTGCTACCTTTTTCTCACAGTGGGAGATAAGAAATTAGTCAAGAATGGCATATTTGATAATAAAGAATTCTAAAAGATGTTGCCTGGGTACTATGAAGATTTGTCATGTGGACCGATTGGACTGTAAACGAATATGTAAGTATCTCTTTTTTACCTATTATTCTAAATCTTCGTTGCTAAATCACTACACCTCACATGGGTCCAAGAATTTTGTAAAACATTTAAAAATCAACTTGCTTATATGGACAGGGGCCCTTTGAAGATTATTTGCCAGGGGTCTGCCCACTCCCTGTTATCACTGAATCCCACTTTTGGGAATCTATCCCACAGATATTCTTGAACATATATGCAATGACATACTTCTAAGTTATTTATTATAGTTTTGTTTATAATAGCCAAAAAGAAGAAAACAACTCAGTGTCCTGGTAGAATCAACTGCAGTACATACACACAATGGAATATTATGCAGACAAAAGGAATAAAAAATATCTCTACTAACTGATGTGGTGAGATCCCCAGGATGTATAAAAAGCCACTGCTATGAGTCAATTCTGACTCATGGTGACCTCATGTGTGTCAGAGTAGAACTGTGATCCTTGGGGTTTTGAATTGCTGATTTTTCAAAAGTAGATCAGCAGGCCTTTCTTATGAGGCAGCTCTGGGTGAACTCCAACCTCCAACCTGTCAGTGAGCAGGCCATCCAGTTAACCATTTACACAACACAGGAAGTCCTTGGCCTTGCTAACACCAGTCTAATTCTCTCCACTTTACTTGCCAGCTTCCTAGAACAGAAGGCTACTCCTGCTTCCTCTTCACCATTCCGTCTGTGTTTAGGGACAGCCCATGACCTCTTCTTTCTCCTCATCTTCTTTGACTTCTGGACTCCATCTCACATGTGCCAAAACCTTTCTTATGACTTTCTCTTCCCTTGAATTCTTGCATATACTGACAGAGTGGAAGAGCACAGCTCACATTCAGGCTTTGCCATTTACTGGCTGTGCCATTTACTACTGGACAAATTACTGATCCTAGCCTTTGAATCCAATTTAATTCAACACATATTTGAACCCACCTAGCCTGTTGGTGCCATTTAGTTCAACAAATGTTTATTGAGCACCTGTGTTGGGCCAGGAGTCCTGGTGGCACAGTGGTTAAGAGCTCGGCTGCTAACCAAAAGGTCAGCAGTTCAAATCTGCCAGCTGCTCCTCAGAAACCCCAGGGGGCAGTTCTACTCTGTCCTATAGGGTTGCTATGAGTCAGAATCGACTCCTTGGCAACCGGTTTGGTCTGTGTGTGTGTGTGTGTGTGTGTGTGTTGTGCCAGGCATTGTTCTAGGAACTGAGGTAATTGGTAAACAATTCAGACAAAGTCTCTGTGGGAGCTTACATTCTAAATGTAGAAATTGAAAATAAACAGACAAGATAATATCAGATAATGATAATATGGATAGAGTAGGGGGAAACGAAATAAAACCAAGTCCATTACCATTGAGTTGATTCCAACACATAGCAACCCTATAGGACAGAGCAGAACTGGCCCACAGAGTTTCCTAGGCTGTAATCTTTACAGAAGCAGACTACCACATCTTTCTTCCATGGAGCAGCTGGTGGGTTTGAACTGCTGACCTCTAGGTTAGCAGCCAAGCTCTTAACCTTTGTGCCACCAGGGCTCATTAGAGTAGAAGGAAGCAGAGCACTGTACATGAGATGTTCAGGGAAAAAGTCCTCTCTGTGTAGGGCTTTGAGCTATGGTTCCAGAAAAAGCCAACCATGAAAAGCTACAGAGGCATATGACTTCAGGCAAAAGGGAGCAAATGCAAAGACCTCGAGGAAGGAACGAGTTTGTTCTGATAGAAGGCTATAGCAGCAGAATAAATAGGGGACTCTGTTGCTGTAACTGTGTATGAATAAATATGCATGATAGATTCATTGCCAAGTGTTTTTAAAAAAAATTGTGTTTTTATTCTCTAGTGCCTTAATGGTTTCTGCTAATAACATTTCAGAAGATGAATATAATAAAACGTGAAATGCCTGTTTATAGAGTGAAGAGCTCATAATAGATGATAATTGGATTTGGCATAATCTTGGGATTTCATTTTTTTTTAATATCCAAGAGACAGGTTTTATAGGGCCTCAATGCAAGCTGATCTATACCATGAGTGAAATTAATGAGTTTTTCTAAGCGCCATCTGTGAAACCACTCTTGCTCTTAGCACTGAGAGAGTTCAAAAGCAGAAAATAAGGTACTTTCAGTGTTCATAGTAAATATTGAATGACGCAAGAAGCATCAAAAGAAGATGGAAGGAACGCACAGTCACTGTACTAAAAAGAATTGGTCGATAGTCCACCATTTCAGGAGGCAGCATATGATCAAGACCTGATGGTACTGAAGGAAAAATTCCAAGCTGCACTGAAGACACTGGCAAAAAGCAAGGCTCTAGGAATTGACAGAATAACAACTGAGATGTTTCAACAAATGGATGCAGCGCTGGAAGTGCTCACTCGTTATGCCAAGAAATTTGGCAGTCGTTCAAGCAGAACAAGGGGATACTGTGTGGTTTAAAGTCAGGAAAGGTGTGCATCAGGGTTGTATCCTTTCACCATACTTAACTCAATCTCTATGCTGAGCAAATATTCTGAAAAACTGGAGTATATGAAGAATGGGGCATCATGATTGGAGGAAGACTCATTAACAACCCTCATTATGCAGATGACACAAACTTGCTTGCTGAAAGTGAAGGACTTGAACCACTTACTAATGAAGATCAAAGACTACAGACTTTAGTATGGATTGTACATAAAGAAAACAAAAATCCTCACAACTGGACCAATAAGCAACATCATGATAAACAGAGAAAAGACTGAAGTTGTCAAAGATTTCATTTTACTTGGATCCACAATCAACACCCATGGAAGCAGCAATCAAGGAATGAAATGACACATTGCATTGAGCACATCTGCTGCAAAAGACCTCTTTGAAGTGTTTAAAAAGAAAAACAAAGTTGTCACTTTAAGGACTAAGGTGCCCCTGACCCAAGCCATGGTGTTTTCAATCACCTCATAAGCATGTGAAAGCTGGACAATGAATAAGGAAAACCGAAGAAGAATTGATGCCTCTGGATTATGGCATCGGTGAAGAGTATTGAATGCCAGAAGATGGAACAAATCTGTCTTGGAAGAAGTACGGCCAGAATGCTCCTTAGAAGCAAGGAGGGCAAGGCTTCATCTCACATACTTTGGATATGTTATCAGGAGGGACCAGTCCTTGGAGAAGGACATCATGCTTGGTAAAGTAGAGGATCAACGAAAAAGAGGAAGACCCTCAAAGAGATGGATTGACACAGTGGCTACAACAATGGGCTCAAGCATAACAACGATTGTGAGGATGGCTCAGGACCAGGCAGTGTTTCGTTTTGTTGTGCATAGGGCCGCTGAGTAGGAACTGACTCAACAGCAGCTAACAAGAAGAAGAACAGTAAATAATAATATGTGAGAAGGTCTAAAATTTACATATGAGAAAATTCATCACAGTTATTGATAAGAGTAAAAATTTTAAACAAACTAAATGTTCAAAATAGAGGAATCGTTTCAAAAATCATGACACACAATTTGTGAAATGTATGTAAATATATGTTGTTATGTACAATCATATTTTCTAAGAACGTTCAATGACATGGGGAAAATTTTCACACTATAACTTAAAAATAAAGTAGGATAAATGCAGTTTGATCTTATTGTGGATTGCCCTCCACCCACTACCCCAAGGATTGCTGTTGTTGTGTGCCATTGCTGTGGAGTTGAGTCTGACTCATAGGGACCCTGTATGATAGAGTAGAACTGCCCCATAGGGTTTCCTAGGCTGCAGTCTTTATAGGACGATATTTAGCAGCCGAGCACTTAACCATTGGGCCACCAGGGCCACTTTCCCAAGGATTACCCATTGCCATTGAGTTGATTCCGACCAGCTGAGCTCTTAACCACTGCACCACCAGGGCTCCCCTCCCCAAGGATTAGGGAAAAGCAAAGAAGCCACTTGAGCTTATCAATTTTATGCAAAGAAACTATAAAACCACCCAGGCGAAAGGGAGTAAATAACTCAGGAAGGAAAGGAATCCTCACAAAGAGGTATATAATTTCAGACCTTAGGAAAACAGCATCAGAATTCACTTTTATCCATACCCCTGTGTCCATCATACCTCCCAGGAGCCAGAGCCAGTAGTCACAGACACCCATACTCACTGCTGCCCCTAGTGGAGTCAACAGAAACTGCAAGGAAGAGAACGGCAGCTGACAGTCCATACTGGTGAATTTGCAAGACAGAAGCAGGATTTGGTGGGCTTGTTATTTCTATAGGGATATGTGGCAGTGTGCTCGAGGGAAAACGGAAGGCTGGGGTCACTGAGGGGGAGAAGGGAGAACTGGGAATAATTGGAGTACAAGTGAGGCCCTCATGGTACAGTCCTGAAGAAGTTGTCAGTGTTTCTTTCTGGTCACACTCTGAAGTCACCTGAGTACTAAAAGAGACATTGATACCTGGGCTCCACGCTAGACCAATTGAATCAGAATCATTGGCTGCAGTGCTTGGGCACCTCAGGGCCCTGGAACAGCAGGAAAGAGTGAGGTGCTAAGTTAGGGATGCAGCTAATCAGCTTCCTGCCCCCGCCCCTCCAATTCAGTATGACTTTGTAACTACCATCTGAATCATTCATTCAAGGACTTTCAATCTTCCTTGGGGTGCAGTGTATATATGCGTCAGGGAAAGGATCAGTGATGAGGCTGGCCTCCTGTCATCTTGGGTAAACCTGGGTAGTTCCCTCCCTGTGGGCCACTGAACATAGAGGGCATCAAAGACCAGTAGAGGCTCCCAACTTTCTCTTCCCCCAAGGATAGCTCATGCTCTGGGACTAGGAATAAGAAGGGCCACAGGCTCACGCTGACTTTGAGCTGGGGGTTGGAGGAAGGAAAGAAAGGAAAGGAATATGCGTGTTATACATAATTATGCACTTTCACAAGATGGGAAGGAAACATATCAAAATAACAACATTGGTTATCTTTTGGTGAGAATTTAGATGATTTTCTTTTCTCTTTATGGTTCTGTATATTTCTCAACTTTTCTGCAATGAATGTGTATTATTTTTGCATTAAATAGAAAAAAAATCTGTATGTCCCCAGAAAAGCAATCCTGACCTTCTAAAGTATGTGGTCTAAATGGGGTTTCAAATGCAGTTTGCTGTTGGAGCATTCACTTGGCTTCAGTGGTTATGATGGAGGTCATCACCCAGATTACTGTAACATCGTTAGTGCTAACGCTGATTTGATTGACATCATTACAGCCTAGGGATTTAGGCTTCCTACATCCCTGAAGGTGATCTTGGTGAGCAAGTGATACCTTCTGTATGAAATGGCCAGGAGCATACAGAACAAACGAGTTCTTGGTTGCATTTCCCATGCTTCTAAAATCTCTATCAGATAAATACTGGGCCAAATGACCACTTGTTCTATTGTGTATTACCTACTATGGTATCTCCTGCACGTCAGACCTGATATACAGCAAAATAGGTTAAATACAAATCACGATGCTAGGTCCTACTCCTGATCAGATTATTGGAGTATACTCTTCTTTGAGTCCAGCAAACCAGCTCCAACCATTAAAATGCACTATTGGAAGTAAGATGGTTCTTCCCTCAACTCTACTAACAATAGGTGCCCACAAGAGGTAGGGACCTTGAGCCCCTTTAGTTTGGTGGATGAAAATGGCTTGATTAGCTGGGGAGGAACTTGGCTCCCGTAAGAACTATTTCAACTTAGAAATTTTTTCTTTGAGGGAATCTGAAGAATGGAAGCTTTTCTTTGGTATATCATTCAGTCAACTTTTTGATGAAGGAGTACTGCTAGATCGATTCTGAGTTTGAATTCAAAGATATTACGAAGCATTTCACATGAGGAGGAATTGTAGACTTCTTGGCTGTTTATCCAGAAGCTGAATAAGCTCAGAGTAAGAAGTTTTATTAAGCCTCAACCATGAATCCTGGACAAAGGAAAATGTGCCTCCAAAGAATCAGCACATTAACCACCCTGCAGGAATTTAAAACTGTTCTGTGTGGGTTAATGGATACAATTAACACCGAAATTAGACACCATATGTAAGTAGTTGAGGCTGCTTGACACAGTTATTGACTATACAGATCTCTGGGCTGTGGATCCAGCATTCTCACAATTCATTAGAGAGCGTAATTAGTAAGACTTTATTGGATTTCATTATTAGCTCCAGAACAGATTTGTATGGGAAACGCCTTGGTTGGTAAATTTTTGAGAAGAATACTTAAGTGATACTGATTTAAACGCTGGGTTTTAAATGCGTAAATGCGTATTTTAAGATATAGATTCAGTTTGCTAAGCTAAATTTATCTTTCATCCTATCATTCTTGCTCATCTCTCTCTACTCTTCAATGGCTCGCTTTCCCCCACCACATTAAGTGGACACTCTTCTGCCCTGAGGTCCTCCATAATTCTACTACCACTCATTTCACTTTGACACGTGTTTTTGCTGTGCTTGGGGTTGGCCTCCTCATTATCCATTTCACTAATTGAGCCCATTTTCTCCTTCTCTCTTAGGTCCCCCGTGGTTGACTCCCATCAATCATTGGACAAAGAACCATTTCTTGAGTAAAACCTGCTGCCGCCGAGTAGATTCCAACTCGTAGCAACCCTACAGGACAGAGTAGCACTGCCCCATAGGGTTTCCAACGAGCGGCTGGTGGATTTGAACTGCTGGCCTTTTGGTTAGCAGCCGAGGTCTTTAACCAATGCTTTGCCCAGGCTCCTTATTGAGTAAAAAGGAGCCAGAAATCTCATCAGGCTGACTCTTTGAGCACCAGTTTTCAACGCTGTCCAACCACTAGAATCGCCTGGGAACAGTGTATAAAATACCGACAGGCTGGTTCCATACCCAGAGATTCTGATTGAACTGCTTCGACGTGAGGCCCAGGCATTCAGATGTTTTAACATCTCTCCAGGTGACTCTAAAGTACAGTCAGGTTAAGCACCATCCCTTAAGGGCAGTGCTTCTGAAACCGATATGTATACGAATCATTAGGGGGCTGTGTTAAAACGAAGATTCTAATTCAGTAGGTTTGGAGTGAGGCTTCAGGCCCCAGGTGTTGCAAAAGGTTTGTTCTCGGCTACTAACCAAAAGGCTGGCAGTTCAAGCACACCCAGGGGTGCCACGGAAGAAAGGCCTGGTGATGTACTTTCGTAAAGGTTATGGCCAAGAAAACGCTCTGGATCTCAGTTCTACCCTGTAACACATGGCGCTGCTATGAGTCGGCATCTACTCAGTGGCAATGCGGTGGTAGAAGTGAAGCTTGAAGTTCAGCTTTGTTAGAAATTTCTCAGGTGATACTGATGCTGCTGGTTTGTGGGCCACACTTTGGAACGCAAGGTGACATTGGAAGAGGACACACAGGCTAAAAACTTTCTGTGTCCAAAAAGAAATTGACAATTGCTATTATACCAAGTTTGTGCAGAATATGATGATGATAATTCTATAGCTAGGTAAATATAATTCAAGTTTTGTCAGATCTCACCAACCTGTGAGTACATATAAGGTCTCAGGTTTACAATATGTTTACAGTAATTTCTCCTGCTCCTTACCCTGTTTGTATGTCATACAACTTCTGGCTCCCTCTCTTTAAGTCTTACCCAACTATTTCTAGGCGTCCCTGGGGGTGTCTCACTTGAGTTCATCAATAATCCTCTTCAGAGCTCAAGACACCACTTGGGGTGGGGACTGTGGGGTATTGCTGCTGTCAGTGCCAGCACTTTACCTCACGGCACTGGGGTCTACCATAAAGGTGCTGTGTCCCAGGATTCCCAAAGCTGCAGAACCTTGAGAGGCCAGAGCCAGGCTCCATTTCCTAAGCCGAAGCCATGGAGCACCCTACATTGCACTGGGAGGTTGTGGCTCAGCAGTACCTGTGCTCCCTGCTGTGTCTGCCTGAATCCTTTCTGAAATGGCATCACATCCTACCTGCAGCCCGAGTCCAAGCCTAACCTACAGGGCTGGCAAAGGAACAGACTTCTTACCTGTCTCAGTACAAGAAGAAGAAGGTAAATGGACCCCAAGTGGAAAACCTGCCCCTTGGAATCCAGTACTTCCAAGAAGTATTGAAGTAGACGTGAGATGACCGGTGCTTATGAATGCTATAGAGCAGTGGTTTCACATTTTCCTAGTTTTTTGAGTGCAAGGATCACCCTTTTTTGATTATTTCAAAATACATATGGAGGTTAAAGCTCAAACAGTATGGAGATAAATTCTTGCTCTCCATTCTTAGCCCTACTACTCATAAGTAACCCCTTTGGACTATTTTGGTCTCTAAGTCTTTTCATGGTCACCTCCATCCCTCTACACTATATGCTTACACCTCTGTTTCATGATTTCTTGGTTTTAAGCAATATCTATTAATAACCAACACAAAAGATAAGAAATCTGATTCACTGACACTACTTCCTTTTCCACCCCCTGATTCTGCCCCATGAGGTAGAAAACCTCTTGGTTTTGCTTGTCATGCTTTTTTAATGACTAGCTCTGTTTTTTATTACTTTTATAACTTTAAATAATATACTTAAACTTTTATTTCTTGACCATAATCTTTAGATACTGTTTCTTTACTTACCAATATGTCAGCTAAGAAAATTTTCTCCTCTGCATATTCCTTCATTTATCCCTCTCTGCTCTTCACAAGTCCTGTTAGCTGTGTTATTTTGTCACAGTTTATCTAAACAGAAAACAATTTAGAAGGTTATATTAAGTAAACATTATTTAATGAAGAAGGAGGATGAGTTGATTGCATCCACAGAACAGGAAATCAAATCCTATAGCACTGTTGCTCAAACTCATGCCACTCAAAGGGGATATTCCAACAGTCAAGTCAAATATATTCTCTTCTCTAAATTGTATCGAATACTATGAATCATACTATGTTTAGGTTGCTTCATTTTTGGAAGTGATGCTCTCATACAGTTCATTGCAATTGAGTAGATTCCGACTCATAGCAGTCCCATGTGTTACAGAGTAGAACTGAGATCCATAGGGTTTTCTTGACTATAATCTTTATGAAAGTATAGGAAAAAACATATTTACTCTATCATTAATATCTCCAGCTGTTTAATACATTTTTGAGTACATGATATACACTGACTTCTTTCTATGCCCATATGCATAACCATTTTCTTGGAATTACATTCTGTTAATACTCTTTAGTTGGTTCTACTGTTCTTTGAGCTCATGTCATTATCTTTCTTGGCTTTCCTTTCCCTTTTGCTGTAATCAATCCTTAAGTAGCTTTTTCAGAGAGGATATATAGGTTTCACTATATACAAATGCTTTTGCTAATGTATGTCCAGGTTAGCAACAGACAGGTAGACTGGGTTTCTCCCCTAAATGCTTAAATGGGAAGGGTTCTCTCCACTTTAAGGTCTTACCCCTCCTACCTTCAGGAGCCCTTGATTCTCCTAGTTGAACTTTTTTTAGAAGATACTTCTCAGCTTTCAGCCTGGGAGAATGCCACCATCTTTGGTAGAGGTAGTGGAACCTGACACTTGGTATTTTTCTACAATTTCTATCAACATCTGATCTTCATCCCACATTTGTCCTTCGTACTTGCTGACTCTGGAAGTATCTGGAGCAAAGCTCTCCCTATTGTGTGCCTTATGACGGGGCTCCTTCCCTGTTCTTTGTTACTCCATCCACTTTTCTTTCTGGTATTCATAATCTAAGAATGCAAATGTCTACTCCCTTTCTGCTCTCAACAATTATGGGACTTTTTTTCTCTTTTATTCTTCTTTGCTATCATTTTAATGAGTTTCTAGGAGCAAGATGTAATAAACTCAAGTGCTCAGCATGTTATCTTCAATCAAACCACCCCACTGGCATTGAGTCAAACTAAGACACCCCATTATATTGTAATTTTTATTACATGCCTTTCCCCACTCTGTGGTAGTTTTATTTATTTACCCTCCTTTATTTTCTTTTGTCAGAGCTTTTGTTCTTGGTGTTATGTGTCTTAGGCATGTAGTACCACTATAACAGAAATACCACAAGTGGATGGCTTTAACAAACAGAAATTTATTCCCTTACAGCCTAGGAGGCTAGAAATACAAATTCAGGGCACCAGCTGCTGGGGGAAGAAGGCTTTCTCTTTGTGTCAGCTCTGGAGGAAGATTCTTGTCATCAATCTTCCCCTGGTTTAGGAGCTTCTCAGTACAGGGACCCCAGGTCCAAATGACACGCCCTGCTCCTGATGCTTCTTTCTTGGTGGTATGAGGTCCCTATCCTCTCTGCTCAATTTCCTCTCGTATATCTCAAAAGAGATTCACTCAAGATACAACCTAATCCTGTAAATTGAATCCTGCCCCATTTACATGACTGCCTCTAATCCTGCCTCATTAACATCATAGAGGTTAGGATTTATAACACATAGATGATCACATCAGATCACAAAATGATGGACAAGCACACAATACTGGGAATCACGGGCTAGCCAAGTTGACACACATTTTGGGGGGACACAATTCAATCTCTAAGAGCAGAGTTGGCAAACAAACATAGAGGGTGCTTGCGATTTGCTTAAAAGTACAGCAATGTTGGCCAACCAACTGCTGACTATATCAGAGGTCCTTGTCCAGGCCAGGAGTGATCCATGCCAGGTGAGGCACCTCAGACCTAATGCGACCAAGACAGGAGCACATGCCAGGGTCCAGCAGGAGGCTGTGTTGTATTGCTGCTCTTCTTACCTATTTTGTTGGATCCTTTTTCCCAAAACTAAACACAAAGATGATGGCAGCCAACTATACAGTGATCCCAAACCACCCTTGTATATTTGGTTTGGATATTTTTCCCTTTTACGTTGGACACATTAAAATGTCAGCACTGTCATTTTGCCATTTCACTACCCTAAAGAGCTGCTTGTTTTCTGAAAATGTGGCCTTTTTGAGATCAGTGGTGAACATTATGTTCTTTTCCATCCAGGAAAAGGAACTCTGTCCCTACTCTCTTTTCCTTCTTTAAATCAGTTTGTGCCATATTTCCACCATCACGAAGATAATTATACATTCTTAATCAACTTTCTTATGACTTTCTGGAAGTTGAAGTAGATGATGCCTTTCCCATATAAAGCACTTAGTATTCATTTGCATCATTCTAAGTACAGTAAAGGATAAAGAAAAAAAGTTCTCTTTAGGATTTTACGACCTAGTGGAAGAAAATCTCACACATAACTAGTATAAATCTGGTAAGTATTAAATTAGTACTAACACCTCAAAAAGAGTGTTTAGGGAACAGAGAATAAACCAGTGGCTTTTCTATGACCCTAGCTGAGTATACACAGGGCTTCTAAATTCATACATACGTAAAGTCAGATGCATACGTAAAGTCTAGAATCAATAAAAATTACCCCGTGCTTTGCTTTTTACACTAAGCTTTCAGATACATAAGTAAAATTTAAAATCAGTAAAATTACCTTGTGCTTTGCTTTTTATCACTCCTAATTCAGATTTTTTAATTAACAAATGGGAATCCAAAGTGACAGGCAGGTGTGAAAGAGAACCCAAAGAAACAGCTGCTTTGAGGAATAATATTGAAAAAGTATAAAAGCTGTTAATAAATAAAAAAGAAGCCCATATGTGCATTTTACAAAATCAAAACAGTTACTTCCTGGCTTCTTCATAATCTCTAAGTGTAATAGCTTTTTTTCCTCAAATTAACTAGATCATTTCCAAATAGGGCAGAGCTATCTGGAACTGGAATCCGAAAGCAGGTGAAGGGGTGGATTTCCCATTCTCTGGGAAGCCTTCTGAGTTCATTAACAAAAAGCCTTCTACCAGTGCCGTTTTGGCTAGGACAAAAGCTTGATGAATGCAGTGGTGGTGATGGGGGTCTTCTAGAATTAGAATCTGCCTTGGAAATTTCCATAAAAGTCTGAATGGATGTTTCGCCTATTCCAAAATGGAAAACACAAATTCACTTTATTTATTTATTTAACAACCATTAAATCTGCTCTCTAGAAGTCTTTGGAGGATCAGGGTAGATTTCTGTTCATCTTTGGAACCCCAGGCAAATCCACACAGGAGATAATGCAAACCTGACCAAGCATACAGCTGAAGCTTTATAAATGTTTGTGAAATGAATGAGTACAGTACGGCAGCTGTCTCTGGAGAAGTTAACATGGAATAGACAGTGTCTTGCCATTGAGGGGCTTACAGTCAGGAGGGGTAGACAATGTGCATAGACACAACTGGAATATGACAGATTTCAATCAGTGTTTTGATGTCAATATTAATAAAATGCCACAGTAGCAAGAGAGCAGGGAGAGAATCATTCTAACAGGGGACATCCCGGACAAGTTTAATGGTAGGTAGAGATCAGGGATAGAAGACCAGTCAGGAAGAGTTTCCCCAAAAGATGAGGAGAATTAGTAGGATCAAAATTTGTAACATATTGACTGGAAGCTTAGTGAGAGGCATTATAGAGCCAAAATTTTGGCTCAGGAAACAGGATAGGTAGTAACACCATTAGATGAGACTAGGAACATGGGGCAGAAGTGGCTTTGGGAGATGGAAGAGTTAATTAGTTTCATTTAAGACATGTGGACTTTTGGAGCACTTGCTGGACACTTCCACTTGGATGTCCCACAATGAATATTTAGATCTGGGACTCAGGGGTAAATTCTGAGCTGGAATAGTGTGGAGTATGTTGGTTATGAGAGAAGCTTAGGAACTCTGATTCCTAGGTTCTAATCTAGCTATTAGGATATACTCAAGGTCGATCTTTGGCTCCCATGGACTTGTTTTAATTTTCTTCAGTTTCAACTTGAACTTGCATATGAGTAATTGATGGTCTGATCCTCAGTCGGCCCCTGGCCTTGTTCTGACTGATGATATCGAGCTTTTCCATCATCTCTTTCCACAGATGTAGTCTACTTGATTCCTGTATATTCCATCTGGCAAGTTCTATGTATATAGTCACCATCTATGCTGGTGAAAAAAGGTATTCGCAATGAAGAAGTCGTCGGTCTTGCAAAATTCTATCATGTGATCTCATTTCTATGACCAAGGCGGTATTTTCCAACTACCGATTCTTCTTTGTTTCCTAGTTTAACATTCCAGTCATCAGTAATTATCAGTGCATCCTGATTGCATGTTTGATCAATTTCAAACTTCAGAAGTTGGTAAAAATCTTCAATTTATCCATCTTTGACCTTAGTGGTTGGTATGTCAATTTGAACTATAGTCATATTAACTGGCCTTCCTTGTAGACATATGGGTATTATCCTATCGCTGACAGCATTGTAGTTCAGGATAGATCTTGAAATGTCCTTTTTGATGATGAATGCAACACCATTCCTCTTCAAGTTGTCATTCCCGTCATAGTAGACCATAGGATTGTCTGATTCAAAATGACCACTACCAGTCCATTTCAGCTCACTAATGCCTAGGATATCAATCTTTATGCATTTCATTTCATTTTTGGCAATTTCCAATTTTTCTAGATTCATACATTCCAGGTTCCAATTATTAACTGATATTTGCAGCTGTTTCTTCTCATTTTGAGTTGTGCCAATAAGCACAAAAAATGGAGAAAAGATTGAGGTTGTCAAGGATTTCATTTTTCTTGGATCCACAACCAACACCCATGGAAGCAGCAGTCGCGAAGTCAAAAGACACATTGCATTGGGTAAATCAGCTGCAAAAGACCTCTTTAAAGTGTTGAAAAACAAAGATATCACTTTGAGGACTAAGGCGCGTCTGACCCAAACCATGGCATTTTCAGTTGCCTTATATGCATACGAAAGCTGAACAACAAATAAGAAGGACTGAAGAAGAATTGACGCCTTTGAATTATGGTGTTGGTGAAGAATATTGACTATACCATGGACTGCCAAAAGAAGGAACAAATCTGTCTTGGAAGAAGTATAGCCAGAATGCTCCTTAGAAGCAAAGATGGCGAGACTACTCTCACGTACTTTGGACATGTTATCAGGAGGGATCAGTGCCTGGAGAAGAATATCATCCTTAGTAAAGTAGAAGGTCAGCAAAAAAAGAGGGAAAACCCGCAATGAGATGGACTGACAGAGTGGCTGCAACAATGGGCTCAAGCATAGCAACATTTGTGAGGGGACCAGGCAGTGTTTCATTGTTATGCATAGGGTCACCAACTCCACCACACCTAACAACAACAACAGCAATCTAGATATTAGCACTTACTTCTACATATACCTACTAGGGTTGTTGAGGGGATTATATGTGAAGCACTTAGAATATCATATTTTTACACAAATAATGTACATCTTCCACATTTGCCAACTGCACCCTCCCACTGTGAGGTATTTTCCTAAGCATGCTATGCTAATTTTTTTTACAGCAATATGTGAAAAAAAAAAAAACTGGCATAGTGGGTGCTTACAAAAACACTTCGCAGGGGGAGGGTGCCATTGGCAAATGTAGAGGTGCACATTATTTGCACAAAAATACAGTAGTTCATGGTAAATAGTAAGTGCTCGGTAAATGTCTCTAGTGCTTAGGTTGTGGTTAGTTGCCATTGAGTAGATTCCAACTCATGACCACCCCATGTTTGCAAATTAGAACTGCTCCATAGAATTTTCTAGGTTGTGACCTTTTGGAAGCAGATCACCAGGCCTTACCTCCGAGGTGCCTCTGAGCGAGTTTGTACCACCAATCTTTCAGTCGATAGTCCAGCGCTTAACCATTTGAGCCACCCAGGGATTCCTGATTTTGCTTATAGTTATTATTATTGCTTCCTGGAATTGAAGGCTTAAACGTTAACACACCCTAGGTGGTCGGCAGTTTGAATCCACCAGCTGCTCCTTGGAAGCCCTATGGGGCTGTTCCACTCTGTCCTATCGGGTCACTATGCGTCGGAACTGACTTGCCAGCAATGGGTTTTTGGGTTTTTTTTTATAACTATGCCTTGAACTGTAACTAACTTTTAAAGGTAGCTTGTCTAGTTTTACATAATTGTATTTAGGTGATCAGGCTCACTTAAACACTGGAAACTTGTTCTTTCAGAAAACAATCAAAGATTAATGAACATGTCCTGTTTCCAAGACTCCAAAAACTAAACCAAACCGACTGCCATCGAGTCAATTCTTACTCATAGCCACCCTGTAGGACAGGGTAGAACTGCCCCATAAGGTTTCCAAGGCTGTAATCTTTACAGAAGCAGACCGCCACATATTTCTCCCATGGAGTGACTGGTGGACTTGAACTGCCGACCTTTTGGTTAAAAGGTCAACAGCTGAGTACTTAACCACTGCACCAACAGGGCTCCTTTCCAAGACTTCAGAGGTCTAGTAATCATGGCTCACTGATCTTGTAATTGTCTTAACAAGGTTTCTGTTTTCTATTCTTTATAATGTTTGAACACATACTCCTGTCCTGTAAGATTCATGTATTCTGACATAATCGTCAACCAATCAAATAATTTTTGTTCGAAGTTC
Organism: Elephas maximus indicus; assembly: GCF_024166365.1. Classification (NCBI taxonomy): domain Eukaryota; kingdom Metazoa; phylum Chordata; class Mammalia; order Proboscidea; family Elephantidae; genus Elephas; species Elephas maximus. The sequence continues at coordinate 171,581,316 of NC_064822.1, read as the reverse complement.
CTGATGAAATTATATATAAAGTACCCTGTCAATCTTAACTAATCAGAGCACTGATTTACTCGGCAATGACCTGCTGCCCAGCCTTAAGGGTGTCAATTAAACCTGCATAACAATCTGTTAATGATGTCCCGAGTTGTTTATTTTTGACACAGCAGAGACTGTGGTGGACTCTCAGAGACACAGGAGGAGAACCAGTGGTGAGGAGGCGAGAATTTCCAAATGTGGTGAAAACTTCGGAGAGACCAGGTGGGAGGAAGACTAAGAATAGGCCACTGAGTTGGTGACAAGTGGACCACGGAGCGTCTGCCGAGAGGAGCGGCCTGTGGGAATCCAGCATATGCACTGCAATCCAGGAGAAAGTAGAGACACCATATAAATATTTGTGAAATACATGAATGAACAAATGAAGGCTAGAAATAATGAGGAGGCCATCAAAATAGCCCTCAACTCCAGAATCAGAAGAACTGAGTTCTAGTCTTGGCTTTTCTGTATGACCTTAGGGAATCAATTTCCCCTCTCTAAAACGAGAGTGTTCATTTTTCCCTTTTGTGGTGTATAAATTTCTTCTTATCATGTACATGCATTTTCATCTGTTTTTATCCTCTACTGGTTTATTCTTTTAGTAGTTACCTATGAAATTTTACCATGCACATTTGGCTAAGTCTAAAGTTAAACAATATCTTACTCCCCTCACCAACAATACATGGCCGTTAGAACACTTTAATGCTGATCACCTCCTCCTTACTTGAATGCCATCTTGTTGTTGTTAGGTGCTGTTGAGTGGATTCCGACTCATAGTGGCCCTATGTACAACAAAATGAAAGTGAAATCCTTGACAATTTCAATATTTTCTCCACTTAACATGATGTTGCTTATTGGTCCAGTTTTGAGAATTTTTGTTTTCTTTGTACTTTCTTTATTGTTCTCAGAACTTTAGTTCTGTTCTTTTTTTTTAACTCAGTGAATTAGATGTTATTATTATTGTATACAAACAGTATTTATTTAGATTTGCATATATGTTTAGCATTTTATTTGCTTTTCATTCCTTCTAGCATCTCAGACAGTCCTGAAATTGTTCTCCTTCTTCTGCAGTACATCCTTTACAATTTTCTTTAGAGAAGGTGTGGAGGATAGGCCATGTTTCTGAACCTGTGGACTTGTGCCTCTCATCAGTTCTGGGAAATTCTTATTTCTTCAGATATTGCCTCTTTTTTCACTCTAGTACTGTATTTTTATTCAAATAATGCATGCCTCTACATTTGCTTGCCTACTGTCCCCTACCCCCCAGATATTTTCCTAAACACTCTATGCTAATTCTTTTATAAAATTCTTTTATAGCTACATGTAAAAAAAATCAGCAGAGCAGTACTTATGAAAATACCTTGAGGGGGAGGGTGCGGATGGAAAACAAACATAGAAGGCACACATTATTTGTGTAAAAATACAGTGTATTTCCTTCTGACATTCTGGTTACACATATATAGAACTTGTTCTATCCTCCATGTTCCTTAACTGCTCATTCATAGCTTCCATTTTCTTCTCTCTCTGTGTTTATGGGTAATTTCTTCAGATGCTGCCTTATTCACTCTGCAGCTGTGTTTAATTTACTTTTAATTCTACTCTGAGTTCTTTAATTTCAACAATTATATGTTTCATTTCTAGCAGTTCCTTTTGGTTCTTTTTCTTATCAGCCTGCTTATTCTTGATAGTCTCTTGTTGCTTATTTATCTTTGTGATCTCATTTTTTATTATCTTAACATTTTATTCAAAGCTGTTTTATGTTTGATATCTAGCAATCCCAAGATCTGAAGTCTTTAGGGGTTTGAGTCTGTTGTTTGTTTTTGCTAACTTGCCCTCATGGTGTCTATTTTCCTTGTGTGTTTGGTGATATTTCCGTGTGTGGGCTCATTCTTACCTTGATCTTTGTGTGAATCCTGAGATTCTAAATTGGGGCTATTTTCCTCCAGAGAAGACTTATGTCCAGGGGGCCCTACTGACCTGAACCACTTAGTCCTGCTGTGTGGGTCCCCAGCTTAAAAAGGGAACTAAATTCTGCTTCCCTTCCTTGATGCTAACTCACGAGCATAGTGACATTGCTATCATAATTTGCTTTCAGGGAAATCTGTCTGTCCATTTTGCCTATTTCTTACCGGGTCTGGTTTCAGCTCAGTTTTTGAAAGTTGGGACAGGAAGGAGTTCTATAGATTTTTCCCTTACCTCCTACAAGCCCAAAAAATAATTTAAAAATATTTTATCTAGTAGTTAGTGTTTTCCCTACTTCCTGGAAAGTACCCTAGCAATGTGTTTGTGTAATTGTATGTTTTTGTAATATTTGCACAAATAAGGTATTTTAAAGGCAATTGGTTGACACTTTTACTCTTTCCCCTCTGGCTTTTTCTCCATCATACGTCCCCTCATAAACTGTCATGTCTGTGTGCTTTGCAGCTACACAGTGCTGCTTTAGTAAATGAGATTTGAGCTCTTTATAAATATCTGGTATGATAATCATTTTTAGACATACTGCAAGATGGAATAGTATCTGCAATATTGGCAAATTACTACTTCTCCTTAGACAGGGGGTATCACCGTCAGCCTAGAGCCTGGCACTTGCCTCTTGAGCCAGGGTCCCTGAAGTGGATCCAAAGCCATCTGAGAGTTAAATAACACTGCCAGCAGACAGTAGATCAGAGCAGTGAAACATATAAGTTGCTTTAAACAAGCAACATGGTTCTCAGGCCCACAAAAGTGAGTCAAGTTCTCAGGTTTTGAAGACAGACCTGAGTTCTACTCTGAGTCTGACAGTTACCAGATGTGTGACGTCAGGCAACTGACTTAATGCTTGAGAGCCTCAGTCCCATATCTGTGAGATGGGATAATAATAATGCCTACCTCATAGATGTTTGATGAGGAATAAATGAGAGGATGCTTATCAAGGACTTAGCGCAGTGCCTGGCATACATAAATGCTCAATAAATGGTAGTCATTGAATCATCACTTATTTTTTTAGGAAGTGATTTGAAGCAAGGAAAGAATATGTCACTCTTCCATTTATTTAAATAATGACATGAATAAACAGAAGAGTGAAAATGTTTACTGTGACATTTAAATGGTTACATGATTTTAATTACTCTTTTGATAATGAACTATGGAAGCAAAGACAATGGGAAACTCACAGAAGGAAATAGTGGCAGAATCTCCCTTTCTCCCTATTTTCCTTTTTTATCAACTGTTGATTGAGCACCATCACTGCTAAGTGCTGAGAATATTATGATGAAGTAAACATAGTCCTGCTCACAAAGGGCTTTCAGTCTAGTGGGAGAGTCAGAGCAGCAAATGGGCAATACCAATGCCCAGTGCTGAGAGGAGGAGGCATGGCATGTTGTGGGAGCACACAGAGGGAAATTACCCCTGACTGAGCCGTGTGTGTGTGTGTGTGTGTGTGTGTGTGTGTGTGTGTGTGTGTGTGTGTTGGGTAGGGGGGAATTAGGGATGGCAATGATAAATGTCTAAGCTGAATCACCATGTGAGCGGTTGATATTCCTAGCAGGTCCATTGTTATTGCAGAGATGTGTTTGCCTCTCATTATTAAATACTGGAATCATATGTTTAACTTATCTTTTTTGGACTCTGTGCTCAACATGCAACCTTCTCATCATTTGGCCTCCCGGTAACTTGAGTGGAGACAGAGAATGTACTTGGCAGTTCATTTGTATTGTCATAGAATAAATGGGCGTCAGGGCCTCATGAACTTTGTAGGCAGTGATCACGAGTGTCATTCATCCCATTAGCTCCGGGACACCTATGAGCTTAAGTATCTGACCTGCTAGTCTGGGGACCTCACCTGGTTCATAACAAAGTTACCAAGGGAAGTTTCGTAGACTGAGGTTTCATGACTGTGCCCCAAGACTTCACTACATCTTTCTTTTTGCTTTTCCAAAGACTGAATTCTAAAGATCATTCTAGATCAAGAGTTGGCAAACAGCTCACAGGCCAAATCTAGCCCACTTTATGTATTATTTTGTGTTCTTTTTCCCATCATTACAAACTTAAAAAAAAATCGTATTTGAAGATATACACATACATTTACATCTCTTATTTTCGTTTTAACTCCATATTATATATGTATATATATTTTCACAAATTCAAGATTTTACTAAAATCATTTGTAAGTTAAATTAACATAGTAACTCAATGGTGAAGGAAAACTTTTAATAAAGAAAAATAGTGACTTATGTGAACAAACAGAAGAGTGAAAAGTGTTAACTGTGACATTTAAATGACTACATGATTTTAATTATTCTTTTGATAAAAAGCAACTTTGCAATGTCTATTCAAGGACCTAAAACCTGTGCCTATTATGGAATTTGAAGTTGAGTTAGAGCTTTGTTTCCTGCCCTTGGCAATTTTAAGGGAAAAAATGGAAACGGTTTTAAGAACTTATGAAAATCTACTACCAAAAAAATGAATCTAAAAGCTAAGGTGGTAAGCACTAGAAAGAGAAATTGAAGAAAAAAACAAAACAAAACAGAAACACATTGTCTTAGGCTGGGTTCTCTAGAGAAGCAAAACCAGTAAAGCATATAAATATATATATAGAGAGAGAGATTTATATCAAGGAAACAGCTCATGCAATTGTAGAGGCTGGAACGTCCCAAGTCTGTGAATCAGGATAGAGGTTTCTCTATTCACATAGTTGTAGGGGCTGGTGCCCCAAGACCGGCAGGTCGTAGAGCAGGACTCTTGTTCACAGACTGTGAAGATTGATGAATCCCAACATCCTCAGGTAAGCTGATAGCTCAAGTACCAAGAACTGGAGGTCAGATGAACAGGAGGTAGCTGCAGGATCCAGGCCCAGAGAGGGCAAAAGCCAGAGCATCCACTTATATTCAGATGCAGGCTACATGCCCAACGAAAATCCCTTTAAACTGATTGGCTACTCACAGCAGATTCAGTCGTGGGGATGATCACATATAAACACTGAGAATCATGGCCCAGCCAAGTTGACAATCTTAACCATCACACACATATGTTGTGTTTTTCTGTAAGATAGCACCAAAGAGGACAGGAGTAATAGTGAGAGAACAGGCCAAAAACCCAGTTTATGCCAAACCCTTATTTGTTCTTGGCTGTCAATGGTTTCCAGCTGATCTTTTTTGATTTGTCATTACTCTTCTTTAGTGGAGCCCTGGTTGCACAGTGGTTACAAGCTACAGCTGCTAATCATAAAGCTCGGCAGTTCAAATCCACCAGCTGCTCCTTGGAAACCCTATGGAGCAGTTCTACTCTGTCCGATAGGGTTGCTGTGAGTTGAAATCGACTTGACTGCAATGGGTTTGTTTTTTTTGTTCTTCCTTAGTGGTTCTGGGTTTGCCTGCATACATGTCTTGTAGAGGTACTCGTATGTCTCAGAATGGCTGTATTCAAAAACAGGGGACACACCAAGCTGGAATTGTTCAGCAATTGGGGTAACCCAGGGATTGTTCTCTGCTTTGAAGAACCTCTTTCTGACCAGTTAAATCCAAGTTTCCTAGTTCTGGGGAAGAATGGTTAGGTGGTTCCCTGAATGTGGAGTTCCTTAAGATGAGTAAACTAGTTGCTGTCAAGTTGATTCCCTCTCATGGTGACCCCATGTGTATCAGAGTAGAACAGTGCTCCATAGGGTTTTCGATGGCTGGTTTTTCAGAAGTAGACCGCCGTTGTTCCAAGGTGCCACTAGGTGGACTCGAACCTCCAATCTTTTGGTAGCAGCTGAGCATGTTAACCATTTGTACCACCCAGGGATTTATTAAACTGAGTAAACTCCCTAATTTCTTTAGGCAGAGGGATCAGGTCATCATCCCTAAGGCTGACTATCTGTAACTTTGTGAGATTTTTTTGTATCTGGTGGCAGGATTTCAAAATCGTTTTCATTTAGATAGAATTCAAGCAGGGTGGAAAGGTAGAAGTTTCCAGGAAGAGAATTTTCATTCAAGTTGTTGTAAGTCAAGCCAAGGGCCACAAGATAGAGAGCCAAATCCACAAGGTAGTTCGGCCTGTTCACCCCAAGGTTCAGGTGTTCGAGTTTTGAAAGCTGCTGACCTATGTGGGTACCTCCTTAATGTAGTTATTAAAAAAGTTAAGTACTCCAAGTTCTTCAGTCATTGTTGTGACTGAGCACCAGTTGAGTGGTGTGGAATAAAAAGAGCAAGTGGTTGACATCCAGCATGTTGGCAATGCCCTGGTCACTCATGTCCACTTCTGGCTGGTTCTTCCCCTGGTTCTACTCCATCAACTTTTTCAGACACTTGGACATGGGTCACAGTGTCTAGCAGCACCTAACAGGCTCGGGAGCTAAAAATGACTCTCCGTATTATATTTTGGCCATTTCTCCACATCTCTAAAACTTATGTTGAATATTTTAATAGCTGCAGTACATACCATTATATGAATGTGCCAGAATTTAACATATTTTTAAAATGCTGCAGCCAGTCTTTGTGTTTTTTGGGAGATGGGTGCACATATCGCCAATGTTGGTGGTCCAAAAAAATGACGGTTCCTGTAGCCATCAAAATGGGAACTACTACTTCTCTTCCTCCTCCTTGTTTTTCAAACTTTTAAAAAATTTATAAAATAGGGCCACTACCAAAAAAAAAGCTTAACACATAAATGTTGTTATAATAAATAATAATAAACAGATGTATAACCACTGCCCTTTTTGAGAAGCAGAATGTGGCTAGCACCTCAGAACCTCTCCTTCCCTTCCCACCCCCGACTCCAATAGGTAACCACTCTCCTGACTTTTCAGGTAATCACTTTCTTGCTTTGTATCAGAATGGGAATTTACAATGGCTAGACTTGGGCAAAATATACATTAAAGTGTTAGAATTTTTATATTATTCCTTTAACATTTCATGGATTGAATTGTGTCCCCCCAAAATATGTGTCAACTTGGGTAGGCCATGATTCCCAGTATTGTGTGATTGTCCTCCATTTTGTGATTGATATAATTTTCCTATGTATTGTAAATCCTAATCTCTGTCTGTGGTTAATGAGACAAGATTAGATAATGTTAAAGAGGATTAGGGTGGAATGTAACACCATTACTTAGGTCACATCCCTGATCCAATGTAAAGGGAGTTTTCCTGGAGTGTGGAGATAAAAGGAAAGGAAAGTGAGCATATGGGGGGAGGGCGGCCTCATACCACCAAAGAGCCAGTGCAGGGAGCAGAGCGCATCCTTTGGACCTGTGGTTCCTTCGTGGAGAAGCTCCTAGTCCAGGGGAGGGTTGATGACAAGGACGTTCCCCCAGAGCCGACAGAGAAAGCTTTCCCCTGGAGATGATGCCCTGAATTTGGCCTTCTAGCCTACCTTACTGTGAGGAAATAAATCTCTCTTTGTTAAAGCCATCTCCTTGTGGCATTTCGGTAACAGCAGCACTAGATGACTAAGACAGCATTTCAGTTCCAAATAAAGTCTTATTAGTGTGATTTTGGTTACAAATGAAAAGAACCTTAATTAAAACTATACCAGACTAAAAAATGGAGTTTATTGAATTAATGGACTAGAAAATTCAGGGCTGTGTTGTAGAGAAAAACTTGAATGCTGTTTCAAGGTAAAACAGAGAAGTTTATCAAGGGTTTAAGACAATTGCAATTGGGGAGCTAGGTAGCCCATTGAAAATGGAACCGGGTAGCCCAGGATGGTTTCATTACACAGATATTCTTATGGGGTAAAAAGAGGAACCAAAACATTGGGAGGGTAGTTACAGGAAAAGTAATGAATATTGTAATGACCACACTCTGACAGATTACTGATTATTAGTAGTGTAGTTAGTGATTACGGATAGTTTCCCAGGACACTTAAATCATGGTCACAAGATGCTTACATGTGTTTTCTTTGTCTGTTGTTGTTGTTGTTAAGTGGCGTCAAGTCAGTTCTGACTCATAGTGACCCCACACACAGCAGAACGAAACACTGCCCAGTCCTATGCCATCCTCATAGTTGTCGTTATGCTTGAGCCCGTTGTTGCAGCCACTGGGTCAATCCATCTCATTGAGGATCTTCCTCCTTTCCGCTGACTCTGTACTTTACCAAGCATGATGTCCTTCTCCAGGGACTGATTCCTCCTGTTAACATGCCCAAAGTATGTGAGACGTTGTCTCACCATCCTTGCTTCTAAGGAACATTCTGGCTGTACTTCTTCCAAGACAGATTTGTTAGTTCTCCTGGCAGTTCATGGTATATTCAGTATTCTTTGCCAACACCATAACTGAAAGGCATCAATTCTTCAGTCTTTCTTAACACACATACGAGGCGACTGAAAACACCGTGGCTTGAGCCAGGCACACTTAGTCTTCAGGGTGACATCTCTGCTTTTTAATACTTTAAAGAGGTCTTTTGCAGCAGATTTGCCTAATGCAATGCGTCGTTTGATTTCTTGACCGCTGCTTCTGTGGGTATCGATTGTGGATCCAAATAAAATGAAATCCTTGACAACTTCAATCTTTTCTCCATTTATCATGATGGTGCTTACTGGTCCAGTTGTAAGGATTTTTGTTTTATTTATATTGAGGTGTGATACGTATACCGAAGGCTGTGGTCTTGGATCTTCATCAGTGCTTCAAGTCCTCTTCACTTTCAGAAAACAAGGTTGTGTCATCTGCATAACTCATGCTGATAATGAGTCTTCCTTCAATCTGATGCCCCGTTCTTCTTCATATAGTCCAGCTTCTCAGATTATTTGTTCAGCATACAGATTGAATAAGTGTGGTGAAAGGATAGAACCCTAACGCACACTTTTCCTGACCTTAAACACTCAGTATCCCCTTGTTCTATTTGAACAACTGCCTCTTGGTCTAAGTATAGGTTCCTCATGAGTACAATTAAGTGTTCTGCAATTCCCATTCTTCACATTTGCCAGCCCAAAATTGTATCTCTTTGGCTTTGCTGCTTATTTAGAGAAACCACTGGGCCTCAGAGGAGAAGGTGCAATGGCTTGTTTTGAAGCTCAAAGATGATAGCTGTGGGGAAGGAATAGTGAGTGATTATAACCATTTGGGCCATCCAAAAAACTGCCTCCTCTCAACCACATTTTTTCATAGGATTATTCCTATGAGATTTATATTTGTTTTGTTTCTATTGTGAATGGAACATTTTTCATTGTATTTTCTAACTGAGCATTAAGAAACAGTGTTGATTTTTTTTGTGTGTGGTGAAAATATACACAAGAAAACATTTTCCAATTCAAGACAGTGATGATTTTTATATGTGCATTTCATATCTAACCACATTTCTGAGCTCTCTAGCTTCTCAGCTTTTCATTTGAACCTCTTAGGTTTTCTAGCTAGATAGCCATAGTCTCACCTGGTAGTCTATTTATAGAAAGTTGTATTAAGAACATGGATTCTGGAGTCAGAAGGCCTGAGTCCAAATCTTGGCTCCACCACTTGTTAGCAGTGTGATATTAATTTTGTCATCTATAAAGTGTGAATAATAATTGTCCTAGCTCACAGAGTTTTTGGAAGATTAAATGAGTCAATATATATAAAGCGCTTAGAAAAGAGTCTGGCATATTGTAAGAGCTATGTAAATATTGCCTTCTATGATGATGATGATATAATGTATTATTTATTATTGGGAGGCAATTCTTCATGCATCTCTCATGTTTATGCATGTCTTGCACGGGAGGGAGGCACTACCTCGCCTTTGTTCTGGACTATCTTTTCAAGGACGTTTGTATGGAGAAATGCCTTGGGAGGGAGAGAGAATGTCTTCTTCCAGAGCAAAGGGTAGGCCTGCCTACTGACTGTTATAAAAGATTCAGGTTCCCTAACCTCAGAGTTCCTCTCCTGTAGTGCAACCCCCTGTGCATGCAGGGATTCTTCTGGCCCACCCATGTCACATCATGGGACTTGGGGTCAAAGGAAAGTAATACAAATATGCTGCTCGTGCTACTTGCTGTGCCCTGAGTATTAAGTCATTTGTCTCTGACCCTGGACAATTGTGTCTTCTGCCTGCATTCAAGAAACTGTTAGCTTGCAAGTAGGTAAAATCTCAACCCCCTTATAGTCCTTGACATTTATATTTCTTCTGTGCCTTGCTTTATTCCATTGTCCAGAATTACAAGAACAACATTAAACAATTGAAAAGATGGCAGTGAGAATCTTTCCCTTATTCCTGATTTTGAAGGGGTGCTTCCAGGGCTCCACTATTGCATCTGACGCTGGCTGATGGTGTGTGGAGAAAAGCTTGAGGACAGAATCTATGCCGTAATTTCTACTAAAATAGCATGCACCTTCTATGTTTGTTTGCTAAACATGTCCTTCCCCTTTTGAGCTATTTTCCTAAGCGCTATGCTAATTTTTTATTTGCATACAAACACATTGCTTTAACAAGTCCTAACTACACAGCTCTTTTCTGAAGAAAATGACTCTGTAGTAGTCAAATCACTATCAGATGTAAGCATTGGAAACCCAGCTTTAAAAACAGAAAATGGAAATTAATTTGTTCATATAACAAAACTGCAGAAAGACAGCTTGCCTTAAGGTGAATGGATTCAAGGGTTTGAATACCATCAGGTCTCTCTTTATGTCTTTGTCTCTTATTTCTGCTTCTTTTTGAGTTTTGACCTTATTTCTTCCTAGTTCAGCTGGTTTCTGCACATATTGAAATGTAGGCAGAGTTTTTGGTGAGGTATGAATCTGCCCTGCTGGTCACCTGGTCGTGGGTGCAGGGGGTATTCTCCCTGGTTGTTGGGTTGGGTGTTGTATGTGTGTTCTGTCGCTTGCCAGTTGGTTGGGGCATAGATGCCCGGGAAGTTGGTTACCTGGCATGGTGCAGATACTCTTATCTACAGTCCTGGCTGGGCAGGGCTGCGTGGGGATGTTCCAAGTGTTCAGACTTGACACAGGTCTCTGGTTGCAGTGTGTGTGTGTGTGTGTGTGTGTGTGTGGAACAATACGGGGGGCAAGGCAGGGGGCTGTCAGCTGTCCCCAGGTGCTGAAGGGAGGCTGTGACCCTGTCCGGTCACGTAGGATGCGTAGTGTGGGGTTAGTGCAGCTAGACCTTGTGTGTCCAGTGTCGTTAGCTGGAGGGGTTGGGGGATGCCACTGGTTCTCAGGCCTCTATCCTGGACAGCTGGATGAAGTGGGTGGTACCGCCAGCCCTCAGGCCCCTGGTTTGGGTGGTTGAGGCCCCATCTTAAGGGACAGAGCTGTGTTGAATGTCACAGATCTGCAGCTCCCACTTGGCCGTGGGCCCCTCCATGCTTGTATTCTTCTAGCTCAGCTACCAGAGGGAAAAGAGCATGACCTGCACGAGTTTCAGGTGGGAAGATCCTAGGGGAAGTTTGTGGTCTGAATTCAATCACATGTCCAGCTCTGGATCAAGCACTGCGGCCCAGAGAACGGGAGATTCTGGCCTAGGGGAACGTGCCCACCCTACGGTCATAGTGGGTGAATCTGTGACTGGAAGTAAGGAAAACAGCATTTTTGGCAAATATTCCACCACGGGTCCGAACAGCCTCTCTCGCCATGGTTGTCTCTCTTTGGCAGTTTGCTTATTAGGAAGGGACACTAGCCTGCTTCCCCAGTGATAGCTCATTGGCTCAGGGATCATTGCAGGAATGGGAGGCAGCCATGTGGGGACTTTGCAGAGGAGACCTGAGGTGGCTTGGTTTGCATTCTGCCCGTTTATGGAGTAATATTCTATCCTGAAAGGAGCCCTGGTGGCTCAAAGGTTAAGAGCTCAGCTGCGAACTGCAGTGGGCAGTTAGAACCCACTAGTGACTCCATGGGAGAAAGATGTGGCAGTCTGCTTCTGTAAAGATTATGGCCTTGGAAACCCTATGAGGCAGTTCTGCTCTATCCTATTGGGTCACTAGGAGTCAGAATTGACTTGACTGCAGAAGTTTCTTTTTTTTTTTTTTTTTTTTGTATTTTATCCTGAACAATGCTGGGTGAACCAAGCAAAGGAAGTTGCTGGTGCTCAGGTTTTTAACCAGGTGATGCTCAGCTATGTTTTCAAGTTCACTATGAAATGCAATGTATGGGTTTAAGAGAACTAGAACCTAGAGAGTCTGTGATTCTGAAGAAATGACTCTCTAAGGAACCTATGCCATGTAATACAACCCTTCATTGGAGGTAGTCAATGCATGTGTCATGGATTGAATTATGTCTCCCCCAAAATATGTGTCAACTTGGTTAGGCACAATTCTCAGTATTCTGTGGTTGTCCTCCATTTTGTTATTGTGATTTTATGTTGAGAAGATGAGGGTGGGATTATAACACTACCCTTACTCAGATCCAATGTAAAGGGAGTTTCCCTGGGGTGTGGCCTGCACCACCTTTAATCTCTCAAGAGATAAAAGGAAAGGGAAACAGTAGAGAGTTGGCAACCTCATACCACCAAGAAAGCAGCACCTGGAGCAGAGCGTGTCCTTTGGACATGGGGTCCCTGTGCCTGAGAAGCTCCTTGACCAGGAGAAGATTGAGAGCAAAGACCTTCCTCCAGAGCTGACAGGGAGAGAAAGCCTTCCCCTGGAGCTGAAGCCCTGAATTTGGACTTGTAACCTACTAGACTGTGAGAAAATAAATTTCTCTTTGTTAAAGCCATCTACTTGTGGTATTTCTGTTACAGCAGCACAAGATGACTAAGACAGCAAGTCCTTTCCTTGTTACCCCAAAGAACCAGACGTGTGCATAGCGTGGGCCTGGAAGAGACAGACCAGCATACCACCAAGAGCATGGCCCCTGGAGCCAGAGAACCCAGGTGTGGGTCCCACCTCTGCCAGGTGTGGGTGGGTTAGGCCACCTCGTCAAGTTGCTCGACCTCTTCTTCCATAAATGAGAGATGATAATAACCTACTCCATAGCTTTTGTGTGAGTTTTAAATGAGTTAGTATATGTAAAGTGCCTTGAACAGAGCCTGGACAGAAATGTTCATCAGGTGCCAGCTATGATTTTTACTATTATTCACAACTAGGAAGTATTCATTGAAAACCATGACTTTGGGAATCAAACTGGGTTCAGATTTTATCTTCCTCTCTTACTAGCTGTGTGACCTTGGGAAAGGGTCTTAATCTCTCTGGGCCCTATTTTCCTCTGGGTCAGAATTTCCACCTCTGTAAAGTGGAGATGATACCATCTATACCCACAGGGATGTTGTGAGGCCTAAATGAGGCAATGTATGCAAAGGTCTTGGCATACAGTGGAAGCTTCCTAAGTGTCAGTTTGCTCTCCCCTCCTGAAGCCGTGGTTGTGGGGAACCTCCTGAAAGAGAAGCTGGTTTCATTTTGAAATGCTGGCCATGGAATTAGAACTCGTGGGAAGAGCTGGATCAGTGCCTCTCTCGGCTGAACTGTAAACAGAGAGCCAAGGGATTTAATAATAACATTCAGAAATCTCAAGACAGCAAGAAAGCAAGGAGGAAATTTGAGAAGAATCAGGGTAGCTAGGGACTGACTCCTGGGGGAGCCTTTAAAGCCATCAAACCTAGTGCTTTTCAAATTCTGCTCCTTAGAGTCCTTTAGGGGCCTCCAAGGAGGATCGGGCTGGAATTAAAAAAAAAAACAACAACAACAAATCCACCGCTGTCAAGTCTTTTCCGACTCATAGTGACCCTATAGGACAGAATAGAACTGCCCTGTAGAGTTTCCAAGGCGCGCCTGGCAGATTATAACTGCCGACCTTTTTTGGTTAGCAGCTGTAGCACTTAACCACTACACCACCAGGGTTTCTGAGCTGGGATATAAAATAGGAGAGGCCAAATGAGAAGGCTCCAGACCTCCCTCCTTTGCCCCCTCCTTTCTCTACCCTTTCAACCAGAGCAGTATCTCGGTGATTTTTCTCACATATTGGGCTGTTGTGTGAACAGAAGGGCTTTTGTTGTTAGGTGACATCAGCTTGGCTCCTGGCTCATGGTGACCCCACGCACAAGGGAATAAAATGCTGCCTGGTCCTGCGCCATCCCCGTTACCAGTTATGGATAGGACCATTGTAATCCATAGGGTTTTCACTGGCTAATTTTCAGATGTCAGTTGCCAGGCCTTTCTTCCTAGTCTATCTTGGTCTAAGAGCTCTGTTGAAGTCTGTTCAGCATCATAGCAACACACAAGCCTCCACTGACAGACGGTTGGTGGCTACACATACATCTAGGCTAAAAGAGGTTGAAAAACTCATGATCCAGTTCACCTCCTGATTTTACAGGATAGCACTTAGACTGAGACGAAATGACTACTCTGTGATCACCAAGTGGCTGAGTGTTAAGAAGACGTGTCTCTAAAGCCAGGGGCTTTTTGATACAAGAAACATTGTAGAAGGGAGGAGTTGAAGTTTTTTCTTTGAAAACCTCGGAGGGAAGAAAGGCAAGAAGCATTCATTTCCAAATAAATTCACCCAAAACAGGACTGTTTCAAGCAGAAGAAAATAAGGAATATCACCACAAGGGATCAGGAAAAAAATTTTTTTAATGAAGTATACAGCAAATAGTCCCTGGCTGGTGAAAAAGGTTAATGTGTTTGGTTGCTAACTGAAAGTTCGGCAGTTTGAGTCCACTTAGCGGCACCTCAGAAGAAAGGTCTGGCAATCTATTTTAAAATCAGCCACTGACAGCCCTATAGAGCACAGTTCTACCCTGACACACATGGGGTCACCCATGAGTCAGGATAGACTTGATGGCCATTGGAACACATCTAATTAGGTGAAATTAAAAAAAGCATTGCAATAAAATGCAGACCATAAGGCTCCAGAAAACACCTAGAATAAGGAAATCTGCCCAGATTTCCAAAGATCCTCCAGGAGGCATAAAAGGATAAGTTACGAACTAATGCAAAAGATTTAAGTAAGAAATGGTGGTTGTAAAAAAGGAAAATGGAGCAAGCATGAAAGACAGAACTAAAGCTCATAAATGTGGCTGAGTGTACACTTGAGGTGAGGAGAGAGCTTGGACAGCAGTTGGAGCAAAATATTTGGAACCCAAGGATTCTCAGTGTTCTCTTGGGGGCTTTGAAGTGAGGGAGGATGACAAAGGTGAGGAGATGCCAAACTTCCTTGTCCTAGTCTCCTAGTGCTGCTCTAAAAGAAATACCACAGGTGGGTGGCCTTAAAGAACAGACATTTATTTTCTCACAATTTTTGTTTGTTTCTTAGGTGCTGCTGAGTCAGTTCCAACCCATAGTGACCCTACGTACAAGAGAACGAAACACTGCCTGGTTCTGTGCCATCCTCACAATCGTTGTTATGCTTGAGCCCATTGTTGCAGCCACTGTGTCAATCCATCTCATTGAGGGCCTTCCTCTTTTTCACTGACCCTCTACTTTACCAAGCATGATGTCCTTCTCCAGGGACTGGTCGCTCCTGACAACATGTCCAAAGTATGTGAGATGAAGTCTCCCCATCCTTGCTTCTAAGGAGCATTCTGGCTGTACTTCTTCCAAGACAGATTTGTTTGTTCTTCTGGCAGTCCATGGTATATGCAATATTCTACACCAACACCATAATCCAAAGGCATCAATTCTTTTTCAGTCTTTCTTATTCATTGTCCAGCTTTCTCATGCATATAAGGCCATTGAAAATACCGTGGCTTGGGTCAGGCGCACCTTAGTCATCAAAGTGACATTTTGCATCAGATTTGCCCAATGCAATATGTCATTCGATTTCTTGATTGCTGCTTCCATGAGCATTGATTATGGATCCAAGTAAAATGAAACCCTTGACATCTTTGATATTTTCTCCATTTATCCTGATGCTGTTTATTAGTCCAGTTGTGAGGATCTCAGTTTTCTTTATGTTGAGGTATAATCCATATACTGAAGGCTGTGGTCTTTGATCTTCATCAGTAAGTGCTTCAACAAGCAAAGTTGTGTCATCTGCATATCACAGGTTGTTCATGAGTCTTCCTCCAATCCTGATGCCCCTTTTTTCATATAGTCTGGCTTCTCGGATTATTTGCTCAATATACAGATTGAATAAATTTGGTGAAAGGATACAGCCCTGAGGCACAGCTTTTCTGATTTTAAACCATGCAGAATCCCCTGGTTCTGTTTGAACTGCTATCTCATGGTCTGTGTACAGGTTCTGCATGAGCACAACTAAGTGTTCTAGAATTCCCATTCTTTGCAGTGTCATCCATAATTTGTTATGATCCACATAGTTGAATGCATTTGCATAGTCAATAAAACCAGGTAAACACCTTTCTGGTATTCTCTGCTTTCAGCCAGGATCCATCAGACATCAGCAACGATATCCCTCATTCAGCATCCTCTTCTGAATCTGGCTTGAATTCTGGCTGTTCCCTGTTGCTGTACCGCTGCAACAGTTTTCGAAATCCCTTCAAAAAAATTTTACTTACATGTGATGTTCATGATATTGCTCAGTAATTTCTGAATTCTGTCAGATCACCTTTCTTTGGAATGGGTACAAATATCAATCTCTTCCGGTTGGTTGGCCAGGTAGCTGCCTTCCAAATTTCTTGGCATAGATGAGTGAGCACCTCCAGCACTGCATACGTTTGTGGAAACATCTCAATCGGTATTCCGTCAATTCCTGGAGCCTTGTTTTTCACCAATGCCTTCAGAGCAGCTTGGACTTCTTCCTTCAGTACCATCGGTTCCTGATCATACGCTACCTCCTGAAATGGTTGAACGTTGACCGCTTCTTTTTGGTACAGTGGCTCTGCGTATTCCTTCTATGTTCTTTTGATGCTTCCTTTGTCGTTCAGTATTTTGCCCATAGAATCCTTCAATATTGCAACTTGAGGTTTAAATTTTTTCTTCAGTTCTTTCAGCTTGAAGAAATGCCAAGTGTGTTTTTCCCTTTTGGTTTTTTCTAACTCCAGGTCTTTGCATATTTCGTTATAATACCTTACTTTGTCTTCTCCAGCCACCCATTGAAATCTTCTGTTCAGCTCTTCTACTTCATCATTTCTTCCATTCGCTTCAGCTACTCTCTGTTAAAGACTAGGTTTCAGAGTCTCTTCTGACATTCATTTTGGTCTCCCCCCCCCACCCCTTGGCTTTTTAACGACCTTTTCCTTTCTTCATGTATGATGTCCTTGATGTCATCTCACAACTTGTCTGGTCTTTGGTCATTAGTGTTCAATATGTCAGATCTATTTTTGAGATACCTCTAAATTCAGGTGGGATATACTCAAGGTTGTACTTTGGTTCTCATGGGCTTGTTTTAATTTTCTTCAGCTTCAACTTGAACTTACATATGAACAGTTGATGGTCAGTTTTGAAGTTGGCCCCTGGTCTCTTCCTGACTGATGATATTGAGTTTCTCTCTTGTCTCTTTCCACAGATGTAATCAATTTGATTCCTGTGTATTCCATCTGGCGAGGTCCATGTGTATTGTCACCATTTACGTTGTTGAAAAAAAGGTATTTGCAATGAAGAAGTCGTTGGTCTCGCAAATTTCTATCATGTGATCTCCGCATTGTTTCTATCACCAAGGACATATTTTCCAACTACTGACACTTCCTCTTCCTTTCTCACTTTTTTGGCATTCCAGTCACCAATAATTATCAATGCATTCGATTGCATGTTTGATCAATTTCAGACTGCAGAGGTTGGTAAAAATCTTCAATGTCTTTATCTTTGGTATTAGTGATTGGTGTGTAAATTTGAATAATAGTCATATTAATTGGTCTTCTTTATAGGCGTATGGATATTATCCTATCACTGACAGCACTATACTTCAGGATAGATCTTGAAATGTTCTTTATGATGATGAATGCAATGCCATTCCTCTTCAATTCATCATTCCCAGCATAGTAGATCAAATGATTGTCTGATTCAAAATGACCAATACCAGTCCATTTCAGCTTACTAATGCCTAGGATATTGATATCTATGTGTTCCATTTCATTTTTTGACAACTTCCATTTTTCCTAGATTCATACTTTTTATATTCCATATTCCAATTATTAGTGGATGTTTGCAGCTGTTTCTTCTCATTTTGAGTTGTTCCACATCCTCAAATGAAGGTCCTGAAAACTTTACTCCATCCACATCATTAAGGTTGACTCTATTTTGAGGAGGCAGTTTTTCCCCAGTTGTCTTTTGACAGCCTTCCAACGTGAGGGGCTCATCTTCTGAAACTATATCAGTCAATGTTCTGCTGCTATTCATAAGGTTTTCACTGGCCAGTTTCTTCAGAAGTAACCCGCCAGGTCCTCCTTCCTAGTCTGTCTTAGTCTGGAAGCTCTGCTGAAACCTGCTCACCATGGATGACCCTACTGGTATTTGAAATACTGGTGGCATAGCTTGTAGCATCACAGTAGCCTGCAAGCCACCACAGTATGACAAACTGATACATAGTCAAGGTAGATGAACAGATAGTTTGTACATATGAAAATTCAGTCATTTAATTATCTGATGGGAAAATGCACAATTTTCCAAGCAATATAGAAAGAGAAATAAACTGAATCATCTTCTAGGCATCATTACTCATGGTTCCAACTAATGAAAAGAAAGTGATAAAGTCCAATGCTAGCAAGCAATCAGGAGGAATATGTATTCATATTCCTAGTGGCACTGTAAATGGGTTTTTATCTTTCTGTACCCAATAAGGAAATATTGTAATGAGAACTATAAAATTATTCATTGTTCTGGTAACTCAACTAAATCTCAAAGAAACATCCTTTATAGAAAAAGAAACCTTACAATAATGCTTATATTACTTGTTGCTGTTGAGTTGATTCTGACAGAACAGAACTGCCCCATAAGATTTCCAAGGAGCGGCTGGTGGATTTGAACTGCCAATCATTTGGTTACCAGCTGAGCTCTTAACCACTGTGCCACCAGAGCCCCATATTGGCACTATTTATAATTTTTAAAAAATTAGAGAAATAATCCAAATCCTCAATGTTAAGGAACTAAGAAAACCATGGGATTTTGAGTTCACAAACACTATTAAAACAACAGGCAGGCTTTTTACATCTGACCATGAGGGAATAAGACAGTCCAGAACTACCTTCCCACCATAAACAACTAGAAAAATAGACAAAACACAGAAAACAACTATTTCCAGACACTGGATAACAGGCAAAAATTGACTCTGATCCTTGAGAAAAGACAAAGTTGGTTAAGCCTACCATTGCCACCTCCTTCCTGGAGGTAAATCCAGACTGGAGTTCACAGAGGGAAATTCCATACTCAGTCCTTCGGTCTCTCTGAGTTGAAGTGATAGACTAAAGTTCTGAGAGGCCAGGGTGGGTAGAATTGGCAGAGCGGGGTAACTAAGTGAAGAAAGCTACACTGAGGAAGAGCTTCAGAAATTTGGATAGAGGTCCCCTCGAGTCTTTGACTGAACACCAATGAGTGCATCAATAGGGTAAATTCTCACAATTCCAAAGAAAAGACAATTTCCAAGAGGTTACACAACACCAGAATGATCGGAGTTGTCTCTAGTCAGAGCCAAAGACCTCACTGAATATTCAGGGTATTAAGTAGAAGCCTCAAAAAAAGCACACTTTACGAGTGGAGCTAAATTAGTACTAGAACACTGAGTACACCATGAACTGCCAGAAGAACAAACAATTCTGTCTCGGAGGGAATACAGCTACAATACTCCTTTAAAGCAAGGATGGGGAGACTTCGTCTCACTTTGCACATGTTATCAGGAAGGACCAATCCTTGGAAAGGGACATCATGATTCTTGATAAAGTAGACGGTCAGAAAGACCCTCAACAAGATGGACTGACACAGTGGCTGCAACAATGGGCTCAAACATTCCTACTGTTGTGAGGATGGCACGGCATTGGGCAACGTTTCATTCTGTTATACACAGGGTCACTATGAGTTGGGACCCACTCCAAATCCAAACCTGTTGCCATCGAGTTGATTCTGACTCATATGACCCTACAGGACAGAGTAAAACAGCCCCATAATGTTTCCTAGGTGGAATCTTTGTTGAAGCAGACTGCCACGCCAGTCTCCCACAGAGCGACTGATGAGTTCAGACCACCAACCTTTTGGTTAGCAGCCAAGTGCTTAACCACTGTGCCACCAGGACTCTCGGAGGCCACTAGATGATACCGAACAAACACAGACTCACTCTAAATGAGTTTAAAAATAAACGTCAAAAGAATCAATTTAATCCCCAAGTAATATAACTGGCTGCCATAAAATGTCCCAACCAAAACCAAACGAGTTGCCACAGGGTCGGTTCTGACTCATGTCCATGTGTTGCAGAGTAGGACTGTGCCCCATTGGGTTTTTATGGCTAGGACCTTTCGGAAACAGATCACCCGAACTTTTTTCCAATGCACCTCTGGGTGGGTGTGAACCAGAAACCTTTTGGTTAGTAGCCCAGCATTTAATCGTTTGTGCCACCCACAAACGTCACAAAATGCCCAACACCCCCAAAGGAACATAAGAAAATTCAGCACTCAACAATGTAAAATTTAAAATATCCAGCTTCAAATTAAAAATTGTTAGTAATACAAAAAAGCAAGAAAATGTGAGCAATAACCAAGAGGAAAATCATTGAATAGAAACGTACCCCAAAACAACAGAGGTGATGGATTAGCAGACAAGAACATTAAAGTATCTATTATAAATACGCTACATCTCAGGAATTTAAAACATGATCTTGGTCAACAATCACTTTAAAACAAAGATGAGAACGTAAGGAGCAGGGAAGCTAGGTTAATGGAACCAGAACAACCAGAATGGAAAAATGAAGTTCACTAATTGTAAAGAATGGCCAATGTCACCGAACAATTTGTGTAGAAATTGTTGAATGGAAATTTAAACTACTGTGTAAACCTTCACCAAAAACACAATAAAATATTATTTAGAAAAAGAAAAACATGATCATAATCAGGAAAGAAATGGAGGGTTTTAAAACACCCAAATGGAACTTTCAGAAATGTAAAATACAATGTCTGAAATGAAGTTTTCACTGTGATGAGATTAACAGTAGAAAAGATATTGCGGAATTAAGAGTGAGTGAACTTGAAGACATAGTAATGGGATAAAAATTGCCAAAAATGAAACACACAGAGAAAAGACTGAAAAAATTCAACAAAGCAGGAGGGAAAAATGGGACAACATCAAGAGGCTTGACATACAAGTGCCGTCCCAGAAATAATGGCCTAGTAATGGCCACACATTTTCAAACTGATTCAATAGCTTCTAGACAAACAAAAGATGAAAGAATTTATTGCCAGCTGACCCACAGTACAAGAAATTTTACAAGAGTTTTTCAGGCAGAAAGAAAATAAGACCAGATATTTGAAGTTATGCAAAGGAACAGTAAGTGCTGGAAATGGTAAATGTCTGGGGAAATGTTAATCTTGCTTCACTTTTTGTTTCTTTAAAAGATAATTGACTGTGAAAGCAAAAAATAATAGCAATGTATTGTACAGTTTATAACTTACAGAACAAAATGTACGATAACAAAAGGAAAGGAGAAATAGAAGTAATCTGTTGTAGGGTTTCTTATATTAAATGTGTATGTATTATGATTTTTTAGGAGATAGAATGAAATAAGTTTAAAGATGCATATTGTAAATCCTAAAGCAACCATGGAAACCCTGGTGGCGTAGTGGTTAAGTGCTGCAGCTGCTAACCAAGAGGTCGGCAGATCGAATCCAGCAGGTGCTCCTTGGAAACTCTATCGGGCAGTTCTACTCTGTTCTATAGGGTCGCTATGAGTCAGAATCGACTCGACAGCACTGGGTTTTTTGTGTTAAAGCAACCATGAAAAAAACAAAGGAATAGCTAGTAAGCCAAGAGTGGAGTAAAAAATGTAATCATAAAAATATTCAATCCAAGAAAAGGAAGGAAAAGAGGAAAAAAAGGAAGAAAGAAAGATAAGGCAATTGAAAATAAATGGCAAGTGGTAGATTGAAACCCAACTCTATCAATAATTAAGGAGCACTTTTTTTGGTGGCACCCTGGAAACCCTGGTGGCGCAATGGGCTGCTAACCAAAAGGTTGGTGGTTCGAATTCATCAGGCGCTCCTTGGAAATCCTATAGAGCAGTTCTACTCTGTCCTGTAAGGTCACTATGAGTCAGAATCGACTCGACAACAACCGGTTTGGTTTTGGGTTTCGGTGGCACACTGGTTAAGCTCTGGGCTGCTAACTGAAAGGTCAGCAGTTCAAATCCACCAGTTGCTCTGCTAGAGAGAGATGTGGCAGTCTGCTTCTGTAAAGATTACAGCTTTGGAAGCCCTATGGGGCAGTTCTACTCTGTTCTATAGGGTCACTAGGAGTTGCAATTGACTTGGAGGCAATAAGTTAATGGGTTATATCAATAATTACACTAAATGCAGATGTGAATAGTCTCAACACTCCAATTAAAAGGCAGAGATTATGAAGTTAGATTTAAAAAAACTTTTCAACAAAAAAATCACTTTATAGATAAAAACAGATTAAAAATAAAACAACAGAAGATATACAATGTAACACACACAAAAAAACTGGAATGACTACGTAAGTAACAGACAAAGTATACTTCAGAATAAGAATATTACTGGGGACAAATAAGCAAATTTCATAGTGATAAAGGGGTTAATTCATCAAGAGAACATAACAATCCTAAATGTGTATGCATCTAATTTAAAAAGCTTCAAAATACATGCAAAAATTGATAGAACTTAAAGGAGAAATAGACAAATCCACAATTATAATAGATTTCAACATCCTTTTCTCAAATAACAAATGGGTAGAAAAATCAATTAAGATATGTTCTTGTTAGTGGCTGTCAAGTTGGCCCCCAACTCCTGTTGACCTCATGCACAAGTGAATGAAAAACAACTCTGCTTTGTCCTGCACCATCGCCAGACTGTTGTGATCCATAGTGTTTTCATTGGCTGATTTTTGGAAGTAGATCACCAGGCCTCTCTTACTAGTCTATCTTAGCCTGGAAACTCCCCTAAAATCTGTTTGGCATCATAGCAACACACAAGCTACCACTGACAGACAGGTGGTGGCCGTGCATGAGGTACATTGGCTGGGGATCGAAAAGATCTCTTGCATGGGAGGCTAGACTTCTACCACTGAGCCACCAATACCCTCTGCAATAAACATATGTTGCTGTTAGATGCCATTGAATTGGGTCCAACTCATAGTGACCCTATGTACAACAGAACGAAACATTGCCTGGTCCTGCACCATCCTCGTAATTGTTATGCTTTTGCCCATTGTTGCAGCTGCTGTGCCAATTCATCTCGTTGAGAGTCTTCCTCTCTTTCGATGACCCTCTGCTTTACCAAACATGATGCCCTTCTTTAGGGATTGGTCCCTCCTGATAACATGCCCAAAGTATGTGAGACGAAGTCTCGCCATCCTTGCTTCTAAGGAGCATTCTGGCTGTACTTCTTCCAAGACAGATTTGTTCATTCTTCTGGTGGCTCATGGTACATTCAGTATTCTTTGCCAACACCGTAATTCAAAGACTTCAGTTCTTCCTTGGTCTTCATTATTCATTGTCTGGCTTTCACATGCATACGAGGCTTTAGAAAATACCATGGCTTGGATCAGGCCCACCTTAGTCCTCAAAGTAACATCCTTCCTTTTCAACACTTTAAAAAGGTTTTTTTTTTATAGCAGATTTGCCCAGTGCAATGTGTCATTTGATTTCTTGACTGTTGCTTCCATGGGCATTGATGGTGGATCCAAGTAAAATGAAATCCTTGACAACTTCGATATTTTCCTGTTTATCATGATTGGTTTATCATTATTGGTCCAGTTGTAAAGATTTTTGCATTCTTTATGTTGATGTGTAATGCATACTGAAGGCTGTAGTCTGATCTTCATCAGTAAGTGCTTAAAGTCCTCTTCACTTTTAGCAAGCAAGTTTGTATTATCTGCATGTCGAAAGTTGTTAATGAGTCTTCCTCCAATCCTGAAGCCCTGTTCTTCTTCATTTAATCCAGTTTCTCAGGTTATTTGCTCAGTATATAGAGAGAATAAGTATGGTGAAACTTAAAACTCTCATGCACACCTTTCCTGATTTTAAATCATGCAGTACATCCCCTAGTTCTGTTTGAATGACTGCCTCTTGGTCTGTGTACAGGTTCCTCACGAGCAAAATTAAGTGTTCTGGAATTCCTATTTTTTGCAATGTTATCCATAATTTGTTATGATCCACACAGTTGAATGATTTTGCATAGTCGATAAAACACAGGTAAACATCTTGATGAAGTAAAAGAATGGAACAGAAGATTTCAAAGGGCATCTCGAGAAGACAAGTATTATAATGACATGTGCAAAGAGCTGGAGATGGAAAACCAAAAGGGAAGAACACGCTCGGCGTTTCTGAAGCTGAAAGAATGGAAGAAAAAATTCAAGCCTCGAGTTGCAATACTGAAGGATTCCATGGGGGAAAATATTAAACGATGCAGGAAGCATCAAAAGAAGATGGAAGGAATACACAGGGTCACTATACCAAAAAGCATTAGTCAATGTTCAACCATTTCAAGAGGTGGCATATGATCAGGAACTGATGGTACTGAAGGAAGAAGTCCAAGCTGCTCTGAAGGCATTGGCAAAAAACAAGGCTCCAGGAATTGGTGGAATATCAACTGAGATGTTTCAACAAACAGATGCAGCGCTGGAGGTGCTCACTAGTCTATGCCAAAGAATATGGAAGACAGCTTCCTGGCCAACTGACTGAAAGAAATCCATATTTATGCCTATTCCCAAGAAAGGTTATCCAACCGAATGTGGAAATTATAGAACAATATCATTAATATCACACAAGAAAAATTTTGCTGAAGAGCATTCAAAAACAGCTACAGCAGCATATCAACAGGGAACTGCCAGAAATTCAGGCTGGTATCAGAAGAGGACGTGGAACCAGGGATATCATTGCTGATGTCAGATGGATCCTGGCTGAAAGCAGAGAATACCAGAAGGATGTTTACCTGTGTTTTATTGACTATGCAAAGGCATTCGACTGTGCGGATCATAACAAATTATGGATAACATTGTGAAGAATGGGAATTCCACAACACTTAATTGTGCTCATGAGGAACCTTTACACAGATCAAGAGGCAGTTGTTCAGACAGAACAAGGGGATACTGATTGGTTTAAAATCAGGAAAGGTGTGGGTCAGGGTGGTATTCTTTCACCATACTTATTCAATCTGTGTGCTGAACAAATAATCAGAGAAGCTGGACTATATGAAGAAGAACAGGGCATCAGGATTGGAGGAAGACTTTTTAACAACCTGCATTATGCAGATGACACAACCTTGCTTGCTGAAAGTGAAGAGGACTTGAAGTATCTACTAATGAAGATCAAAGACCACAGCCTTCAGTATGGCTTGCACCTTAACATAAAGATAACAAAAATCCATACAACTGGACCAATGAGCAACATCATGATAAACGGAGAAAAGATTGAAGTCGTCAAGGATTTCATTTTACTTGGGTCCACAATCAACAGCCATGGATGCAGCAGTCAAGAAATCAAAAGACGCATTGCATTGGGTAAATCTGCTGCAAAGGACCCCTTTAAAGTATTGAAAAGCAAAGATGTCACCTTGAAGACTAAGGTGCGCCTGACCCAAGCCATGGTATTTTCAATCGCATCATATGCATGTGAAAGCTGGACAATGAATAAGGAAGACTGAAGAAGAATTGACGCCTTTGAATTGTGGTGTTGGCGAAGAATATTGAATATACCATGGACTGCCAAAAGAACGAACAAATCTGTCTTAGAAGAAGTACAACCAGAATGCTCCTTAGAAGCAAGGATGGCGAGACTGTGCCTTACATACTTTGGACATGTTGTCAGGAGGGATGAGTCCCTGGAGAAGGACATCATGCTTGGCAGAGTACAGGGTCATCGGAAAAGAGGAAGACCCTCAACGAGGTGGATTGACACAGTGGCTGCAACAATGGGGTCAATCACAACAATGATCGTAAGGATGGCTCAGGACCAGACAGTGTTTCGTTCTGTTGTGCATAGGGTCACTATGAATTGGAACTGACTTGACAACACCTAACAACAACGACAACAAACATCTTTCTGGTATTCTCTGCTTTCAGCCAAGACCCTCCTGGTATCAGCAACGATAGCCCTGGTTCCATGTCCTCTTATGAATCCAGCTTGAATTTGTGGCAGTTCCTTGTTGATGTACTGCTGCAAACCTTTTTTGGGTTATCTTTCAGCAAAATTTTACTTGCACAGGCTATTGTCTTAGTTATCTAGTGCTGCTGTAACAGAAATACCACAAGTGGATAGCTTTAAAAAGAGACATTGATCCCCTCACATTAAAGTAGGCTAAAAGTCCAAATTCAGGGAATCGGCTCCAGGGGAAGCCTTTCTCTCTCAGTGGGATCTGGAGGAAGGTCCTTGTCGTCAGTCTTCCCTTGGTCTGGGACCATCTCCATGCAGGAAACTCAGGTGCAAAGGAAGCGCTCTGCTCCCGGCATTGTTTTCTTGGTGGTGTGTGGTTCCCCTGTCTCTCTGCTGGCTTTTCTCTTTTATACCTCAAAAGAAATTGGCTCAAGACACAATCCAATCTTGTAGATTGGGTCCTGCCTCATTAACATAACTGCCCCCCTTCCCCCCTCATTAACATCATAGAAGCAGAATTTACAACACAAAGGAAAATCACATCAAATGACAAAATGGTGGACAATCACAAAATACTGGGAATCATGGCCCATCCAAATTGATACACGTATTTTGGGGGGACACAATTCAAACCATGACAGATATTAATGATATTTTTTGATAATTTCCACATTATGTTTTATCACCTTTCTTGGGAATGAGCACAAATATCGATCTCTTCCAGTCAGTTGGCCAAATTTCTTCCAAATTTCTTGACAAAGACGAGTACTTCCAGTGTTGTTGCATCCTTTTGTTGAAACGTCTCAACTGGTATTCCATCAATTCCTGAAGGCTTTTTTTGGTGATAACCTTCAGTTCAGCTTAGACTTGTCCTTCAATACCATTGGTTCTTGATCATATGCTACCTCCAGAATTGGTTGAACATTGACCAGTTCTTTTTGGTACAGTGGCTCTGTGTATTCCTTCCGACTTCTTTTGGCTCTTCCTGCGTTGTTTGATACATTTCAACTTAAGGCTTGAATTTTTTCTTCATTTCTTTCAGCTTGAGAAATGCCAAGCATGTTCTACCCTTTTGGTTTTCATCTCCAGGTCTTTGCACATTTCATTATAATACTTTACTTTGTCTTCTTGAGCCACCTTTTGAAATCTGTTCGGCACTTTTCCTTCATCGTTTGTTCCATTTGCTTTTGCTACATTATATGTTCAAGAGCAAGTTTCAGAGTCTCTTCTGACATCGATTTTGGTCTTTTTTTTTTTTTTTCCAGTCTTTTTAATGTCGTTTTGCTTTCTTCATGTACGATGTCCTTGATGTCATTCCACAACTCATCTAGTCTTAGGTCATTAGTGTTCAATGTGTCAAATGTATTTTTGAGATGGTCTCCAAATTCAGGTGGGATATACTTAAAACCGTACTTTGGCTCTCGTGAACTTGTTTTAATTTTCTTCAGCTTCAACTTGAAATTACATATGAGCAATTGATGGTCAGTTTTGCAGTTGGCCCCTGGCCTCCTTCTAACTGATGATATTGAGCTTCTCAGACATCTCTTTCCACAGATGTAGTTGATTTGATTCCTGTGTACTCCATCTGATGAGGTCCTTGTGTATATAGGGCCACCGTTTATGTTGTTGAAAAAAGGTATTTGCAATGAAGAAGTTGTTGGTCTTGCAAAAGTCTATCATGTGATCTCTGGTATCTTTTCTATCACCAAGGATGTATTTTCCAACTACCAACCCTTCTTTGTTTCCAACTTTTGCATACCAATCACTAGTAATTATCAATGCATATTGATTGCATATTTGATCAATTTCAGACTGCAGAAGTTGGTAAAAATCTTCAATTTCTTCATCTTTGGCATTAATGGTTGGCAGGTAAATTTGAGTAATAGTCATATTAACTGGTCTTCCTTGTAGGCATATGGATATTATTCTATTGCTGACAGCATTGTACTTCTGGATAGATCTTGAAGTGTTTTTTTGACGATGGATGCGACGCTATTGCTCTTCAGTTTGTCATTCTATTTATTCTTTGACAACTTCCAATTTTTCTAGATTTATACTTCGTACACTCCATGTTCTGATTAATGGATGTTTGCAGCTGTTTCTTCTCGTTTTGGGCAGTGTCACATCAGTAAACGAAGGTCTCGAAAGCCTGACGCCATCCACGTCGTTAAGGTTGACTTTGAGGAGGCAGCTCTTCCCTAGTGGTATTTTGAGTCTTCCGACCTGAGGCGCTCATCTTCCGGCACTATATCAGACAATGTTCTGCAGTAGGTAACTAGAACGGCACTAGGTAACTGCAGTAGCACTAAGTAAAGCAATGCTATATACAAAAAATGACTTTAATTGGGTATAGGCTTAAAGGTAAGAGCTAAAACTACAACACTTCTTTAGGAAAACTTGGAGACTTTAGGCTGGGCAATGATTTCTTTCATAGGACCCAAAAAACTGACAATAAAATAAAAACTGATACTTTGGATTTTGTTAAAATTACAAACATTTTCTCTTTAAAAAATGTTAAGAAAATTAAATGGCAAGCCATAGATTGGGAGAAAATATTTGCAAAACACATTTCTGTTAAAGAACTTTTACCCAAAATTTATGCAGAATTCTTATAGTTCAATAATATAACGAACAACCCAATTTTTAAAATGGGCAAAAGATTTGAACAAATGCTTGCCCAAAGAAGTTATGGAAATATGTATATAAAAAATATGAAGTGTTAAACACACATAAATGCATAACTCATGTATATACAACGGAAAGAATCAGAAAAGGGTTTTCAGTTCAATAGTCACTGGGATTTCTTTTTATTATGTACTTTACTTTTTATAGCAGTTTTAGGTTCACAGAAAAATTGTGCACAAAGCGCAGCAGTTCTCATATATCCCCTCTCCTGCCTGCACACAGTCTCTCCTATTATTACATCTTGCATTATGGAAGTTTTTAAAATAAAGTTTTCTTTGACATAAAAATTTTAGGAAAGCCTAAGTTTATTTAGGTAAACCTAGGATAGTTATTTTGATGACAGTATGCCAAATTTCCAACATTCACCTCATGGCAACACCTCAGTGTGTAAGCTTCAAGGTGAAGAATACAGACGTGGGAATATCACGTGAAGGTAATTTTAGAGTTTTCAGGATTTCAAAGAGATTGGTATCTGGACTCTTATCTGGCTGGTAATTTATAGCTGCAGGTTTATTTCTGTAAGGAGAATAAAGCCTATTCTTTCTGGAAGGAGCAGAGGAATTGGGAGCAACTCTTGGTTCTGAAAAGATGACAGGCACTGCCTTCTTCAAAGCACCCGAATGTCTTTTAAACACAGAACTGGCATTTGGATCCCGCTGCCACTGCTGGAGACATCAGTCTGTGGTAAGAATAGTAGAACAGAAGACCGTCCCTGCTGTTTTGCTCTCGTTCACGTTGTCTCAATCACAAATCCAAGGAGATCTCGCTTGCTTTCATGCTTCTGCAATGCTGCTGGGATTCTGTGTCTGCCAATGAGGGAGAAGTTAATGGATGCTTCCACCATGGGGGTGCCTGGCTTGGGGCTAAGTGCTGTCAGAAAACATGGAGGCTTGATTGGAAACGTGGTCCAAAAACCATTCCCAATGCCGCTTGGGACTGTAGCTCAAGTGCAGGGACTGGCATTCTTTTGTGAGCCCACGGAGTAGCCAGGCCCACACAAAAGGTGGATTATTTTATTCCACGTTCCCTGTGCCCCTTACCCGTGTTCTGTCTGAAAACATACATTGCAGTGAGGGAAGGCCTGGATTGTTTCTTAGTCTCTAAGCCTTTGGGAAAGGAGCCCTGGTGGTGCAATGTTTAAGCGCTCTTCTGCTAATCGAAAGGTCAATGGTTCAAAGCTACCAGCTATTCCACGAGAGAAAAGACCTGGCCATTTCTTCCTGTAAAGATTACTGCTATGCGTCAGAATCAACTCAACACAACAACAACAAGCCTTTGGGAACTAGTGTGATGTGAAAAGATCACGGGGGTGAACCTGAAGTGCCTCATGTGCTAGCTTTGTGGTGACCTAACCTCTCTTAGTCTGTTTCCCCATCTGTTAACTTGGGATAGTACACGATCACAATGCTTATCTGAAATCCTTGGGACACATGTGTTTTAGAATTCAGAATTTCTCAAATTTTAGAAAAGTAATACTGTGCAAATAGCATAGTGTTGTTGTTAGGTGCTGTCAAGTCGGTTCTGACTCATAGCAGCCCTGTGTACAACAGAATGAAACACTGCGTGGTTCTGCACCATCCTCACAATCATTGCTATGTTTGGGCCCATTGTTGCAGCCACCGTGTCAATCCATCTTGTTGAGGGTCTTCATCATTTTTTTCAATGACCCTTTACTAAGCATGATGTCCTTCTCCAGGGACTGGTCCCTTCTGACACTGGTCCCAAGTATGTAAGGGAGACGTAGTCTCGCCATCCTCGCTTCTAAGGAGCATTCTGGCTGTACTTCTCCTGAGACAGGTTTGTTTGTCCATGATATAGTCAATACTCTTCACCAACACCAGAATTCAAATGCGTTAATTCTTCAGTCTCCCTTATTCAGTAAGATAGTAAAGTGTGGGGCTGTACCCCAGAATAAAACACAGTTCTATTTCTGCAGGAAAACACATGAATATTCACAGCAAGTGGAATAAGTAAAGACTATCTCTAGCCTTATGTCAGTTCAGGTCAGCTTTTGCTACCTAATGAGCTTGCTGTAAACTTATGAAAAAACTTCTGGCTTTCAGGTTTTAATGGATTTCAAAGTTGCATATAAGGGAGTGTGGACCTGTTTATACCCAAGGCCACCGTTAGCCCACAGGACTTTTGTGCAAATTAGAACATACCTTGTGGGTAGTCACAGACTCTGCGCTTATGACATGGCAAGTAAGAAAAAGATATCCCTTCTTTCAGGGCAAATGTCAAAAGTCAGTCCCATCCTCTGCCAGGTGCTTTTGTGCAGTGTACAACCTGCCCAACCAGACACAGTGGCCCCAATCATACCCACATCTCAGGAATATTGGAAGAATAAGCAATAATGTAAGATGACCTCCAAAGCCACGTCTTCACCTCAGACTGTCTTGTGCTCTAGACGTGCACTTCTTAAATATGAATGTGCATACAAATCACGTACAGATCTTCGTAAAATGCAGATTCTGGTTCAGGAGGGCTGGGGTGGGGCCTGAGAGTCTGCATTTCTAACAAGCAACATGGGTTGCTGGTCCGTGGCCCACACTTTGAGGAGTGAGGGTCTAGATCACTTCCCTCTAGACCCATTTTCCTCTAGATGTCCCTCCTGAACGCTAATCCAGCATCTCCCATACTGAAGTCACAGCCTTCCCACAGCCCCGTTTCCGCCCCAGATTCCCTGGTGTCCATGAATGGCGCCATCATCCAGCCACTGTTTCCCAAGCCAGGAATGTGGCATTCCTCCTTGACTCCTCATTTTCCTCTTCCTCACCTCACACAACCATTTCATTACTAAATGCCACAGATTCTACCCCCTCAATACTTCCATCATTCAACCTTGGCACGACTGACATTTTGGACAGGCCAATTCATTATTGTGGGGGCTGTCCCCTGCAGGGCAAAAGCACCCCAGTTAAGAACCACTGCCCCAATCCCTCGCCTCCTCTCCATCTCTCCAGCTACTGACTTGGATCGCTCTTTCCTCAGGGAGAGCCTTCTGTTTTGTCTTCAGGTATATGTTAGCTATCCCATAATTATCTGTTAACAGTCTATCTTCCCCATTTCCATACTCTTGCACCCTGCACAGGTCTGACATATCAGTACCAGTTGCCCTCAAGTCAACCCCAACTCATGGCAACCTCGTGTGTTTAGAACTGTGCTCCACAGGGTTTTCAATGGCTGATTTTTCAGGATCAGATTGCCAGTCCTTTCTTCTGAGGCACCTCTGGGTGGACTCAAACTGCCAACGTTTTGGTTAGCAGCTGTCATGGATTGAATTGTGTCCCCTCCTCCCTGCAAATATGTGTCATTTGTCTAGGCCACGATTCCCAGTAAGTATGTAATTATCAACCTTTTTATAATCTCATGTAATTATCCTCCATTTTGTGATATTATATCACAAGCTCTATTTTACGAATTGTAAATCCAAAAGCCTCTATGAGGTGGGATTAGGTAGGGTGTATCTTGAATTGCACCACACCCTTACTCAAGTCACTGCCTTACTCTAGTCATGCCCTTACTCAAGTCACATCCTTGCTTGAGTTGCACCTTTTATCTTACAGGAGATAAAAGGAGAAAGAAGTGAGCACAGGAGGAGGGACGTCACTACCACCAAGAAAGAAGAACTGGGAGCAGAACATGTCCTTTAGACCTGGGGTCCATGGACTGAGAACCTCTTAGACCAGGGAAAGATTGATGCCAAGACATGTGGAGATCTACAAGGAATGCTGGGCCCACAGATATTTAAAGAAGACAAGGACCTTCCCCCAGAGCTGACACAGAGAGAAAGCCTTCCCCTGGAGCTGGCACCCTGCATTTGAACTTTCTAGCCTCCTAAACTGAGAGAATAAATTTCTATTTGTAAAAGTCATCCATTTGTGGTATTTCTGTTACAGCAATAACTAAGACAGCAGCCACGCTCGTTAACTGTTTGTTTAATGCATATTTGAATGAATGAATGAATGAACGAATGTACCTCCTGACAGCTGCAAGTTCTTAGAAGGGGCCAGGGAGCTCAGGGCTCTCAGCTCACAAGAGGCCTACTTAGGGCTAGAGTAATGCCCAAGCATGTCTGCGGGGAGCCTGACCACACCTAGGGAGATCTGTAGCTAGGAGGCCTGAGAGACATCCAAAGCTGTTTCTGCCCCAAGATACTCCCAGCTGCCCCTTTGCCTTTCTCTCCTCACCCATTGTTGTCTGGCCTTTCTGCCCTACTTGGGAAGCTCATTTCTCCTAGTTAAATGAACCCATCCCCACTGCTGCTCTTCCCAGAGAGCATTGTATGGGGTTGCTGTGTGGGCAGCTGTTTGAGTACAACGGAGTGGCTGCCCTTGAAAGTGGGTTTGGGGCTTACATTTGAACCAAGGGTTGTTCATTCTGTCCAGAGCACTGTAATAGTTATGGCTTATCCTTTCCATTCGGCAGCCTCATGGCCTCCTGTGAGACCCTCAATTTGAATGTCAACTTTGTCATTTGGCTTTTATTTGAAGTCCAACCTTTCTTTCCAAGTAATAAAAGAAAACAAACAAACAAAAAAAACGACCCTATAGAACAGAGTAGGACTGCCGCATAGGGTTTCCAAGTAGCGCTTGGTGGATTTGAACTGTGGGCCTTTTTGGTTATCAGCTGTAACAGTTAACCTTTATGCCACCAGGGTTTCTAAATAGTTTGTCCAAATTTGATGATAATCAGTCCAGCTGTTAGGCAACACAGGCAGAAACTTAATTTACTTGAGCAGGTCTTCCTGCTTTGCCTTTTAGTCTTCCAGTTCTTTTGTTTTATCCTGTCTTTGTTGGTGTTAGCTGCTGTCGAGTTGACCCCTGAATCATGGAGACCCCATGTACAACAGAAGGAACTACTGCCAAGCCCTGCACTAACCCCTTGATAGGTTGTGGACAGGACTGTTGTGACCTATAGGGTTTTCACTGGCTGATTTTTGAAAGTAGATGGCCAGGCCTTTCTTCCTAGTCCGTCTTAGTCTGGAAGCTTCACCGAAACCTGCTTAGCATCATGGCAACATGCAAGCCTCCACTGACAGACAAGGGGTGGCTACAGACGAGGTGCACTGGCTGGGATCGAACCCGGGTCATGGAATGTGAGAATTCTACCATTGAGCCACCAATGCCCTCTATCCTGTCTTAGGGTCTTGTAATTGTACTTAATCAGCTTTTGCCACTTTGGCTAAGGTTTTCATCTCTATCCATACTCCCTTTTTAGACCCATTGTCCCCCAGGTTTAGACTTCTGGCATCCTCATATGTTGGCTCATGGGTGATGCCCCATTTCTAGGGGATAAGCCAAACCCAGATTTGAATCCTGGCTCAGCCGCTTATAAGATGAGTATTTGGGGGTGAGTTATTTAATTATGCTAATCTTCTGCTTCCTTAGCTGTACAAAGGGCCTCAGGATCTACCTGGGTGGTTGTTTTGAGGATTAAATGGAAAGCACTTAACATGCTACCTGGCACGTGATCAACTATGTAATAGTTAATAAAAGTTTGCTATTTTATGGTCAACTTGTTTGATGAAACTACATATTTTTGGAAAAGGTCACATGGAGAGGAAACATTTCCAAGTAACCTATTTGTGGCTTTTTGCTCATTTTGTGAGCAAAACGTTTGAGCTCATCTGCAAAGAGCTCAGGTTAAGGTAGCCTTCCTACGTAGTCAGAGGCCCTTCTTTCTTCAGCTCTTCTCGAGGCATTTTTCCTTCATTCTGTTGCCAGTTTGGCTCAAGGTGCAAAGTTGCTTCTGGCTTGATCTGTCAGATGAAGGCCCAAGGATGGACGCAGCTACAAAAACATTTTCAAGCCGCTGGTCTGTCCTAAGCAATGTGAAATGCAAAGTCCTTGCTATTCTCCCATAACGAGATGCCCCATTACTTTTCATAATAAACATTGAAAAATAAAAAGCAGATTAACAGAGACTGTTTTCTATTTCAGTCTCTTGCATTTCAAATTAATGAGGTTTTGTAGGAATTTGGAGCCTGTGTTTCTTTGATAGATTATTTGGAAAGAGTCTAAGCTTCAGTTCCCCTCTTAAATCTGGGTATGAGCTGTTTCTTTCCTGCATCTGCTTCTTTTTATTTTTAATTTTCCTTATTTCTTTCATCTGAATCTCATTCCAATACTCCCTTCTCGATGCAGTTTTTACCTGCAGGGTGCCATCTGATCGGCTAATCAGCGGAGGAGCAGCACCACCGAAGAGGGTTTAGAAGAGCTCATTAAACCAAAAAACCAAACCCACTGCTGTTGAGTCAATTCCGACTCACAGCGACCCTATAGGACAGAGTAGAACTGCCCCATAGTTTTCAAGGAGCACCTGGTGGATCTGAACTGCCAACCCTTTGGTTAGCAGCCGTAGCACTTAACCACTACACCACCAGGGTTTCCAAATAGGACAGAGTAAACCCTGGTGGTGTAGTGGGTAAGTGCCATGGCTGCTAACCAAAATGTTGGCAGTTTGAATCCACCAGTTGCTCCTTGGAACTACCCCATAGGTTTCCAAGGAGCAGCTGCTGGATTTGAACTGACCTTTTGGTTAGCAGCTGAGCTCTTAACCATTGTGCCACCAGGGCTCCAGCAGGGCTCATAGAGATCCTCTAATTTAGTGGTTCTCAAACTGTGTTCCTCAGAACCTTAAGGGACTGCTGAAGGTTTTAGGACTTTATGGGAGAAAAGAGGTTGAGTTGGCCCTCAAATTTTATTCAGTCACAGCATCTTTGCTTCGTCTGTTTTACATATGAGTGTTCAGCATACAAATGATTTTTAAGAAGCCCATTTAAAAAATGAAACTTTGAAAACCACAGTTCTAGCTCAGTCCCTTTATTCTTCAGACGAGAAAACTAAGGCCAGACAAAGAAGTGACTACTTCTACATTACAAATAGCTCCTTGGTAGATGAACTGGGACTAGCCACCTCAAAGGCTCTTATTTATCACAACTTTAGCACAATTCAGGCATTATTGTTTTCCCTCTTTTAAAGAGGAAGAGACTGAGGCAGTATGTTTGTGAACAGTACACAGCCATGTATGTGTTTGCAATCAGCAGGCTGCTTCCACTCATGCCCTCTGGGTTTTCTCTGCTTCTGTGTTGTTAGCATGTGGGGAAGAGGCCAGTGCTGGGAGATTGTTAAATGGGAGGTTTGTTTGTTTTCTCATATCAGTCTTGCTAGAAATTTCCTTTTTTGTATTACAGTGGAGATGTCCATCACCCCAGATGAGTCTTTGTCTTCTTGCAAGCCATCCCAGGATCTCAGGGGACTACAGCCACTGGTCACAATGTGTCTGCCTGTAGGAAGGTGAGTACCAGCTTGTGCAGTGCTCAGCATTGTGCCTCAGGAGGGCTATCCCCAGAGTTCTGTTCACCAAGCTCTTGGGTTTCCCCACCCTCACATCATGCCTCAATTGCATTCTTGGCCAATGGTTTTCAGTCTATTTGTACAGCATGACTTCTTCTTGAGAAAATGTTTACAATGCCTTTGGAGGCTGATGTACAGTTGTTAACGTTTTATTTATCTTCTCATATCAATGAACATCTTTTATAAAAGTTATTCTTATCCAAGAAATGTAGGAAAGACATAACTTGAGAAAGGAAAGCTCTTCCCCCCAAAAAGGGCACTTGGTCCTCTTACACTAATGACTTTGCCTGGTTCCATTTTTGTTCACTTGGTGGTGGATTAATGACCACCTCGCTCCAGTCTGGCTCCAGTAATGTTCTAGCTTACAGGGTCCTTAGTTTCTGAGCTTCTGTGGTCAGACTGAGGATACTTGTGGCACCATTAGAAGTACCTACTAATTAGCTGGCCACTTGACATGGGGCATTTCAGTCTCAGTCTGAGGTGGGTAACCTAAGGCTGGAGATTTCTCGTCCAGGCTTGCTACAATGCCCTGAATGAGACAGGGATAGGCCATGACAAAGTTATGTCCATTCCCCACATTAAAAAGAAAGTGCATTTTTCATTAATTTAAGAAAACTAAGCTCCATGGTCTGGACTCTTCCCAACCACATGGGACTGGAGCAAGAACAATGACGAGCAGACATCAAGAACTGGGGGGAGCCAGGCCATCAGTGGTGAGAGCTATCTGGTGAGTGGACATACGATAAACCATATCGGCTTAGTTGAAAAATGGGATATATTTCCAAATCTAATACTCTAGTGTTAAAATACTTAGATAATACATTCTTCAAAGAATTAAAATATAATAAAAGAAACAACTTTGAGTATGATTTCTTCTTTGGTAAAATATAATCATTTTAACCAATAAAGCTAAAAATGCCAATTGATGGAGTTGAAAGAAGCTATATGGGGTATGGATTTGTGGCATGAAAGAGTGGATTTGGAATTGGAAAATCGGGGTTTGAAGTGTAGGTCTGCAATTTGTAGCATGGCAGCCACTCAGAGACATACATCATTTATTGCAAAGAGCCACAGCAACCTGGGTTTGAATATTGGCTCTGCCACAAAGGCTATTTAACCCCTCAGAGACTCCATTTCCTTATTTTTTTATGAGTGGTGAGATGATACAATCACACTGGGCCTTATGTCACATCACTCTACAAATAGAATGAAGAAAGCTTTTATTCATCCAGTAAACAGAGCTCAGATCTGTGGAAGTCTTAACCATGGCTGAGTGTGCCAGTGGGGTCCCCATCTCCAGCTTTCCTCTTCATCCTTTGATACACATGAGCAGGGCCCCCCATATGCTAAGGAACATAGCCCACCCATCCCTACAGTCTTTTGTCAATGAGCTATGAACAAACCATACACAGAGAGAAGCTGTTTTTTTTTCTTCAATTTAATTGAAGTTACTTAGAAAAATAATCAGGCTTGAATGGCTTTTCCTGGAGGAAGGTTCATGAACATTTCACGCTTTTGTTGGCAATGTGGAATTCAGCTTTCTTTAACAGCACAGTAAGATACAGGGAGAGTTTTCTACAACAAGCCCTCTACTGCATACAAATATGTTAAAAACAAAAAAATCATACTTCACAAAGATGTTAAATTAAATGTCAATATGCCATACTGAGCATGCGCCTAAGAAAATAATACGGGCAGCCCTTTCTGTACCTGACAATGAATAGCAGACTGAAATTTGCCAAGGGTCAAGCTGGTTCTAGAAGGCTCTGTTGCTCGTTAATGGGGTCCAGTTGGTTGCGATGGGGAAAGGCTGGAGGAAATGCGGGTTGTGCGAACTTGGGGGAGCAATGAGGTCAGTCCGGCTGACAGAGAGGTGGACAAAGAAGGGATTCTGGCCACCTGGATTGCACAGAACAGAGCAGCTTAGATCGCGTGTATGCACATGCCTGCGTAGAGGACTGGGCTGAGAGATGTGCTTGGACACTCACTCACCAAGGACAGTAAAAGGGTCCCTCTGCTTCGTTCAACGTTAGAACAGGGACTTTTGCAACTACTACCTCAGCACAAGTCCAAGTCCCCACCAGCTAAATGTGCTGGGGACTCGCTTTTGTTCTGGGGGCTTTTTAGTAGCATGTGCTCCTGCCCTCGGTGAGACCCTTGCAATTACACATCTTTGCCACTAGGAGGACAGGTCCGACTGACGTTTTCACTGCCCCCGCTTTCCTGTGGCACCCAGATTCTGAGCAGGCAGGATAGGGATGCTTACCTGGTGGGCAGGGAGGAAGGAAGTTCCCTCTGAGAGACCGTAGGTCTGGGGCTGCCCTTCTTCCCAGACCAGCTGGGGAGGGCTGAGGGGGGTGACTGGAGAAGCTGCAGCAATTCAAACTCTGCGACTAATAAGAAATTTCCAACCAAAGGGATAGGTAAGCAGGAATGTCATTGCAAATACTACCCTGACTGTACCTGGTTTTTAAAAACATGGCAGCACCTTTGAAAAGTGGCTCGGAGATAGGACACCTGCCTGTACTTTTCTCCAGCTAAGCATGGTATAGAAAGCGTTTTCAAACATTTCTCTTAAGAACACGAACTTTTGTTTTCCAGGCACATTTCCACCAATGGATTTTTTTTTTTAAATCAAGGACACAATACTTTCTAGATTCTGAAAAACGGTTAGGTATCAATTTTTTTAAGTATCTATGCCATTAGAAAATAAAATGTGAACACAAAACGAAAATACTGGGAGAAAGTCTCTCATTTCAAAAACATACGGATGGAGGGTCCCCTGAAGGACAATCTTTCTTACTTAGCGAGAGAAGACAGATGAAAGAAGTCGGTCTGCACACCACAGTGAGCAAGCTTGCACAACTGATCGAAGGTTGATGTGGAAACGTGAAACTCAGGAAGTCTACACGAATGTCCATTGAAAAACCACAAAAGCACACAGTGAACAGTTTTCAAACTGTGGAACTGAAGAGGCATTCGTCAAGGATTGAGACCACTCTGTTCCAGGTGAGCATCCTTTAAAGCTTGAGGAGTGGGGCGGGGGGCGACACTCTGTGGCCTTATGCCCCACTCCAGCTCCCTCCTTCCGTCCACACCACCCAAGGCTTTCATCCACTCCATTTGGGAGGGATGGAATCGTGGCCCACGGGAGTATCCAGGATTAGAACCATTGCACTTAAGTTTAATTCATTTGATAAAGTACCTCTTTTGCTATAAACCAGATGGAGACTCTGGTGCTGCTTTGTTTCATTTTTTGGAAAGGGGATGGGGAGGCAGTTTTGATCCTTGAACACCTCAGATGTGCTAAATCAACCTAACCAAAGTATATTCTGAGGCACGTTAGCTCTGTGAGATGATCTGCAAAATAGAGTAGCCTGGCCGCGTAAGTTCAAGAAATGCTACTGACTCAGTGATGGTCTTGGGGATTCACTATGCACAGCACACACACAAGGCTCCAAAGTCCTGCAGAAAGGAAACGGACGTAACTTGGCTTCCCAGGAGTATTTGACCACAAAATCCTTATTTTGCATCACACCAATTTGATGTTCCCTAGGACCTATGTTCTATAGAACACACACTAGGAAATACTGTACAGTTTGTGGGGTCAACAGAAGCCCTATATCTGAGGACAGCATCTCTTGACTGGAAATAGGGATCAGATTCCCAATTCCAGGGACAGCCTACAGTCTGTCACTTCACCTGGGAAAACACGTTACATAAATCTCTATCCATCAAGGTTATGGCTGCTGTGCCCTTCACCAAGGGGAGAGAGCTTGGAAGAAGGTACGCAACATTTTATAAATAGCTTCAACATTCTCTCTGATGCACACCTCCCTCACATTAAATAAAATAATTTCCTCGGTGAGATGTGGCAGCTGCTGCTCACTGAGCTGGCTGTGAGCTTTACAATACAATTTTAATAGTTTCTGTGAATAAATTATTCATTTTTTGTTTGTTTAGAATATTCTTCTGGCCCCTTTGCTATATACTGCATCAAAAACAAACCAATAAGCAAAACTTACCCACATCCCATCCCATCCCACCCACTATTATTAGAACTATTATTATCATTATTATTATTGTTATTATTTACAGTATCTGCTACCAACTCATTCACTAGCTAGCTGTAAGAGGGATGTGGCTCAAACTTCAACCGAGAGTCGTGGGAAATGGCTGGAAATGAGAAGCATCTGTAGA
This sequence comes from Elephas maximus indicus, assembly GCF_024166365.1. Lineage (NCBI taxonomy): Eukaryota > Metazoa > Chordata > Mammalia > Proboscidea > Elephantidae > Elephas > Elephas maximus. The sequence continues at coordinate 171,541,058 of NC_064822.1, read as the reverse complement.
TGTTTATTAGCAAGGAACAGGATGTGGAAAGCGTCCAGCCTTCAGGAGGATCAGGGGCATGGAGAGTTGTCCTTGCTGCTCATACACAGCAGCCACGGAGGTGTGGTTGGTCTCTCAGCCTTTGGAGAACTTGGAGGGGTGTGCGTGTGGACAAATAGCCCATCCTTGACCTTCATGAGGGATAGATGCCAGATCACTGCAAATCCCCACATGTACGAGTCCCGCCTCTGCATTTCACTTTTATGTGGCAAGGAATAAACCAACACTTCTACATGGGGATGTGGATACTGGGCTGGAGATGACAGTGGGAAGCACTTGCAAATATTCCTATTCCCCTTCCCTCTCCCAAGGCAGACATTGCTAATCAATCCCAGCACTCTTCCATGCCTGTGTCTGGCATATCCTTTCTGGGACTTTAAAGGCAGACACTCCCAATAAGTTGGAAGTGCCTTTTATCTTGGGCAATGAGCTTGGATCACTCACCGAGTTAAGTGGCCGGCTCCAAGCATGTGGTTTTCAAATTTGTGCCCCCCCAAAAAGGCAAACTTTTTGGGGTCCCGGACCTTCTGCAGTTGTTCCTGAATAATTCAAACCTCATGTTAAATCCATGAATGTTAAGGGTTTATTAATTGTGGAGTTAGATGCTCTGTGTCCACGTAAAGCTTCTTGAGGGCAGAGACTATGGGTTTTGTCCAATGCTGTATCCCCAGTGCCCAGAATTGGGCCTAGCACATAGTAGGTGTTCAATAAATATTTGTTGGATGTAAAGCAATGGCCACTTCACCTTCATCACAACTGGCACTGCCAGTTAAAAATTTCTGTGGAAAAGCATAATCTATCAGATTGCTAATTCTGGTGAAAGAAGAAATGCTACAATCAGCTCTCTCTTTGGGTTTAAAAAAAAAAAAATTACATTTCTTTACTGCAAGGGACTTTTAGGTCGATTGAAATTGGTTTTGAGTTAGTCCCTTGCAAAGATGCCTCTTTCTAAGTGCACGAGCAACCTATTTATTTATATCAGAATTTCCAATATGGTGGCATCAGTACACATCACAACGGTCATTATCACACAATGACTCTGTAAGAGGTTAGTAAGAAAAATATTCGTGCCCCCATACGAGCTGTAGCAAGCAAAGTACAAAACATAGATCTCTTCTGCAAAGACATTAGGATTTTGCTGCCATGAAAAAAAAAAATCTATACAGAGACCACGTTTAAATAACTATAAATAATATTAATTAGAATTTATGGAATGCACAATTCATGGACTTCACCAGAACACAAGGAAACCTCTGAGACAGTGTTGCAGTATTCACTTCCAAAAACAAGGACACCCGTCCAATTCCCCTGCTAAGACAGCTGTCCTTCCCTACCAAGGATTTTAAATAATTCTCACCATGCTGCTCGCAGCATCATCCCCAAAGAAATATTAATTTACAAAATAACCCAATATCCATATATTTCTTTTTGACAAATAAAAATCTTAAATTAAAAAGCATGATTCTCTCCCTCTCCCCATCCCCTTTATTCCAATTTCAGGTAACTTGGCACTGAGTAATTGAACATTAAAAAATCGAGTTTGTAGACTTCGTACAGCTGCGTTTGGTGCTCTGAGCTTATGTTCTGGAAGAATCCTGTGGTCATTTCATCAGTAGTTCTCGTAGACTTTGCGTAGGTGGGGAACTTCAGGTAGCTGCCCACTCCTGCCAGCTGCAAGACATAATTAGAATCCTCTTCCAGTGTCTCATACTTGCCCACGAGGTCATAATGGATGTGGCACGGATGGCAGAGAGAATAGACGGTTTGCCAGTGTTCGTTGAACGGCTCCTCCCGTTGGGTGTGTGGGTCGATGAGATAGGCCACAAACTCCTCAAACTTGACATCATCCCCTTTGCGCAGGGCCTCCTGGGTGGCGTTCTTCCGCTGGCGCTTGATGATCTTGGTGCCATATCGCTTGTGGAAGGAGGTGTTGTACTTCTGGGTGAACTTGTTGCGGTAGGCTGACACCAGCCTCTCAAAGGGCTCACGGACAAACAGGAACTTCATGTAGCTTTTCAAGCGGTGGTTGATTTCTGGGATGCTGTACTGGTTCAGGGTCTTCAGGTTGGCGGAGACGTGGGCCTCGTTGGCCGGGATCTCCATGGGGTCACTGTACTTCCCCCGCCCCGTCAGGACCATCATGAGCCGCTTCCAGTTGGTACATGCCACCTTGGGCACGTAGCAGTAGATGAGCTCGTGGTCCTCATCTACCACCAAATGCTTCAGGTCGTTGGGGGTCAGGACCCGTCGCTTGCGGCTCACGGCGCTGTTGGCTCGGCATGTGTCTGTGACCTGGTCCCGCCTCATCTGGTGCAAAATGGCGGTGTTGGAGAGCTCCAGCTGCAGAGGAGACACAAGAGGAAGAAGAGCTCAGTACTTGTGGAAAACACTTCCACTTGGCCGTATCTACAAACACAGGCCATCGAGAGGCAGCCAACTAATAACGTAAATGGCCTAAGTCTCCACTTTTAATTCTCCATTAGCGGCCTCAAATATTCTTGTTCTTTGTTCCACCATATGTCCTTTGTAGAAAAATGATATAGTTTATCAATCACTTTTCTACATGCCAGGCATTTTCCTAGAAGCTTCACACACACATATATATATATATTTTATTTTCTCATTACAACAACCTTGAACTGCCACTGATTTATTTAATAATATCGAGTACCTACTACTGTGCCAGGTAACATGCTGCTAGGCACTGGGGATACAGTAATAAAAAGAAATACAATGAGGGAACTCTTATGGAGTTTACAGTCTAGCTGCAAGACAGAGGGAACTGAAACTCAGAGAGGTTAGGTTACCAGCTTGAGATCACACAGTGAGTTTAAAGAGGCAAAGCTGGCACTCAAACTTGTATCTGTCTGGTACCAAAGCCGTCCATCTTCCACTCTACCCTGATGCCTAGTACTCTCATCTTCTCAACTGACATAGGATGAGGTCTGGCATTTGACTGATCTATTAAAAAGCAGGGAGGCAATGGTGGTTAATGATATAGTTCTTGCTGTCCGTGGAGACCCTGGCCAGTGCACCTCAAGCACAGCTACCACCTGTCTGTCAGTGGAAGTTTGTGTGTTGCTAATGATGCTGAACAGGTTTCAGCAGAGTTTCTAGACTAAGACCAGGAAGAAAGGCCTGGCAATCTACTTCCCAAAAAATCAGCCAATGAAAACCCTATGGATTGTAATGGTCCAATTTCACTGAATATGGAGTCTCCATGAGTTAGGGCCGAGTTGACAGCAACTAACAACAACCTACGGAAGCACACCAGCTGACCTGAGTACCAACTGCCAGGCTTGGGAGGCAGGCCATCTTGGACCCTCCAGCCCAGGTGACCAGAGCTGTGCGACTGGTCCCTTTTCCCCTTTCTAGGCCTTACCTGTCTAGTATGTAGAAAGAGGGAGGTAGATTAGCTGATTGCCAGGGTTTTAGCCACCCTCAATGGTGGTTATAGCAGGAAAGATAATTCCTTTTAAGGTGCCCAACTGGTGACCACACAGTCTATCCTGAGTCCCACAGAAAATCTTCTAGAACATTCTTCCTCAGATGGATTATTTTGTCTTGCTGAGATTTTGCCACAGGGCTTGATGCCCGATGGCAGTAGGCACTCCATCAATCCAAATCTCTAATGATGCTATTTTTCAGCTCTCCAAACATAAGTGACACCATGAACATGTCAAGAAATGCAGAAGGCGAGCTGCAGAATTTCTTAAATTTTCCCCATGCATGAAGTGCATCAGAATAGTAACAATATCTAACACTGAGTGAGCCAGTGCTGCTTGTGTGCCAGATATTGGTCTAATTGCTTTACGTTGATTAATTGACATAAGGCTCTCAATAACCCAAGGGATAGGTATCATTAGAATCCCATTTCATGGCTGAGAATTTGTCAGGCACACTACCACATGAATAATAACACTGAGAACATTTGCAGAGTGCTTCCTTACACATTATCTTGTGGAGGCAACTTCGTAAAGCTGTGTGGGTCTCAGTCTCCCCATTCTGTCAACGAGAAAACTGAGGCTGAAAGAGGCTAAGTGACCTGCCCGAGGTAAGTCCATCAAGGAGAAGCAGAACTGGGACCCAAAGTAGACCCTGTGACTCCAGATCTCAGACTTTTTATACTACAGTGGCCTAAAGTATGCTCCCTGTTGAATGGAAGCACCACAAAGCGGGGACTTTGTCTTTCCACAGCAGTACATCCAAGGCCTGCAAAAGCGCTGGCCACTTAAAAAAAAAAAAAAAAAAGCCAAACCAGTGGCCATTGAGTCGATTCTGACCCCTGGTGACCCCACATGTGTCAGAGTAGAACCGTACTCCATGGGGTTTTCAATGGCTAATCTGTTGGAAGTAGATTGCCAGGTCTTTCTTCCAAGGTGCCTCTGGATGAATTTGAACTACCAACCTTTTGGTTAGCAGCCAAGCACTTAACTGTTCACGCCACCCAGGGACTCCACTAGCCATACAGAAGATGCGCAGTATTTGTTGCGCAAATGAATGAATTAGCTAATAATTTCTCAGGGCAACTTGACATGCGAGTACTGCAGGCCTCTCTGTAGCTAAAGAAACTTCCCAATTGTTCACAGGTGCGAGAAAATTCTTTAATAAGGGACAAGCCTTCAATCAATAACTTTGAGCAAATGCCTGAGAGAAGATAACATGACCTAAGAGAATATTTTCACATAGAAGAAAAGGGACAGGGTATCTAATTGGTCAGCAGAAAGAGGGTGAGATTTGGAATCAGGACACCTGTGCTTGATCTTTGTAACACCTTTAGCCTTCTGAATCTCAGTTTCCTTATCTGCAAAATGGGGATACTACCACCTACTACACAGGGTTGTTGATCAAAATTAAGCAAGGTATGGTTCAGCATTTATTTTTAGTAAATAAGATAAAGCCTAGCACAGGACAAAGTATGGCATGCAGTGGGTGATTTTTTTTATTCTTTCCTGAAAGAACAAGCAATCTGAAAAAGGCGGCCAGGAACCGCAAAGACAAATTTCACCACTCTATAATTTTGCTTCGGGCCACCCCTAGGTCACTGAATCCAATTAATATTTATTTTGAATAAGAAAACTCTGACCTCTGCATTTCCTGACTTCTTAGCAGATGTATTCATCACCTTCAGAAGAGCAAGTACGGGCCTCTTGGGCTATTAGACAATGCCATTAAAAAAAAAAAAAAAAAAAAAGCTGTCCTAGAGGAAGTGGAAGGGCTAGCAAGGAAAAAAGGGGCCCATCAGTTTCGCCCAGTTGAGTCTCAAAGGACAATTCTGAAGGCAATAAATACTAAGATGAGCACAGGAACAAGGGGTCTCCTATTTTTTTGAAGCCCTTTTTAGCTGCAGACAATTTTCTGGCTATGAGAATCCCCAGGGAGGCAGCATGTCAGCTAATATTACACTCAAGCCCACAAAGCTAGGAAAAATGGAAACGATACCATAGTGTCATTTTACATCCAATTACAGAGGCAAAAAAGGACTCAGTGGGGCTTTGAAACGCGGTATTCGAGGTTTCTTTCCCTTCCATTTCCTTCTTCTCCAAGGCAGTTTAGGAAGCAGATGGTGTACCTGCTGCAGGAAGACTTCCCTCTAGTCTATTTTAGGGTCAATTTAAATCATTTAAAGTATAAACAAACAAACAAAACACAAACTTAACTGTCATTCAGTTCATTCCAACTCACAAACCAAACCAAAGCAAACCCACTGCCGTCGAGTTGATTCCAACTCACAGCAACCCTATAGGAAAGAGTAGGACTGCCCCATAGAGTTTCCAAGGAGCGCCTGGCAGATTCGAACTGCTGACCTTTTGGTTAGCAGCCACTGCACTTAACCACTACACCACCAGGGTTTCCTTCCAATTCACAGGGACCATCTAAGACAGAGTAGAACTCCCCTATAGGGTTTCCAAGGCTGTAAACCATTACAGGAGCAGATGGTCACCCCTTTCTCCTGTGGAGCAGCTGGTGGTTTCCAACTGCTGACCTTTCAGTTTGCAGCTGAGCACTTTAACCACTGCACCATCAGAGCTCCTCATTTAATGTATAATGTTACTTAAGTATGCATAAACATAAAGCTAGGTATATAGCTACAAGACCGAAACAAATGTAAACATTCAAATTAAGGACACTGACATGATGGATGGTGGTGTTTTGCTGGAACAAAAGCAGGAGAGGTGTCTGGTGCTCACTGACTGCTCTGGGGTGGCTTCTTTGGCGGACGGCATTCCTTCTCTACTGTGCTGCATGAAAGCTCAATTTTCCTATCACTTTTCTCATTTCTAATTACTGTAAGGAAACCCTAGTGGTGTAGTGGTTAAAAGTCTGGCTGCTAACCAAAAGGTTGGCAGTTCAAATCCACCAGGTGCTCCTTGGAAACTCTATGGGGCAGTTCTACTCTGTCCTATAGGGTCGCTATGAGTCAGAATCAACTCAATGGCAAAGAGTTTGGTTTTTGGTTTAGTTACGGTAAATTCCAGCATCCTGTGCCTATCATTTGACCTTCACTCTGTACAATCTCATCATTTATATATTTTGTCTCTGCTCATTTCTAATTCGCCTAAAACAATTAAAAGGGAGTTACGTGATGCCACCAAGACCACAAATGAACATATATACCCTGACTTCACATGGCAGGACTAGGTCATCAGGGTGGGCCTGAGAATTAAGAATATCCTCTGATGAACTTTTCAAGAAGGTTATTGTTAAAATACGAACACAAAATTAGCTAATATTCTCCCACAGAACTGCAGGCCTCTGGAAGTATGTCTGTGGGCTCCTTGGGCCTTGGTTTAAGACACCTGGCTTAGGGAGCGCCCTGGGCAGGTCGGAAGGTGGAGAAGAATCCTTAGCCATCATGCCAAGATTGTACAGGAGAGTTCTGTGGTGGCAGCCTGGGCTGTTCGAGAAATCTCCACATTTGTTCATAGGGCCACCAGCATGTTAGAAATCGTGGTGGGGGAAATAGCAATTTAGAACCTTAAAAATATGCAAACCTAATGTCACCGCCACCCTTCCACACTCCTGACTAATACAGGAAGGACATTCTTCACAAGCAGGGCTCACATGAGCCTTGGTAGCTGTCACAACTCTTCAATGACTAACACGTTTCTTGAGCCTCGGTTTTGGTAACTATCCAAAGTACCCACTGCTATGGGGACACCAGAAAGACGAGGCAATCAAGAGAAGTCATTAATGAAGAACAACTTGCTCTGTTATCGCTGAAGAGAACATCTGCCTTTTCTAGCCAAGTTTTATCAGTTTTACAAAGCATGGATTTGTTGATCTGGTAATTATCTGAACTATGAGACCAATCTCTTTCCTCCTTCACCGCCTTTCTCTCCTTTTTTTTCTCAAAAGCATTTGAAGAGACCATCACAAAGGACATATGTGCAGTATAAAACTGAAACAGGGAAAAACAAATATACTAACTATGAGGGCTGTGATGAAGCATCTTATTTGGCTTTCTAGCAGCAAGAACAAAAGGGGAAATGTTATCCAATCTCCTAGTTTTTGTTACCGGAAGGAGAAGCATTCACATTTCTTGGGGGCAGAAAATTACAAGATATTACGAGACTCAGAAATGTCAGTCAAGGAGGGAGATTCTTGGATTCAGTTTGCTCTTGTTCAAGTGTTTAAACGAACAGAAACTAAGCAGCTGCTGTTGAGTCGATTCCGACTCATGGCAACCCCATGTGTATCAGAGAAGAACTGTGCTCCATGAAGCTTTAAAGGCTGTGATCTCTCAGAAGTAGATCATCAGGCCTTTCTTCTGAGGCCCTTCTGGGTGGATTCGAACCACCAACCTTTTGGTTACCAAGCATTTAACCAATCGTGCCAACCAGTTTTGGAGTGTTGAGAGACTAGATACTGATGTTACTATCTACTCCCATGTTATGTTTACAGTACACTTCAGCATTTATACTTCCACACACAACATCTCATGTAAAGAACCCATTGGGACTTTTCCAGAGACTTCCAGAAGGACCCAGAGCATACTAAAACAAAGTTTATACTTAGCAGACCTGCCCCTACTTTCAACCACACATTCATATTTAGCACACCAGGCCAGCTTGTTGTTAGTTGCCATCAAGTCAATCCTGACTCATGGCAACCCTACCCCAGGTATTATTAACATTCTAAGCCAACAGGTCTCAAACTTTAGCCTGCACCGAAATCACCTAGAGGGCTTGTTAAAACCCTTTGCTGGGCCGTACTCCCTGAGTTTCTGATTCAGTAGGTCAGGGATGGGGGTTGAGAATTTGCTTTTCTAGCAAGTTCCCAGGTGATGCTGATGCCGCTGGTCTACAGACCACAATTTGATAAACACGGCCTTATACTACGAGGAAATGACTATAATCTAACATCTTTCACAAATTCACAGCTATTCTTAATTACAGAACATAGACTCCAGGTTCACCATCTGCTGCCAAGAGACTCCTAGCTACATCCCCAGCCCCGGCCTCCAACTCCCTTCATCTGCCTTTGATCTCCCAAAAGCATAAATTAGGTCAGAGGAGGGCTGATTCTAGGAAATTGTGAACATGACTATAGGCTCTGGGCTGTGTCCTGTGTTCTCCTTTAGAAGTCTATTTTTAATTTGGACATTTAAAAAGGCAACTATAATTAGTTTAAGTAATTCAGGGACTGTTTGAAAAAGTCTTTAAAACTTTACTAGGTTTCATCTTAAAAGGAAGAAAAGCTGGTTTCCTTTAAATTAAAACATCTCCTGTGATGTTTGCAATCTCCTTCCACACGAGAACCCAACTGGAACGAGGAGCAGCTGGCCCCGGTAGGGGAGATGTAGGGAAATGGAAACCCAGAGAAAAACATAAATTTGGAAGCATCAAGCGACCGAGAGGTGGCAGGACCTGGTTCTAATTCCAAATCTGTCCTTAACAAGTGTTAGCTTGGACTCAAGCCTCAGTTTCTCCACTTGCAAATCCCAATATAAACCCCCTTTGAGCATCTTAGTGGCACTGTTATCATCCTCTCAAATTTAAAATTGGGGGGGTGTGGAGAACTCGATGCTCTGATTTGATATGATTCTATTACATTTCCCTCTGATTCAGAAATTCGACACAGAAATTGTTCGCTGAAAGTGAAGAGGGCTTGAAGCACTTACTAACGAAGATCAAGGACCACAGCCTTCAGTATGGATTACACCTCAGCATAAAGAAAACAAAAATCCTCAGAACTGGACCAATGAGCAACATCACGATAAACGGAGAAAAGCTTGAAGTTGTCAAGGATTTCATTTTCCTTGGATCCACAATCAACAGCCATGGAAGCAGTGGTCAAGAAATCAAAACATGCGTTGCACTGGGTAAATCTGCTGCAAAGGGCCTCTTTAAAGTCTTGAAAAGCAAAGACATCACCTTGAAGGCTAAGGTGCGCCTGATCCAAGCCTTGGTGTTTTCAATTGCCTTACATGTGTGCCAAAGCTGGATGATGAATAAGGAAAACCGAAGAATCAATGCCTTCAAATTATGGCATTGGCGAAGAATATTGAATATACCATGGACTGTCAGGAGAATGAACAAATCTATCTTAGAAGCACCGGCAGAATGCTCCTTAGAAGCAAGGATGGCGAGACTTCGTCTCACATACTTTGGACATGTGATCAGGAGGGATCAGTCCCTCAAGAAGGACATCATGCTTGGTAGAGGATCAGCGAAAAAGAGGAAGACCCTCAAAGAGATAGACTGACACGGTGGCTGCAACAATGGGCTCAAGCATAGCAAGGATTGTGATGATGGCGCAGGACCGGGCAGTGTTTCTTTCTGTTGTACCTGGGGTCGCTATGAGTCGGAACTGACTCTACGGCACCTAACGACAACAACACAGAAATTCGTAAACTCTCATGAAAAGTGCTTGCCACAAAAAAAGTCACTGAAGAAACCACCAAATGAGGGCACACAATTACATGCACTACCATTTATTGAAGGAGTCCTGGGTGGCACAAAAGGTTAAGTGCTTGACTACAAACCCAAAGGTTGGCAGTTCAAACCCACCCAGAGGGGCTTTAGAAGAAAAACGTGATGATCTGCTTCAGAAAGGTCATTGCCTTGAAAACCCTATGGAGCAGTTTTACTCTGCACACATGGGGTCGCTATGAGTTGCGACTGACTTGACTGCAACTGATACCATTTATTGAGCACTTACTATGTACCAACCCCAAAACCAAACCCATTTGCCATTGAGTCGATTCTGACTCACAGCAACCCTATAGGACAGAGTAAACTGCCCCACAGGGTTTCCAAGGAGTGGCTGGTGGATTTGAACTACCTATCTTTTGGTTAGCAGCTGAGCTCTTAAAAACTGTGCCATCAGGGCTCCTACTATGTACCAGCCATTGTTAATTCTCACACTCTATGAGATAGGTATTATTAGTATTCCCAATTTACAGATGAGGAAACTGGGGCTCAGGGTCATGGAGCTAGAACTGGGGCTGGGGTATGAATCCAAGTACTCTGTGCGTTGAGACATTGCACCGTGCAGCCTCTGGAGCTTTGGATCTCAACCATGGCAGCTTACTGAGATCACTGGGAAGTTTTGAATATCACTGAGACCTGGATCTCACCCCAAAAACCCGGATGAAATTGGTCCGGGTGTGGCCAGCTCCCCAGGGGATTTTAAGGCAGCCCTGGGTGGAAATCATTGATTTAGAGACTCCAACACCAACTGCTGGTGAACTAAAGCACGGATCTGAATGTGGATGCTGACCTGCATTTAATCTTGGGCAAGTTATTTCACCTTCCTGGCCTTTGGGTTTAAGAGAAGGGACTTTTCATTTAGTAGGGCCGGGGTTAAAGGTCTAGATGGCCACCCTTCTCAGAAATCTTTGGGCGTGTCCTTAGGGAACCACTATAAATCATATCCACCTTTCATCTGTCAGTTTGTGGCACTGTGGTGGCTTAAGTGTTGCTATGATACCGGAAGCTATGCCACTGGTATTTCAAAGACCAGTAGCTCACCCATGGTTTCAGAACTTCCAGACTAAGAAAGACTAGGAAGAAAGGCCTGGTGATCTATGTCTGAAAAACAGCCAATGAAAATCCTATGAATCACAACAGAATACTGTTAGATACAGTGTTGGAAGATGAGCCCCCTAGGTTAGAAGTCTCTTCAAATATGCAGTAGCCTCAACAACAGACTTGAGCATACTAATGATCACGAAGACAGCATAAGACTAGACAATGTTTTGTTCTGTTGTACATAGGGTTGCTGTGAGTCGGAACCAACTTGGCAACAGCTAACGACAATAACAACATGAACCACAAAGTGTTTAAAAAATTCTGCTTAGAAAAGAGAGGAGAAAAATACTGAGCCTTTAAAGAAACAATTTGGTATGAACCTGTGGCAGAATTTAAGGAGTTGAGAAAAATCCTGACTCTGTGTTAACTGATGTTAACATTGCCAGGGAATTGGTTTCTTAGGATTTCAACTTGTATTTGGGGAAATACCTGTTTGACTACAAGGACTGAATCTTGGCAGGGGCTTTTCCTTTCTGGATTTGCCTTAGCAAAGGCAAGAAGAAAAAGATGCAATGGATGGAAAGCATCTGAGTTCTTGAAGACGAGGTGGGGGTGCAGGAGGCACCAGGTGACTGAGGGGCTCTGGGCTGGCCTCTGGATAGAGGCAATCCCCAGTCAGGTTCAGCTGACAATGGCTGCAGGTGAGCTAAGGCTCTGAGCTGCATTTTTACCCTTGGGAGCTTCGTGGGCCGAAAAGAAAGTCCAGGCTTTGCTGAACAACAAGGAATGGTTGTTTCAGGTTAATGGTTAAGGTACTTTTGTATTCAGCAGAATCCCTGGGTGGGTGGTGCAAACAGTTAGGGAACTCAGCTGTTAACTGAAATGTTGGAGCTTTGAGTCCACCCAGGGGTGCCTCGGAAAAAAAGACCTGGCGATCCATGTCCAAAAAATCAGCCACTGCAAACCTTGTGGAGCACAGTTCTCCTCTGACACACATGGGGTTGCCATGAGTAGGAGTCAACTCAATGACAACTGGTTACTGGTTTGTATTCAGGGTTTAAATTCGGTGACCTGGATCGGGGTCACAAACTCAAATGCCCTCCAGAGCCAGCAGGGAATAAAAATGACCCTTATGTGATTATTGAGCATGATGGGGCTCTAACTCAACCAGAGAGTCGGAGATGCCACTGAGATCTTGCTGGTGTCATGTGAGAACGAGGACTCAGTCTTTCCATTTCTTGTGAGAAGCCAGAAAACCAGATTTTATGTGAAATCTCCCTATTCTTCACTCTTAGCTGTATTAAAAAAAAAAAAAAATTAACACCGTGGGCCAACAATACCTATTTGGGCTGGGCTTGACCTTTGGGCCACCAGTTGGCACCATTACCCCAGTGTGTGAGTATAGTAAGCCAAGGCACCCTTTTGGAGCTGGTTGTTCTGAGGCCCCTGCTGCCTCCAACCCAGCTGCCCCTGCTCAGTTAACGGGGCCTGGAGACGACTGCAAAAACCAGTTCTAACTCGCCAGGCTGTGGTTGTCCTTGAGTTCAATTAGTTTTTGTTTTTAGGTGCCATCGAGTTGATTTTGACCTATAGGATTTTCTATCCTGTAATCTTTACGGAAGCAGATTGCCATGTCTTTCTCCCACAGAGCAGCTGAGCAGATTCAAACCACCTTTGGTTAGCAGCTGAAGCGCTTAACTGTTGTACCACCAGGGATCCTAGTTCAATTAGGAAAGCTCACAATTACGATGGTTGTTGTGAGAATGGCAACCCCATGTGTGTGCAAGTAGAACTGTGCCCCATATGGTTTTCAGTGGCTGATTTTTCACAAGTAGATAGCCAGGCCTTTCTTCTATGCATCTGTGAATGGATTTGAACCTCCAACCTTTTGGTTAACAGCCACGCACATTAGCTATTTGCACCACACACTGGGGTGGTCATGAGTCAGAGGTGACTTGTTGGCAATTTTTTTGGGGGGGGTTATTAAGAGAAAGCACTGGAACCTCAGTACTCCTCACCCCCTCCCCTGCTTCATTTTTCTTTGTAGTAATCATCTCCCTCCAACACACTTACCACAACTTAGCTATTTTGTGTGTCTCTTCCCTCTGGGATGTAAACTCTGATGGGCAGGTATTTTTCTCTTTTCTGTTCACTAGTATCCTCAGTGCCTAGAACAGTGCCTGGCACAAAGTAGACACTCAGAAATTTGTCCAAGGAATAAACGAATGTCTTGGGGATGGTAGTGATGTTAAAGACCACCTGCATGGCTTCCTGGTGCCTAAACCCACAACCATCCCCTAGTTGAGGTATCCACCTCCCTCCCCCCAAATTTTTCTACTGAGGGTTTCTGGGCACGCAACTTGCAGCCCCAACACAATAGCTCAACATCATCCCAGAGCCCAGAGGCCAAGAGACCAGCAGCTGTCAGCCTGGGGAGGGATGGCTTTGGGAGGCTGCAACAGCCTGTGATGAGGGGAAGAACTGGCGAGGCCAGGGACAGAGGCGGGGGAATCAAGAGCAAGGTCACAGGTGGGCACCAAGGGCTGAGGGGGAGGGTGAAGGAGTGGGGGCGGGGCTTGGCAAGGAGCTGGGAGCAGCTACCCGCCCACCAGTGTTTCCTTTCTGCCTGGCCAGGTGCGGCAGGAAGGGCCTTATTTGTGTCTTAGGCCAGCTGTTTGGGCTTCCGGGTGTGTGTGTGGGGGGGGGCACAGGAATCTGAACGGGGCCTCTGCCAAGCCCAACTGGATTCCGATGAATGGTCCCGGAACAGGGACAATGGTGGGGAAGAGACATGCTCCCACACTGCTCGGAAGGCATGAATTTCCTGGGAGATCAGAAGTCAGAAAAGCAGGAGACTGTGCACCTGCTGACTGATGCTTCTGAACCCTTGGAAGTCACAAAAGCGGTGGCGGGGGGGGTCCTCTTCGAAGCCTCCAACGCGCACCTCCTCTCCCAACCACCCCACTGAGATGGGCCACCCAGGGGGTGAGGCTCTTGGGATGCAGGGATTCAGCTCTCCGGGTTCTCCTGCCTGCTTCTGCTTTCTTGGACCAACTGTTTTGTCCCCTTGAAAGAACACCTGTTTCTCTTCCTAGACTTCCAGAATGTTCTACTACTCAGATTTTACCCAGTGACCTTGGGCAAATCCCTTGACTCTTTTGGGTCTTAGTTTCTCCATCTGTAAAATGGAGACAGTAATAGTGTCTTCCTCACAGGGTTGTTTTGAATATGAAATGAGCCTTAGCATGGTGCCTGGCACATAGAAGGCACTTAGTAAACATTAATTCTTTTAGTCACTAGAAAAGTTACAGGATTTTGCTTTATATAAAATGGCCAGCAGTACAGCGAGCATAATAAGGCTCTGCCTTCCTCTGCTGAACAGCAGTTCTCAGTCAGTGAACTTAAGAACTGCAGTGTTTGGTGACATGTGGGCTCCCAGATACCACTCTGAGAAATTCCAGACTGGGTTGGGCTGGGTACCTGCTCTTGGCCATTGCGCCCTGGTAATTCTGCCAGGCCAATTCTCGGTTCCCACCTTAAGAACTGCTGATGGAGCGTAGCTAGTACATGAGTGGGTTCTGCAGTTGACACCGATCACGTTTGTCATCTGTACAAAATGCCTGGCTCACGGCAACTCAGTATCTTGCTGACATAGGAAACCGATAAAGGCAACTGGAAGCAACTTGGATTGGCGGCTGTCATGGATTTAATTGTGTCCCCCTCCTCCCCCAAATATCTGTCAACTTGGCTAGGTCATGATTCCCAGTATTGTATGACTGTCTACCATTTTGTCATCTGATATGATTTCCCAATGCATTGTAAATCCTATCACTGTGATGTAATGAGATGGATTAGTGGCAGTTATATTGATGAGACTGACAAGATTAGATAGTGTCTTAAGCCAATCTCTTTTGAGAAATAAAAGAAAGGTGAGCAGAGAGACATGGGGACCTCATGCCACCAAGAAAACAGTGCTGGTAACAGAGCAAGTCCTTTGGACCTGAGGTTCTTGTGCTGAGATGCTCCCAGACCAAGGGAAGACTGATCACAAGGAACTTCCTCCAGAGCCGATAGAGAGAGAAAACCTTCCTCTGGAGCCAGCCGGTGCCCTGAATTCGGACTTCTAGCCTACTGGACTGTGAGAGAATAAACTTCTCTTTGTTAAAGCCATCCACTTGTGGTACTTCCGTTATAGTAGGACTAGGTGATGAAGACAGCAGCTGTTAAACAAATCAGAGGTCCAGAGAGCAATTTTCTGAGCTACATGAAGATTAGCTATTAATATGTATTAACAGACTACAGCACGAATGGAATTTCAGAGTAATTTAACTATAGATTGAGAAACACCTAAAAAACGTCGATTTAATTCTTAATCGAGTAGCATGTTTCCACACTATTCCATTTCTCCATTCTAAACCAGGTAGATGGAGCCCCAAAGCCCTCTTCCCATTCCTGCCTAGGAGATACCCCTTGCCCCAGCAACTATCACCAACCAACCTGGGGTCCCAAATGAACCAACCATTTCTACCACCTTCACCCAGACCCCTCTGCCTCAAGCTGCTCCCTCCTGATCATAGTTATATCACAAGGCTGATGCAAGTTCAACTCATGTCCCAGGCACTTGGTGCCCAATACCTGCAGGATTTAGAGAAGGGTGGTTAGTATTTGCCACTAGCATGCTAACAACTTTCCAGTAATAAGATTCTTTGTCTGCTTCAGTCGTTTGTCTGCCTTTCCCCTCTTTTCAGAAGGATGGCCCATTTGCAGTCATAATGGAGATGTAACATGAAGGCCATCATGGCTATGGGGACAAGCAAATCTAAATTTATCAGCTGTTTACTGAGAAACTTAAGAATGTGGGCTGCTTCTCAGGCCACAACTGAAGACATACAGAAACACCTAACAGAGCCACATTCGAAGTCATGGACCTGGAACCTAGTGATGAATAAGATACGCTATGATGGAGACCTGGTGCTACAGTGGTTAAGAGCTCGGCTGCTAACCAAGAGGTCAGCAATTCCAATCTACCAGCCGCTCCTTGGAAATCCTACAGGGCATTTCTACTCTGTCCATAGGGTGGATATGAGTCAGAAACGACTTGAAGGCAATGGGTTTGGTTTTGGTTTTAGGCTAACGAGAAGGTCCCTAGGTGGCGCCAATGGTTTGTGCTTGCCTGCTAACCTAAAGGTTGTCAGTTTGAACCCACATGGTGGCATAGTGGTGAACAGCTATGGCTGCTAGCCAAAAGGTCTGCAGTTCAAATCCACCAGGCACTCCTTGGAAACTCTATGGGGCAGTTCTACTCTGTCCTATAGGGTCGTTATGAATCAGAATTGACTTGACAGCAATGGGTTTGGTTTGGTTTTGGTCTGCAGTACCATGGAAGAAAAAGCCTAGTGATCTACTTCCGTTAAGATTACAAGCAAGACCTTAAACCAAAAATATCCCCTGAAGTCTTCTTAAAACCAAATAATAGTTTAGCGTAACTAGTAAAAAAATGTCTGCCTTGAGCGCATTATGCTCTTTTAAGAATCATCTATATGGGATCAAACTGACAACAGCAACTCAAAAGATTAGGGGGCATGGCGTTTCTGCAAGTAAGGGAGGAACAACTCAAAAAAGGAGGGTGAGAACGGCTACACAACCTGAAGAATGTAATCAATGTCACTAAATTGTACATGTAGAAACTGCTGAATTGGTGTATCTTTTGCTGTGTATATTCTCAACAACAACAACAAAAGTAAAAAATTAGGAAAAAAGAAGACAAATTAACATATTCCCAGATAAACAAAAAAGATGAGTATTATCACTAGAAGACCTGCCCCACAGAAATGCTAAAGAGTTTCCTTCAGGCTGAAATGAAAGGGCACTAGGAAGTAACTCAAATCCACAGGAAGAAATAAAAAGCACCAGTAAAAGTAACTACATAGGTAAATATAAAAGATAGGACAAATATATTTTTGCTTGCAACCATTTTCTTCTCCTATATGATTTAAAAGACAACTGCATAATGCAGTAACTACAAAACTGTGTTGACGGCCAATAAAGTGAAAAGACAACCCACAGAACGGGAAAATAATATTTGCAAATCATGAACCTGAGAAGAGTCTAGTATCCACAATATACAAAGAACACTTACATTGCAGCCACAAAAAGACAAAGAACCCAACTGAAAAATGGACAAAGGATTTGAATAAAAATTTCTCCAAAGAAAATATACAAGTGGCCAGTAAATACATAAAATGATACTCAGTCATTATTTGGAGTCATCATGGAAACACACATCTGAAACACAATACGGTACCACTTCACACCCAAGTAGATGGCTATAAACCAAAAAAAAAAAGGAAAATAACAAGTGTGAGTGAAGATGTGGAGAAATTGGAACCCTCATTCGTTGCAGGGGATGATGTAAAAAATGGTGCAACCCCCTTGGAAAGCAGTTTGGCAGCTATTCAAAAAGTTAAACAGAGAGGCGTTACCATATGGCCCAACAGTTCAACTCCTAGGTATACAACCAACAGAAAAAAAAAATGCACCCACACAGAAATTGTACAAAAATGTTCACAGGAGCATTATTCAAACCAGACCAAAAAATGTCCATTAACTGATGAGTTGATGTGATACAGCCACGCAATGGAATATTATTCAGTAATAACAAAGAAACAAAGTACTGATGAGTGCTACCATGGATAAACCTGGAAAAAAATTACGCTAAGTGACAGAAGCTTCTCAATAAAGAATACATATTGTATAATTTCATTTTTATAAATGTCCCGAATGAGCAAATCTATGGAGACAGAAAGTACATGAATGCCTGCATCGGGCTTGGAGGGAGGAAATAAATATAAGGAGTGACTGCTAAGGGTACAGGTTTTCTTTCTGAGATGATGAAAATACTCTAAAATTGATTGTGGTGATGAGTACACAAGTCTTTGACTAAACTAAAAACCATTGAATTGTAACACTTCACATGGGTGGATTATGTGGTATGTGAATTGTTATCTCAATAAGGCTGTTATTAAAAAAGAAAAAAAAAAGATTACAGTCAAGAAAATCCTATGGAGCAGTTAGTTTTACCTAACTTGACGGTAATGGGTTTGAGTTTTTGGTCTTGCTGTAGAGTTGACTCTGACTAGCGGCGACTCCATGTATGTCAGGGTAGAACTGTGCTCCAGGGGGTTTTCAATGGCTGATTTCTTGGAAGGAGACTGCCAGGCCTTTCTTCCACGGTGCCTCTGGAGGGACTTGAACTGCCAACCTTTTGGTTAGCGGCCAAGCGTGTTAACTGTTTGCACAACTCCTAGCCTGGGTTTAAAATCTGGCTCCACCACATATGACTGTGGACCTTGGGTAAATTACCTAACAATGTGGGCCTCAGTATCCTCTTCTGTATAACAGGGATTATAGCCAGGCTGACCTCCTAAAGTTACAGGTGATGGCGATAGTAGCTTACTGCATGCTTAGTGCAAAGGTGATTAGCCCTTATCACAGAGAAGTTACTTTATTCCTATTCAGGCCAATGTAATAATAAAAAACTGAGGAAATTCCCCCAAATTCACCCCCCCCAACTAGACCTTTGCCTTAGGGTGCTGACAAGGAGGGACAGTGACTGATATCACTTGACTTTTCACTTCCCCTGCCTCCTTTGAGTGGAAGTCAAAGAGGGGTGAGTTAGGGCCGGAGGGGAAAGAAAGTTCAAGTTTGGATGTGCCCACACCCACCAGCCCAGGCTCCAGAGTGGTGTGGAAAGGGCTTTTGTCCCCTGACCCCAGGGAGGCAAGTAGGTGGGTGGACACATGGTTCCCCAGCCTCCTGCTGACCTAGCCTGCAACGACAGGTCCTGCTTTGCCTCTTGGTGGGCTTTGGATTGCCGAGCTTACCGCCCTCCCACTGCCCAGCAGTTCACTGACCTCCTGGCCCTATGCAACTCCCAGGGGAAAAACTGCAACCTGGCAGCTGGCTCACAGTTCGCTTCAGTTAGTCAGCTGGCAACTGGTTAAGCAACCAGGCCCTGGGCTAAGGTGCGGGGAGAAGGGGGGAAGCCCAGCGTAAAGCAAGGTAAGGTTTCTGTCCTCAGGGAAAAAGGCTCACCTACTAATGGGGACACAGATGAACCAATAAACCAAACCTGTTGCCATCGAATCTATTCTGACTCATAGCAACCCTTTGGGACAGAGCAGAACTGCCCCATAGGGTTTCCAAGGAGCAGCTGATGGATTCAAACTGCCAAGCTATTGGTTAGCAGCTGAGCTCACGGATGAGGAAAGGAAAAAAATTACAATTCAATGTGACAGGTGATGAGTGTTAACCCGGGCTATTGTGGTTAAATTGTGTTCCCCTAAAAGATATGTTCAAGTCCTAATACCCAGTACCTGTGGACAGGACCATATTTGGAAGGAGGGTCTTTGCAGATGTAATGAACTCATGATGAGGTCGTACTGGAGTAGGGTGGGTCCTAAAGCCAATGGCTGGTATCCTTATGAGAGGAAAATCTGACACAGACACACAGGGAGAATGCTATGTGATGACGGAAGCAGAGACTGGCATGACGTATCCACAAGCCAGGGAACACCAAAGATTGTCAGTATCACCAAAAGCTGGAGGCAAGGAAGGATCCTCCCCTAGAACCTTCAGAGGGGCCTGGCTCTGCTGACACCTTGATTTCAGACTTCTAGTCTCCAAAACCGTGAGACAAGGAATTGCTTTTGCATTGCGCCACCAAGTCTAGCACTAGGAAGCTAAGAGGGATTAGGAGTGTAGCTAATAGCTCAGGGAGAGAACTCCGCGGTCAGACCCCCAGATCTAGCACCTACCAGCTGAGTGGCCTAGGGTTTCTTAACCTCCTCAAGCCTCCATTTCTTCATCTGTGAAATGGGTACACCAACAGGCCCTGCCTCAAAGGTGGTTTATAAAGCATAGATGAGATGGGTTATGTGGTGTCCCTGGCTCAATATCTCATAGAGTTGGTGTAAGGACTAAATAAGCCAGCTTGGGCAACACCTTTTCTCTCTTATTAAGTACAGGTGCCACGGAAGCAGGTCCCTGGGTGGTACAAATGGTTTGTTCTAGGCTTCTAACCTAAGGGTTGGCAGTTCTAACCCGCCCAGCAGCACCATGGAAGAAAGGCCTGGCAATCTGCTTCCATAAAGATTACAGCCTAGAAAACCCCATGGAGCAGGCCTACTGTGTCATGCAGGGGGTCACTGTGGGTCAGAATCAGCTAGATGGCAATAGGGGTTCTTGCCGTGGAAGCATGGACCAGGAGCTAGTCCACACTCAGGAAGGTAGGGAGTATTTCCCCAAGAAAAGGGGCGTCCATGTGAAGCCTGAGCGATAAGAAGTAGTAAGCTGGGCAAAGAAGAGAAGGCCACTGAAGCAGGAGGTGGGTGGGGGACAGGAAGTGTAAAGACTCAGAGGCGAGGGGAGCAGGGCACCTTGGAGACCCTACAAGGCGGCCTCTCGATGGCTGTCCACAAACTGTGTGCCCAAAGTGAT
The DNA here is from genome assembly GCF_024166365.1 of Elephas maximus indicus. NCBI lineage: Eukaryota > Metazoa > Chordata > Mammalia > Proboscidea > Elephantidae > Elephas > Elephas maximus. The sequence continues at coordinate 171,520,545 of NC_064822.1, read as the reverse complement.
TGGGACAGGTTGAACTGCTGAAGCTGGATGAACCTATGGGGTTCAGGGGAGGTGGCAGCACCCTCCCCAACCCCCCAGCCTTCCAGAAAGGAAGGCTTGCAGACATAATGACACTGGTTGCGCCAGGAGGGGCACTGGGAACCTTTTCACACACTAAACAGCGTTCTCTGAGCCAGAGCAGTAAACAGAAAGGTTCAGAAAAACAAGTGGGGGGTCAGGGCCTAGGGGTAGATCTTCAGGGGACAAGCTGATTTCATTAGTGAATCTACTTTCTGTGGTAACTGAAGCCACCAGAGGAGGCTTCTCTGCTCCAGGTAACAAAGACACCTGGTGACAACCGGGGACAGGCCACCACAGCCCTCCCAGGGGAGACAGCCTTGGCATTCCCTCCCCCACGGCTCATCTTTCACTTCCCTCTGCCCAGCTGATAGTCCCCCTGTGGGGGATCCCCCTTCCTCTATTTTTGTTTTCTTTTGAAGACATAAAAACTACAGTCACTTTTGAGGAGGCAGGACCACCTCTGCTCTGTGTCTACTGCTGGGCAAAAGGGTTCTTGAGAGCTCTGGAGTGAAACAGAATGATCTAGAAGGATCTTGATCAGCCAGTCATTCTACAAGTCTAAAACCACAAGGAGGCCAGACAACAGGAAATTCCATGGTTTTCTATCCCTGTACCACACAAATTCACTAGGTTAGGTGGAGGAAGGGGAGATATCTGAATTTTATAGGACCTGATATCTGAATTTTATAGGGCCTGATATCTGAATTTTATAGGGCCTGATATCTGAATTTTATAGGACCTTCTAACCAGAAATGTGGAAATTCATGACACTAAGAGCTGGATGCCTCAGGGTGACGCTCAGCTGGGCCAGGCACTGGCTGTACGAGCTTGTGAGTCACTGGCTTCTCTCTCAGCGTGCTCCTCTTCAAAATCGCCCTCCCTCCCTCCCTTCTTTCTTTCTCCTCCTCCCCTTCTCCCTCTTTCACCTTCCTCCTTTTCGTCCCTTCCTTCTGCCCTTCCTTCTTTCTTCCTTCCTCTCTCACTCCCTTCCTTCTCTCTTTTCTCCTCTCCTTTTTTTCCTTTCTCTCTCCCAGCCTGCCCTCCCTCCATCTCTCCCTCCCTCCCTCTTCCTTCCTTCCTTTTCCTCTTCCCCTCTTCCTCCTTCCCTCTCCATATCTTCTTCTTCCTCCCTCCCTCCCTCCCCTCTCTCATTTTTTCCCCTTTCTATCTCCCTCTTTCACTTAATGCTGTTTCCTGCTCGTTTCTTTCTCAGGGCATTTGAACTTGTGTTGTTATGCTCTTTCCTCAAACCTTTCACGGGCACACGGATGGCCCTTTGATAGGGAGGACTTGGTGGAAGGCAAGTTTCATGGGGAAGGTGGGAAGCATAGTCTCACCTTCCTGTTGGTCATTACTGGAATGTCCCACAGGCACCTCAAACAAAATGTCTGAAAGTGAGCTTGTCACCTCCCCTTTCGGTGTCCCCGGTCTCAGGCAATGGCACTGCTGTCTCTACCTGGCTGCTCTGCCAGACACCTGGGCGTCCACACCCCACAGCCTGGCTGCTTCTCCCTATCCTTGCAACCCTGGTACAAACCACATCACCTCCAGCCTGACAACAGTTCCCTCATTTCCATGTTCCAAGTCCGGGTCCCCTCCAGACCAGAGCAGTCTCTCTGGCTTTGACTCCATCGTTCCTCTGCTTTGACCCTCAACAAGTCCTTACTGCCCTCCACAGAAAGGCCACCCTCCTGGGCCTGGAACACCAGGACCCATGTGTGTGGTCCTGCCTGTATCTCAGACCTCACCTCATTCATGGGAAGGCCACCCTCCTGGGCCTGGCACACCAGGACCTTCGTGCATGGCCCTGCCTGCACCTCAGACCTCACCTCATCCACGGGAAGGCCACCCTCCTGGGCCTGGCACACCAGGACCTTCGTGCATGGCCCTGCCTGCACCTCAGACCTCACCTCATCCACGGGAAGGCCACCCTCCTGGGCCTGGCACACCGGGACCCACATGCATGGCCCTGCCTGCATCTCAGACCTCACCTTGCAGCAGCTCAGTCCCATGAAGGGCTTCGTAGTGGGCATGGCGGACCATCCACAGGACCTGCACGCACCTGCGTCTTCTGCCCCAAAGTCTTCCTCCTCGCATCACCCTTGAGTTGCTGCTCCTCTCCACCTACTAACCTCTCGGGGCTTTCCAACCTCACCTTATACAGGTAGTCCTCGACATATACTGTTTTCTAGTTACCATGAACTGCACTTACAACCGACATTTTTTTTTTACATAACGTCTACAACTGAAGAAGCGGAAAACGCCGATGTTGAAGCTATAAGTTTATATGTAATGTTTCCAGCTCCCAAAGACAAACACAGATAGGATTTATAAAGATACTGATAATAAAAGGCAATAATAATGAAAGCTTTAAAAAAAGGCACAGTTGGAACAAAACCCCTGTACTTCACTTCTTCTAAAAGTGATGACTGACGACCACCCCCCATCCCAGGCTCAGATCAGTTGTTGGATGCCTTTGAGTCGATTCCCATTCATAGCGAACCTATAGGAGGACAGAGTAGAACTGCCCAGTAGGGTTTCCTAAACTATAATTTTATGGAAAGAGCCCTAGTGGCACAGTGGTTAAAGAGCTCAGCTGCTAAACAAAAGGTCAGCAGTTCCAACCTACCGGATGCTGTGAGGGAGAAAGATATGGCAGTCTGCTTCCGTGAAGGTTACAGTCTTGGAAACCCTATGTGGCAGTTCCACTCTGTCGTATATAGTCATTATGAGTCAGAATTGACTTGGTGGCAGCGGGTTTCGTTTTTTGATTTTTAATCTTTATGGAAGCAGATTACCAGGTCTTTTCTCCAGACGAGCCACTGCTGGGCTGGAACTACTGACTGGTGCTCTCCTGTGACCTGGGCTTATCCCTCTTACAGTACGTACTCTTATTATTATTACTATTAACAGCACAACCACTAGCATCATCAGAAGAGCTAACGTTTCTTGAATGGCGTTCCTGGGTGGCCCAGATGGTCAAGTACTCAACTACTCACCCAGAGATTGGCAGTTTGAACCCACCCAGAGGTACCTTGGAAGAAAGGCCTGGCAATCTGCTTCCAAAAGTTCACAGCTTTGAAAACCCTATGGAGCAGTTCTACTCTGCATGCATGGGGTCACCATGAGTTGACCAAGGATTATTTTGAACCCTCCCGTCAGCCCTATAAGGTAGAGACCATTATTACTCCCATTTTATAGATGAGAGAACTGAGGCCCAGAGATTCAGTCATTTGCACGAAGTCACAAAACTAATAAGTGGTAGAGCCAGGATTCGGACCCAGACAGTTGAACTCTGGAGCCAGCTCTCTTTTCACAACATACCATAATCCTCCGCTTATCCGTCTGTCCTCTCCTCACCAGACTGAGAGCTCCCTGAGGGCTGGGACTGTCCTCTGCTTCTTCCAGTGTCCCCTGCTGAGCACCAGACCTGCCCCAGAGTGAGGCTCAACAAATATTTGCTGAGTGAGAGTAAACCTGGCGAATTTGCAGTTTGCCCTGATTAGTCCACTGAGTACCAAGCCCCTGTGGGCAATTATGATACAGAAACAGTGTGAACCCTTTTGTTAGGCAAACACATGGCTTGCCCTTGTCTGAGCTTCCTCTGGGTGCACCTCCTTCTCCTCCTTGTGCCTTGGATTATCTGACTTCTGTCCCTTTTACTCTGCCATAAAGCTCCCAGGAGGCAGCGTGTCCTTCTCAAGCCAGCACGCGGCCGATTGCCTGCCAGGGGAGGCTGTGGGTGACTGACAGAATGTTCTCGCCACACAGAACCAAATGAACCAAGGTTGGTATCCCAAGGCCCTCATACCTGCCCCCGGGGCGGGGGAGTCAAAAACACAGTGTGGGAGATTGCAGCCCCTCCCTTTTCCCCCTGGGTTCATCTCAGTCCCAGGGTAGGGTGGAGCTGGCAGGTGCTGGGGTCCAAACCCAGCTCCTTGTTTGTTGTATGACCTTGGACAAGTCAGCCTCTCAAGCCCCAGTTTCTGCATCTGTAAAATGGGCCCGAGCAGAGATTTAAATGAATGCCATCCATGTTGTGCCTACACAGAGTCTAGGGTTGCTGACCCTTCAGCAGGGACCTTGCTCCAGGTCGGAGCAGAACCATCCTCTCCCTCATGAATTTTGGGGCTGGATTTTCCTCAATGAACTCTATTATTAATCTCCAACTACACTGAAATCATTTTTTAAAATAATACAAATAAACAGAAAGTCCATTTCTACAGAGAAGCACGAAGTCCTGTGGCCTGAACAATGTTCCCCTGTGCTCCTCCGACCACAGCGCTCACCAGGTGCCTCTGGGCAAAGAGCTCTGCTGGCAGAGCCTTCCCACCCTTCAGGGCTGCTGCACAGGAAGCTGGTGGCAACAGACCGGGGGACATTCCTGGACCGTCCCTGTAGATGCTCACTCAAGGGTGGGCTATGGGACCAAGGCAGCTGCAAGGCATCCCTCAGGAAGCTCACATCACCCCAGCTGGGCTCAGTCCTGCTTGGTGGGCAGGCTCAGAGGCTCAGGGTTGGACACAGAGGAACGTGCCATGTTGGAAGGTGCCCCCAGAATTGGCCAAGGCCCTTTCTTGACATGCATGCTCCCAGTGTCACCTCCTCCCACAAAGGCCTTATAAACTTCCCTTTCCCTCTTCCTTCTAACCACTAGGGCATCTTGTGTCTATCTGAAAATCTTTTCCCTGTGGGATTTGGACAGGCAGGATCCTGGATCTTGCAACAAGTGAAAATAAAGCCTGGTCCCATGCCTTCTATACCCACATGTGAGATATTTCTTACCTACTTAGGTGACCCCATGATCCCACCTACATCAGCCTGGAGTCAAAGAGCCCCACGCAACACAGCGCTGTGGAAAAGCACACACTCTAGAGACAGACCAGCAGGCCTGGGGATCCCGGCTGTGCGACCTTGGACAAGTCATGTCAATGGTATGGGCCTCAGTTTCCCCATCTCTAATGGGACTAGAAATAGCTACCACACAGGAGTGCGCAGTGAGGATTAAATGATATAATACATGTCAAGTTCCTGGCACAGGGCCGATGCCCTCTTTGTGGAGTATATCAGGAAGTACCAACACCAGTAGCTACTGAGTTGACTCTGACTCATGGCGACCCCACGTGTGTCAGAGCAAAACTGTACTCCATAGGGTTTTTAATGGCTGATTTTTTTTTTGAAAGTAGATCACCAGACCTTTCTTCCAAGGTGCCTCTGGGTGGGCTCAAACTTCCAATCTTCCAGTTAGTAGCTGACTTCCTTAACTGTTTGCACCACCCAGGGACCCCATGTATTAGGAGTGCTTAAAAAATACGTAATTCCTGAAAGCCAGGCAGACAGAGAGGAGGAAGGGCGGGAGAGAGAGAGGGAGAGAGGGAAAGGTGGAGGGAAGGAAGGAGGGAAGGGAGGAAGGAAAGAAGGAATGAAGGGAGGGAGGGAGGGACGGACGGAGGGACGGAGGGACAGAGGGACGGAGGGAAGGAAGAAAGATCCCAATTCCATTTGTCGCTGCAAAATAAATCACCATTTGTTTTGCCATCTGGTCTAATAAGTGATTAAAAAAAAAAACCTGTTGCCGTTGAGTTAATTCTGACTCATGGCGACCCTACAGGACAGAGTAGAACTGCCTCATAGAGTTTCCATGGAGCCCCTGGTGGATTCAAACTGCCAATCTTTTGGTTAGTAGCTGTAGCACTTAACCATTACGCCACCAGGGTTTCCAATAACTGATTAGAAGGCTGGAAAAGGGAGAGAAGGAGGATGTCCAAAAGACCATGAAGCCCGAGGGCATCAACTGATGATACCAACTGCCTGGATTCAGCAAATGGCCCAGTGACACTGATACAAATCTGATTGAGCTCAAGTTTTGATGCAGACACTGTGACATGGGAAACGCTTTAATTTGGCGCTTTCAACCTTTTGGCTAAACACCAAAGGTACTTTTATTACCTAGTAATGTATGTGACAAGGAGCCCTGGTGGCACAACAGTTAAGCAGTAAGTTGCTAACCAAAAGGTTGGCTGTTTGAACCCACCCAGTGGCTCTGTGGGAAAAAGACCCGGAGATCTGCTCCCACAAAGATTGTTGCTGTGGTGTGCCATCGAGTCGACTGTGACTCACAGCAACCATCTATGATAGAACAGAACTGCCTCACAGGGTTTTCTAGGCTGTAGTCTTCGCAGGTATGGTGAAAGGATATAACCCTGCTGCACACCTCTCCTGACTTTCAACCATGTGATATCCCTTTGTTCTCTCCGAACGACTGCCGCTTGATCTATGTGAAGGTTCCTCATGAGCACAATTAAGTGTTCTGGAATTCCCATTCTTCGCAGTGTTATCCATAATTTGTTATGATCCACACAGTCGAATGCCTTTGCATAGCCAATAAAACACAAGTAAACATCCTTCTGGTATTCTCTGCTTTCAGCCAGGATCCATCTGACATCAGCAATGATATCTGCTTCCACGTCCTCTTCTAAAACCAGCCTGAACTTCTGGCAGTTCCCTGTCGATATACTGCTGCAGCCACTTTTGAATGATCTTCAGCAAAATTTTACTTGCCTGTGATTCAATGATATTGTTCGATAATTTCCGCATTTGGTAGGATCACCTTTCTTGAGAATAGGCATAAATATGGATCTCTTCCAGTCGGTTGGCCAGGTAGCTGTCTTCCAAATTTCTTGGCACAGATGAGTGAGCACTTCCAGCGCTGCATCCGTTTGTTGAAACAGTTGTACCACCTGGGATCCTTCTCCTGTAAAGGTTACAGCCTAGAAAACCCTATGAGGCAGTTCTGCTCTGTCACAGGGAGTCAAAATGGGTCAAAATTGACTCAATGGCACCTAAAAACAACAATGTGACAGATCCTCCTACCTGTCACCCAGTCCTGGAGTCTCTCCCACCCCTGAGAAGGGAAGGGAAAGGGAGGAGAGGAGAGGGAAAGCAAGAGGAGGGGAGGGAAAGGAAGGGCGCTAAAGTTTAGGAAAACTTTACATCATACTGGAGTCCCTGCGTGCTACAAACAGGTAAGGCGCTCAGCTGCTAACTGAAAATGTGGAGGTTTGAGTCCACCCAGAGATGCCTCAGAAGAAAGGCCTGCTAGTCTACTTCCGAAAACTCAGTCACCGAAAGCCCTGTGGAGCCCGGTTCTACTCTGACATACGTGGGATTGACTTGACAGCAAACAGTAATTTTTTTTTTAAACTTGGTACCAGAAGCCTGATGTGTTATTTCATAAATCTCTCTCAACCAGGAGAGGTGGATGAGCTCCTCTCCGTTTTACAGAACACTGAGACCCAGGAAGGTTAAGCCCACTGTCCAGATTCTCAGGGCTCGTGAAGAGGGGGCAGGGCTTTACACCCAAGTTTGCTTTTTCTTCTACTACAAAACGTGGCCTCAGAGCCACAGCTCGAGAGCCCAGTTACATGACACAGAGTACTGGATTTCCCTCCTCCTTCCCCATCCCCCAAAATAAAACCGAAAAAGCTTTTTTGGTCCATTTACCTTATGATTCCAATCCAAGCAGGTTATTCTCTGAGATTCCAAAGTGGTAGAGAGAACCTCCTGGCACACACTCAAGGATCAGGAAATCCCTTGGGGCACTCATCTAGGCTTTGGTGGGCTTATAGATTGACTTCCTGTTTTGTTTGCTGGAGAAAGAGTAACTGGTTGTACTTGTTTTCTAGTGTGGGGGTCCGCCGTGTCTGGGCAATAGATATGTCCACCCTCCACACCCCTAAACTCTGTACAAGCAGTGACTCATCTCTCTAGTGAAGGTTCCACGTGGTCTGTGCTCCTTGGCTTGGAATGCCAAAGGAGACAGCCAGTGTAAAGGCACACATATAAACAGCATGAACGGGGGAAGGCAGCAAAGACTTGGCCTCAGAAAGGCAGCTCACGAGAGTAGAGCAGACACCGCGTTCAGAAGGGTGCAGAACAGGTGGGGCCCTTCAGTGTAGACCGACACGGATCCTGGTGCTGGCACAGACAGTGCAAAAGAGGTGCTTCCGAGAAGGTTAATAACCCCACAGCTGGGCCCGGGGCGCCTGCTGGGCTTGGATCCTCCACACCAGCAGCTGCATCACCATCCAGGAGCCAGGAGAGCACTTCTGAGGAATTGCTGCACCATCCTTCTGCTCCAAATTGGCCTCAGAGTCAACTGGTGGCCTCCCATGGAGACGAAGAGGGTGAGGGATAAAGAGCCATCCTCTCCCCATTCCCTTCCAAAACAGAGGATGAAATGAGTGCCCCTTCTTCTCTCAGGTGTCCCTGGGTGGTGCACACAGTTAACACGCTCAGTGGCTAACCAAAACATCAGAGGTTCGAGTCTATCCAGAGGTGCCTCAGAACATAGGCCTGGAGATGACTTCCAAAAAATCAGCCACTGAAAACCCTATGGAGCACACCTCTGCTCTGACACACATGACACACATGGGGTCACCATGAGTTGGAACTGACTTGATGGCAACTGTTTTCTCTTCTTTCGAGATTCAACTCAGATATCTTGTCCTCTGGGCCACCTGTGTCCTGGGCACACTGCCATTATCACAGGGTCACAAGAGGCTGTTTCATACCTGTTTGGACCCCAGACCATGGGCCCTTCATCCTTCTTCTTCCTTCCCTGGACACAGTGCTTGGTGCACAGTAGGTGTTCAATAAGTCGTTGTTGAGTGGACAATTGTACTCGCAGCTAACATTTACTTTGCTCTTGCTATGTGCCAGAGCCGGCAACAAGGGTCTTATGTGGATTATCTCAGTGAAAATCCTTATAACAACCCTCTGTAGTAGGAATGATGCCCCCTCCCACCGTGTGGACACAAGAGGCCATGAGAACAGAGAAGTTAAGTAAATGGTCTCAGGTCACACAGCGAGCGTGAGGCAGAGAAGGAATTCCAACCCAGGCAGTATGGCTCCTGGGTGGGTGGCCCTGGTTGTTGTGCCACGCTGGCAGGGAAAGCAAGAGGGGAGCTTTCAGTCTGTACGAAGCAAACCAGTGAGTACAGGCCCAAGAGGCAGATCCAGGGGCTGCCTTAGTTTTCAGTGACTCTACTGTCATCTGACACCAGCCAGCTCAGCAGGTTAGGGGGCCAGGGGGCCAACTTGCACAGAAAGTCTAGTACTACTCAGTCTGGGCCCTCAGTCATAGTGCCAATGGAGATCAGGGAACGGAATGCAGACCCACCCCAACCACCAACCCAGCAGCCTACCACACAGCCAGAGAGCAGGCCTGGGAGACGGGGGACTCTCCCTACGCCTCCGCTCCTGCTCACCAGGCGCCGCCATTCCAGATGCCCTGCTCCTTCCTCTCTTAAAAATCTAGTTGCCATCAAGTCGTTTCCCACTCAAGGCGCCCCAAATGTGTCAGAGTAGAACTGTGCTCCACAGGGTTTTCAGTGGCTGATTTTGGGGGAAGTAGGTCGCCAGGCCTTTCTTCAAAGGCACCACTGGGTGGACTCGAATCTCTAACCTTTTGGTTAGCAACCAAAGTGCCTGAATCATTTGCACCACCCAGGGACTCTCCTTTCCTCTTGGTCTTTCTAAACCCAAGGGACCCTTCATGGACCTCCCTCCCCCAGCCCCATGATACCGCATCAAGCCCACTTCTGGGCTCCAAATCACATACACTATTTGAATGTTTAACCATTTGTGCTCTGTATGATTCTGCATGTCCATTTTCTCATTTCTTCAGCTGTAAGAAGACAATACATAGACCATATGCTGCTTTTGGTTCACTCACAAAAATCCTTCCATGTTCCTGTCATGAGGCTGTTTGCTTTAAATCTCTGGATCTCTGTCTCTCTCTCACACACACACACATATATGCTTGTTAAAATGCAGGTTCCTAGGCCCTACTCTCAGAGATCCTAGTCTGCTCAGGCCTGGGAATTCAAACTCTTAACAAATCGTTCAGGTGAATATCTTGCAGAGAAACACTGGTTGAATCCTCACTGTCTAATTACTGGAGCCCTGGTGGTGCAGTGGTTAAGAGCTCAGCTGCTAACCAAAAGGTCAGCAGTTCAAATCTACCAGCCGCTTCTTGGAAACCCTATGTCCTACAGTGTCGCTATGAGTCAAATTGACTCGACAGCAACAGGTTTTTTTTTTTTTTAAATTACTGGAGTCCCTGGTTGGTGCAACGGTTAACACACTTGGCTCCTAACTCAAAGGTTGGCAGTTTTTGTCCACCGAGAGGCGCCTCACAAGAAAGGCCTGGTGATTTAATGTACTACACACATACTGTCTCTCACAATTTGCCAGCTCCCCACTATGTGCTCTCATTCGGGCATCATACCAAACTCCTAAGCTGGGCAGAATGGGAGGCATAAGCGTAGTTCCACAGATGGGGAAGCTGCAGTTCAAAGACAGGTTTGCTCAAGGAGGCAGAGTGAGTCAGAGAGGAAGCGAGTGAGACTCCCTGATCTGCCGGTGGCTCCAGCGTGCATCTGCCTGTCAGTTATCTCGGCCTCTCTGTCTCTCTTTCTGTAATTCTTAAAGAACAATTCCAGAAGCTAGAAGTGATAATTAGAGGCAAACAAAAAGAGGGAAATAAAAACCCCCTAAACTTCCAGAGATAATTATTATTAATGTTTTGTTGAGGTTTTTTTTCCTAGTCTTCTAATGTTTAAATTGGTATTATACTGTTTTGTAACGCACATTTTTCCATTCAACAATCAGGAAGAAGGACTGCATGGCTTGAACTGACCCTTGGGGCTGGCAGAACGATACTGGCTTTCACCCTTGGAATGCCCCAGCGCCGTCCTCGGCGGCTTTTTCGTTCCTCTTCATCCGCTCTAGCAGTTAGAAGAGCTGGTGGGACCCTGGGGGACAGGGTGGGGACCAAGCCTTTCTGGCCAGGGACAGGGCCTTGGATGTTCACTGGGGACACGATGTCAGACATCCCCACTGTCTCTTATGTTGAACCAGAAAGACAACAGCATACTGTAGCCAATGGTCTCAGGAGACCAGGAGTCTGCACCTTCCACAGGGAAACTACAAAGTGCAGAACAATGAGGAATTTGTTTTAAAGCAGGCCTGGGGACCCTAAAGCCTGTGTGGCACAAACAGTTTGGGCTTGACTATTAACGGAAAGGTTGGTGGTTCAAACCCACTCAGTGGCACTGCAGGAGAAAGGTCTGGAGATCTGCTTGCATAAAGATTACAGCCAAGAAAACCCTACAGAGCAGTTCTACTCTGTAACACATGGGGTGGCCGTGAGTCAGAATAGACTCAACGCCAGCAGGCTTGTTTGTTTGCAGTTCTACTCTGTCCTATAGGGTCGCTATGAGTCGGAATCAACTCGAGGGCACTGGTTTTTTTTTTTTTCTTCGTGTGGGGACTCTAAAATCCATCCTAGCCTCTGACAGACGGATATGCTGTCTGAGCAGACGCCCTGCTTCTTAAAGGGCACGTAAGTCACAGGGGCTACATACCAACCTCAGTGCTCATTTTTTCAAAAAGGGGAGTTGGGACTTGAAGAGAGTCTGATTATTCAAGGCGCTTCTGAGTAGAGAACAAGAAACCGTGTGTGCTGCTGAGGGCGGATGGCTGACTTCCTCTTTTCTTTGAGTCTGAAGATCATTGTGGCCCCTCAGAGCTTTGCAGTACACATAGCTATAGCTTTGAGGAAGTTTGGAGGCCAAGCCTGAAGAGACTTGCAAATCAGTTCCTGCCAAAGACGTCTGAATACTACTGATTACAATCTCTAATTATTTCTGAAGCAACCACTTACCCAATTAGAGCCGAAGCCCATGAAAGGGAAGTGAAGATTCCTCTGGTAGACAGAAATCGCAGCTATTATTATGACCATTATTTTTTAAAATCATGCTATGGAAACCCTGGTGGCGTAGTGTTAAGTGCTACAGCTGCTAACCAGGAGGTTGACAGTTCAAATCCGCCAGGCGCTCCTTGGAAACTCTATGGGGTGGTTTTGCTCCGTCCTATAGGGTCGCTATGAGTCGGAATCGACTCAACGACAGTGGCTTCTTTTTGGCCCTCGGCAGTGGCTATGCCTAGAGGCCATCGACTCTTTAAATACTGGATTTTACCCCAACATGCCCAGACGGCACAGTTGTTTGCCTGGATCCCCTTCTCCCTCCTTTATGCCTGATTCCTACCCACCTGTCAGACCTCGGCTAAAATGTCACTTTTTGTTTGGACTTCTCTGACCAGGTTAACCAGTTCCTGTCAGGTCAACTCTGACTCATAGCGCCCCCATGTGTGTCAAAGTGGAACTGTGCTTCATAGGGTTTTCAATGGCTGTTTTTTTGCCAGGCCTTTCTTCTGAGGTGCCTCTGGGTGGACTTGAACCTCCAACCCTTCAGTTGGCAGCCGATCATACTAACCGTTTGCACCAACCAGGTTAGGTCCTGTTACCTCTATCAGAGCTCTGGTACTCCTCCTTCCAGCACTTTGTGTGATTAGAAATAAACACTTCCATGATCACTTGATTGTCCTCCCACCAGTCCATAAGCTCCATGCGATCAAGGGGCTTGTCAGCTGTGGTCACTGCTTTGTCCCCAGCACCTCCAACCCTGCCTGGCACATAGTGGATGCTTAACAAATACCTGTTGAATTGACTGGATGAGAGGGATTTCTCCCTTGGATTCTGAGTGTAGATTCCTGCCTAAACCTGATTATCAAAGCACTTGGCTGGCAGATTTACTGACTGGTTGATTCATTTATCCATTCAACAAACATTTAGGAACATCTACATTTAGTGTTGCAATGCTTAAGCACTCAGTTGCTAAATGAAACGTTGGTGGTTCAAACCTACCCAGCAGCTCTATGGGAGAAAGACCCTGCGATCTGCTTCCGTAAAAATAACAGCCTAGGAAACTCTATGGGACGTGCTACTCTGTCACGTGGGGTTGCTATAAGTTGGAATTGACTCGACGGCACACAGTAATACCACCACAATGTGTTGGGTGGTGGGCTGGTTGGTCCAATCTCATCACCCCCACTCCACTATCATCCAAGACACCAATTCTGGGTCTGGTGAACCTGCTTCCCCAGAGCCCTGCTCACCCGGGGCCCACGCTCTCCTGCTGGCTCTCTTATTGGACCTTAGCCCTGCTACCTCAGGCTTACAAGAGTGAACTTTGTTTGGATCGAAATTGCCTCAGTCACCTGGGCAGGTGGCACTTCCTCAGCCTTTCTGTCTACCCTTGTCTAGGCTAACATATCTATTGCTCTTCAAGGGCTTGAATAGGATGAACTAGGAGCAAGGTTTGACCTTAAAGGGTCGAGAATGTAGAACTCTGGGGGGACAACAGAAAATCTGACCAATGAAAGCCTTAGGAAGTCCCAAGGATCAGCAGGGCGTAGGTACTACTCCTTCTGAAAGGCTCTATTGATGTAATTTGTGGTTGCCGTGACTATGCCATCGTTTTTCTAGAAGGGGGTATGGCCAAATAATTGCCTGTCTTTCCTGCTAGATCCCTAGAGATCCCGCTGTTCACAATTACACTGGGGACCTAAGGCACCTTGGTGGACCAGACAAAACTGCCAAGTGGGCAAAATCTTCCTTCCTAATTGTAATAACATGCCCTTGACTTAACCCTGACATTTATCTGCCCCACAGCCTACTCCTTCAGGGCCCCGAGTTCGGCTAGACAGATGAGATCATTTAAATGTATTAACCCTTGCTAATCGGTTCATTAGTTAGTGTATCCTAATCACATAAGCCACCCCATCAAAACTCAGGTAAAATGCATGTGTCTAGAAGATTCTTGAGGAATTACACTCTAATGTCTCAGCCCTTGTTGCTGTCAGATCCTGTCAAGTCAGTTTTGACTCATGGTGACACCATGTGTGCAGAGTAGAACCACTCCAGAGAATTTTCAAGGCGGTGACCTTTTGGAAGCAGATTGCTAGGCCTATCTTCCAAGGTGCCTTAGGGTAAGTTTGAACCATCAGCCTTTTGGCCAGTAGTCAGGCGCTTAACCATTTGCGCCACTGAGGGACTCCAGTGTCTCAGCCCTACAATAGGTTTATGGGTGTTTGATGCCCCTCAAATCCTAGCACACCCCATCCCAGCCCACTACATAATGTATCATGCTGACCCTTTTCAGAAAACTCCATCTGGAGCAGTGGCCTACCATCGATGAGACTCTCCTTCTTTGCTTTGTAGAAGGGGTCCATTTTTAGTTTGTAGTACAGGGTACCAATCCTAGGCCTCTGATTTATACCAGAGCCCTTTAATTACAGGCTCCTTAGGTTTCCATTTGAATCTAGCTGCCTTGGTTTGCTCTTAGGACATGCTAAGGGGCAGATCCAGCATCTGCCTCAAGCTGGGACTCTGGACCTGCAGGATGTACAATGTGGTCTTCACTGCTCAACAGAGTCCACCCCAAACCCAACTTCCAAATGGTGTATCAGAGAATGAAAAGTACCTTTGAACTCTGAAGCTGGACCTAAAGCAAAGGATTAAACCATCTCTGATTTACATATTTTGCTAAGGATTCTAGACGAGGCACTTAGAACCCCTGATGGAACACAATTGTTCTCTGCAGTGCTGGTCGCGGGGGCACATTTCTTTTCTGCCCTGTCCTCTGGTTGAAAGAGACCTGGCTAAGAATGCCTTTACCACTGGCATTGTTCCGCCAACCCTTCCACACTGGCTTAAGGGATGTACAAAAAGAGATTGATGGTGCAAAGTCTGAAGAGATCTCCTCCGTTGTCCAGTTGCATCTTTATTATTCAACATGGCGGCAGTGAAGCCGTAGGACACACACAATTTCCCCTGGCCTTTGGGAGAGAGGTATTCCACCTTAGTCTTGCTTGAGTGAGTGGTAAACCTGCCCATGGACAATCTGTTTAGCGAGGCTTGATTTGGGGTTATAGCTGTGAAATCCATACCCCACCCTCCCCACCCTTCGACCACTTCTGAGAAATCAATCCCCGGTCTATAGAGGATGATAATACAACTATAAGAGGACCAGGGCTGGACGCCAGGCTCTGCTACATAATAGCTGTGGGACCCTGAGCAAGTTACTTCCCCTTTCTGGGTCTCGGGTTCCTCATTAGTCAAGTGGGAGAAGATAACCCTTACTTTTGGCAGTTGTTACGAGCATTAGGTGATAAAACGAGTGCCTAGTGCCATCCTGGAGACACACAGTCCTGATTTTTAAATCACTGTCAACAGCTTTAGTGGGGCATAATTTATGGTTCTGAATTTGAAAGGAACCTTGGAAATATATAATCCAACCACCTTGTTTTAGAGTTGGGAAAACTGAGAGCCAGAAAGGTGAACTGATTTGCCCACATTCACAAAGTGTATTACAGCAAGGCTAGGATCAGGAGCCAGGCCTCTTTAGGGTGTTTTTGCTGTTTGTTTCAGCATCATAACCCAACATCCATCAAATAAATAAAAAACCTGAAACCTGTTGCCTTTGAGTTGATTCCAACTCATAGCAACCCCACAGGACAGAGCAGAACTGCCCCACAGGTCTTCCAAGGAGGAGCTGGTGAATTCCAACGGCTGACCTTTCGGTTAGCAGCCGAGCTCTCAACCACTGTGCCACCAGGGCTCAATCAAGTAAATGGTTACCTTTTAATTCAAAAAAGAAGTAAAATACCAAGAACGACGTGAAGAGCTAACACCAGTTGAACCCTAACCATGCTAATGGTATCATAAGTACTATCATTCAACCTTTTACAATTCCATGAGGTAGGTACTATTATTATCCATATCTTAGTATAAGGGAATCAAGGCTCAGAGAGGGGAGTAACTTGCACAATGTCACACAGCTACAAAGTGGGGGAATCAGGACTCTGGCTCAGATGAGTCTGACGCCAGGCCTGTGCAACTAACATCCTCTTCCCCTAAAGCACTAAGATACCAGGGAAGGTTAGATTCCAGGGCTGCTTCTAACACAGGCTTGTCAGATTTAGCAAATCAAATACAGAATGCTTATTAAATTAGTCTTTCAGATAATTTTAGTCTAAGTGTATCCAAATATTGCACAGAATATAGTTATATCAAAAAAGTATTCATTGCTTATCTGAAATTCAAGTTTAACTAGACACCCTATATTTTATCTGTCAACCTGGCACCCCGTATTCTCTCTCATGTGCTGTGTTACTTCAGGCAAGTTGCGTTGCCTCTCTGGGTCTCCATTTCTGTCCTGTAAAATTATGGGACTGTCCACAGCTGAGCTCAAAGGCTCGGTCACTCAACTCTACCAGAGGAGGGCGGGATGGGGCAGGTTCTCCAGAGAGTGCTCTGAATGAAGACCAGTTTGAAAAGTCTACCCTGATGCCAGGAAGGTGCAAAGGGGGAGATCCAAGGACAAGACCCTCCTAAAATGCTGTTCCCTTAGCCTGCAGGGACAAATACCTCCACCCCAGTGACACAGTGGTTAAGCATCTGGTTGTTAACCAAAAAGTTGTCAGTTTGAGCCTACTAGCCACTCCTCGGAAGCCCTATGGGGTAGTTCTTACTCTGTCCTATAGGGTCCCTATGAGTTGGAATTGACTCAATGGCAACGGGTTTGGTTTTTGGTATGAGCTCCGTAGAGCAGCGACACTGGCAGAAAACCACCCAAGACCTTGTTTTATATAACCTTCCTTCTCTAGGAAGCGGTGCAGGAAAAGTCCCAATACATTCACCCTTGAGTAGGAAAGGACAGAGCTCATTCAGGAGGGGCTCGCAGTATCAGGGCATTAGGGGGCTGAATGATGGAGGCAGCCCCTCACCCCAGAGTCTAATTTAGATACCCTCAAGAGCTTATCAGACTGTCACCACCGCCATGGGGCTCTTCTCTGCATGCCAGAGACCCAATAAATAAGCCAGAGGCAGATATATGGGCTACTCCAAGGAGGCTTTATTTTTGCTCTAACAATAAACTAAAGCAGGGAGTAATTTATGGTGAGTGAGCGTCAGGGGAGGGAGACGAGTAAACTCCGACCTTGCAGCACACCACAGACTGAACAAGCCTTTGCTGTCAGTGGCAGGCAGGCAGGTAGAGGCCTAGAGGCAGGCTGCTGGGCTCCGCAAATGCCCACTGTGCCAGCGCCAGGCCACAAGACCATGGGCACAGGGTTCACCCTCTCAGTGCCTTGGTTGCAACGTCGGTAATCTGGGGCTAATGGTACCCACAGGGTGGGGTGAGGATGCTGTCAGATGTGTAGCTCAATCCCCTGCATACAGCACGTGCTCATGAGAGGCAGCTGTTTTTCTGGAAGATGGGGGTGCCAGGATATTTGTTAGTGGGATTTGGGGGATAGTGCCAGAGTTCACGAGATCCGGCCCCACAGTTTATTTAGTTTAAAAAGATGATTGACTTCACAAAAACTTAAAAATTAAGGTTGTTTTCTCTAGTAAGATGCCCACAGGTCACTCTCTGAGCCAGTGGGGTGCTCTCCCCCAAGATGGGGCACCAGGAGTCCTGGGAGCATGTAGGTAGGTGCCTCGAGGTGTTTGGTTCTCAGGGAGGAATCCACCCTGCTCCTGAGCTGCCACATTCAAGGAGTCTGAATCCCATGTCAGTGTTCAGCTGGAGACAAGCACTTCATTTACAAATGATTTTTTTTTTTTTTTTTTTTAACAGAGTGCATGTGTTTAATACAACGATCAACTGGCTCCCTTGGAAAGAAAAGCCCTCTGGCTTCAATGGGTCCCTCACACAGGCTGTAATGTGCTAAATCTTGGTTTTTACAGGACAAAAAAATAAAGAGCAGAGGGTAGAAGCGGGTCAGTGAAAGAGATGTCTACCCTGCCTCTCTGTCCCTGTGGAAGGAAAGAGAATGAACACTGCTTGAGCACCACTGTACGCCATGGTCTGAGCTTGTCGTTAGCTCATGCACAACAGAACGAAACCCTACCTGATCCTGCGCCATCCCTATGATTGGTTAGGGATTGGACTGCTGTGAGCCGTAGGGTTTTCACTGGCTGATTTTCAGAAGTAGATCACCAGCCTTTTCTTCCTAGTCTTTCTTCGTCTGGAAGTTTCACTGAAACCTGTTCAGCATCACGGCAACACGAGCACTAGTGGGAAATCCAACCTGGGTCTCCCGCAAGGGAGGCAAGGATTCTACCACTGAACCAACGCTGTCCCCAATGGTCTGAATTAGTACCTTCCATTCATCTCTGTGCCCTGGCTCTGCTGCATGCTTGCAATGTGACCACGGGCAAGTTGTTAACCCCTCTCTGTTTCCTTATTGGCTATTGTGAGAAATTAATGAGTTAACACACAAAGGGCTTACCACAGTATTTGGGACATTGTAAACACTCATTACGTGCTGGCTCTTAAGATCCCATCACATGTAAAGTCCTCAATGCGTCTGCTGCCCTCATTAACACCTGTTAATACTTCTGCTGTCACCACAGCCCCACGCAGGAGGTGATGCTACCCTCACCTTACAGACAGAGAAGCTGAGGCTCAGGGAGTAGCACAGGGCCAGAGCCAGGACCCACACCGGGCATGTCTGCTCCTGCTGGGGCAGCTGGAACTCTGGAGGCAATTATAACTGTGTAGTGGCGGTGTCTGTGCCCTGGTGTCACCCCCCTGAGGCAGAGGAATATGTCTACCCTGCCTCACTGTCCCTGTGGAAGGAAAGAGAACAAACGCTGCTTGAGTACCCACCGTATGCCATGGTCTGAGCTTATTGTTCGCTCATGCACAACAGAACGAAGCCCTACCTGGTCCTGGATTGGTTAGGGATCCGGTCAAGCCCTAAGGCATAGCGTTTCCATTGACTGATTTTCAGCAGTAGGTCACCAGGCCTTTCTTCCTAGTCTGTCTCAGTTACTTGGCCCTGAGAGCTGAGGAACAAAGGCTGACAAAGTCCTTAGTCTTCCCCCCAGACACACAGCAACCCCTCCTGTGATATGCTTTGGTTTGTCTGTGGCAGGTTTAAAATCCACAGGGTGCTGACACTGATGAGAGTTCTGGAAAGATGCTCAACAAGTTCTCAGCTAACTTCTGATGATATTTCACTGCCAGGGCCTTTGAAAAGTCCCTGACCCCCTACCCAGACATCAGAGGGAAGCAAGGGGATGGCCTGTGGAGGTGGGAGGAGCCCTCTTGTCTTTGGACAGAGATCACCAAAGACTCCTGTTGGAGGATTGTGCGGGACAGGGAACATACTGAAGAGGGTATGAACGAACACAGAGAGCTGAGAGCAAGGCTGGAAAAGGGACCCGGATTCCAGGAAGGCAGAGGTAACAGGGTGCATCCCCTAGAGCCTGTCCTTTCCCCGCCGCCACAGAAACGATGATGTTTTTGAAGTGAAATGCATCTGCATCATTTTTTAATGCACCGGGAAGGCACGCATTACTCATTTGAAATAGATGCACTTAGGCTGTGTTTTGAAAGCCCTAGGTGGTACAAACATGAATGTGCTCAGCTGCTAACCAAAAGGTTAAAGGTTCAAGACCACCCAGAGGTGCCTTGGAAGAAACTCCTTGCAATCTACTCCTGAAAAATCAGCCATTGAAAACCCCATGGAACACAGCTCTAGTCTGACACACCTGGTTTTATAAAGCCAATCTACCTCATCTAAGTACTGCAGCTGATTGACAACGTAAGAGGGCTACCATCCACACAAGGGAGCAGAAGGAACATACTAAACCCATGGTTAGGAGGACGCTGACTTAGGACATCACAACTAGCTTGAGCTTCCCAGCAGCCAAATTATAAAGGGAAACACGAAACCTACCACATCTAATGACATCAAAAACACCCAGGATTTAGAGTGGATAATGTGAGTTTAGGCTCTGTCGTTTGCAGACCTGAGGCAACGCCTTAACCTGTCAATGCTTAGTTTCCTCATTTATTAGAAAATTTATTAAACAGTCTTAATAATCACCTCAGGATATTGGAGGAGTCAAATAAGATATGTACGTGGCTGTGCTTGAAAATTATAAAGTGCAACAGGAATCTTACTTATTACGGAGTATTTACACTAGTTCTTCAGGAGAAACAAGACTTTCTTATTTTTCCTTAAATGTGCTAGTTGTTTTCCCTTTGAGGTAGTTCTGAAAAAATTTTATCACATGACTCCTTATACAAGGGCCATTGAATAAAAGAACGGACAGGAGTAATCACTTTTTTGAGCACTCATGCACCAGGCATAGGCTTACGGTTGTTTAAATGAGTTTAGCAACACTGTCCAACTCATTTCACACGTCATCAGGAAAGACCAATGGTTAGAAAAGGACATCATATTTGGTAAACTAGGGCGCCGACAAAAACGAGGGAAACCATCCGTGAGATGGGTTGACACAAAAGGCACAATGATGGACTCAAACATACCCAGTGTCATGAAGGTGGTGAAGGACTGGGCAATGTTTCGTCATGAGTCAGAGCTGACTCAACTGTAACTAACAATAATAAGATTTTAAGATGCAACTATTATTATCCCTATTTTACAGACGGGAATACTGAGGCACAGAGAAAACCAAAAACCAAGCCCACTGCCATCGAGTTGATTCCAACTCATAGCAACCCTTTGGACACAGTAGAGCTGCCCCATAGGTTCTCCAAGGCTGTAACCTTTATGGGAGCAAACTGCCACACCTTTCTCCTGCAGAGCCGCTGGTGGGTTTGAACCACTGACCTTTTTGGTTAGCAGGTGACCATTTAATCACTGCACCACTGGGCACAGAGAGGAAGGGACTAATCAGATTCTCTTTTCTCACTAATGTGACACTGAATATTGGAAGGACAGGGCCACCCAGCAGTAGACACCAAACCCATATGGAAACGAATGTTCTAGGCTGAAGGTGCCATTTTGGGGTGGCACAGTGGTTAAGAGCGTGGCTGCTAACCAAAAGGTGGGCAGTTCGAATCCAGCAGCCACACCCTGGAAACGCTACGGGGCAGCTCTACTCTGTCGTACAGGGTCGCTATGAGTCGGAATCGACTCGACAGCAACAGGTTTATGTGAACTATGTGTGTATGTTTATGTGTACGTGTCAGAGAGAGAAATATGGACACAGAAATAAGCAGAAGCAGACTCTAGGGCTCAGGGAGAGAGAGAGAGAGAGCTGGAGAGTCACCACGCTAATCCTTGATTCCCGATGCCTACTGGTGTGAGGATAAGGGCCGGGCCCAAGCCCAACTGCCCTTCCTGCCCTTCCAACGAATTAGCAGTTCAGGGTGAGTTTCTGCCTGTCATGGATTGAACTGTGTCCTCCGAAAACACATGTATTAACTCAGCTAGGTCATGATCCCCAGTATTGTATGACTGTCTACCATTTTGTCACCTGATGTGATTTCTCTATGTGTATAAATCCTATCACTATGAAGTTAATGAGATGATTAGTGGCAGTTATATTGATGAGAGTTTATAAGATTAGGCAGTGTCTTATGCCAATCTCTTCTGAGATATAAAAGAGAGAAGTGACCAGAGAGACATGGGGACATCATACCACCAAGAAAGCGGTGTTGGAAGCACAGTGTGTCCTTTGGGCCCGGGGTTCCTGCGCTGAGAAGCTCCTAGTCCAGGGGAAGACTGATGACAAGGAGCTCCCTTCAGTGCCAACAGGGATAGAGACAGCCTTCTCCTGGAGATGATGCCCTGAATTTGGACTTGTAGCCTATTAGACTGTGAGAGAATAAACTTCTCTTCATTAAAGTCATTCACTTGTGGCATTTCTGTTATAGCAGCACTAGATAGATAACCAAGACGCTAGCCTTTGCAAGCAAACATTCGTCAGTGAAGACATGAATAGACAAATGGTAAAACCAAGGAATCAAGGGAAGCTGAGGACCCCCTAGGCAAACAGCGAGGGTTACACAAGAGGCTCTCTTCTCCCTTTTCCTTATCTATAGCCACTCATCCCTGTGCCTCTGGCCCCCAGAATTCTCAGCCTAAGAACCCAAGCTCATTAAGAGAGGTGACAGGAGACACACACGTGGTCCCAAAGCAGCTCAGACTTACCAACAATCCACATTGCCTGTTTTTGTTAACTTGTTTTGCTTTTCTCAAACTAAATTTCTACTCGCTGAGCCTCTCCAATTTTTTTTTTTTTCCTTTTTAAACTGAATAGCAAGTCAAAAGGAAAGCTCACAGTGTTCTTCTCCCTCAAAGGCCCTGTGTCTGTTGACTTTGTTAAATCTTGGCTGCCGACCATGCATCTGATACCATTTGAAATTAGTAGCTACGACAATTCATCTTCAGTGGAAATGGGATTTAGACAGCCATAGTCTTTGGGAGGCTCGGAGGAGACCCATCCTGCTAATGGGGTGAGTGTGGTTGCACCCCAACCTTGGCCCCTGTGTCCTCTTTGGCTGCCAAGTGAGTGACCTGCAGAACAAGAGTCTGGAAGGGGTAGCTGTGTTACAGCCCTCAGGGGACACAAAACCAAAACCAAACATTGTTTCCAGAAATAGGGCAGCAACGATTGTCCAAGTTCCCAAGGCCAGGGTCAAGTGTTATCCCAGCCTTGAGGTCACACGCCCTGCCTCTGCCCCTCACTATTCTAAAGACTTGAACAGGTTACTTAACCTCCCTTATTTCATTTCCTCATCTGTAAAAAAAATCCTGATGCCCACCACCTAAGACTGTTGGGAGGACGAAATCAGATCTTGTGGGTAAAATGCTTGGTGCACAGTAGGTCCTCAAGGGATGATAGCTAATACAATATTCTGGGCATTGTTCAGCCTGCTCTGTGAACATGCTTCAGGAAGCATGTTTTCTGGGCTTCTGGATGCCCCCCACAATATTTACGAAACCAGAAAAGTCCACTTAGTTTACAAGAAGCAACATGTTTACAAGACTACGTGGAAGAGGTTCCAAAAGGCAGCAAAGGTGCGGAGAGAGAGATTTATTTTCAGAGGCTGGAGGAGGGACCAAGTCCTGATCCAGTTCCACTTTTCCTCCAGGAAATGGGTGCAAAGGAAAGCGGGGGCCTAGGCTGCCTTGTTGGAAGTGGCTTGGGCTGGATGATTTGAGGGGCTTCCAGAGAAGCCACCAGTGGCCATGGAGTCAACTATGACTCATGGTGACCCGTGTGTGTCCGAGTAGAACTGTACTCTGTAGGGTTTTCAGTGGTTGGTTTTTGGAAGTAGATTGCCAGGCCTTTCTTCCAAGGTGCCTCTGGGTGGACTCAAACTTCCAATGTTTTAGTCAGCAACCAAGTGCCTTAACTGTTTGCACCACCCAGGGACGCTGGAGAAGAGAGGCCTGTCAATCACAGCCGGGCACTGGGGTGGGGCGGCAGGCACCCTGTTCTGGGAACAGTGCAGATCTCTGGGAACACCCCACGGCGCCAGCCACTCACCCACCAGCTCTTCCCCTGCCTGTGCCAAATCCCCAGGCCTGCTCGCCACTTGTTGAATCTTCATTCTGAAGACTACTTACAATAAGCTAGATGTCCCAGCACAAAGGGGTTTTAGGACACAAAAGTGCTGCCAGCCAGTTATTTGTCCTGAAGTAGGTATTAGATAGAGCAGCATTTCTGAGAACTGAAGAAGAGCTATGGGTAGACCTTATGCTGTGTCTGCAATCAGGGCGGCCGATTAATGGCTGGAAGCCTATATGCCTGTCGGATTGCAGCCAAAGCCGTGTGTGTGTGTGTGTGTGTGTGTGTGTGAGAGAGAGAGAGAGACAAATGGGGCTGACAGATGAACCTACCTCATGGGCTGCTGTGAGGATTCACTATGGGAATAGGCATCGCGTGCCCTTTACACAGTAGAATCAGTTGTTGCCGCGTCGACCCCGGCTCATGGTGACCGCGTGTCTATCAGAGTTGAGCTGTGCTTCATAGGGATTTCAGTGGCTGATTTTTCGGAAGTGGATATACTAGGCCTTTCTTCTGAGGTGCTTTTGGGTGGGCTTGAACCTCCAACTTTCCAGTTGGCAGCTGAGCACTTTAACCTGTTCGCACCACCCAGGAATCCTAAGTGCTCAGTAAATGCTGGTTCTGAGTCGTAGGAATGCTGCTGAATGCAACCCACTTTGGCACATGGGAGGGGCTCAATTACTGTCTCCTGAGCCTGAATCTGGGCCATGGAACTGTATCAAGGCCAGTTGTTACTCTGGCAAGGAGCCCTGATGGCAAAGTGGTTAAAGCGCTCGACTGATAACTGAAAGAGCAGTGGTTGGAACCCCCCTCCCCGCCCCAGGCGCTCTGGGGGAGAAAGATGTGGCAGTCTGCTTCTGTAAAGATTTACAGCCTTGGAAACCCTACGGGACAGTTGTACTCTGTTCAATACGAGTCAAAACCGATTCGACGGCAGTGGGTTTTGGATTTGGGCTACTGTGGCACCTATGACTGGCCCCAGGGAATGGCGGAAAACCCACCATGAGGCACAGACGCCTGTGGCTGTGCGTTTTAGAAAGAGTTACCATGAAAGCCTACTGAAGGGGTCACTGGTTCTCAGTCCTTCACCTCTCAGAATGGCTTGGGGTTAACTAGAGAGCTCCTATTTTCCACCTCCCTGACTGATAAGTCCCTGGGACTTATCCCAACTAATAATAAAACCCAAACCCAGTGCCGTCAAGAAGATTCCAACTCATAGCGACCCCACAGGACGGAGTAGAACTGCCCCATAGAGTTTCCAAGGAGCGCCTGGCGGATTTGAACTGCCGACCCTTTGGTTAGCAGCCTTAGCACTTAACCACTATGCCGCCAGGGTTTCCCAAGTAATAACGCCCCCCCCCCCCCCACCAAATTCCATGTCCTAGTCCCTGGAACTGGAACCTGTGAATATGTTACATTGCATGACAAAGAAGGGCTTAAGGCTACAGATGAATGAAGGCTGCTCATCAGTTGACCATAAAATAGGGGGATTAGCCTGGGTTATCCAGGTAAGCCCAATGTCATCGTCATTGTTGTCATTAGCTGCCATGGAGTTGCCTCAGATTCATGGCAACTTTATGTACAACAGAACAAAACACTGGCTGGTGTTGTGTCATCCTCACAATCACCAGCATGTAAGAGTTCATTGTTGTGACTATCGTGCCAATCCATCTCACCAAGGGTCTCCCTTGGCCTAGCTGGCCCTCTACGTCACCAAACATGATGCCCTCCACTAGTGATTGATCCCCCCGATGACTTGTCCAGAGCAAGCCAGTAGGATAAGGTACTGTCATGATCCATAAGGTTTTCACCGGCAAATTTTTGGAAGTAGATCACAAGGCCTTGCTTCCTGGTCTGTCTTAGTCTGAACACTCCACTGAAACCTGTCTACCACAGGTAACCCCGCTAGCATCTGAAATATGGAGGGAATTGTAAAAGTCCTTTAAATGGGGAAGGGGGAGGCAGGTGAGTCAGAATCAGAGTGATGTGATGTGAGAGTCTTGAATGGCCATTGCTGGTGTTGAAGATTGAACGGGGCCATGAGCCAAGGAACGCAGTGGCCTCTAGGGGCTGGAAAAGGCAAGTAAATGGATTCTCCCCTACAACCTCCAGAAGGAACATGGTTCTGCCAACACCTTGATTTTAACTCAGTGAGACTGATTTCAGATTTCTGACTGATAGAACTGGAACAGAATAAATGTATTGTTTTAAACCACTAAATTTGTGGTAATTTGTTGCTGCAGCAATAGGGAACTCATACAGTTCCAGTTATTTCCTTCACCTTCTAAGGTAACTTCTGGGCCTGTGAACCCTAAAGGACTCAGTGGCATCTAGAGACCCCATACCCACCTTATGTTGGGAGCAGCGATGTATGCACTCACTCACTCACACCTTCCTATATTCAGCGAAGACCTTCTGAGAACTTTCCGTATGTCAGACCCAGTACTAGGTACTGGGGACGCAGCAGTGAACAGGAGCTCAGCACTAACAGTGGACACAAGTCTTCAATAGATATTTACAGAGAATAATAATAGTAAACACTTTTATAGTGCTTACTATGTGCCTGGCACTGTGTCAGTGCCTTGCATAAGTTGAACCATTTAATCCTCACAAGCATACCATACTATTATCATCTGCATTTTACAGATGAGGAAACTGAGGCACAGAGAGTTTGAGTGACATGTCCAAGGTCAAAGAGCTGGGCAGTGGCAGACCCAGGTTTGGAGCCCAGTCAGTCTTCTAATCACTATACAATGCTGTGTCTAAAATGGCAAGAAATGAAGATAGTCCCAGAAAAGATGTAAGGTCTGACTGTGGCCTGAAGGTTCCCTCTGGCCTAGGAGATGGGAAATCCAGGGCCGGGGGGCGGGGGGGACAATTGCTGCTGAGTCAATTCCAACTCTCAGAGACCCCACGTGTGTCAGAGTAGAACGTGCTTCACAGGGTTTTCAATGGCTGTGATCTTTTGGAAGAGATGGCCAGGCCTTTCTTCGGAGGTGCATCTAGGTGGATTCGAACTGCCAGCCTGTGGTTAGTAGCTGAGTGCTTAACCATTTGCGCCACCCAGAGACTCCAGAAAATGGCAAGCCCCCATTTAAAGGAGGTGGCTCTTACGCTGGCTCCAGGGAGGGTGTGTACAAAACTAAATGCTGATATGGTAACAGAGTCCTTGGCGCCCCGCCCCTCCAAGCCTGGGGCTGAGGCTCTATCTTTCTCCAGGCTCAGCCCAGACCCTGAGCTGAGCCCGAGGCTGTCCATTTAAGTGCTCCTCCAATATTGCTATAAGTTGGATAAGCTCATCCAGAATTCATAGGGTATGATGCTCACGGAAGTTGAGATGGCCTGACACATGTGAGCTCATTCATTCCAGCCAAGACCTGCGATTCCAGGATCCATTCATTCTGGGGCCGCATCCCTGTGGGGAGGGACAAGGTATGCTGAGGGGCTAGGGGGTGGAGAGCCACAGGAGTTCAAAGGGAAGGAGGGGGCTGGTGTGTACTGAGCCCCTCAGGCAGCAGCACCTTTCAGCTGACAGGCGAACTCAAGCCTGGATTCATTCCTGGGATCTCTGCTTCCCTAGCTGGGTGACTTTCAACACGTTCCTTACCCTCTCAGTGCCTGCGTTTCCACGCCTATAAAATAGAGGCTAATAATAGTACTGGAGTCCCTGGGTGGTGCAGACGGTTAACATGCTCAGTAGTTAACTGAAAGGTTGGAGGTTAGAGTCCACCCAGAGGCACCTCAGAAGAAAGGCATGGCAACCTACTTCTTCTGAAAAAAACCAGCCACTGGAAACCTATGGAGCACAGTTCTACTCTGACACACAAGAGGTTGCCATGAGTTGGATCGGACTCAACAGAAACTGGTTTATTAATAGTACCTAGCTGACAGGGTTGTTGGGAGGGTTACGTAAGACAATATAAAGGGTTTCCCAAGATGGCTGGCACCAAATAACCACAGACTCAACGTTGGCTATGATTATGCCACACGGTGTCTTATTTGACCCCTCACAATGGCTTTGTGAAGCAGTGACCACTATTGTCTTCATTTAAAGCTGAGGGAGCTAAGGTCCCCAGAGGTGTCATAACTTGCTCATGGACTCCTAGCAAGTCAAGGGCCCGAGCAGGATTCGCACCCAGATCCCGAGACTGGGCTCTTCTCACAACTCTATGTCACACCAGGTCTAGTTCTGAACATTAGATCTTGAAACCAAGCACTCTATGAGGGAGCTAGTGCCATCAGACCCATTTTACAAATGGGGAAACAGAGGCACTGGGAGTTTGAGAGATGTGCCTAAGGTAACGGAGCTGATTAGTAATGGGCCCATATTTGGAGCCCAGGCAGTCTTTTAATCACTATACTATGCTGTGTCTAAAATATACTGTCGTTACCTGCTGTCTAATGGGCATCCAACTCATGGCAACCCCATGCACAATAAGACTGAACCATTGTGACCCACAGGGTTTTCATTAGCTGATTTTTGGAAGAAGGTTGCTGGGCCTTTCCTCCTAGTCTGCCTTAGTCTGGAAAGTCCCTGAAATCTGCTCAGCATCATAACAACACAAAAGCCTCCACTGACAAATGGGTGGTGACTGCGTTTGAGGTGCATCCGCCGGGAATTGAGCCCAGGTCTCCTGCATGGAAGCGAGAATTCTACCACCGAACCATCACTGCCTCCCTACTTCAGATACACATAGCCATGCATAAAAGAACTCTTCATCTCAGCTCTGCGGGAAGATAAAAGACGTGAACTCACACTCTGTACGGCTTACTCTTCAAAGGTTTCTAACGGCAGTAAAGGTATGCAACAGGTGCTGATAGCTGGCTCCGGAATCTCCCCTCCAAGGAGCCCCGCGCAGGTGAAGGACACTATCCTGACCCACTTTTCTGTTTGCCATCGCCCTTCTGATAGTGGGGATGTACGTGCTGCTATGATGCTGAATAGGTTTCAGTGGAGCTTCCAGACTAAGAGAATAGGAAGAAAAGCCTGGCAATCAACTTCTGAAAATCACCCAATAAGAACCTTATGGATCACAAAGTCCAGTCTGCCATGGATCATGGGGACGGCACAGGATCAGGCAGTGTTTACTTCTGCTGTGCCTGGGGTCACCACGAGTCGGGGGTTGACCTGAAGGCAGCAAACACCACCACCCTGGGTTTTCTAGGTAGCGCCCAGAGGGGGCAAAGCCAGGACAACAGCCCTGCTCTCAGGATTCTGTCTTCACTAGGCTGGTTTCAGTATGGGAGGGCTCCATCTCACAAATACGCACGCACCCACTATTTCGTCTTGGCTAAAGAGGGTTAGAAAGGCACGCTGTGTCAAATTCCCAAGCAGGATGAATGCAACGCAGCAAGTATCTGCTGGAACTCTGCAGTGGGCCTCGGCTGGAACTGACCACAACCTCGCCTCTGTTTGACAAGGCCGAGAAGAGTGTGGCCACGTTGTCTTACAAGGCATTATTTGTCCTCTGTGGCTACCAGGAAACCCTCAAGAAGGCTACACTGTGCCGCGCACTCTCCCGAGTCCTCCCAGCCTGGCCGCAGGAATTGGGGGCTGCAGGCCTTTAATGAGCGCTTTTTCTTATTTATTTTGGCTATCCTGAGGGAGAGGCAAGGGGTAGGGGCTTGCTTGCACAGAATAGAAGACTGTCCCCTAAAATAACAACCTCCCTGCCCCCAGCTGAATCAAGGAAGTCTTTAAGTTGCCACAGGTTCAGGACCTGACCAGAACCACCCGGCCACGCTGCTCTGTTCCAGAGTTTTGGCCTCACTCCATAAATTGGGAGAAATGGCCCCCATTCATTCAGCCCAGGAGAAAGGGGCATTTGTGCCGGTGAGAGGGGAGGTTTAAGGAATGATGACGTCGGCCTGAGAATTTACATTCAGTGTCAGAGGGACTTTGGGGGCTGCCAGCAGTTGCTGTCGAGTTGACTCTAACTCATGGCGACCCCATGTGTGTCAGCAAAGAAACTCTGTGCTCCAATAGGGTTTTCAGTGGCTGATTTTTCAGAAGTAGATCACCAGGTCTTTCTTCCAAGGCACCTCCAGCCTTTCAGTTAGCAGCTGAGTGTGTTAACCGTTTACACCACCCACGGACACGTGGGATCGCCATGAGTCAACTCGATGGCAACTGGTGGGGGCAGCTGGGCTCTGGTTAAACCAGGATTTTTCTTGGCCAGGAGTTCTGAGTGTTGAACAGCTGATTAGTGTAACCTCCCCAGCTTGCTGTTACTCCAAACACTTTTCCACAGGACTCCGGAGTTCAGTGGTGGGGAGAAGGTGGCTACTTGAGATATGGAGCTAGACGGACCTGGATTTTGACCTTGGCTCCACTGCCTTCCAGCTGTGTAACTTGGGATATGTTATGTAACCTCCCCAGGTCCTTATTGCCTCATCTGTAAAGGCGGGGCGGGGGGCTAAGAGGCGAAGGTGCTTGAGGAGTGTTGTATCAGGCACACGGTAAAGACAATCGAAATGAACTATCTGCTCCTTTTGTCTCTCACCTCACCGCAGAAGATGGGAATAAGAGGTTCTGACTACGCTCGCATACAATTTACGCTTGTGGTTTAACGCTCTGGTTCTGAAGGCAGACTCCCAGCTCCAAATCCTGGTTTACCTCTTGTGGCCCTTGGGAGAGGTGTTGCATTTCTCTGTGCCTCAGTTTGCCCAGGTGTAAAATGGGAGTAATGATGATAGTATCCACCTCACAAAAACCAAAATATGCAATTCGTGTAACGTGCTCAGCACAGTGCCTCACACACTCTCAGCCTGAGCAATGTTACCTCTCATTGTGACGCTGCCATTCTGACAACTCACTCCTTGACCCCACCCAGCCCAGTCATAATTTGTTCTTGTCCAATCAATATATTCCCAATGATAATCAGCCTTCCCTGAGATTATCCCTTCCTACCTGTGCCCAGTGCTCACCATTCCTCAACCCGCCACCAAAGCTAATTCTTTGTGGTCAGAGAAAGCACCAGGTGGCCCACGCTGAAGCGCTGAGGAAATTTTTTCTGTCATATGGTGGCCCCATTCTTCCTTGTTGGAGCAAGGCAGCACAAACTTGTAAAAGCCTTGAGTCTAAGGGGGACTCAGAATCAAGTGCGGCAAGGTCATCAAGCTTCTGTGTTTTGGTTATTTCCTTTAAAAGTTTTTTTTTTTTTTTTGGCATCCCTCATTCTCAAAGAGTCTGGCTGCCAACTCCACTTGGCCTTTTGAAAAAAAAAAAAAAAGAAGACCAGTTGACATCAAGTTGACTTTGACTCATGGAGACCCTATGTGTGTCAGAGTAGAACTGTGGTCTGTAGCGCTTTCAATGGCAGATTTTCTTTTCTTTTTTTTTTTTGGACACAGATAGCCAGGACTTTCTTCAAGGTACCTCTGGGTGGACTCATACCTCCAGCCTTTCAGTTAGCAGTTAAACACATTTGTACCACCCAGGGACTCCCTGATCCTCTGAGGTTGTCTTCAACTCACCCTTGCAGGCACTGCTTACAGGATGACGCAGCATATAAAAAAAAAAAAAATTTTTTTTTTTTTTTTAAGATGAGACTAATCCTCTCACTTTCCACTCTCTCCACGCCCCCAATTTGAATTCAATTATAAATTGGCTGACATTGTCCTTGAGTCCTTCCCAAGATTAGCTAAGAAATCAACATTAAGGGCATTTAAAAAAATGAGCCTGGCTGTTTATTCACAGCAGAAGGAAAAGGGGGGTGGTGATTTCCAATGCTATTTTCTACCGTCTCCTTGGGGCACCCGCACCAGAGCTTCAGGATAAACATGCCAGAGAACAGAACAAAACTCCAGAGCAACTCTGCAATGTCAACTTTTTTTCTTTTTAAAGCTTTTGGTATTTATTAGATTATATAATCTATTCATATGATATCTTGGTGGGGCAAGAAAATGCTGGGACCGCCTACAAAAGGAAGCCTATCTATAAACTAATGGCAAGATCAAATCCATCTGGGAAACTAACTCAGGCTTCCTTAAAAAATACTCATGGGACATTTCGGCAAATGCGTTCAGTAGACAAGCCCATCTTGGCATCACTACGGTTTTATTGAACATGACACCGCTTCCCTCTCTCTCCCCAAATATTTTATAACTGTGACAGAGGTTAACACGCAAGTTTTTGCTGAAGCACCAAGCTACATTAGATGCCACCATCCAAAAAGCAAATACTAGACCACATGCAGACATCACAAAGGACGTGCTAAGGACTAGGTTACCCCACTCTTAACCCGTACCCACAATTCCACTCTTAACCTGACCACATCAAGCACAAAAGGGTTAAACAAACCAAACCCCTTGCCATCGAGTTAATTCTGACTCATAGAGACCCTACAGCATAGAGTAGAACTGCCTTGTCATGGCAGGTGTAACCAATCCTCTAGCCGTAGAGTGGACTCTTACTCATGGAGACCCCATGTGTGTTACAGTAGAACTGTGCTAATAGGGGTTTCAAAGATGGTTTTTTGGAAGTTGATTGCCAGGCCTTTCTTCCAAAGCACCTCTGGGTGGACTTGAACCTGCAACCTTTCAGTTAGCAGCACATCATGTTAACTGTTTGCACTACCCCAGGACTCTATGGTGGGTACAATTCTGTGTAAAATGTCTGTCCCTCCATTACTTGAAAACCTCTGCAAGTCTGCTGCTTCACTTGCCTACACTGAAAGCTGCCTGGCACGTGCCCGGCACATAGGCGAGCCTCAATGGTATTTGCTGGCTAACAACAGGCAAAGGCGAACTCTGAGGGTGTGTGGGTGAGCCTGTGGGCAGCTTGGGCTCATGGGGCTCCCACATGTGGATGGTGTTTGGAAGGCCAGGAGGCAGCACCAGATGGCATACAAACTCAGTTGCTTTCTGGTTAAATTTCATGTGTCTCTCTGTTTTGCAGTTTATTTGTCACTGACATCTGCAGCTCTGTGTTGTGCTGGAGGCAAACGGTAAAGCTGAAAATGTGTCTTGGATGCTTTGTTTCTCCCTATCCCAGGTGACAAAGAGGGACAAACCTTGCCCTTGCACCCAAGACGACTGACCCCACTCCCTGCTCCGGCGCCCTTCCTTGTTCCTACATTCACGTCTGTGTCATCTCCCCTTGAGGCCAGACACCATGAACGCGTTAAGGTGGATATGGCATCAGCTTTTCAACTAGTGCCCAGGGTGTACCCCAGGGAGACCCCAGGGGGCCTCTTACCCCAACACAGATAACACGGGAACATTAGAGTCTTCTGGGGACGGGAAAGCTGGTCCTTATAAAGCAAGGGCTGGGTAGGCACATTCAGGAAATTACAGATGCCATTTCAAAGGGACATCTCCAGAAGACCAAGACAGTGGCCCTCCAGGGAGTCCTCGTTGGAGGAGAGCCCAGCCTGACTTACATGTGGCCCCAGAGATAGTAATGGAAGCATGAGAGAGTGGTGGGCTGGTGAGGGGCCGCTGGGGGGAAGATGTAGCCTCGGAGGATGGAGCAGCCTTGAAGGATGGAGCAGGGACACCACGGAACCCCTCCCAAACCTCGGTGGGCCCTGGGCCAGACTCTCCTCACCCATAAGCTCAGTTCTTCCTCAAAAGAATCCTTCCGGAAATAGGATATCCTCATTTTACAAAAGAAGTCTCTGGAGTCAGGGAACTTTTCCAACGTCACACAGCTAGTGGGGGGCACGCGTGGGACCAGTTAGCATGCACGATGTCCATGCTCTCAGCTCACCCTCACAGCGCCCCCACCTCCAGGAGGCAGGTGTGGCTTTCAGCATGGCATTTCCCAGGTGAGGACTCATGTTCAGAGAAATGGAGTAACCTGCCCAAGGTCACACAGCCGGTCAGTGACAGAGCCAAAATTCCAACCCAAGTCTATCAAACTGCAAAGACTGTGGACTGAGCCACCCCTAATCACCCAGCTGGCTCTGGTTAGTACAGTGGGGGGCCTCTGATGCCTCCTCCCCTGCCAGTGTGACCCAGAAGACTCCATGGCAGTCGGGGGGAGGGACATCTGTGCATGAAATGGAGGAAATAAGGATGATCTTGTGTGGACACGTGTGTTTGCATGTGCAAGCACGTGTGTGTCTATAACTGTGTCTGCATCTGTGTCTGTGAGTGTTCGTGTTGGGTCTATGTATGCATATGTGTATGTGTGTTTGTGTATATATATATGTGCACATTTGTGAGGGTATCACTATACATGGGGGTGTTTACATCTGTGTGCATTCATGTGTATGTTTGTGTGTGGGTATGTGGGGGGCATGTGTGGGTCCCAACTATATGTAGGTGTGTGTGTGGATGTGACCGTGTACGTGTGTTGTGTGAGTACGTCTATATGTGCTTGTGTGTTTGTGGGTGTAGGAGCTGGCATGTGTGTGTCTCTGTGAGTGTTTAACGACCCCATGCCTGTCACTGGAGACTTGGGAGGCTGAGTCCCTCTACGGTGGAAAGTGATTCATTTTTTCAGTTAATAGAAGACAAAGGAATCTTTTCTTAAAGTTGTTTTGGGGCCCCAGAATGTAAACTTTATGTGACTAGGCTTACAGTCTCCAAGGGAAGAATGTTCCTTTGGAAGAAAACTCAGAGTTTACCATGGACTTTCAAACTTTTTTGACCACTCTTTACTTTCTGAGAAATAGTCTATCATTCCACATACATGATACGTTTATATATGTATGTATGAAATGTTTATTACATATGAAATATTTATATATATAATATGTATAACATTTCTTGAAACAATACTTACTTTTACCATGTGGAATGTGAGCTGATTTTTTTATTTTCTATTTTATTTTTTAAATGCTAGCTCTGAACCTTTAAACTGGAGTCACAATCCACTAATGGGACATAACCTGCAGTTTGGAAAACACTGCTCTGGAGTGATCCTTCCCCCAGCCCTCTGTACGAAGGGCGTTCATTCCTTCATCTAACAAATAAACATTGAGCAGTTACTGTGTGCCAACTACTTCCCTACTTCCCAGATTCTTGGGAAAACAACTCTCCTTTCATTCTGGAGGAGAAAATGAACCATAAATACTTAAATATGATAATTTCAGGTAGTGACAAGGTCTGTGAAGATGTTATGGATTAAACTGTATCCCCCCAAAACCTGTATCAATTTGGCTAGGCCATGATTCCCAGTATTGTGTGATTGTCCACCATTTTGTCATCCGAGGTGATTTTTCTGTGTTGTAAATTCTGCCTCTATGATGTTAATGAGGCAGGATTAGATGCAGTTATGTTAATGAGTCAGGACTCAGTCTACAAGATTAGGTTGTATCTTGAGTCAATCTCTACTGCCACAGAAGTGAGAGAACAGAGCAGAGAGATACGGGGACCTCATTACCACCAAGCAAGAAAAGTCAGAAGCATGTGTCCTTTGGACCCAGAGTCCCTGCACTGAGAAGCTCCTAGACCAGGGGAAGATTGATTACAAGGACCTTCCTCCGGAGCTGGCAGAGAGAGAAAGCCTTCCCCCTGGAGCTGGCACCCTGAATTTGGACTTCTAGCCTACTAGAGTGTGAGAGAATAAACTTCTGTTTGTTAAAGTCATTCACTGGTAGTATTTCTATTATAACAGTACTAGATAACTAAAACAGAAGGTAATTCAGTGTGGTAGTCAGGGAGGGTTTCTCTGAGGAGGTGTCATCTGCACTAAGACCAGAATGATGAGAAGGAGCTAGCCAGAGGAAGAGGTGGGGGGAGAAAGACTCTCCTATATTTTGTTTCCTGTCTTTATCAGACACTGGCAGCGCTCTCGTTCGCACAGAATCTGCCCCTCCCTCCCCCAGCCCTCCATGTCTCTCCTCTTTCAGCTCTTTTCAGACCCTCAATGAGATGGATTGACACGGTGGCTGCAAAAATTGTGAGCTTTTGCCCCAAGCTCTCCACATTAAGATCTGGCAGCCTCATTGTGGCACACATTCATTTTTTCCCTGGAACATTTAAAAATAACATTTGGTCTGATTAATTCTGTTTTTAAGAAACTCCCTAAAGACACAGCCAGTGTTGTGAAGGGTGATTCAGCTGGTCAGTAAGGCTCAGAAATGAGGGGGCAGAGGCCAGGCGACGGGGCTCACAGAGCCACATGTGGGAGAGCTCATGTCAGGAGATGCAAATCTGGTGAGCAAGCCTCTCCCTGCTGGCCTTTCCATGGCTGGGCACTGTTTAAAAAGAGAGCCAAGGCATGCTCCTCCCGGTACCACGAGGCCAGCTCCCTCACCTCCCTCGGACCCTTGCTCAAATGTCCCCTACTCATGAGACTTCCCTGACCACTCGGTTTAAACTGCAGCCAAAGGCTGGATCAACCGTATGCACAGATTAGTCAATAAACTCAAGCAAGCCCGTGAGTGCCTTGCTTATTGGGTAATCTGTCCCTGCCACAGCCCCTCCCCTTCCCAAGCCCCCAATTCCTTTTTCTGCTTATTTTTCTCCCTGGCATTTGTTACCACCTGACTTGCTGGATACTTGTTCACGTGCTTAGTGTCTGGCTCCCTGTTATGGGTTGCATTGTGTCCCCCCAAGTATGTGTTGAAATTCTAACCCCTGTACCTGTAAATATGACCCCGTTTGGAAATAGGATTCTCTTTTGTTATATTAATGAGGTCATAACTGAGTAGGGACCAGTCTGTTAGTTTGTTGTACTGTGGTGGTAGAAACATGATGCCTTTGAATTACAGCACTGGCAAAGAATATTGAATATAGCATGGACTGCCAGAAGAATGAACAAATCTGTCTTGGAAGAAGTACAGCCAGAATGCTCCTTAGAAGGGAGGATGGCGAGAATTTGTCTCAATTACTTTGGAGGTGTTATCAGGAGGGACCAGTCCCTAGAGAAGGATATCACGCTTGGTAAAGTAGAGGGTCAGTGAAAAACAGGAAGACCCTCAACGAGATGGATTGACACGGTGGCTGCAAAAATTGTGAGGATGGTGCAGGATCTGGCAACATTTCATTCTCTTATATATGGGGTCAGCATGAGTCAGAGCTGACCTGACAGCACCTAACAGCAACAATAATAACCTGAGTAGGGTGGGTCCAAAACCTAATCACTTCTGAATTATAAAAAGACAGAATTGGCACAGAGATACACACAGAGGGGAATGACAGCTGCCAAAGAAAGCCAAGGACAGCTGGCAGACACATGGGGTTGCCATGAGTAGGAGCCGAGGCCCTGATTTGGGCTTTTAGCCTCCAGAACTGTGAGAAAACAAGTTTCTGTTCTTTAAAACCACTCACTTGTGGTATTTCTGTTACAGCAGTGCTATGTGACTAAGACATTCCCTTAGTCAGAAGGGCTGGGATTTTTTTCTGTTTCATTCCTCACCGAGTATACCTGGCACTCAATAAATAGCTGTTAAATGAGTAAATGAATAACAGCTCCCATTGACTGAGCACCTACTACGTCCTGGGCCCTTTACATACATGATCGATAGCCTTCCCAGAAACCCTGTACGGTAGCTATTGTCATCCCCATTTTATAGATGACAAAACCGAGGCCCAGAGGCCCCGGAGTAAGTGACTAACTTGAAGTCGAAACATGGGTATGCCTACTTCGAACTCAACAGGGCATAAAGCTTCCATGCACAAAATAATAACACTGATTAACCAGATGACCCATACCACTATTCTTCCAAACACCAGCTCTGTAGGCCCAGGGCACTCCTCTTTGTTTTGCCTGTTGTTGCTGTTGTTAGGTGCAGTGGAGTCGATTTTCAACTCATGGTGACCCCATGTGACAGAGTAGAACTGCCCCATGGGATTTTCTAGGCTGTAATCTTTATGGGAGCAGATCTCCAAATCTTTCTCCTGAGGAACCACTGGGTGGGTTCGAACCACTACCAACCTTTTGGTTAGCAGTCAAGAGCTTAACCACTGCGACACCAGGGCTCCTTTTATTTTGTTTCAAGAAGGGCAAAGAATGTGTTGTTAATCAACAAAGACATGTTTCTTGGCCAAACAGCCAAGACAAGCCTCTGTGAGTGGAAGGCAAGTTTCATGTTGTTGTGTTATTTATAAGACGTTTCCATGCTTCTTGTTTTTCAACCCTCTGAGGCTCAAGGCAGAAATTTATGCCACTAAGTACCTGCCATCAATCCCCTGAGGCTGAAGCTAGAGATGTGTACCCCGAGTGTGACTGGAGGAGGAGATAGGGCCAAGACGGCCCAATGGCGCAGGACACAACACCCTTCTACTTCTGGGCTCTGGGACACCGACACCATAGTTTTGCTTGGGGACAGCTGCTGCTTCAAATTATGACCACCTCTCAATGGAGAACTGATTAACAATGTTTTTCTGCCCTAGAAAGAGACCAAGCATCTCGGGCCACAGCCTTCATCTCAGGCTCTTCTGGGCTAAGGCCTCCAGCTGAGAAGCAGAGCAAGGGCAGGCCAGAGCAGTGAGGGCTGAGTTCCAGCCCCCACCCCTGGCCAGCACAATTCCCAGATGCCTGGTCAGAACCCAAGCTCCAAGAGTGAGGGAGGTAGAGCCCAACGCAGAGACTTCACCACTGCAGGGAGCTGTTCCCAACCCCAACCGAACCAAAACCAAACCAGACACCAGCTCAAGGGGACCCAGAGTGGAACTGTGCTCCACAGGGTTTTCAACAGCTAAGTATTTTTTCCAGAAGTAGGTCAACAAGCCTTTCTTCCAAGGCACCTCTGGGTGGACCCAAACCTCAAACCTTTCTGTTAGCAGTCGAGTGTGTAAACTGCCTGCACCACCCAGGGACTCCCCCACATTTCCAGCTGTCCCATAAGCCTGGGCGAAAGCTCTCTCTGGCTTTCCTGGGTCTTGGTGAGCTTGGAGCCAGGAAGCAAGTCTTCAGACTTCAGAAAATGTTATGGATTGAATGGTGTCCCCCAAAACATATGTTGTAAATTCTAACCTCTAATCCTGGTGGCGTGGCGGTTAAGCACTCAGCCACTAAGAGAAAGGTAAGCGATTGGAATCCACCAGCAGCTCCGTGGCAGGAAAAATGTGGCAGTCTGCTTCTGTAAAGATTTACAGCCTTGGAAACCCTCTATTCTGTCCTATAGGGTTACTATGAATCAAAATTAACTCAACAGCAATGGGCTTGTTTTTGCTTTTTTGGGGGGGTATTTTTTATACCTATGCTTACAATCCCATTTGGGAATGGGTTTTCTTTATTATGTTAAGAAGCCGTATCAGTGTAGGGTAGGTTTTAAACCAATCACCCTTGAGGTATAAAAGCACAGATTAGGCCAGAAGAGCAAGCAGAGATGGGGGAAGATAGACGCCATGTCACATGAAGATTCCCAAGGAGCCAAAGAATAGAAACTGAAGAGACAAGGGACTTTCCTCCAGAGCCGACAGATCGAGAAAGCCTTCCACTAGAGCTGGTGCCCTGAATTCGGACTTCCAGCCTCCTAACTGTGAGAAAATTCATTTCTATTTGTTAAAGCCACCCACGTGTGGTATTTCTGTTACAGCAGCACTAGATAACTAAGCCAGGAAGTGACGTGGGCAGGGGTAGTTTCCCAAGCTAGGGAGGGTGGGGGAGACAGGAAGTGTTGCCCCTGGAGTACACAGAAGCAATGGGCTCTCATCTTTCTCTCAAGTGGTGAAGTACTTATTGCCTAAGGAGCCCTAGTGGTGCAGTGGTTAGCAGCGTGGCTGCCAACCATAGGTTGGCAGTTCAGATCTACCAGCCACTCCTTGGAAACCCTGTGGGGCAGTTCTACTCTGTCCTACAGGGTCACTATGAGTCAGAATGGACTTGACAGCAGTGGGTTTTTTGGTTTATTGCTTGTACCAAGCAGGGGATGCATTGCCTTACATGGTTCATCTCTACACCTTTAGTTCAACAAACACTTGAGTTCCTACTTAGTGCCAGGCATTGGGCCAGGCCCTGGATATGTATCCTATTCAACAGACTGAGTATCTGCTATGAATTAGCCCCTGAGGATACATTATAACAACACAGCAATAACTAACAGCTATGGAGCTAGGCGCTGTTCTAAATGCGTTACACATGTCAGCTCACTCATCCTGCAAACAAGGCCTTGAGGGTAAGGTGACTTTTGAGGGGCCTAAAGGAAGTGAAGGAGCTAGTCATCAGTATATCTGGGAGAGACCAAAAAAACCAAACCAGTTGCCATCAAGCCCACTCTGACTCATGGCGACCCCATGTGTGTCAGAGTAGAACTGTGTGCTATTGGGTTTTCGGTGGCTGGTTATTTGGAAACAGATCACCAGACCTTTCTTCCGAGGCATCTCTGGGTGGACTTGAACCTCCAACCTTTTGGGTAGCAGCTGAATGAGGGTTTTTACCATTTGCACCATCCAGAGACTCCATCTGGGGGATGAGTGTTCCAGAAACAGGGAACAGCAAGGGTGTGTACGTGGTGTGTGTGAAGAACCCGGCAGGGAGCCTGGAATGGGTGGTGAGGAGCAGTGGGCGGGTGATGAGCACCAGATCGCAGATGGCCTCCCAGGCCTCTACTCTGAGGTGGAACCACTGTCTGACTTCTGTTCTACAACAGCGCTGGCCGTAGCACTGAGGATGTTCTCTGGTACGAGGGGATGGAATAATAATATTATTATGATATTATATCATAATAATAATATTATTGCTCTGGCAATAATCCAGGCAAGGTTGGACAAGGGAGACAGCAGTGGGGTTGGGGAGAAGTGTTGAATTCTTGATCCACTTTGAAGGTAGAGCTCAGAGGTTTGCACATGGGCTGAACGTGGAGCATGGGAAAAGAGGGTGTCAAAAGGACTCTGGGGTTTGTGCTCTACGCAGCCAGAAAGACAGGACTGCCATTTATTGAGGAGGGGAGAGAAGCTGGGAGATGAGCAGCTTTACCTAGTTTTAGATCTGTGATGTTTGCAACGCCAAATGAAGACGTCCAGCGAACAGATGGAGAGACTGGTGTGTCTCTCCATGTGTTAGCTAAATAAAACTGTTAGCAAAAACTATGAAATCATTCGTTCAACAAATATTCTATTGTGTACCTACTAGGGTTACTACGGTCCAGGCGCTGTTCTAGGTGCTGGGGATACAGCATAGAACAGAAGAGGCCAAGTGCCCACCCTCTTGAGTTTACAGGAATCAGCAAGAATGGTGAAGGCCCAATGATAAGGAAAGATGCTGGGAGAGGCTGAAGGGCCAATGTTTGGTGTTATTAGCCCCAAAGGGGTGTGGCGTGGGCCGAGTGAGAGATGCTGTTTCAGGTGTGGTGCTGAGAGGACAGGAGGTCAGTGGTGACCACCCGCCTACTAATCCCTCAGGCAGCCTCGGCACCCCGGTCCTCCCAGGAGGCAGCGTCCAGCAGCTGTTAATACACGAGGAGACCTGGCCTCTAAGTTTATGGACGCCAGGCTCACATTAGGTCTGAATGACATCCAATCTGCCTGGAATTCATTATCGATTTTCACTGACCTGCTGTCCGCCCTTGGAGAGACATCTAAACTCTACTGATGAAGCCAGCACCAGCTAAGAGGGATAGAACTGGGATGAGTTGGTGTTTTTTTTAAGGTACCACTGGGGGCAGGGTGGAATCTGGGAAGAAGCTGGAGGAAATGGAGGAGGGAGAATAACCTGCCCCAGTGGGCTAGATAGAGAGTCCTTAAACCACCTGGGAAAAAGGCTGTTTCCTTCCTGAAGCTTACTAAGGGACCCTGAGAAGCCACCTGTGCCCAGTTCTCCAGCGTCCCATAGATCTATTTCTTAGTGTAGAGGTTTGGAGCATGGTCTTGGGGCTTCCTGGGTTCCCACCATCAATAACTGTGCGACCCTGAGCAAATGACTTAACCTCTCCATGCCTCAGTTTCTGTATCTATAAATTGGGTCTAGTGTGAAATCTCACAGAATTGTGAGAACTAAATAAACCAGTACAGAGCATGGCTTCCCAAAGTGTCTGGCAGAGGATAAACACTTGATAATTGTCAGTCATTATTATTATTTGCTAAGCACTTAGAATACGCTGGCATTAGGGATTTCTTTATACCACCCA
Organism: Elephas maximus indicus; assembly: GCF_024166365.1. Lineage (NCBI taxonomy): Eukaryota > Metazoa > Chordata > Mammalia > Proboscidea > Elephantidae > Elephas > Elephas maximus. The sequence goes on along the minus strand of NC_064822.1, from coordinate 171,479,271 downwards.
TCTATCAGTTTGTTGCACTGTGGTGGCTTGCATGTTGCTGTGATGCTGGAAGCTATGTCACTGGTATTTCAGGTATCAGCAGGGTCACCTATGGTGGACAGATTTCAGCAGAGGTTCCAGACTAAGGCAGACTGGCCAATGAAAACCCAATGGACTGTAACAGAATGTTGTCCTAAATAGTGCTGGAAGATGAGTTTCTTAGGTCGGAAGGCATTCAAAATACACAGTGGCCACAACAATGGACTCAAACATACAAGGGATCGTGTAGATGACACAGGATCATGAAGATGACGTAGGACCAGGCATTTCATTCTGTTATACATAAGGTCGCCATGAGCTAGAGCCAACTGGACTATAACGACAACAACAGGGGTTCCTTTGAAAAGGACAACTTGGTAAGATGGCAAGGTGAATTAAGCGCTATCATGAGTTACTCAAGGTAGGGAAGCTCTCTCTAAGGATCTTTCAAAAGGGAATAGAGTGGAGTTTCTCAGCCTGCTTGTCAAATGCAAAAAGATATCAGAAGCCAAGGTGATCTTGGTACACACTGGGAGCAAACATATGGACCTGTAAGTTCTGCTCGCCACGGCCCAGCCTGGCTGCCAGGGGTGAGTGTCTGCTGAGTTCCACCTGACGCTCTACCAAGATGAATTTGGCTCAGAGAAATACTGGGAGCCCATGGGGATAGCGGAAGTAGGACAGTCTATGACTAGGGTCACTGTGTCCCCACCACACCCTAGCACCCAAGGGAGCATCAGGTTCCATCTCCCTTGTCCACCAGAGTTTAACAAACCAACTGGCTTTGGGGTGACCCAGGTCCCAGCCTCCTATCTAATTCCCTGACTCCATCCCCTACTTCCCATATCCTGTGGTCTAACCCGGAAGGACAGTGCTGGTCTGTTCAGTGTGAAACATCCCTTTAGCCTCTGCTTGAATTCCTTTGGTAACGGGGAGCTCACTACTCCCAGGCTGACCACCCCACCGTCTCAGTTTTAATCACTAACAAGTCTCCCTCATACCATGAGGAGAGCCCCCACACTACCAGGCTGTGTGCTGGACTGTGGCAGGGATTTCTCATTATTATTATTGTTATAGTTTGCTGTCCAGTTTCAATGACTTCCTTTCTGAATCTTACAGCTGCTTGCATCCTTAATCTTTTCACTATGTCATCTTCAGTAGCAGTTGTTGTTGTTGAGAGTTGCTGTTGCATCAATTACGACTCATGATGACCCCATGTACACAGAGTAGAACTATATTCCATAGGGTTTTCAAGGCTGCGACCTTTTGGAAGCAGATCACCAGGCCTGTCTTCCAAGGTGCCTCTGGGTAGGTTTGAACCACCAATCTTTTGGCTGGTTGTTGAGCACTTAACCGTTTGTGGCACCCAGGGACTTTATCTTTAACAGCGTCCCCCAAAATTCTTATCTTTCCTGGAACCTCAGAACATGAGCTTATTTGGAAATAGGGTCTTTGCAGATCTAATTATTTAAGTTAACATGAGATCATCCTGGAGCAGGGTGGGCCCTAAATCCAATATGACTGGTTGGTTCCTTATAAGAAGAGAAGGGACACAGACACAGGAAAGACAGCCATGTGGAGATGGAGGCAGAGATTGGAGTGGTGTTGCCACAAACCAAGGAACGCCTGGAAAAGGCAAGGAAAGACCTTTCCCCAGGGGTTTTGGAGGGAGCGTGGCCTTGTCGACATCTTGATTCTGGACCTCTAGCCTCCAGAACCACGAGAGAATAAATTTCTGTTGTTTTAAGCCACCCTGTTTGTGGAAAGGAATTTACTTTCCTTTTCCTGTGGTGATATCCAAATAATGCCTAGCACAGAGTAGGTGCAGAATAAAAAGCTGCAGTTAAAACCCTAATCAATAATAATACGAATGTATTAGTAGGTCGTGTTAACTGCTTTATATACACTATCCCCATGTAATCTTTCCAATTTTACACATTATCAGTTAATTATTTGTATTATTTCCGTTTTACAGATGAGGATACTGAAGGACTGAGAGGTTAATTTTCCCAAAGCCACATAAGTAGGAAGAGGTGGGGACAGGATTTGAACCCAGATGATCTTGACGTTGGGAATTGCCCTTTGAACCACCATACTGTCTCATAAGTACGTAATCTTCAGAGCAAACGTAGGAGGGAAAACAAAACAAATGTTCAATTTGGTACTTCTAGAGTTGAGTCATGAACTGTGGGGAATGGGATATAAATGAATAATTACTGCAGTTATGTGGGAAAAGCTCTAAGAAAGACAGGCACCACAGCTTACAACAGTGAGCGGGCCCATTCCTGGTTCTGAGTGAAACCAAAAGGAGATTTAGGGGAGGATTGCACAAGAAGATGAAATTACAAAGCATTCTCTGTAAGGCCTCTGACCTCCCCACTCAGCAGGCTGGAGACAGAGCATCATTTCCTGCCCCGGCTGGGTGAGGGGTATAGTCGCTGCAGGGGGATGGCTAACATCTTGTCCCTGAATCACTGAAGAGTTCCAACTGCAAGCAAACAAAAGGGCTCCATTTACTCTGCTCATTTTGCAGATGAGGAAACTGAGGCCCAGGGAAGGGAAGCAGCTTGTCTAAGGTCCCATAATAGGGAAGCAGAAGTCATGAACTACTGATTGACCTCATTCATTCATTCATCAGACACTTAATGAACATTAACTATCTGAAATTCGCCGGGGGACAGACACCATGTTCCCAATGACTCAACAATGTAGACCAGCGCAGTCCCATAGAGACAGAATGCAAACCACTTCTGTAAGTCAGAATTTTCTATCAGCCGTGTTAAAAAAGAAAAGTAAAAGCAAACAGTTAAAATTCATTGTGATGTTTTATTTTAACTCCGTGTACCCAAAATCTTATCATTTCAATATGTGATCAATATTTTAAAATTACTAGGGAGATAGTTTATTTGCACCAAGTTTTTGAAATCTTGTGGATATCTTACACTTCCAGCATATTCCAATTTGGACTAGTCACTCAAGTGCACTAGAACTGCAATCAATAACATAACCAATAACAATACTGATGTGTTATCAGGTGCCACGTACTGTGCTAAGAGCTTTACACATATTACTCTCATGTAATCCTCCCCATTTTACACATGAGTTCATTATTAGCATTATCCCCATTTCACAGATGAGGAAACTGTAAAACGTAGCCACATCTGGCTAGTGGCTACACTAGTGGACAGCACAGATGTAGATCTGTGGTTCTCAATCTCACCATGTTTTAGAATCACATGGAGAACTTGTTAAAAATTCAGATTTCTAGGCCCCACGCAGAGATTTGATTTATTCATGAGATTCAGGGCGAGGCCTGGGAATCTGCATTCCACCCAGTGTTCTAGGGGATTCCAATGCAGCTAGTCACTTCTGAGAAAATGCAATGTGATCATTTAGTGTGCCCACTGGAGTTTGGCCAGTTAGCCGGCGAGGACTCTTCCCTAATCCACATTGATTAGGAAAAGCTTGATCTTAATTAGCAAAGCCTGAATTAAAGACTACATTCGATCACATTTAGGTGAATTACTTTAAGTATAAAGAGTCAATTCAAAAGAGTTTTCAAGTAGAGGGTGCTTGCTTTAATGAATAGATAAGACTTCCTGATTAATACAGAATATTCATTTGTACACACTAGGTTAAGCTTTTGAAAGACCAATTTATTTTCTTAAGGTTGAAGCAAACCCTCAATCATGTCTCAAGTATTAATCTGCTCAACAGGAAAGCTTTCTTGACAGATAATGGACAATGGGGTAGCAGCTGGCTATGCTGAACTGGTAAATGCAGGAATGAAGGAGTTAGGAGATATTCATCAGTAAACTTTATTAAGCACCTTCTGTATGCCAGATGTCCCTGCAAATGGCTAACACACTTGGCTGCTAACCAAAAGGTTGGTGGTTCAAGTTCACCCAGATGTGGTGCCTCAGAAGAAAGGCCTGGAGATCTACTTTTAAACAATCAGCCACTAACAACCCTATGGATTGCAGTTCTACCCTGATACACTTGGGGTCAACATGAGTTGGCATCAACTTGATAGCAACTGGATAACTGGTATGCTAGACACGGTGCTCAGCCCTGAGACTACAAAGATGAATGAGGTATGGTTCTTGCTCTGGGAGAGTTTGCACTATAGCTTGTGAGACAAGAGAATGATGTACAAAATTCTATGGGAGCATAGAAAGGAAAAGAGTGTTCTGCCTTGGAGGGCAGGGAAGGCTCCTCAGACAAGAAGTGAGCTGAGCCTCCAGTGACAAGCAAGTACTTAACAACAGAGATGGGGAACACTGGCAGAGGGAGCAAGAACGTTGTCACCAAGTGCTTGGACAACCGTGGGCAAGGCGACTGGATGCCCAGGGGGAGATGAAGGAGATGATGCTGGAGAAATGTGCCGGAGTCGGAATGATGAAAAGCCATGAAGGGCAGGCAAAGGCAGTTGGATTTGGTCCAGCAGGTATTGAGGGGCCTTAGCTATAGTTTCAGGGATGAATATAAATAAGCTTTCAATAAATCCTGGATAAAATAATGGACTAGTTGTATGAAATGAACAGATAAATTAAAAATTGCAGCCAGGAGGACAGTGAGGATGCAGGGGCAGCTGTCTAGGCAAGAGGTGGGTAATGGTGACTTAGACCAAGTGCTGATGGGGAAGGGAAATGAGGCATAGGTTTTTCTGTTTTTGTTTTATTAAATGACCCCTGTCGTAATCATCTAGTGCTGCTATAACTGAAATACCACAAGTGGGTGGCTTTGACAAACAGAAATTGATTTTCTCACAGTTTAGAGTCTAGAAATCCAAATTCTGGGTGTTGGCTCTAGGGGAAGGTTTTCTCTCTCAGTCAGCTCTGAAGTAAGGACCTTGTCTCTTTGAGCTTCTGCTCCTGGGCAATCTTCTGTGGCTTTGCATCTCTCTTCCCCTATCTCTACTTCTGCTTGCTTGTTTAACCTCTTTATATCTCCAATGAGATCAATCAGAATACACACTAATCCTGCCTCATTAACATAATAAACCTAAGCTAACCCTCATTAACATAACCTAATGCTGCCTCATTAATATAACAAATATAACCCCTTCACAAATGGGATTACAACCACTGGCGGAGATTAGGATTTACAACACATCACAAAATGGAGGATAATTACATCAGATCACAAAAGGGAGGACAACCACACAATACTGGCAATCGTGGCCTGGCCAAGTTGACACATATTTTGGGGGGAACACAATTCAATCCACGATAACCCCAGAGAAAAAAAGCCAAGACTTGGTGAATTGGCCGTAGGGAGTTATCCTTGACTTGGCTAAGGCTAAACGAGTTATGTTGCTGTGCTAAAGGCTGAAAAGTCAGAGGAAAGGAAGAGGGGAAACCCATGAGGTGAGAATCTGCAAAGAGCCCCCAGGAAGGAAGATGCTGAACCCTGGGATTTGCAAAGCGTTCCTTTTCATGGTCAGACACGTGACATTTCTGTGCAAGCCCCTCATTTTGTTATTTTTTACATGAACTGGCCTGTTAACTGGTAAAAAATGCAAAAAATCTGCCAACATCAAGTGATGGGGAGGAGACAGGGAAATAGGAGCTCACGCAGGCTGGTGGGTGTCTTGAGTGTGAGCAGGTGTGTGTACACACGTCTTTGTGCACGTGGCAGGCGTACCCTAGGGAAACTCTTGCACTTGCGTATCTGGAGGTGGCTGTGCACCAGGATGTTCAAATCAATGTTGTTTGTAAGGACAAAAAATTGAAACAACCTATGCGTCTATCTACAGGGAGATGGATAAATAAAATGCGGTATAGTCCTGTGTGGAAGAGCCCTGGTGGTGCACTGGTTAAGTGCTCAGCTGCTACTCAAAGGTCTGTGGTTGAACCCACCCAGCGGCTCCGCAGGAGAAAAGAACTAATGATCTGCTCCTGGAAAGATGAAAAAACCCATTGCCATCAAGTCAATTCCAATTCGTAGCAACCCTATAGGACAGAGCAGAACTGCCCCATAGGGTTCACAAGGAGTGGGTGGTGGATTCAAACTGTCCCCCTTTTGGTTAGGAGATGAGCTCTTAATCACTGTGCCACCAGGGCTCCCCTGTAAAGATTACAGCCTTGAAAGCCCTATGGGGCACTTCTACTCTATCCTGTAGGGTGGTTATGAGTCAGAAGTGACTCAGTGGCACACAACAACAACAGGAGGGTCCAACAGGGATCTAGTGTTGCATTGTCTACACTCAGAATAACTGCTCAGGCAAAGGCAAAATGAACACATTTCCTGTGCCTCCCTTTCTCAGCCCTGCACCCCTGCCCAAATGGGGGCGGGGCGGCCCATCATCTATTTACACAAGGTCCTCTTTATATGTGTGTTTCCAATAACTCTATTCATCTGGCTGGCTCCTCCAGGGCCGTCCCACTGTTTCCGGCAGACTGGGACCATGACTTCACTGTGAAGCATCATATCCAAGTCACCTCTGTCTGTGGCAACCCCAAATATGCACAAGAAAGGGAGATTGTGATGGGCTGTTTGTATAGAATGGATTTCTTCCCCCATCCTGGCAAGGAGCTCTGTGGCCACAGAATAAAAGAACTATTTAATAAGAAATTAAAACACACTGATGATGGAAAACCTATTCTTACCACTGCCTCTGAAATAAGATAAAAATGTCTGTCTGGGAGCTCCCTCCTTATAGCCGGCATTTGTGACTTTGTCATTCTTATGTCTCCAGGGCTCTGCACAGAGTAGGTGCTCAGGATATGCTCGTTCAGTAAGTGGAAACATGACTCCCCATACACACACACACACACACACGCACACACGCACGCACACGCAAGCGCATATTTGAGAAGTACATTTTCATGAGTGTAATGGTTAATTCTGTGGGTCAACTTGGCTGTTGCTGTGAAGATATTTTGTTCACATGACTAAGATTTACAATTAATTGACCTTAAGTAAAAGAGATTACCCTATGTAATGTGGGTGGAGTTTATCCAATCAAAGGCCCCAAACTGGAAAAAATCGAGTGAAAACTAAAGGAATTCTGCTTCAAGATTGCAACCTAAAAATTCTACTACAGTTTCCAGCCTGCCCTACAGATTTTGGACTTGCCAGCCCTCACAACTGTGTGAGCCGATTCCTTAATATCAATCAATCAATCTCTCTCTCTTGGTATACACAGGTATGCATTGCTTAATGTCCAGGATATGTTCTGTGAAATAGGATGGTATGCTACTTGGATGCTGTGCGAACACCATATTACATACAGGCAGTCCCCGTACAATTTCAGTTAAATCCCTGTAAAGCCTATTACATTAATACCTTACGGGAGCCCACTGGACAAAGTCCAAGAGCTGTATCCACTGGATACAGGAGGCTGGCCTTGCCCTTGCTGGGTGTGTGTCTGGGCCAGGTGGAGGGGTAGGGTGGGGACCGCATGGACAGGTGACAGTAGGGAGCCAGGGTGGTGGCCCTGGCTGCCAATGTCCTACTGGTGTGGCCACTTCCTCATCATGTGTGCTGCCGCCGCCACTGCCACCAAGCCAGAAGCCCTCAAGAGCTCCAGGCCAGGCCAGTGTCCCCGCCAGCACTTTTGGCAGGACTGCAGTGAAAGGCTGCACAGCTGCTGGGCTGGTGAAGGAAGCCAGGAGGAAGGTGAGGAGGAGGTGGCACTGCAGGGATTGGGATGCGTCCTGGAGCCCTGCTGCTTGTTCACTCTGGGGGTCTGGGGTCCTTAAACCATTAGGGGTAAATAATGAAACAAAAGGAGAGCTGCTTTCCCTTTAAAAAAAAAAAAAAAAAAACCCTTCTGGGACCAAGGATGCATATATGGTTGGACGTTACCCAAATGGACGTTATGCAGTGCATGACTGTATATATATCCACCCTATTGGTTCTTTTTCTCTTGAGAACCCTGACTAATACAATGTTTCTTTTTTCTCTCTTAATGAGGCAGTGTTACCTAGTGGTTAGGAATGCAGATTTTTGGAGTCAATGTGCCTAAATTTTTAGAAGGGACGCTGAACCTCTCTTTGCTTTAATGCCTTCACCTTGTAAGGCCCTTACCACAATAGCTGGCACATAGGAGTAACGTGCACCTGACCCAAGCCAGTATATGTATTTCTAATTGTCTCATGCATGCGAAAGCTGGACAATGAATAGAGAAGACTCAAGAATTAATGCCTTTGAATTATGGTGTTAGAGAAGAATACTGAATATACCATGGACTGCCAGAAGAGCAAACAAATCTGTCTTGGAGGAAATACAGCCATAATGCTCCTTGGAAGTGAGGATGGCAAGACTTTGTCTCATGTACTTTGAACACGTTATCAGGAGGGACCAAACCCAGGAGAAGGACATCGTGCTTGAAAAAGAGGAAGACCCTAGATGAGATGAATTGACACAGTGGCCGCAACAATGGGCTCAAACATAGCAATAATTGTGAGGATGGCGCAGGACCGGGCAGTGTTTTGTTCTGTTGTACGTACGGTCGCTATGAGTCATAATCGACTCGACGGTACCTAACAACACCAATAGTCTCATAGCAAGTCAAGTGGACAGGCAATGCCATTTCCATTTTACAGCTGAAGTTCCAAGAAGTCCTGTTAGTTGTTCCAGGTCATACATGGCCCTGGTAAAAATGACAACACCAGGATTGGAAGGCAGCTCACCTAGCTCCAAAAGAGCTTCCCGAGGCCCCTTTCTGCTGCAATTGCCCAACAGCTGACTCAACTACTGACTTCCAGCCTCTAGTCCGGCTGCTTTATTTTCCATCCAGCAAAGGGTCTGATGGGAAACCTCTCAGCCAACTGGAAGCTACCGCCTCGCCTGCAGGGTGGGGCCCCGAATCTGACTCAGGCCCAGAGAACTCTAACGCCCACATCAAAGCCAAGGACTCACAGGCACTCTGGCTAAGCACTCAGAGAAGGTGGAAAGTTCTAATTCAAAAAGGCAGTGGAAACTCCCACGGGCTTTAATCACTCTCCTCTCACCCCAGGACTGGTGCAGAGAGACGAACGGCTCCAGTGTCAGTTGTCAGTCTGGCCCCTTTATCCTAAAAAAATCCTAAGAGGTCAACAAACCTCAATCACACATTCTCACAAAAGCTCGCACCTTGTGCCACATTCATGCTTCACTTTACCGAAGTAAAAGTGATCAGAGGTAGAGCCCCTGGGCAGGTGACCTTCAGGGAGGGCACTCTACTTTTACCTCATTCCCTCCACAAAGGTAGTTCCAAAACAGGCTGTTGTGTCCCTGACCAGGGGCATTGTGTCCCTGACTATAATGGCCGAGAATATTTCAAGGAAATGACCACAGAAATGCCATTTGAAAACTATCTGTGAATGGTGTCTTGGCTACCATGTATAACCTTGAACTCCCAGAGCCTGGTTCAGTGCCTGGCACAGTGTTTGAAGAGCGCTGAATGAGAGGAATGGCAGGGCAGCTAAGAAATGTGTTCTCACTGGGTCGTCACTGCTGCCTGGGAAGTAGGTAGTATTATCCACATTTTACAGGGTGAGAAAACTGAGATTTAGGGTGGTTAATGGCTTGTCCAGGGTCCCACTGCTAGTGGGTGGGAGAGGTGGGGCTTTAACACAGGTCTGCTGGGTATTTGGGGTTTTGACCTAGGCACTATCCATGGCACCATGCTGGCCCCTGGCACCCACTGCCTAGGTAATACGTGGGCAAAGCTTTCTAAGGAACCGATAAGCCCGTTAACAAAGTGGGCAATATGGTAACCTTTGCTATAAGCCACTGTTGGCAAAACTATGGTCTGTAGAACAAATCCAGTCAGTAGCCTGTTTTTTATGGTCCTAGAGGTAAACATGGCTTTTATATTTTCAAATGGTTACATAAAAATAAAAAACCTGTTACCACGGAGTCAACTCTGAGTCACGGTGACCCCATGTATGTCAGAGTAGAACTGTCCATAGGGTTTTCAATGGCTGATTTTTCAGAAGTAGATTGCTAGGCCTTTCGTCTGAGGTGCCTTTGGGTGGACTTGAACCTCCAACCTTTCCGTTGGCAGCCAAGCATGTTAGCCATTTATCCATAATTTCCTTGATTTTGCCTCTTGGCCCACAAAGCCTAAATTATTCATTATCCAGCTCTTTACGAAAAAGGTTACAGACCCCTGAAATAAACTATATACCTGACTAGGCTTGGGCCTTGGTATCTGTCATGGATTGAACTGTGTCCCCCCAAAATATCTGTCAGCTTGGCTAGGTCATGATTCCTAGTATTGTATGATTGTCTACCATTTTGTCATCTGATGTGATTTCCCTGTGTTCTATAAATCCTATCACTATGATGTAATGAGATGGATTAGTGGCAGTTATATTGATGAGATCTACAAGATTAGATAGTGTCTTAAGCCAATCTCTTTTGACATATAAAAGACAGAAGCGAGCAGAGAGACATGTGGACCTCATATCACCAAGAAAGCAGTGCTGGGAGCAGGGTGTGTCCTTTGGACCTGAGGTTTCTGTGCTGAGATGCTCCCAGACCAAGGGAAGACTGAGGACAAGGACTTTCCTCCAGAGCCGATAGAGAGAGAGCGCCTTCCCCTGGAGCTGGTGCCCTGATTTTGGACTTCTAACCTACTGGACTGTGTTAAAGCCATCCACTTGTGGTATTTCTGTTATAGCAGCACTAGATGACCAAGACAGTATCCCTTCAGCCTCAGCTCACTGCTACACACCCTGCTTTGTTTGGCTAACTCCTACATACCTATCAGTCTTAGCTTAATTCTCCCTTCCTTCAGGAAGTCCTCCCTGATCCCCAGAGACCAAATCGGGGGTGGCCCCTTTTCTGCGACCCCATAATCTCACAGTCCCTGTAGCCCCCATGTCATGGTATTTGGTATATTCCACTCTCATGTCTCCCACCCCATGGACTGTAGACTCCACAAGGGCAGGCACTATCGCACCAGGGTCAAGAAATAGTATAACCTAGGGGGCCACACATCCTGTTTGTCTGAGACAGCCCAGCTTATGCCTGTTGATCCAGCATAAATATTAATGGCGCTCCCTTTCACTCTCAAAGGTGTTCCAGTTGGTAGGATAAATTATATTGTCATCCTGTGTGTTGAGTAATGGCTTGAGAGCAAAGACTCTGGGTTCAAATCTCAGTTTTTCCATTTTCTAGTGGCGCGACACTGGGACAGACATTTTAACTTCTTTGTTCCTCAATTTCCTCCTCTGTAAAATGAAAGATAATGATAGTGTTTACCTCATAGGTCTGTTATAAGGATTCAATGAGTTCATACATGTAAAATAGTACCTGGAAAACAGCACACGCTGTATGTAAGGTTAGGTATCTTTGTTAGTGACACTGAGTTCCTGGAGCTTAATGCAACTTCTTGAACATGGTAGACAGTCATACACTCTTATGGATTGAACTGTGTCCCCTCAAAAGATATGCTGAAATCCTAACTCCTGGGACGTGTGAACATGACCTTGTTTGGAAATAGGGACTTTGAAGATGTTATCAGTCAACATGAGGCCATATGGGAATAGTGTCATAAAAGAGAACAGACATGGAGAGTTAGAGGAAAACTGGCCATGTGACAATGGTGGCAGATGCAAGCCAAGGAATACCAAGGATTGCTAGGAGCCACGGGACTCCAGGAAAGAGGCTTCTAACAGCGTCAGAGCTCACAGAAGGAATCAACATGGCTGATAGCCTAATTTGGATTTTTAGCCTCCAGGACTATGAGACAATAAATCTCTCTGTGGTGTGTTGGTACAGCAGCTCTAGGACACTAAGATACCCACACTGGCTGGCTAAACAATGCCTGCTTTCAGCCCTCAAAGCCCGGCTTGTCAGAGCTGCTCAGGGAGCATTCAGTTGGAGCAGCTTAGCTCGCGGGCTTGGCCTCTGTGGGCTACAGCTTGGTCCCTGGGCATTGACTGCGGAGACTGTGAGCATGAGTCGCTTCTGGGGAAGTGGCTGTACACCAGGGACTGCGTGCTGCATCCGGGAGGAAATGAACCTCCCTTGCACTATTTCACCACCGTGCTCCAAACATCCAAATAAGTATGTGTATTTTAAAACTATAATAAAATCAGAACAACAAAGAGGCATGCATGAGCTATGGCCTAGTTGCAGGGCGCTGCTGCTGTTCAGAGGTAGAGGATCTGCAGCTAAGAGGAACTAGTTTGCTGAGACAGTGACTCCCCAACGGCAGTCATTCACGACATCTACCATGGCTCCGTACTAGCCTAGCCCTGCACCCAAATCCATCCATCTGCATAAGAATGACATCCCTTATCCTGCCTCTAGGTGACCATCTCCACTACCAGTTGCCATAAGTTGATCCTGACTCACAGTGACACCATGCGTTACAAAGCAGAAGTGCTCCATAGGGTTTTCAAGGCTGTGACATTTTGGAAGCAGATCACCAGGTCTTTCTTCCAAGGCATCCTGGGTGGGTTAGAATCGCCAACCTTTCGGTTAGTAGTCAAGTGTTTAACTGTTTGCGTACCTGTAGGTGACAGTACCTATAAAATCATGGATCTCATGCACCTGTTATTTTGTTTTTCCTAATACCCTTTTACAAATTACCATGTAACTATTAAGATAAGATCACCACCTGTCTGTCAGTTTATCATACTGTGGTGGCTTGCATGTTGCTATGAGGCTGAAAGCTATGCACCGGTTTTTCAAGGACCAGCAGGTTCGCCCATCGTGGACAGGTTTCAGTGCAGCTTTCAGATAAAGACAGACTAGAAAAAAAGGCCTGGTGATCTACTTCTGAAAATTAGCCAATGAAACCCTATGGAGCATGGAATATCGCCTGAGACTTCAACTCACTTACTTTGAATGCATCTTCAGGAGGGACCGATCACTGGAGAAGGGCATCATGTTTGGAAAAGCAAAGGGCCAGCAAAGGCAAAGGAAACCCTCAATGTGATGGATTGCCACAATGGCCCCAACAATGGACTTAAACATATCAATGATCATGAAGATGGCACAGGACCAGGCAGTGGTTTGTTCTACATGAAGTCATCATGAGTCTGAGCCCATTCAATGGCAACTAACAACAACAATGACTTTAAGATAACAATTGTTGATCTGTGTACTACACTTTGGAGAACACAAGCTTGGACTCATCTAATAGTGGTTGAGGTGAGAGTCAAACTCTCATTTTATAACCTACCTAATGCTCTCTCTAGGAACCCTGCCCTGGTGAAAGATGACAAGCTCAGAACACTGCATTGCATGGCACATCCTGAGCTGCAAGAAAGCTCAGACGAGCTGGTCAATACTTCAATACTGCGGGCACAGAGATTGATCCAAGACCACCCGCTTCCTTGGCGGCGGAACTGGAGCTAGAGCCTATAGCTTCTGACTCCATACCTTGCAAAAGCGAACAGTCCACTGGAGCAAGAGTGGGGAAGAAAGATGGTAGCAATTTATACATTTCCTAAGCTTTTCACTTAAAAAAAAAAAAAAGCAAAGATGTCACTTTGATGACTGAGGCGCATCTGACTCAAGCCACGGTCTTTTCGATTGCCTCATATGCATGTGAAAACTGGACAATGAAAAAAAGAAAATGGCAGAAGAACTGACACGTTTGAATTATGGTTATATTTATGCAAGAATACTGACTATACCATGGACTGCCAAAAGAATGAACAAATCTCAGTTTTAGAAGACAAACAACCAGAATGTTCCTTAGAAGCAAGGATGGAGAGACTGTAGCTTGTTTACTTTGGACATGTCATCAGGAAAGACCAATCACTAAAAAAGGACATCATGATGGGTAAAGTTAAAGGGCCAACGAAAATGAGGGAAACCCTCAGTGAGATGGATTGACGCAACAGCTACGACAATGGACTCAAAGACACCAATGATCAGGAAGACAGCGCACGACCAGGCAACGTTTTATTCCCCCACGCAGTCTTTAACCTTGAGCAGATACGCTGGCCGTGGTGGGCACCACTGTAGCACAGCACTAACACGGTGCCCGGCACCTAACAACAAAAGCTTTTCCTATAGCCAGTAATGTCTTCTACCCCCAGACAGGAAAAGACCCCTCTCTGATGTTGGCCAAAGACTATGCTAACATGCAGTAACTGCAGTAAGATAAGACTGTGCTTCTAAAAATACTGGTTTGGTCTTAGTTTCTCTGATCACCCTGTTTTTATTTTCTTGCTCATCCCCTTTAATACAGCCCGTTTCTCATTGTTTTCCCTAGGACTGGCCTTGGATTGTTCTAACACATCCATTTTCACATGAGCTAGGGTCAGAAATCAACTTTATTTCTACCCATGCGGGAAACAATAAATGAAGGAAACTTAAAAAAAAAAAAAAAAAGAACAGTTTTTCCAATTGCAAAGAGAAAACACAAATGAAGTGATTCACTCTCAGAATGCATACAAGGGCGTCATGACAGGAATAGCATGTCTAAAGCCTCAAGGACGCTGTGTGCAAAGTCTCTTGAATGCAATTCTTCCCGTCAATTCCACTTTATCAGAAAGCTATTAACTAGATTCTCACCTTATTTATAGGTACCGTGTTATTGTAATGAAAACGAAACCTTGCTTGCTCTTTCTCCTCAATCCTTTCTCAGCCTCATTGATTTCCCGTGGTTACATAGGAACAATTTATATTTAAATCTTCACCTTAGTCACACAGCTTTTTAGCTCACCCGAATGGGGAGACAATAGTTACTAATAGGCAGAATAAAAATACTCTCAAGAGCTCCATGCAGACTCATCCAGCTCCCCAAGTTTAATTGACCCAGTTTTGACCCAAATTACAATTTTTGAAAAGCACTTTGAATAAAAAATATACACCAGCATTCTGTGGGGAGAGAGAACTGAATTTCATCAGATGGCACCTGGAGTCCTCTCTTTCCTGATGATGTGTCTTGGTGGGCTTTGCCTCTCCCTGTGAGCTCTGGGTTAAAGTCAGGGTTCATGGTCTTGTCTTCCCCACCCTGTCTTGAACCTTGAGCAGGCACCCTGTCTGTCATGGGCACCATTGTAGCACAGCACCTAACACAGTGCCCGACACAGAGAAAACATCAAATAAATGTAATTAGTATTATCTCCCATCTGTCAGTTTGTCATACTGTGGTGGCCTGCATGTTGCTGTGATGCTGGAAGCTATGCCACCAGTATTTCAAATACCAGCAGGGTCACTCATGGTGGACAGGTTTCAGTGGAGCTTCTAGACTAAGACAGACCAGCAAGAAAAGCCTGGGAATCTACTTCCAAAAATTAGCCAATGAAAACCTTATGGATCACAATAGAACATGTCCAACTTTTCACTTGCTTTGGCCACATCACCAGGCGTGATCAATTGCTAGAGGAAGACTTCATATTGGTGAAGTAGAGGGCCAGTAAAGGCAAGGGTGAACCTCAGTGAGATAGACTGGCACAGTAGCTGCAACAATAGACTCAAACATGCAGGTGATAGTGAGGATGATGATGACCGGGTGCCATTTTATTCTGTTGTACATAAGGTCACCATGAGTCACAGTTGACTCAATGGCAGCTATCTATCATTTATTACATAATTATAGTGGGTGCTCAGTAAAGGTCTGTTGAATGAATACACAAGAGAGAGCCCTAATGGGACCATGCCCACCCTTCTTCAGCTTCAAAGATACTGGCAGGTTAGTCCTGCCCCAGTCTTAACCAGAGCACTACATACAAAACCAGGTTCTGGTGATCTTGTGTGTCAGCTTGACACAGAACAGGACAGTCATGCGATCCCACCCTTGGCAATGGAAAAAGCTTTCACCATGGGTCTATGAGAAGGACGCACGTTCACTGTAGAGGTGGCAGGTGATTTGTGGCTCTGAGATTTCAGGTTTGGTAGGAAGGGATTTTGGCCAGGGCCAACATTCCTATTGATATTCAATTTTTCCCCCCCTAATTACAGAAGCAACATATGCTCGATGCAGATAACTTGGGCGGGGGGGAATGGAGAAAATTACAAAGGAATGAAGCTCAGATCACAATAAATCTGATTGCCCACGGGTAATACTGTTAACATTTTGATGTGTTTTTCCAGTATGTTCTTCTACGCATATATGTATATTCCAAGAATTGTATCATAGGATGCCTATATTAAAACTGTGCTATTTTTATCTAGCGTTAGCTTATGAATATTTTCTCATGTCTATAAATTCTATTCTACGATATTAGCTTAAGGGTTTTGGAAGTTTTCATTATATGGATGTGACAAAAATATACTTAACCAAGCCTCTATATCTTTGGTAGTTTGTCTCATTTCAGTTTTTTGTTATTGTAAATAATACTTGACTGAACATCCTCAAAAATCCTCAATATCTTATTTTTGCACCTATTTCTGATGACTACCTTGGGAATATTTTTTAAAGTTTTTTTTTTTTTTAAATACATGTCTTGGTTTTGACATTGATTTATGTTCGTGGCAAAATAAGTGAGAAGAAAACGCAAGTGAGAGGAAAATTCATTTGAGAGGCTTTCCAATATGTTGTTATTCCTATTTCTGGCAGAGTCCTTGGGTAGCGCAAATAGTTAAGTGCTCGACTACTAGCCAGAAAGTTGGTGGTTCTGACCCACCCAGAGGCGCCTCAGAAGACAGGCCTGGCCATCTGCTTCTGAAAGGTCACAAACTTATGGAACAGCTCCACGCCGCACACATGGGGTCGCCGTAAGTCAAAAGCAACTCAACGGCAACCAACGTTCCTATTTCTATAGCACTGTAGCTCAGAACATAGGCTCTGCAGCTCTTGAGCTCGGGATCCACACTTCACTGCTTACTGGCTCAGGGATAAGTGGTGAGTTGCTTCTTTTTGCCTCAGTTTGCCCATCTATACAATGGAGACAATAGTAGTTCCCACCTCATAGTGTTGCTGAGGATTAAACCAGTTAATACTCATTAAAAGATTT
This sequence comes from Elephas maximus indicus, assembly GCF_024166365.1. NCBI lineage: Eukaryota > Metazoa > Chordata > Mammalia > Proboscidea > Elephantidae > Elephas > Elephas maximus. The sequence continues at coordinate 171,462,394 of NC_064822.1, read as the reverse complement.
TGTTAATCCTGTGATCAAGGACCAGGACCAGAGCTCCAGGAATTTGTCTGAAAATACTTTGCTAGCAACAAACTATTCATCCACAGTTAAAACTCAGCAGAACGATAATCACCTAAATGCTTGCATCTCACTTGAAAATGGAAGGATGGGACCAGCGAGTCTCTAAGAGCCTGGGCTTCTAAAAGCACGTGTGGGGAGCCCAACTAATAACCACGCCCTTGTGTTTTCTGAGAATTATAAGGCCCATCTGACACCACATAGAAGTAACACACAGAAACATGACCACACTGTCGCCAAATTCAAGTGTGTTCTCCCTCCCCCCCCAACACACAGTCACACTGGCTGAGGGCAGGAAATACAAAATGACAGTCCCACTTACCCCAATGGCATTTATCAGTATGAAATTTGGTTATGGTATGAAAAAAGATGTTCATATACCAGAAGATTGCACTAGACTATTTCTTTACCAATTCAGCTAAGCAACTGTTTGGTTTAAAGAAGGTTTAAGGGGGGCTTTTTGGTCTAAAGTTTAAGGTTTAAAGATTGTCTCAGGGCAATAGTTTTGGGGGTTCACCCAGCCTCAATGGCTCCAGGAAGTCTGGATTCCATGCAAATTTACAACTCTGCTCTGCATTCTACCCCCTTTTGATCAGGATTCTGCTATAGAATCTTTGATCGAAATGTTCAGTAATGGTAGCTGGGCACCATCCAGGTCTTCTGATATCAAGGCAGAGGAGGTGGTTGCTCCTGGATGCAGTAAGCCACCTGTTCCATTTCCTCATCCTACTCCTGACTCCCCTTCTTCCTGTTTTGCCCCAGGCAGAGACCAACTGTCGTACGATGGATGGGCGCTTGCAAGCTTTTAATACCCCAGGCACTACGCAATGAACTAGGAGGTAGAACAGAGCACTAAAAACAGGACAATTAACTGAGATGTCCCATAAAACCACAACCCTGAACCTCCAAACCAAGCAACCATATCCCATGAAGTGTCTGGTTGTACATAAGTAGCCTCAGCAGCTACTCTTCTCTGTTGTCGTTGTAAAAATATATATCCCACAACATTTTCCAATACAACTTTTCAGATGTACAACTGAGCATCATCAATTATACCAGTCGGCTACGCAATTATTACCCTTAACCACTGCAACTTTTCCATCACCGTAAACAAAAACTCACTGCACCACTGGCAATAACTCCCTCTTTCCTCCTCCCTTCTGCCCCTGGTAACCACTGAAAAACTCTATGTATTTGCCTGTTCTTGTCTTTTTATATAAGTGAGGTTATACAATATTTGTCCTTCTGTAATTGACTTATTTCACTCAGCAAGTCTTCAAGCTCCATCCATATTGTAGCATGTATCAGGGCTTCATTTCTCTTTCTGGCACAGTAGTATTCCATCATAGGTAAGTACCACATTTTATTAACCCATTCATCCACTGATGGGTATTTAGGCTATTTACACCTTTTGGCTATTGTGAATAGTGTTGCAATGAACATGGGTGCACACGTGTCTCTTTGTGTCACTGTTTCCATACGGTTTTCAAGGCTGTGACCTTTTGGAAGCAGATTGCCAGGCCAGATTGCCACCCACCTCTGGGTGGGTTTCAACGAGCCACCCACTTTCTGGCAAGTAGTTGAGTACTTAACGGTTTGCACCACCCAAGGACTCCTGGGATGGCCATACTCAAAAAATTGCATCTACTTAATGGGATGGTTGGAGGGCAAAATGAGATAACTCAAGTATTTAGCACAGTGAGTGGTTCACAGTAAGCACTCAATAAATGTGAGCCATTATTATTAATCATCATTACTGCTGTGCTATCTAGGATTTATACACATTTACTTATGGCCTTGGATGTGCAGGGTGAGAATTCAGTCAATAGCCACTGGTTTGATGCCCCAAATGAGAAGATGGCAAAGTATAAAACATTTGAATGCTAAGATGATGGCCCAGAAGTGCTGGTCACTCACGTGGACCTTGCTGACTTCCCAACACAACTCCTGAGCCCTAGGCTCTGTCTCCAGCATTTTTAGTACCTTGTAACATCCAGAAAGGTTGCTGCCTTAACAAGAGAAGGACCACGTGCCTTGGAAGCTGAGAGCTACACAATTCTCAAACCAATCCCAACAGACAAACACAAGGAAAACCAATTCAGAATATAAATCTTGAAAACAACAAAAACCCAAAAAGCTCCACCAAGCAGCTTAGTATCCATCTCTGTAATCCTGGTCCACAGGTCCTAAAGTCCTAGGGAAGGAACCCATAGAAAGAGACATACAGGAACTGAACTGGTGCGGGTCTAGTATCAGAATCAGGTTTCCCGTTCTTTGCTACAGCAATCACCAACCAACTACCAGGTCTTACGTGGACAAGCAGTGAAATGTAGAGGGCTGTCTCTTAGAGCATGCTGTCCTGTAGTCTGGCATCTGGGGACAGTGAGCCAAGCCCTGGACCGCGGGAAGAGGTTCAGCAGCTACCCATTTGACTTTTAGAAAAAGTTGGATCAATTTGTTGAATCTTTATGTAGAAAGGTTTGGAACGAATTTCTGGGACCATCAGAAAACAGTATCTGCCTGAGACATCCCCAAATAGAACAAGAGTAAAGAGCTCAGCTGCTAACAGGAAACTTGTCGATTTAAGCCAAGCCAAGAAAACCCTACGGGGAAGTTCTACTTAGTCACGCAGGGTTGTTATGAGTTAGGATCTTTCAATGGCATAAAACAATTCATGACTTAGGGAGTATATAAGCAGAGAGAAGTAGTTCAGCTCCAGTACTGCCAGGGGCTATTATTCTGACCTAACTTGCTCCAAATGGAAGTCCAGGCACAATCTCTCAAATGAAATCTCTAATCGGCTCAACCATAACAACAGTGATGCCTAACAGCATTTGTTAAGTGCTATCGTATGCCAGGAAGCCCTGGTGGCATAGTGGTTAAGTGCCACGGCTGCTAACCAGAAGATTGGCAGTTCAAATCCACCAGGTGCTCCTTGCAAACTCTATGGGGCAGTTCTACTCTGTCCTATAGAGTTGTTACGAGTCGGAATCGACTCGACAGTAACAGGTTTTTTTTTTTTTTTATCATATGCCAGGCACTTCACACAGACTATCGCATTTAATCCTCAGAGAAGTCTTAGAAGCAGGTATCCAACTGTTGTCGTTGGGTGCCATCAAGTTGGTTCCGATCATAGAGACCCAATGTACAAAAGAACAAAACACTGCCTGGTCCTGCACCATCCTCACAACCATTGCTATGTTTAAGCCCACTGTTGCAGTCATTGTGTCAATCCATTTCATCAAGGGTCTTCCTCTTTTTCACTGATCCTCTACCTTACCAAGCATGATGTCCTTCTCCAGGGACTGGTCCCCCCTGATAACATGTCCAAAGTATGTGAGACGAAGCCATCCTTGCTTCCAAGGATTACTCTGGCTGTACTTCTTCTAAGACAGACTTGTTTGATCTTCTGGAAGTCCACGGTGTTTTCAATATTCTTCACCAACACCATAATTCAAATGCATCAGTTTTTCTTCAGTCTTTCTTATTCGTTGTCCAGCTTTTGCATGCATATGAGACAATTGAAAACACCATGGCTTGGGTCAGGTGCATGTTAGTCCTCAAAGCATTACCTTTGCTTCTCAATACTACAAAGAGGTTTATTGCAGCAGATTTGCCCAGTGAAATATGTCATTTGATTTCTTGACTGCTGCTTCCATGGGCATTGATTGTGGATCTAAGTAAAACGAAATCCTTGACAACTTCACTATTTTCTCCATTTATCCTGATGCTGCTTATTGGTCCAGTTGTGAGGATTTTTGTACTCTTTATACTGGGGTGTAATCCATACTGAAGGCTACAATCTTTGATCTTCATTAGTAAGTGCTTCAAGTCCTCTTCACTTTCAGCAAGCAAGGTTGTGTCATCTGCATATCACAGGTTGTTAACGAGCTTTCCTCCAATCCTGAATTTGGCGACCATCTCAAGAATAGATTTGACACATTGAACATTAATGACCAAAGACCAGACAAGCTGTGGGATGACATCAAGGACATCATACACGAAGAAACCAAAAGGTCATTAAAAAGACAGGAAAGAACAAAAAGACCAGAACGAATGTCAGAGGAGACTCTCAAACTTGTTCTTGAAATAGAGTAGCTAAAAATCAAATGGAAGCAATGATGAAATAAAAAAGCTGAACAAAAGTTCTCAAAGGAATTCATCTAAGTGATAGAGACGGAGCTCAGCCAGACCAAGAGACTTGCTTGAGGTCACACAGCTATTAAGTACTTGAATCCCTACTCCCCAACTCATACATTATGCCTTAATGATTAACATTTAAAAATGGAAAAAGGTGTTCAAAATTTATCACCCGGTAATAAATCACAGCTTAATTTGTTTCAATAAAAAGCAATTTCTAAGTAACTTGAGATGAGCGTATGTATTAAAACTCATAAAATAAGTTTGGGTTTCTCATACCAACCCACCTAATCTGCTTATATAAATATTAAGGGATAGACAAGCAGAATTCTGAGCCCAGTTGAATAAAAAGAGTGCGGCAACATCGGACCTCAGCCCTCTTGGGAGGCTATATATTAAGATTTCTCTGGGTCCAACACCTAATGCTCCTAGACCAATAAGACAGATGGGGTTTTGCAGATTTATTTCGGCATAAATTAATGCTAACCATCTGGATGGATAAGATAACCAAATAGCCATAAAATCTTGGCAACCTCCACATAAGAAAGATTGCTTGGGAGCTGGGTGGGGTGGGGATGGGGGGAATCCATGCTGAGTTTGTTGGAGGAATTCCAAAGTGATCAGAGTTTACTAAGATTTTGACTTACTCTTGCACTTTAATCATCACATATGTGCAGCATAGGGGATTTCAGGCAGTCTTTGGAGAGAAGAGGTTACCAAAATCCCCAAACCAAACCCCGTCGAGTCGATTCCGACTCATAGCGACCCTATAGGACAGAGTAGAACTGCCCCATAGAGTTTCCGAGGAGCGCCTGGCAGATCTGAACTGCCAGCCCTTTGGTTAGCAGCCGCAGCACTTAACCACTACGCCACCAGGGTTTCCAGACAGAAGAGATTATGCAGATAATTCTTTACAGCTGCGGAGCCCCTTGACTTAACAAAAGTGTCTGGCTTTTATCTGGAGCTTTCTCATTGCCTTTGGAGCGAGGGAGAGGTAGGGCTTAGCATTCTCTTTTTACAGATGTAAACTGGCCTCAGAGAGGTAGCAGCCTGAGTAGCTCTGTCATTCAAGACCAGTGCTCTTTTCACTACCCCGTATTGACGTATTTGTCCATCTGTACGTCATCCACTACCCATTCACCCATCCATCCATCCGTCTATCCATCCATCCACCCACCTATCCATCTATCCATATGTCATCCACTACCCATTCACCCATTGATTCATCCACCTACTCACCTACCCACATATCCACCCATTCACTGATCAACCTATCCATCTATCTAGATGTCATCCACTACCCATTTACCCATCCATCCATCCACCTACCCACATATCCCTCCATCCACTAACCCACCCACTCACCAACCTATCCATCTATCTATCTAGATGTCATCCACTACCCATTCACCTATCCTCCATCCATCCACCCACCCACCCACCCACCCACCCACCCATCCACCCATCCACCCATCCACCCATCCATCCATCCATCCATCCATCCACATTTTCTACTAAATTCCATTTAATCTGGCAATCCTTCAAGAAAGGAAGGAAAGGTCAATCCCTTTGGGATGAGCCATGCTCATGTATCTGGGTACAGTCTTGCAGGAAATGTCCTTCCTTGCCAGTAATGCCACCAGTTTGGGGATTTGGAGCCCTGCCCTCCTCCTGGTTCTGCAGCGTCTCCTCCCTCCTCCTTCATTTCTACTGCTGACTATTCTTCTCCCAGCAGTGTGCACTTAGAGTCAAGTGCTAGCCACTGTGGGAACATTTTTTCATCTCTCTGCCCTTCTGCTAATCCGCTTGACTGGTAGGACTCCAAGCCTCTCCAGCTTGGGTTACTTAGTTAACAAATGTTAGTACGGTAAAAGGCTGCTGGAACTGAATATCCAATAGTAATGAATATTCAATAGTAATCTACATTCCAAAGATGTGAATGTATGCACTCACTCTCACATTCATTCATTCACTCATTGATTCCTTCATTTATTCAACAAACAGCTATTTACATTTATTAACTGCCCAGCAATGTACCCAAGGGACACAATGTGAAAAAGACTCAAATGTCAAGTACAAATGTTCAAATAATGATTTAAAAAATTTCCCCTTGGAGCTGACAGTCTAGTCTGGCCTTGACAAGTGAAGAACAGACTCCATCAGTGTTATTAAGGTCTGGGGTAGTTGGCATGGGAAATCTCGTAATATCTGACTATAATTTCCTAAGAAAAATCAGTCCATGTCACATGTCCCGAATGCCTCGCATTTTATTTTCTTTATTGCATTCTATTACTACCTAATGTTCTCTTATCTGTTTGGTATCTCCTGTCTCCCCCCAACTAGAATGATACCTCCCTTGGGAACAAGGTCCAGTTGGCCTAGTTCACTGCTATATTCTCAGTTCCTTGCACAAAACCTGGCACATAGTCTAAAATCAAACCCAAACCAGCTGCTGTCGAGTCAATTCCGACTCATAGCAACCTATAGGATAGAGCAGCTGGTACATTCGAACTGGCTACCTCTTGGTTAGCAGCCGAGCTCTCAATGGTAGAAATCCAATAAATGCCTGGTGAGTGAATGAATGTAAACCAAAGGGTTACCGGGAGGCCTCCTCCCCTGCACAGTCACAGCTGCCTCTGGGCAGGAGCCAGAAATCGGTGTGATGAGCTGGTGATGATTCTGGCAGCATTTCTAGACACTAATTAAGATTTTCTGCAGGGTGGGGCTCCGTTTCATTTTTTCTGTGCTCCATTGTGAATTACATATGTGTAGCTTTCAAAAAAGAAAGGTTCTGCTGTCCTTCTGGCAGGGGTCAGTGCTGGTTGTTCTCAAGGCCCGGGATCTGTTGCCACACCATGGTCAAGCCATGAATCCCACTCTGTCTACGAAGGCCTGGCCTCACCCGCCATCCACTGAGGGCCCACTGGCAAATGGCTTTGTTTTGAGAGGGCACTGGTGGCTCAGTGGTAGAATTCTCACCTTCCAGGAGAGAGACCTGGGTTCAATTCCTGGCCAATGCACCTCACGCGCAGCCACCACCCATCCGTCAGTGGAGGCTTGTGTGTTGCTGTGATGCTGAACAGGTTTCAGCGGCGCCTCCACACTTAGAGGGGCTAGGAAGAAAGGTCTGGCAATCTACTTCCAAAAATCAGCCAATGAAAACCCTTTGGATCTCAAAGGTCTGATCCGCAACTGATCATGGGGATGGTTCAGGACCTGGCAGAGTTTCCTTCCATTACACATGGGGTTACCATGAGTCGGGGGCCGTTGGCAGCTAACAACAACTCCATTCCCAAACCCCCCCGCCCGCCAACCAAGCACAGGGCAGAGGTCAAACTCCAGGAGCTCCACTCAAAGGAGACTTGAGCCCAGCGAGGAACGGTGAGTGATGTGGTTTCTCCAGGGCCTGAGTCGACTCTGAGTGGGGTTAAACAACAACACATATACCATCATTCTTCCCTTGCCTCTTTCCCGGTGGGGTATCTAATTTGTGGAGAAGATAATTTTGGATTCCCAAGTCCTCACTGCTGATTCCATATCACGTAGATGGCAGTGGCTTGAGGAGCTGGAATTATCTGGGTTGGAATCTTGACTGTCTCATTTACTAGCTGGGTGGCCTTGGAATGAATGTCTCTAAATCTCAATTTCCTCATGTAGAAAGATGAAGATAGGGTCTCTAGGTGGGCAAATGGTTTACACTCGACTACTAACCTGAATAACACAAGATGTTAAGATAGGAAGTGACTGGGAGGCCAGGGAAGGCCTCTTGGAGGAGGTGGTATCTCATCTGAGACCTGGCATGAAGGAGCCAACCACATAAAGATCTATGGGGAAGTCTGTTCCAAGAGCATGAATGATAAACTCCAAAGTCCTTATGGTGGGAACGTGGCCAGTGGGGCTGGAATGGGGACTGAGTGGCAGGGCGATATGAGATGAGGCTGGAAGGGAAAGCAGTGCTTCTTCGAAAACAAAGGAACGTCTTTTCTCTTTGCCACCGAATCTCCAACTGCCCATCTTGGCAACCTGGTAGAAGGGGAACCCACTCATGGCTAGGGACCACATTTGAAGTTTTGTGAATGCTCAAAGGGACTCATTTCCCTAACACCCCCCTCTTCCTCTGCTTTGTTGTTGTTAGCTACTGTCATGGAGACTCCACCTCATGGTGACCTTATGCACAACAGAACGAAACATTACCAGGTCCTGCATCAGCCTCATGATCGTCAGCATGTTCAAGTCTCGTTGAGGCTACTCTATCAAGCTATCTCACCGAGGGTCTCCCTTGCCCTCACTGGCCCTCTGCTTCACCAAAGATAATGTCCCCCTCCATCAAAGACTGATCCCTTCTGATGATGAGCAAGTGAATCAGATAATGTTCTGTCATATCCATAATGTTTTAAAAAATTAGCTAATTTTCAGAAGAAGCCTGCTGGTGCAGTGGTTAAGCACTCACTGACAATCAGGTTGGCTGTTTGAACCCACCCGGAGGCTCTGCAGAAGAAAGACCTGCTGATCTGCTCCTTTAAAGATTACAGCCTTGGAAACCCTAAGGGGCAGTTCTACTCTGTCACATGGGGTCACTATGAGTCAAAAACCTACTGGACTCCAACTAACAATGACAACAATTTTCAGAAGTAGAATGCCAGGTCTTTCTTCCTATTCTCTCTACTTTGTTGTTGTTAGGCACCATCAAGTCAATTCCAACTCATAGCGACCCTACGTACAACAGAACAAAACACTGCTCAGTCCTGTGCCATCCTCACAATTGTTGCTATGTTTGAGCCCAGTGTTGCAGCCACTGTGTCAATTCATCGCATTTTGCTCTTTTTCACTGACCCTCCACCAAGCATGATGTCCTCCAGAGACGTGTCTGAAGTATGTGAGACAAAGTCTCGCTATTCTTGCTTCCAAGGATCATTCTAGTTGAACTTCTTCCAAGACAGATTTGTTCATTCTTCTGGCAGTCCATGGTACGTTTAACATTCTTTGCCAATACCATAATTCAGAGACATCAATTCTTCTCAGTTCATTAGGTTTTCTTTATTCATTGTCTAGCTTTCACAGGCATATGAGGCAATTGAGAACACCATGGCTTGGATCAGGTGACCCTTAGTCCTTAAAGTGGTATCTTTGCTTCTGAACACTTTAAAGAGGTCTTTTGCAGCAGATTTGCCCAATGCAATATGTCATTTGATTTCTTGACTGCTACTTCCATGGGCATTGATTGTGGATCCAAGTAAAACGAAATCCTTGACAACTTCACTATTTTCTCCATTTATCCTGATGCTGCTTATTGGTCCAGTTGTGAGGATTTTTGTTTTCTTTATGTTGAGGTGTGCTCCATACTGAAGGGTGTGATCTTTGATCTTTATCAGTAAGGGCTTCCAGTCCTCTTCACTTCCAGCAAGTAAGGTTGAGTCATCTGTATATTGCAGGTTGTTACTGAGTCTTCCTCCAATCCTGATGCCCCATTCTTCTTCATACAGTCTAGCTTCTCAGATTATTTGCTCAGCATACAGATTGAATAGGTATGGTAAAAGGATACAACTCTGATGCACACCTTTCCTGACTTTAAACCACGCAATATCCCCTTGTTCTGTTAGAACGATTGCCTCTTGATCTATGTACAGGTTCCTCATGAGCACAATTGAGTGTTCTGGAATTTTCATTCTTCACAATGTTATCCATAATTTGTTATGATCCACACAGTTGAATGCCTTTGCATAGTCAATAAAACACAGTAAACATTCTTCTGGTATTCTCTGCTTTCAGCCAAGATTCATTTGACATCAGCAATAATATCCCTCGTTCCACATCCTCTTCTGAATCCGGCTTGAATTTCTCTGCTTTCTCTCCCTTCAAATTCCCAGCTGTCTCTGCCACTCTCAAACAGATAGCTTGAAAGATTTAAACTTAAGTCCTTCTGGAAACATCACATAACCCATGAAAGGCTGATCAAACAGTGTTGCTATTTAGGCTCGGGGCCTCGATAGAGGCCATAAAATACCTTGTGTGCCTCTGAATATAAACACCTTTACAGAGGCCTGCCTTGATCTGCAGCATTCACAATAAAATACTGTGTGACAAGTTAATCTCTGCTCACCTTCCCCTTCCAGTTCACACCTATCATCTGGTCAGCTGAATAACCCTTTTGTTTCCAACAGAGTCCAGTTCTGGCCAGTTGGAACCAGGTTTTGTTTTTTCTGCTTTTTTTGTAGGTCATTATTAGGGGTTCCTCAGCCTGCAGGCTAAGCCTTTTGTTCATTTTGACGAAGCCAAGACATTGGTCTGTGTTGTTACAGGGGCATTAAAAATAATTTAAAAGTAATCCTCGTGAGAATAATGTCTTTATATTACACACATGATTTCACTTTGTGCTCTAACAGTCCTTCAAAACTGGTATTCAAGCCTCTCATTTTCAGATAAGGAAGAAGAGGTGCAAAGAAACGAAATGCCTAGATCGCAGGCTAGTAAGGGGAGGGGCTGGGATGCAGACAAAATCTGTCCCGCTCTGAAGCCTATCATCACACAGCACCTCTCCAAAGGTGAATGTGGTCAGCATCAAGGCAAGATGAGAATGACCATCTGTGCTAGGCAGAATGACGGCACCCCCAAAGAAGGCCACATTCTGGTGTCCAGCACCTGTACATGTGTGACCTCACATGCCAGGAGGGCCTTTGCACGTGCCATTAAGTTAAGGATTTCAAGATGGGAAGATTATCCTGGTTTATCTGGGTGGGCCCACCGTAATCACAAGGGCCCTTATAAGAGGGAGGCAGGAGGGCCAGAGTCAGAGAAGGAGATGTGATGGTGGAAGCAGAGGTTGGAGTAATGCAGCCATGAGCCAAGGAATGCAGGCAGCCTCTAAAACCTGTTTCCGTCGAGTTGATTCTGACTCATAGAGAACCTACAGGACAGAGGAGAACTGCCCCATGGAGTTTCCAAGGAGCTGCTGGTGGATTTGAACTGCTGACCTTTAGGTTAGCAGCCAAGCTCTTAACCACTGCGCCACCAGGGTTCTAAGAAGCTGGGAAAAGCAAGGGGCTAAGTCTCCACTAGAGCCTCCAGAAGGAACACAGCTCTGATGACGCCTTGATTTTAGCTCACTGAGATCCATTTTGGATTTCTGACCTCCGGAACAGTAAGATACTACATTTGTGTTGTTTGGAGCCACCAAGTATGTGTGATTGTTACAGCAGCAATCCTCCCAAAAAACCCACTGCTGTCGAGTCAATTCCAACTCATAGCAACCCTACAGGACAGAGTAGAACTGCCCAACACAGTTTCCAAGGAGCGCCTGGCAGATTCGAACTGGCAACCTCTTGGTTAGCAGCCGTAGCACTTAACCACTATGCCACCCGATAGGAAACTAATAAACCATCCATAAACTGAAGGCAAGCCTCTTGCCCAAACAAGATCACGGCTCAAAAATCAAAATAGTATTAAAAAGGTATCACTGAGAAGTTTCCTTCCTATGCAGAGGGTGGGCTCAACAAGTACTCAGGGATGACTGACTGGCATGTGGAAGGGTACAGGGTGTGAGCACTGTCTCTAGAGTCAGACCTGGGTTCCAGTCCATGCCTCTCAACTAACTCACCGTGTGACTTCGAGTGAGCCAGAGTCTTTCTTCATCAGAGTTCCTGAAGGAATTAACAGTAGTTAACATGACTGTTAGCATGCCAGATAGCATGCTATGTAGTTTTCATGTACTATATCATATAAAGGTCAAAATAGCCCTATAAGAAGGGTAACGTTATTAATCTTACTCTACAAGAGAGAAAACTGATGCACAGAGAAGCAAGTTGCTCAAACACTTGACTTAGGACAAGGAGTCTGACCCCAGTGCTGGTGTTTCTTCAACACGGTTGTTGCTCTTAGTTGCTGTTGAGTCATTTCTGACTCATGATGATCTTACGTATAACAGGAGGAAATGTTCCCTGGTCCTGAGCCAACTTTATGATTGGTGGTATGGTTGTACCCATCGGGGCAGCTATTGTATCAATCCATCTCACTGAGGGTTTCCCTTGTTTTCACTGACCCTTTACTTTGCCAAACATAATGTCCTTTTCTAGCAATTGATCTTTCCTGGCGATGTGTCCAAAATAAGCAAGACAAAGTCTCGCCATCCTTGCTTCTTCACAACAGTGAATAAAACCCTAACATACCATCTGGCACTGAGTAAGCGTGCAACTCATAATAGCAATTGTTATTATTAATTGTTGGTCCCAGTTAACTTCTTGGATCTTGTGGACTGACGACAGTAATGCGTCCTACTCACATTCACGTAGCTAAGAGAAAAACAGAGAAGCAAAACAAAGGTTGGAAAGTCAGGACTCTGGACTATGAGGGGTTTCCATACCATTCTTCATTGGTGTAGAGAAGGTACCTGAGTATTCACCGCTCCAGCTTGGAAGGGAGCCCAAGAGAAGCTGAAGTAATTTATGTCTATTGTAGTTTCTTAATTAGATCCGTTTCAACAATAGATTATTCTGTTTCATAAATAATGATAATTATCCTCATTCATTTCTGGTTCCATTTTAATTGTATTTTTTTATAAACTCATCATTTAGAAAGATGACTCCAATGTAAATTACTGATTAGCGTGATCTCCACCAAAACACGTGTTATTATGATACAGATATCTAAACTAGATTGAAGGAGCCCCGCATGGTGGATTAGCGCTCAGCTGCCAACCAAAAGGTTGGTGGCTCACACCCACCCAGCGGCTTCTGGGGAGAAAGGCCTGATGATTTGCTCCCGTAAAGATTACAGCCTGGAGCACCCCATGGAGCAGTTCTACTCTGTCACATGGGGTCGCTATGAGTCAAAATAGACTCCACGGCCTAACAACAACTTACTAGATTTATCTGAGCAAGCAAGAAGTAGGAAAAAATGTATCTTAACTGTTATGCAGCACCTTTCTTCAGAAAAAGGCAAAGTATTTCCATGTTTTACCTTTCAAGTGACCATGTACTGAGACAAGCTACTATGCCTGGTGCTGCTATGTATATTAGCACATTTAATGTGTTGATTGTTACCAACCCCAGAAAACTAAGGCTCAGAGAGATTACACGGCTTGCCCAGGTCACACAGCTAATAGGTGGCAGCATTTGAGTTTGAAAGACCATCCTTTTCATATCATGTGCAGGTATGAAACCAGGGCCTATCTCCTACATGGGAAAACTGATGAAAGAAAAATTTATTCTCAAGTCAATGGACAAATGTTCTAATTCAGTAGCAAAGAATGACTGAAGTTCCTCCGTTAAAAGGAAAAGTCATTTAACATTCAACTCATTCCATAAAACATTTATAAACTCTGTGCCTTTTAGGAACTGCTGCATTCTTCTTGTTACAGTCCACCTTCTCTGGTTATTTGCTCAGCACATAGACTGAATAAATAGGGTGATGGGATACAACCCCGACACACACCTTTCCTGACTTTAAACCACGCAGTATCCCCTTGTTCTACTTGAACGACTGCCTCTTGGTCTATGACAGGTTCCTTATGAGCACAACTAAGTGATCTGGCATTCCCCATTCTTTGCAATGTTATCCATATTTGTTATGATCCACACAGTTGAATGCCTTTGAATTGTCAATAAAACACAGGTAAACATCTTTCTGGTATTCTCTGCTTTCAGCCAGGATGCATTTGACATCAGCAACGATATGCCAGGTTCTGAATCAGGTTTGAATTTCTGGCAGTTCCCTGTCAATGTACTGCTGCAATCGTGTTTGATCTTCAGCAAAATTTTACTTGTGTGTGATATTAATGATACTGTTCGAAAATTCGGGCATTCGGTTGGATCACCTTTCTTTGGAATGGATACAAATATGAATTTCTTCCAGTCGGTTAGCCAGGTAACTGTCTTCCGAATTTTTTGGCATAGATGAGTGAGCACCTCAAGTGCTGCATCTGTTTGCTTAAACATCTCAACTGGTATTCCATCAACTCCTGGAGGCTTGTTTTTTTGCCGATGCCTTCAGTGCAGCTTGGACTTCTTCCTTTAGTACCATGGGTTCTTGATCATATGCTACCTCTTGAAATGGTTGAACATCGACAAATTCTTTTTGGTACAGTGACTCTGTGTATTGCTTTCATCTTCTTTTTGCTACTTCCTGTGTCATTCAATTTTTTGCCTATAGAACTCCTTCAATATTGTAGCTCGAGGCTTGAATTTTTATTCAGTCCTTTCAGCTTGAGAAATGCTGAGCGTGTTCTTCCCTCCTGGTTTTCTATCTCGAGGTCTTTGCACATGTCATATAATACTTTACTTTGTCTTCTCCAGCCATCTTTTGAAATTTTCTGTCCAGCTCTTTTACTTCATCATTTCTTCCCCTCAATTTAGCTATTCTACATTCAAAGGCAAGTTTCAGAGTCTCTTCTGACATCTATTCTGGTCTTTTTTTTTCTTTCCTGTCTTTTCAATGACCTCTTGCTTTCTTCATGTATGATGTCCTTGACATCATCTGGTCTTCGGTCATTAGTGTTCAATGTGTCAAATCTTTTTTGAGATAGTCTCTAAATTCAGGTGGAAAATACTCAAGGTGGTACTTAGGCTCTCATAGTCTTGTTTTAAGTTTCTTCACTTTCAGCTTGAACTTGCATATGAGCAACTGATGGTTTATTCCACAGTTTCCCCTGGCTTTGTTCTGTCTGATGATATTGAGCTTCTTCGTCATTTCTTTCCACAGATACAGTTGATTTGATTCCTGTGTATTTTACCTGGCGAAGTCCACATGTATAGTTGCTGTTTATGTTGTTGAAAAAGTTTTTTCCAATGGACAGGTCATTGGTCTTGCAAAATTCTATCCTGTGATCTCTGGCATAGTTTCTATTAACAAGGCCGCATTTTCCAACTACTGATCCTTCCTTGTTTCCAACTTTCACATTCCAATCACCAGTAATTATCAATTCATTTTAATTGCATGTTTGATCAAATTCACACTGTGGAAGTTGACAAAAATTTTCAGTTCCTTCATCTTTGGCATTAATGGTTGGTGTATAAATTTGAATAATAGTTGTATTAACTGGTCTTCCTTCTAGGTGAATGGATATAATCCTATCACTGACAGCATTGTACTTCAGGATAGATCTCGAAATGTTCTTTTTGATGATGAATGTGACACTGATCCTCTTCAATTTGTCATTCCGGGCATAGCAGACCATATGATCGTCTGATTCAAAATGGCCAATACCAGTGTATTTCGGCTCACTAAAGCCTAGGATATTGATCTTCAAGAATTCCGTTTCATTTTTGACAACTCCCAATTTTCCTAGATTCATACTTCGCACATTCCACATTCTGATTATTAATGGATGTTTGTAGCTGTTTCTTCTCATTTTGAGTCATGCCACATGAGCAAATGATGGTCGCAAAAGCTTTACTCCATCCACGTCATTACGGTTGACTCTATTTTGAGGAGGCAGCTTTTCTCCAGAAATAATTTGTTGCCTTCCAACCTGAGGGGCTCATCTTCTGGCACTATACTGAACAATGTTCCGTTGCTATCCATAAGGCTTTCACTGGCCAATATTTTGAGCAGTAGATAGCCAGGTCCTTCTTCCCAGACTGTCTTAGTCTGGAAGCTCCACTGAAACCACCTATTCACTATGGGTGACCCTGTGGTATTTGATATAGTGGTGGCATAGCTTCTAGCATCACAGCAACACACAAGCCACCACAGTACAACAGACAGACAGACCAGTGTGTATGTACACACACACACACACACACACACACACAGAATCCCTGAGTAGTGCCAGAAGCTAACATGCTCATTTGGTAACTGAAAGATTTGAGGTCTGAGTCTTCCAAGTGGCACCTTGGAAGAAACGCCTGGTGATCTATTTTTGGAGAAAAAAAGAAAAATCACCCATTGAAAACCCTATGGAGTAGAAGAATCTTGATCAAAAAGGGGTTAATGCAGAACAGAATATCAAATTCTCATGGACTCTAGATTTTCTGGAGTCATGGACGGCAGACGAATCCCTGAAACTATTGCTCTGAGATAATCTTTAAATCTTAAGCCAAAAATATTCCCCGATACCACAACCTCCAGCAGACTGGGTTCAGCACAACTAGATGGTACCCAGCTACCACCACAAACTGCTGTGACAGGCATCACAACAGAGGGTCCCAGACAGAGCAGGAGAGAAATGTAGAACAAAATTCTAACTCACAAAGAAAGACCAGACTTACTGGTCTCACAAAGACTGGAGAAACCCAAGAGTATGGCCCCCAGGTACCCTTTTAAATCAGTACTGAAGTCACTCCTGAAGTTTACCCTTCAGCCAAAGATTAGACAGGCCTATAAAACAAACAATAACATACGTAGTTCAACACGTACACCTAAGAAACTAAATGGGAACAACAGCCCGAAAGCAAAGAAGAGAAGGCAGAAAGGGGCAGGGAAGCCGGAGAAATGGAAATGGGGAGCCCGACGTCAAGAAAGGGAGAGCGCTGATAGATACATTGTGGGGTTGGCAACCAATCTCACAAAACAGTATGTGCATTAATTGTTTAATGAGAAACTAATATGCTTTGTAAACTTTCACCTAAGGCAAGCCCCCTCGTGCACACACACACAAGCCCAAAAATATCCCCTGAAGTCATCTTAAAACCAACAATAGTTTAGCTTAACTAGTAAAAAAAAAAAAGCCTGCCTTGAGCATTATGTTCTTTTAAGAACTATCTATATGGGATCAAACTGAAAACAGCAACTGGAATGATGAGCAAGGTACCTTAGGGGGTAGTGAGTTTATGTTAATGGGTAGTGAGTTTATGTTAATGTTAACAGCTCAGAAAAGGAGGGTGAGAACCGTTGCACAATTTGAAGAATCTAATAAATGTCACTGAATTGTACACGTAGAAACTGTTGAATTGGTGTATGTGTTGCTGTGTATATTCCCAACAACAACAAAATAACATTTAAAGGAAAAAAAAAGGAAAGAAAACCCCATGGGGCACAGTCCTACTCTGACACACATGGGTTGCCATGACTTGCTGTTGACTTGACAGTAATTGGCTTTATGCATATAAAACAAAAAACAAAAAACAAAAAAAAACCAAACCCAGTGCCGTCGAGTTGATTCGAACTCATAGCGACCCTATAGGACAGAGTAGAACTGCCCCATACAGTTCCCAAGGAGCTTCTGGCAGATTTGAACTGCCAACCCTTTCGTTAGCAGCCATAGCACTTAACCACTATGCCACCAGGGTTTCCTTATCCATATACACATATACGTACATGTATATATTCACACACACATTCTCTCTCTCAAGTGTCAGGCACTAGCACTTACATGCATTCACTCAGTCCTCTCACCACCTTTTGAGAGAGTCACTGCTATTCTTTCCATCTTAAAGATAAGGAAACTGAGGAAGGAGAGAAAGCCTAAGAGCATAAAACAAGGAAGTGGCAGAGCTGGGATTTGAACCCAGGAAGTCCTGAATGGCCTGGTGGAGCAGCGGTTAAGAATTATGTCCGCTAACCAAAAGGTTGGCAGTTCGAAGCCACCCACCAGTCACTCCTTGGAAACCCTATGTGGCAATTCTACTCTGTCCTATAGGGTCACTGGGAGTTGGTATCGACTTATTGACAAAGGGTTGAGTCTGATCTCTGGAGCAGGTGAGGTAGAAGCTGTTATGGCAGCCATTGTACGGATGAAAAGCAAAGTTCCAGAGAAGCTAACTGCTATGCCCAGGGTCACACAGCTAGGAGAGCAGTGGCTTGGCCTAGAGTTGGCCGGGATTCACAGGCCATGCTCTCTGATTACCAGTATGCTGCTCCTCTGGCTGGGAACACTCCCAAATCCCCTCTGTGGACTGGAGACGGGGGCGTATGAAGGGGGAGCGGTCTGCAAACAGGAGCAGGGCCTGGGCCAGGGAGGGGCCCAATTAATGTTTATGGACAGCATGAATGAAGAATGGACAAAACCTCCGCTAACGTACCTAGGCTGGAGGCTGCATTCTGAATCCAGCCTCGGGGACAGCGGAAGGACCTAGAAGCATCATTTTCAGAGAAAAAGTAGTCACTTGCACCAATTCTGAAAGCTGGAGGGGGAATGGATTCAAAACAAGCAGAGCTCTCCAAATAATGATAAATACCTTAAATTACCCAGCAAGTTTATAAGCCTTATTGCTGCTTCTTTTCCCTGTGCAGAAACAGGCTCCTAATTGTGGCTGTTTAGAAAGGAACATTCAGGAGGGTGTGGTGCAGGACAAGGGGAGGGAGGGCAAGGAGGGAGGAAGAAGGCTCAGGCTGCCCAGGAGCAGAGCCCAGCTGGCTGGCAGGAGACAGAGCTGGCTATTGTGTGTCTGTCTAAGGCACACTGGAGCTGGGACTGCTGAGTTCCTGAGGGCTGTTCTGGCCCAGAGAAAGGGAGAAAGAGAAATGCCAGGGCTGAAATGGCTGCCTGAGGATGCCGTCATTTCTGGAACTCAGCATTGCTCAGGGATTGTCTCCGTTCATAGAGACAAAGGACCGTACCCATTCCAAGGAGAAAAAGAGTTCACTGAGGGCTGGGGATTCCCAGAATCCAACTCCCTCTGAAAATAAGGGGCTTGGGCTGCGTTTCTCCCTCTTCCTCCCTGCCCCTCACACCCCTAGAGGCTGCTGCCATACCCTGGTCTGAATTAGTGCTGTCCATGGTGGCATAACACTTAAGCTTAGGCTGCCAACAAATGGTTAGTGGTTTGAGCCCACCTGCAACTCTGCAGGAGAAAGACCTGGCAATCTGCTTCCATAAAGATTACAGCCTAGAAAACTCTATGGGGCGGTTCTACTCTGTCGCATTGGGACTCTGAGTCGGAATCAACTCTATAGCACCCAACAGGAACAACATCTCTGGTGGGCAAACCAGAAAGGCAAACCCTCGACATGTCTAATAAATGCTCACAGGCAAGACACCTGGAAGGACCCGGCTGCCGGAAGGCCTCTTCCCTTCCCCACAACACAGCTGATCTCCCGCCCCGGGTAAGATAAACATCATTCACGGAGAACGCATTCACATCTCTGCTGTGTGGTCAGCTGCAGGGGACGGGCCAGGCCATCACGGGTCCTTCAGCTGGGCAGAGTCCGCCTTCTCAACTACTGACAACTCAATATAGGCTGAGTCCTGGTTCGGGGCACGGTGGCTCCAAGAGAGGCTCAAACACCCGTGACCTTAGGGAAGTTACACAGTGCTCTGTCTCCATATGTGTAAAATGTGGATAACGACAGTATCTATTATCTAGGGTGGTTATAGCGATCCTATGAGTCAGAATCGACTCGACGGCACTGGGTTTGGTTTTGGTTTTTGGAGGGTGGTTGTGAGGATTAAATGAGGTCCTTTGTAGAAAGTGCTTATTATTTATCAGTTGCTATCCAGTCAATTTTTTTTTCTAATTTTATTGAGCTTTAGGTGAAAGTTTACAGCACAAATAGTTCCTTATTCAAAAATTGACATACAAATTGTTTTGTGACATTGGTTGCAATCCCCACAATGTGTCAGCACTCTCCCTTTCCACCCTGGGTTCCCCATGTCCATTCATCCAGTTTTCCTGTCCCTTCCTGCCTTACTCTCTTTGCTTTTGGGCAGGTGTTGCCCACTTGGCCTCATAGGCTTGATTGAACTAACAAGCATGTTCCTCACGAGTGTTATTATTTATTTGAGAGGCCTATCTAATCTTTGGCTGAAAGATGGACTTGAGAGTGGGTTCAGTTTCTGAGTTAGCAGGGTGTCTGGGGGCCGCAGCCTTGAGGGTTCCTCCAGTCTCTGTTAGACCAGTAAGTATGGTCCTTTTCTGTGAATTTGAATTTTGTTCTACATTTTTCTCCTGTTATGTCTGGGACCCTCTACAGTAATTCCTAGGAGAGTGGTTGCCAAGTCATGATGACCCCGTATGTGTCAGAATAGAACTTCGCTCCACAGAGTTTTCAATAGATGATTTTTCGGAAGCAGATCACCAGGTCTTTCATTTGGGGTACCTCTGAATGGACTCAAACCACCAACCTTTTGGTCTGCTGCTGAGTGTGTTAACTGTTTGCCCCACCAGGGACTCCACCTACTATTTATTGGGGACTTATTCTCTCTGCCGGGACTTGACACGTATTATCCCATTTAATCCCTATATAGCCATATGAGGGGTGCTAATACTGTCATCATTTTCTTGCTGCATAAATGGGCTTCCAGGGAATTTAAGTGATTTGCTCAAAGTCACACACTCAGTGGTAAATGGTAGTTGTGTGGGGCTGGGGGTTGCTGGGATTGGAAGCCAAGTATTCTGAGTCCAGCTTCTATGGATTGGCTGTACTGGCCACACTGCCACCTGAAGAGAAACCCCAGTTCCTTTAGAATCAGTAGTTTCAACCCTGGCTGCACATGGAAACCATCTCTGCGGCTTTCAAAAAAACGCTCTTAGGCCTCTACCTCTAGGGATTCTATTCAATGGTTCTGGGCATCTCAGGTGTTTGAAGCCCCTCGCCCAGGTGAGTTGGATGTGCAACCACAATGACCAACATCAAGTGAGCCCTCAGCATGGGCTAAGAAACTGGCACACACATCCCATTCAATCCTCACACTCCTCTGAGGTAGGATCAGTACTATCCCTGTTTTACAGATGAGGAAACTGAGAACCAGAGCAGTTAATGGTTTGCCCAAATGAGCAGGAAGCAGAGCCTGGGCGAATGTTGAAGTCGTTCTAGCTTCAACCCCCTGCCCTGGATGAATATGTGGATGAAGAGGTCAGGGCCACTTGTCCAATGCTGCCCTCTGTCTCCACTGGGTGTCCTCCCAACAAAGGGCAAGAT
Source organism: Elephas maximus indicus (assembly GCF_024166365.1). Taxonomy (NCBI): domain Eukaryota; kingdom Metazoa; phylum Chordata; class Mammalia; order Proboscidea; family Elephantidae; genus Elephas; species Elephas maximus. The sequence goes on along the minus strand of NC_064822.1, from coordinate 171,441,406 downwards.
TCTGCCTGTGACTGACATGCAGGTTGAGAGCTGGTCTGAAACTCCTAGAGCCAGACCAGTATTCTAGCAACACTGACATGCCATGTGTGTCAGAGTAGAACTGTGCTCCATAGGGTTTTCAATGGCTGGTTTTTAAGAAGCAGATTGCCAGGTCTTTCTTCTGAGGTACTTCTGGGTGGACTTCAGTCTCCAACATTTTTGGTTAGCGGCTGGGCACACAACTGTTTGTACTACCCAGGGACTCCTTGCAGTCAATAGTTCAGGCCAAATGACTGTGAGGAACCAGAGACTCTGCTGGGCCAAATTCACTGAACTGAATGATTCTGGTAGACAGGGTCGGGCCACTCACCCCTCAAAATGTATTCACATCATTGAACATTGAGTTCTGTAAATGAAAGCAGCTATGCTCATTAAGAACTATCAGGTCAACCAAAATGTTCCATTCAACAAGCATTTTTAGGGACCTATCATTTGCCAGGTCCTATGCCAGATGCCAGATGCTGGCAAAATGAATATGAACAAGACAGAGGCCGTACCAGCTCTACTTGGCACAGTTTTGGAGAACAGAATGGGGCAAAAAAAGGAACTGTTCTTGCCCTTTCCAGACCTCATCACATACAAAACCGAGGACACCTGGGTTTATCAGACTTCTCCCCACCTACTGTGAAGAAGGTTCCTGACCCCATTCTACTTTTACAGACCAGACTCCCTATCTCCACCTCCCTCCATCCTCTCCCTTGCCTCTTCTCTTTCCCAACATTTGTTGGCCATCCATTATATTCCAGAGCGAAATCTGTATTTCAGGCATGTTGAGCCTTAAATACTGAGTCTGAATACCAATGCAGCAGGAAGCCCATAGTATTCCACCCCATTTTATTTTTCCATAATCGCACCCTCTAGAATTCAACATCAGACATATGCAAATGAGTTACAAAAAAAGCGGTGTCCCGAGAACAACAGAAGGAAGTTGGGTAGTCTTATCTTAATAAAATCTTGCTTTGGTAAGGCAGAGGGAGCTGCAAAAGTCTGTTGGTGTTTGACAATAGCACCTGCTCTCCTGTATTGCATTTTTTGGGGGGCGGGGGGAACTTCCTTTATTAAATATCTGTTCTCTTGTCCTCCATCCAAAGTGAAATTGTTTTGGAAAGTTGGAAGACAGCAGTTCGGGTGTTTTTCAGGGAGGGAGACATTGCCACAATTTCAAAATATTAAACATATGTTGAACCCCTATCCAAACAGAAAGGAGCCCTGGTGGTGCAAAGGTTAAGTGCTTGGCTGCTAACCAAAAGGCTGGTGGTTCGAACCTACCCAGCGGCTCAGCAGGAGAACGACTTGGTGCTCAGTTTCCACAAAGACTACAGCCAAGCAAACCCAATGGGACAGTTCTACTCTGTCACATGGGGTCACTATGAGTTGGAATCAATTTGCAGGTACCCAACAATAACAACCCAAATGGAACCTGCAATTTAAGTAAAGCACTCCAGTGCCAATCCTATGCAAGCTGGTCTAAAAATTAAAAAAAAAAAAAAACCTAAGTCATTTGCTCTGTATCCAGAGAAAATTCCAACTCTTATTGTTTCAATTTTACACGCAGAGTTTTCAGTAGGCCGAAAAATATAAAAAATCAGGAATACTTATGGATTGAATATATGTTCCACACACCGTGTAAAGCACTTTAGATTTATTAAGTTAATTCTCATAACAACACTACGAGTAGGTATATTATTATCCCAAGATTACGATAAGGAAGGTAAAATGAGGAAACTAAGGTACAGAGAAAACCAAAAAAAGCCACTGCCATCAAGTTGATTCTGACTCATAGTGACCCTATAGGACAGAGCAGAGCTGCCCCATAGAGCTTCCAAGGAACATCTGGTGGATTCGAAGTGCTGACCTTCTGGTTGGCAGTGGTTAGCAGCCGTAGCTCTTAACCACTACACCACCAGGGTTTCCAAGGTGCAGAGAGGTTATGTAAAATGCCTGAAGTCACCCAGGGAAAGAGCTGTGCAGTTCACACCCAGGCAATGTCACTCCAGAAACTGCACTTGTGACTTCTACACTCAACTACTTCTACAAAGATGGCAAGGTTTGAAGCGAAAATTTCCAGACTACGGTAAATTTTTAAGTGTTGTTAAAGGGGTAACTAACAACGACCACAACAAAGTGGTATTATCACTTTCTTTTCTTCCTATGCTACCCCTTTCTCACCTCAGTCAAAGCTCTCTTTTGCCCAAAATTCTGAGATGGGTGTTATTATTATGATTTTTGCCTTTTAAAGACGTAGAATCAGGTCTAGAACAGGGTAGTAACTTGCTCAAGGCCACTCGGCTAATGATAAATAAGGTAAAAGCAGACCTCAGATTCCAATCTTTTGACCCCAAATCTCAAGGTTGCTCCCATACCTTTGCTATTGACCCAAGAGTGGCCAGACTACCTAGCAAGGTGATGGCAGGAAGGAGAAGGTGAGGATGAGACGGCACATGGAGGTGGCACCTCGGGTAGCAGCTACATACTAAGCAGAAGGTGTGTCTGGGCCACTCAGAGGAAGGAGTCACTGTCTGCTTCTTTCTGAATAGCATGGGCTTTGGCCACATTCATGACTATAATTAATCTCTGAAGCTTTCTGCAGGGTTGGAGTTACTAAAAATATTTTGGTATCTTAAAAAAAAAAAAAACACATACGGTGTCGTTTCATAAATGTAATAAGTGGGCCTAAGTTCGTGACATAGAAATGTTTTCATGGAAGGGCTCTAGCAATTTCATAAATGACACACATTAAACTTTAGGATGTCACTAAGACCCACTAGGGGAACTATTTCCTTATAAATGTGTGGCAGCCTTAGGAAGCTGAAAAGGCACCATAAAAAGAAACAGCCCCACTTCCCTGGAAATAACGCAGCAATGCTCTGTCTGAGGATGGAGCGGGGGCTGTTTGCACTTGTAACATTTTACAGGAACTGCTGCTGGCATCCAGCGAGGTACTTCCTCCTGCTGCACGTTGCTGCTGGGCTGTGCTCTGTGTTACATTTTACCAGCAAAAAAATAAATCCGACCTTTTCACAGGAAGCCACGCTTCTCTAGAACAAACCTCCAGGGAGCAAAAACGGTACTAAAACCTAAATGACACAGACTTGCTGTCTCTCCAAGACCTAAGAAGATGAAATTTCAAAAAAAATAAACCCTGAAATAATCAAAATCATTCTCCTTTGATATATGCAGTACATAATAGTTGTGTGGAGAAACAGGTACGTTTATAATGTTGCTGCCACTTCACCCTTGGCTCTGATACACACGCAGCCAGCCCATCTTGTGGGGTCACTGAGTATTGGGCAGCCCACGTTTAGGATTTATAGAGCAGAGGTGATACAGAGTTCCTGCCCTTGAGATGCTTCCATTGTAAAGGAGTTTTCTGCCATACTCCCAGTGATCTGCCAGGTAGCTGGCTGGAATTGACCCGTTTCGTGGTGGAGAAATATGATGAAGGCTAAGAGCTCAGTTGCTAACCAAAAGGTCCGCAGTTTGAATCCACCAGCCACTCCTTGGAAACCCTACGGGGCAGTTCTATTCTGTCCCATAGGGTTACTATGAGTTGGAATTGACTCAAGGGCAACAGGTGTGTTTGCTTTTTAACTACCTTCTTATTTCCAGAGAAGATGGAAGTTCTGGGTGGAGACTGGTAGCTCCTAGTGAGCAGGGGTCTACATCATTTATCTCTGCATTTTTACCACCAAGCACAATGCCTGGCAGAGTCTAGTTGCTCAACACATATGCTGGACAGACGGACGGATGGACAGACAGGTGGGTGGATGGGTGGGGGGATAGGTGGGGGATGGATGGATGCGGGGGATGAGTGGATAGAAGGAAAAACAGGTTGACAGGATGGATGAAAGAATAAATGGAAGGAAGGACAGATGGGCAAACAGTAGGATGGATGGTAGAAGGATAGAAGGAAGAAAAGAAGAGAACAAGAATGGCAAAGCCATCTTCAGAAACTTGTAAAGAACAGTGCCCTAAATGAGCTAAAGAAAGGGGGGCAACTACATTATGTCAGTGCCCTTGAAATGACACTGGGAGTCACCAGGGGTGATTCTTGAAGCAGCGCAAACAGAAATGCACAAACCCCAAACCCAAACCCAGTGCCGTCCAGTCGATTCCGACTCAAATGCGCAACTACAGCTAATCTCGCCTCCCTGCAAGGACATGACGCACTTGGGCAAACCAACCCCAACGAGGCCAGTCTGCACAAGCCCCTTCAAACACCAGTCCAAGCAAGGTAGTTGAATATTGTGGAGAAATAATGCTCAAAAATGACATATGAATAAAACAGGTTACCAGATAATACGAGCTATGTGTGTCCATTTTAAAAAAAAAATACAAAAATGCATATCAGAGAAAAAGTCTGGAAGGATACTTACCAAAATTGTTAACGATTTATGTCTGAGAGGTGGATCTGCTGATTATTTTGTTCATTCATTTGAGTTATATGCATCTCTAAATTTTCTGTAATAAACGAGTATCTCTTTCATATCAGGAAAAAAAAAAAAAAAAAAGATTTAAAAAAATGACCAAAAAAACATCTAATCAGATATTACCAGGGAATAAAAATAGTAAAACAAGCCCATGGAACTCACCCTTGGCAAAATCATAGACTGAATAGAGAATCACAAGGTCAGAAGAAATGTTAGTGGGTCTTCACCCCAGCTGACGGAGGACAGTAAATCTGTAAAGGTTCCATAACCACCAGATGGCCTTGGAGGTGATTCCAACTCATGGTGACTCCACGTGTTTCAGAGGAGAACTGTGCTCCAACGGTTTCCAATGACTGATTTCTTTGGAAGTAGATCGCCAGGCCTTTCTACCGGGGTATCTTTGGGTGGACCCAAACTTCCAACCTTGCAGTCAGCAGCTGAGCATGTTAACCATTTGCACCACCCAGGGATGCCCAAAGGTCCCAAAACCACTTTGAAATGATGTGAGGATAATGTATTTGTCTGGTCCCCTCCATTTACGCAGGTAAACCACAATGATTTCCACTCACGGGTGAGGGCAACGAGGATGAGGCTCTAGAAGGAAGCCCTGCCATGTTGACCCAACCCAGGCCAGCTCTTTAGAGTCCTTCCCCAACCCCCTGGGCACGTCCTGCCCTGCTGGGGAACAGTTGACATTTGTTCTTTCGCTGGCTGTGGTGAGGAGCAGCTGTACAACCCAAATCACATTAAATAAATTAGTGGCTCCTGAGTGGGGCTCCGTAGCACAATTTCTAATTCATACAATGCCTCCAGTTTTGTGATTTCAACGAAATCATTTATCAATCCATTCACGGATGTCAGTAAACTTCGGCATCTGGGGACCAGTAAACATTAAAATAAGAAGCTATAAAAAATATTAGTAAACCAATTAAAAGCTCCAGTAGCAATAAAGTCTACTTGCATTACACCTGAAAAACAAAAACAGAACCTCCTCCTCTGAAATTACATAAACATTCCATATCAGCAGTTTTTCCAAAGAGCCTTTTCTTTCTTCTCAAAAGAGCCCCCGATCCCCCATCTGGTACCCTGGTGAGCTGGGGAGCATTTACAGACCAGGCAAAAAGAAATAAGGGATGGAAGAAACCTAAGCTTCTGCCCCCAGAAAGCAAAAATGATCAATATTTGGTTGCACAAGTAGAAAAGGTCTAGTTTGAATCGTGACGAAGAATGTACTAAAAGTTACATCAAACAAAAACAATGCATAATTACCGTTAACAACAACTACAAAGATGGGAAACCAATATTTTACAGTGTTTTGCCATTTAGAAAGCACTTTCATTTTATTTGGAGTCCCTGGTGGTGCAAGTAGTTAATGTGCTTGGCTGTTGACTGAAAGGTTGGTTGAGTCCACCCAGAAGTACCTCAGAAGAACAAGCTGGTGATCTACTTCCAACAAACCAGCCATTGAAAACCCTTTGGAGCACAGTTCCACTCTGACAGACATCTGGTCGCCATGAGTCAGAATCCATTCACAGCAATTGGTTTATTTTATTCAATCTTTACAACCATCCCGTGAAGTAGTTTAAAAGAAAAGAAAAGAAAAAACCGTTGCTGTCAAGTTGATTCAGACTCAGTTACCCTATAGGACAGAGTAAAACTACCCCACAGGGTTTCCAAGGAGCAGCTGGTGGATTCGAACTGCCGACCTTATGGTTAGCAGCCGAGCTCTGAACCACTGCACCACCAGTAAAGTAGTCAGAGCTGTGATTATTCTCAGCTTTTAAGATGAGAAACTTGGGGCTCAAAGAGCTTAAGTGACTTTTTCAAGGGCAGAGAGCTTACGAGAATCCAGATCTTGGACTCCAAGTTCATTTCTTTTTCCTTCATGACCTGCTTCAAGCACTACACCAAGGACAAGGGAACCAGCAAGCAATCAGACCCTACTACATGCCAGACACCAGGTGAGCAAGAGGACCCTTAACTTTAGTTAATCCCTGTGACCATCTGAGTTTATGCTTCTATTAAAAATGACTTCCTGCTCTTCTCCACCGCCGCCCACGTGGAGCTCACTGAATCATGCCGAAGTGGAAAAGGAGGCTCAGGATGTTTAATTAAAAGTAACCTCTGCTTTTCACTGAGATTTCATGTTCAAATCCCGGCACAAATACAAAGAACAGGTGGTTTCTGAAAAGCAAGGCGTAATCTCCAGCTTCCAGGATACGTTATCCAAATTTCGTTTTTGCCATGAAAGAGAATTTCTCACTGGGCACCGTTAAATAGGGCCGAGAATCACGCGAGTGCTAGAAACCTGCCGCAGACCCCAGGCCTTCCTGCTCTTGCAGGGGAAGAAAGCACTGGAACTCCCACTGCTGCAGAATGAACATCAGAGCAGGGCGAGATGGAAAAGCAAACCCTGTCTTAGTCATCTAGTGCTACTATAACAGAAATACCACAAGTGGATAGCTTCAACAAAGAGAAATCTATTTTCTCACAGTCCAGTAGCCTAGAAGTCCAAATTCAGGGCATCGGCTCCAGGGGAAGGCTTTCTCTGTTGGCTCTGGAGGAAGGTCCTTGTCATCAAACTTCCCCCGAACTAGGAGCTTTTCCACACAGAAACCCGGGGCCCGATGGACATGCTCTGCTCCCAGGGCTGCTTTCTTGGTGGCATGAGGACCCCTCTCTCTGCTTGATTCCTTTTCCTTTTATCTCTTGTAAGATAAAAGGTGGTGGAGGCCACACCCCAGGGAAACTCCCATTACCTTGGATCAGGGATGTGACCTCAGTAAGGGTGTTACGATCCCACCCTAATCCTCTTCAACATAAAATGACAATCACAAAATGGAGGACAACCACACAATACTGGGAATCGTGGCCTAACCAAGTTGACACATATTTTTGGAGGAAACAATTCAATCCATGACAAACCCTCAGAAGCCAATAGAGAAGGCAGATCTGCACTCCTTAAAGGTCTATGTCATTCCAGGCACTGTCTGGTGCTTTTCACATATTATCTCATTTAACCCCAACAATGAGTTACTCGGGTGCTACTACTTTCATTTTTATAGATGAGGAAACTAAGTTCAGAGAAGTCACTCACTCAAAGACACACAGTTCAAGCAAAGCTAAGTCAGGATTTGGGCACGGGTGTATTTGAATTAAAGTTCATATAAATGTAGCTACTTTACACTGCGCTTCAGAAGATCAGATGGGCAAGCCTGGGTCGGTGGCAACCTGAAAGTGGACATGAGGCGAAAGCGGGGCTGGTTAGGCTGTTTTGGTTGCAGCTGTGTCGTTTCTGACTCATGGCGACTTCATGTACAGCTGAATGAAACACTGCCTGGTCCTGCAACATCTTCATGATCACTGGTATGCTTGAGTCCATCGCTGCAGCCACTGTGTATTTTGAGTGCCTTCCAATCCAGCAGGCTCACCTTCCAGACCCGTATCAGATAATACTCTGGTGCGATCCATAGGGTTTTCATTGGCTGATTTTCAGAAATAGACTGCCAGGCCTTTCTTCCTAGTGTGTCTTAGTCTGGAAGCTCCACTGAAACCTGTCCACCCTGGGTGACCCTACTGGTATGTGAAATACCGGTGGCATAGGTTCCAGCATAATAGCAACATGCAAGCCACCTCAGTATGACAAAGTGGCAGACAGGTGGTGGTGTTAGGATGTAGACCAGGTCAGCTAGGTTCATTTCTGTTGGATGCTGACCTCTCGCTAGCAGAGAAGTCACAGGAAGGACAAGAAGTGCAGAAACCCAAAATACAAGGGGGAGGACTAGAGGCCTCTCTAAGAACCCTCCCAGTTCCAGCATTCATTGGCTATAATGCCTCCCCTGGGATGTGCCACCCACTGATGCCAGTCTCGGGATGTCAGGATTATGGGTGGAGCTGGTCTCAGTTTCCACAAGACCTGAGGCCAAAGAGGAATGTCAAATACATACCCTCTTACAAAAGTGGAGGCCTGGTGGCAGAGCGGTTAAGTGCTCCACCAGTCGCTCCTTGGAAACTCTATGGGGGCAGTTCCCCTCTGTCCTATAGGGTCGCTATGAGTTGGAATCTACTTGATGGCAATGGGGTACAAGAGCTAGGGCCCTGGTGGTGCAGTGGTTACAGCGTTTGGCTGCTGACCAAAAGGTGGGTGGTTCAAACCCACCAGCTCCTTTGTAGGAGAAAGATGTGACAGTCTGCTTCCACAAAAATTTACAGCCTTGGAAACCCTATGGGGCAGTTGTACTCTGTCCTGTAGGGCTGCTATGAGTTGGAATTGACTCGATGGCAGGAGGTTTGGTTGGGTTCTGCCAGAGCTGGGTTTGGAGTCCTCCTCTGGAAAGAAGATGTGGAGGAGGGACAGGTGTAGAAGGACAGGGTTTTCTATCTAAGGCTCAATTTGAGAAGCCACATCCAGAAGAGGATCTCAAACTTGGTGGAAATTTCCATCGATCCTTTCTCAACCACTCATCCTGCAGGGTGATCTTTCACTAGTCTCCTCTGGTCTCAGAAATGAGTTTTCATGTCCTCTGTGCAAAGCTGGCTTCTCTGACACACCAAAAATAGAAGAAACTTCCACAGCTGTGTTGCCCATGGGCTGAAAAGAGGCGGTGGCCCAGCTGTTCAATGGGACTCTCATCTGTGCCAAGCCCATGGGCAATGCCAATGCCGCAGAGACCTAGTGAGCTAACACGTCCAGTCTGCTGGGCTTTCCTTGGGCTTGGGGAACTCCTACTCCTGGCCTGGTACCCAGCAGACCTTTCCAAGGCTGAGGAGAACAGAGCATTTGTATAATCAAAACTGTATCAACAACTTTTGTTGTTGTTGTTGAGAGAATATACACAGCAAAACATACAGCAATACAACCATTTCTGCAAGTACAATTCAATGACATTGATTACATTCTTCAAGTTGTGCAACCATTCTTGCCCACCTTTTCTAAGTTGTTCCTCTGCCATTAACATAAAGTCATTGTCCCCTAAGGTTCCTATCTAATCTTCAAGTTGCTGTTGTCACTTTGATCCCATATAGGTAGTTCTTAAAAGAGCACAATGCTCAAGGCAGACATTTTTTACTAGTTAAGCTAGGCTAGTAAACCCTGGTGGCGTAGTAGTTAAGAGCTCGTCTGCTAACCAGAAGGTTGGCAGTTCAAAGCTACCAGCCACTCCTTGGAAACCCTACGGAGCAGTTCTACTCTGTCCTCTAGCGTTGCTGTAAGTTGGAATCTACTCAATGGTAAGAGGTTTTTTTTTTTAACTATTGTTTGGTTTTAAGAAGACTTCAGGGGATATTTTTGGTTTGAAGATTATCCCAGGGCAATAGTTTCAGGGAACAATTCTTTTTTGACCATCTACCCAGCATCTGAGCTAGGTGCTGAGATATAATGGTGAACAAAACAGAAGTTGTCCCTACTGATACGGAGCTTACAGACTACAGTTTAGACCTGAAAACCGTTGCTGTTGCGTTGATTCCGACTCATAGTGACCCTATAGGACAGAGTAGAACTGCCCCATGGAGTTTCCAAGGAGCGCCTGGTGGATTCGAACTGCCAACCTTTTGGTTAGCAGCCATAGCTCTTAACCACTACACCACCAGGGTTTCCATAGTTTAGACCAGCACCGTCCAATAGAAATATAATGTAAGCCACAGGTGCAATTTTAAATCTTTTGGCGGCCACTTTAAAAAAAGTAAAAAGAAACAAATGAAGTTCATTTTAATAAACCAAAACCCAAACTGCTCAATTCCGATTCATGGCAACCCACGTGTTACACAGTAGAACTGCTCTGTAGAGGTTTTTCTGGCTGTAATCTTTACAGAAGCTGATTGCCAGGCCTTTCTTCCATGGTGCCGCTAGGTGGATTCAAACCTCCAACCTGCTTGCGTGACCCAGGGACCTCATTTTGATAGTATGTTTTACTTAGCACAATATGTCCAAAATATTCTCATTTCAACATATGATCAATATAAAAATTATTCATGAGATAATTTACATTCTTTTTTTGTATTAAGCCTTCCAAATCCATTGACAACACATATCAATTCAAACTAGCCATATTTCAAGTGCTCAGTAGCCACATGAGGCTCTGGGCTACCATACTGGGCATCACAGGTCTAGAAGACCTTGAAGATGGAGGACGAAGATGAGAATGGGGAAACACTGTTGGATGATGGCTCTTTGAGGGAAACAGTAAAATAATGTTACCACTAACAATAATGTTTATGAGGCAGTTAAGAGACTGTCATTCCCACTTCACAGATGACAAAAGTGAGGCACAGAGAGATTATATCACTTGCCCAAAGCCACACAGCTGGCAAATGATGGCGCATAGATGTGGAACCCAGAGCGTGTGCTCTCACCTGTTGAACACCCTAGTTCTCTGGAATGATGCCAGACAGACCCTGAGTTAGAACCCACCCTGCCTCAGCACCCAGTGTTGTTCGTGTGTTGGAGATCAAGCAAGAGGACATATCTGGAGCCCCTGGTAAGCTGTGAAGGGTTCCTTATTGAGTAACAGTAAATCAATTAAGTGAAATGAAAGTGGTTTATAATGTGCCCTCTGAAACCAGGTGCCCTGAGGCTCAAATCCTGCTCCACTATTCATTACTGTGTGACCTTAGGCAAGTTACTTAACCTCCCTGTGCCTCAGCTCCCTTGTCTATACAATGGGAATAATAATAGAGCCAACCTCTAGGGTTATTGGAAGGATTACATAAGCTAATACAACTCAAGTGTGTAAAGCCTTGCTTAGTATCAGAGAGCACTCAATAGGGAGCAGCTGTAAGTATTAGACTATAAAACAGGGTGCAGGGGCTGTGGAGTCTTAGAAGTCTGTCTGGAAGAAGGACGGAGGAAGGCAGAAGAAAAAAAATGTTGTCGATTTGATTCTGACTCATGGCGACCCCACGTGTTACAGAGTAGAACTGCTCCATACAGTTTTCTTGGCTGTAGTCTTTATGGACGGAGCCTTGGTGGCACAATGGTTAAGTTCTTGGCTGCTAACTGAAAGGTCAGCAGTTCAAACCCACCAGTGGCTCCATGGCAGAAAAGACCTAGCGATCTGCTCTGGTAAAGATTACAGCCTAGGAAACCCTCTGGGCAGTTCTACTCTGTCATATAGAGTCACTATAAGTGAGAATCAACAACAACAGATCACCACGCCTTTTTCTGTGGCACTGCTGGGTAGGTTCGAATTGCAAATCTTCAGGTTAGCTGTTGGTGTTCCATCTGTCAAATAGATTCCAAGTAGGCTGTAATCTTTACAGGGGCATATTGCCAGGTCTTTTCTCTGGTGGAGCTGCTGGGTGGGCTCGAACCACACACCTTTCAGTTAGCAGCCGAGCACTTAACCACTGCGCCACCAGGGCTCCTTTTAGGTCAGCAGTGGGACTAAGAATCAATCCACTAGGGAGCACCAGAGTTACGAACCTCAGGGCTGCTTCCACATCTCTCCGCAGCCACTCGCCCTCCTCATCCTCTTGACCAAGGAAAAATCGCAGATAGGGGCCTGCAAAAGGGCCTCTAAGCCAGTGCCCTGACCTGGTCTACATTACGTGCTTGTAAAAATCAGGTCTCCTTGGCCAGTTTGCAGGTCTATCACAGTGGAAAACTACCAGGAAGGTAGTCTGCGTTCCTGAACACTGCTCACTCTGTTTGCCTGGCTACCTTCAAATCCCCCTCTGTCAACTGAAAGGCAAAGAAAGCCTGTCTTTATTCGGGCCCAGGCTCCCCTGGACACCATAGCCCTGCTTGAGCCAAGCCAGACACAGTTGCTTATTGAGCAAGGCTCTCTGCATGTTTCCGACACGCTACACTGGAGCCCTCGGACCCTCACAAATGCAGGTATGTCCACTGGAATCCTGAGCAGGGACTGAAGGGTAAAGGTGGCAGAAGCTCTCGGAATTTTATATTTTCTTTTCCTTCCAAAATCCCAGCAATCTGAGACAATTATGGCTAATTTTCCAAGCTGTGGACTGCAATGCAACGTGCTTTATTTCTCACAGGCTGCTCACAAAACACGGGATGGGGCCCGGCCTGTAAATGATTCAGAAGGGTTTTTCTCATCCGCCCGGAAAGAAAGGAGGGACCTGACTCCCAGATCAGTTCTCCATCCCTGAAAACTGCTGTGCGCGAGGCGTTCCTGATAGACCTCAGGCTCTACGCCATTAGCGGCTGTTTCATGTTCTAATCAATCATGCCACTCACCCAGGAGAATTAGCTAAACATAAAAAACCCAAACCCAGTGCTGTCGAGTCGATTCCGACTCATAGCGACCCTATAGGACAGTAGCTAAACGTAGTCAAGCCTTATATTGTAAAACGTAGATCGCTCACCATAACTTAAAAGGTGGGCAAATGGTCATTGAGGGTGAAGGACGTGAAACATTCAAAGTTTATTTTTACTTCCCTGTAAAGAGAAAGAACTGCTAAGAGTGAATTAAATATGCTTCTTAGACCAGGGAATAATGTCCATGTTAGATGGTTAACAAAACACCACCACCAAAAAAGACCCACCAAACCCACTGCCAAGGAGTTGGTTCCCAACTCATAGCGAACCTATAGGACAGAGTAGAACTGCCCCATAGGGTTTCCAAGGAGTGACTGGTGGATTCAAACTGCTGACCTTTTGGTTAGCAACCAAGCTCTTTAACCACAGCGCCACCAGGGTTCTATGTCTAATGGTTATGTAGCTGGAAAAACAAATTGGCGTGCTAGCACAGGCCTGTGCTGACAGCCCTGGGACCCGGAGCTGAGACCAGCTCCACCAGTTACCAGCTTTGTGGCCTTTAACCAACTCATTTCATTTCCACGACCCACAATTTTCTTCATCAATAATTAAAGGAGAAGTTTGATTAGGCAATGTCTAAAGGTCCTTCCCAGCATGTTGTCCTTTTGTGAAGAGCCCCATATAGCAGAAAACTCAAAATGACCCAAATGTGAACTCCAGGCAGAGCCCTGGGCTGGGTCACCTTTGGAGCCTCAGCACCTAGTATTACCTACCCAATATCTAGTTTCCCCCTTTAATTCTTACTAAAGAGAACCTGATTTTATTGGAAAAAAAAAAAGATACAAAATTTCCTAGCCTCCCTAAGGTTGGCCAACGGATGCAGTTTTGCCCAGTGAGTTAGAACCAGAAATCTTCTATAGATTGTTCAGAAAGTCTCGTTTTCCACCTCTAGGCACTGCCCCTTCCATCTCACCTCTCTTCCTCCTTTCTGTTGCCTGGAATACAGACATGATGACTGGAGCTGCAACAGCTATCTTGCCACCACAAGGGAAAAACTGAGGAAATCATAGAGACTTCAGCCCTGCCATCTTTGAGCGGCTGACCCAATGGGATCAACTCTAACTCTGCACTTCTCATGACCAGGCAGAAGTAAAGCTCTGAATTTATGTAAGTCATTAGATTGGAGGTCTCCATTACTTGTATCAAGGAACGCTGGTGGCACAGTGGTTAAGTGCTTGGCTGGTAACCCTAAGGTTGGCAGTTCGAACCGACCAACTGCTCCACGGGAGAGATGTGGCAGTCAGCTTCTGTAAAGATTACAGCCTTGGAAACGCCATGGGGCTGTTCTACTCCGTCGTATAGAGCCGCTATGAGTCAGAATCGACTCTGCAGCAATGGGTTTTAGAATGGGTGGTGATGGGAAGCTCCTGGTACAGAGTTCAGCTTTCTCACTCAGTGGGAGATGCTGTTTTTTATCCCTTTTAGGTACTCAGGCTCACACACTGCCATCCCCCCCACTTGTACACGTTTTGGCACTTGGAGAACTGGGGGCTGGGGACAGCGGCTGTACCTACTGCCAAATAGCAGGTGCTTAGTAGATACTTGTCAAAAGGAGTCCCTGGGCAGTGCAAGCGGTTAATGGTCTTGGCTGCTAACTGAAAGGTTGGAAGTCCAATTCCACCAGGGGTGCACCAGAAGAAAGACCTGATAATCTACTTCTAAAAAATCAGCCATTGAAAACCCTATAAAGTACAGTTCTACTCTGGCACACATGGCATTGCCAGGCACTGGAATCAATTCAACAGCAACTGGTTGGTTAAAAGAGGGTAAACGGTCTACCTAGATGGAATGGGCTGTCACTAGGCCGAGGGCAAAACAAGAGTCATTTCCGCATGGCATGGGCAGGGAACAGAGGCCGAGCAGGGCAGCAGCCCCTCCTCACCGGCTAGGTCAAGGCTGCCCTGAGCAAAGCCGCTGGCCCTCCCAGCCTTCCTCCTGGGCGGAGCACAGCTCATAACCAAAACCTACAAGACTCCTAAGTCAGCAGCCTCGTTTCCAGCCCAGAGAGATGTTGGGGCTTCAGTTCTTCCTTCAAGATGGAGCGAGTGGCCTTGCTGGCTGGGTTTGTCCCCTGTCTTGGGTCTTAGGAATGTAACAGTTTCCTCAGCTGTGGTTGGGTGACTTAACAGTAAATACCGCAGTGGTAAAACATGTTATAATTTATCCCGAATGTGCGCTTTCTGCTCTAGAGGAACCCAGCAAGATACACACCAGTGATCATTCGCTGACAATCTGAAAATATTTCCCACTGAAGACCTGCTGTTTCCCTCGCTGTCCCCTGGCCTCAGCTCATCCCTCCACTCCACCAGGAAAACTTCCAGTCTTCCAGTGGCCACTCAGGACTTGGGACGCCACCTCGGCTACCGCCTGCGAGCTGCTTCTCTTTGTGTAATTAGGTCAATTATCCCGCTGCCGATAATTACCATCATTGCCCAGTGCCGCTTTGAGCTTATTTGGGGGTTCTTCTTCTCATCTGAATCAAGCCGCAAGTCTGATTGCACTGAAAATGTAAACGATTGTTTAAAAAAAACACTAAAACATTTTTACAATTTTCCTGAATCTCTGAAAGTGGGAAGGACAGAACCTTCCTTTGGAAGGTTCCTATGGACTGGGGACTGTACAAATTCCCCATGGCTGCCGTAACAAATTACCCCAAACTTGGTGGCTTAAAACAGCAGAAACATGTTCTGTCCCAGCTCTGGAAGTCAGACGTCTGAAATCCAGGTGTCAGGCTGTGTGCCCTCTGAGCACTGAGGAGAGAATCCTTCTTTGCCTCTTCCAGGTTCTGCTGGCTCCAGGGATCCGGTGGGTTGTAGCAGCAAAATTCTAATCCCTGCATCAGTCTTCACATGGCCTTCTCCTCCTCTCTGTCTCTCCTCTGTGTGTCCCTTATGAGGACACTTGTCACTGGATTCAGAGCCCACTTGGATAGCAGCCCGGATGGCGCAAACGGTTAAGCGCTCAGCTATAGCCAAAAGGCTGGCAGATCCAACCCACCCAGAGGTGCCTCGGAAGACAGGCCTGGCGATCTGCTTCTGAAAGGTCACAGCCTGGAAAACCCTATGCAACAGTTCTACTCTGCACATGTGGGGTCACTATGAGTCAGAATGGACTCGACGGCATCAAACAATAACCAAATGGATAATCCAGGATGATTCCATCTAGAGATCCTTAACTAAATTATGCTTATAAAGACCTTTTATTTTTTTCCAAACAGGCCACATTCACAGGTTCCAGGATGTGAACGTATCTTTTGGGGGTCACCTTCCAGTCACTATAGGGACTGTGGCAAGCATAGTCCCACGTGCTCCCTCCTTTGCTCCTTGCTACCCCACTCTACAGATAAAGAAACTGAGGCTCAGAAGAGTTACCTTCCTCGTCTAACGTCACATAACTAGTAAATCTGGGATTTAGTGATCAGACACGCAGACTGAGAGAGAGAGAACGTGTGGATGAAATGTTAACTCTGTATTAGGTGAACACTATGTAAAAGGGCCCTGGTGGCAGAGTGGTTAAGAGCTATAGCTGTTAACCAAATTGTCGCAGTTAAAATCTACCAGCCGCTTCTTGGAAACTCTATGGAGCAGTTCTACTCTGTCCTATAGGGTCACTATGAGTTGGAACTGACTTGATGGCAACAGTTTTCCTTCTGTGGGAACAAGCACTCCTTCTATTCCCCTGACTCTTGAGCTCATTCATCCTGTCCCAGCTGATGGTTCCGCCCTGAATGCCACAGAGCTCTGCTGTGTGCCCTCTTAGCACCCTGTTCTTCCCCTGGGGAAGCTCTCCTTCCTCTGTGCAGTGATTTCCTTTCTTCTGTACTATAAGCTACTTGAGGATGAGGATGGTGCCTATGGTGTATCTTGAGAACCTGGCACAATGCCCAACATCTCTGGCAGGCAGTCCACAGATGTTCGTGGAATGATGAATGGATCTGTGGATACCTCTGATGAGAGGGGGCTCCCCCTACCTCACCTTGTTGGTCAGCTCTATTAGCAATTTCTTTCCTCAGTTGGGCCATTAACCTTCCTGTGGGTTCTAACCCTCTACTTACTAGTTCTGTCTTCTGGAAAATCACTTGACAAAGCAGTCCTTCAAATTGGTGGAGTCAACTGTGGGTCTTTGGTCCTTCCGGGTGAACATCCACTTTTTTTTCAATTGCTCTGTGTATGACAAGGCCTGTCACCAAGATAATTTCCTTAAATTTGTTAACAGTGCCTCAAAATGTGACACCAGGCTTCTAACACTCTCCTGGGACCTGGTGTATTTTTTACTTAAGCACAAGAACTATGGTCCATCAGCAGATGAATGGATAGACAAAACGTAGTACATCCATACAGTGGAATATTACTCAGTCCTAAGAGAAATGAAATGCTGATACATGCTATGACATGGACGAACCTTGAAAACATTATGCTAAGTGAAATAAACCAGACAAAAAAGGATCAATATTGCATAATTCCACCTACATAAGACACCTGGAAGAGGCAAATACATAAAAGATAGCAAGTAGATTAGTGGTTACAGGGGCTGAGAGGAGGGGGGACATGAGGAGTTTCTTTTTGGGATGACAAATAAATTTGGGATACAGTATTGAAGGCTGTACAATACTGCAAATGTAATTAATGCCACTGAAATATACACTTAAAATGGTTAAAATGGTAAATTTTATGTGACACACATTGTACCACAATAAAATAAAAAAGAACATAAGCCATATAGACTATATAATCTTAACTGTGACTTATATATATTTATATAAATGAAGGCACCAAAATATAATTTGTAGCTGCCTTTGAACAGTGAGACTGTGGCTAACTTTTCTGCTTCTTTATACTTTCCTGTATTTTCTAAATTTTCTTCAGTGGGTCTACATTACTTTTATAAAGAGAAATAAAATTAACATTAATTAAAAGCTGCCCAGGTGCAGGAAAAAAGAAAAGGAAAAGCAAATATGGCAAACCATATTTTCGGGGCATAGGAGGTGGCTATATGGGTGTTCATTAGACTTCTATTTAAACTTCAGAGTATGTTAGAAGGAGCCCTGGTGGCACAGTGGTTAAGAGTTCAGCAGCTAACCTAAAGGTCGGCAGTTCAAATCCATCAGCCGTTCCTTGGAAACCCTATGGGGCCTTTTTACCCTGTCCTATAGGATCACTATGTGTCAGAATTGACTTGATGGCAACAGGTTTGGATTTTTTTGGTATACATTAGAAACTTATGTAATAAAAATTGTTGCTGTTGTTTTTTTAAAAGAGGAACGACATTCCCCCTGGTGTTTGGGAAGGGTGGAGGATAGGGAACTGTCAGCAGGAGGCTGCCTTCCACTGCTCTCCAGGCCCTGTGTTTGGGTCTTTGTCGTGGGCCCCTGCAGAGCTGTAAACACAGGACTGGTAGCAACTGGAGGGGAGCAGAGGATTCGAGCTGACTCCTGATCTGTAAGCCCTTTGCAGAAAGGGTCAGATCTTATAGGGCAAGATTTCAAAGTGCGTTCCCCAAAGCTCTTGAGTTCCAGAGAATTCCTCTGGGCTGGCCATCAGGTCAGACAAAGGGAGAAGTGAGCAGCGCGGCTCTGTGGCCCTTTCGCCCCCACCCCTGGCCCCAAACTAGAACTGTTCTTTTTTTTTTAATTGTTGAAAATATATACCAATTTAACATCAACAATTTAGTGGCATCAATTACATGAATCATGTTCCAAGTTAATATTTTGTTTAAAGTGTCTTCTCAAACACGGCGGGGAAAGCATCGTTCTGACTGTGAAAAGATGAACAGCATGGTTCTTGAACACAGTAGGTGTACAATAAATGTTAATTATGGTGTATGCATCCGAACCTCCTCCATGTCCAAAATAAACTACCAAGGTGTCACATTCTTGGCTCACGTGGAACTTCTGCCGTTTAAATCAGATCATTTTCAGGTGAGCCAATGCCAAATCACAAATCAGGTCTCTCACATCTGGTATTAATTTTTTTTAATGCAAGATAAGCATTTATTCAATGAGAACAAAGCTTTAAATTAATTTAGAAATGAATTTGATGGTGGTATGCTGGATGGCTTCAAGCAGGGAGGTGAATTGGAGGCTGGGCCACCAGCCAGCAGCTCCTGAAAAAAAATCCAGGTATGAAAGGCCAACTTAGTTATTTAGAAATGAGGCTAAAAATTCAGAATTAAAAAAAAAAAAAAAAAACATTGCTATCAGATCAATTCTAAGTCATGGCAACCCCATGTGTTACAGAGTAGAGCTGAGCTCCATAGGGTTTGGTGGCTATAATCTTTATAGAAGCAGATCGCCAGCTTTGGCCAGCTGGGTGGGTTAAAACTGCCAACCTTTTGGTTAGTAAGTCTGTGAAAACCATTTGCGACACCCAGGGACTTAGGAATAATAACAATGACTAATAAGAACTATGTGCTAAGCTCTTTACAAATACTAGATCATTTAACTCTTATAATAACTTCATCTTGCTTACTTTGGACACGTTATCAGGAGGAACCAATTCCCAGAGAAGGACACCATGCTTGGTACCGTGTCAGCAAAAAAGAGAAAGACCCTCAATGAGATGGACTGACACAGTGGCTGCAACAGTGGGCTCAAGCATAGCAACGATTGTGAGGGTAACGCAGGCCTGGGCAATGTTTCATTTCCTTATGCGTAGGATTGCTATGAGCTGGAGCCAACTCCAGGACATCTAACAACAATAAGCCCATGAGGTAGGGCCATTATTATGACCTGTTCGAGGAGCACAGAATGCGAACTCAGGCCATCTGGCTCCCAAGCCCAGTTCTTAACCACCCCACCCTCGCAAGGCTCTCAGCAATGCAGATTTAAGGAGGCACCTACTATGTGCAGGACCTTGGGTCAAAGTTCAGAAGTACTGCTACACCTCCCACATTTATTTATTTTATTGTGCTTTAAGTGAAAGTTCATAATTCAAGTCCGTTTCTCGTACAAAAACGTATACATACATTGTTATGTGACTCTAGTCTCTCTCCCTACAACGTGCCAGCACACTTGTTTCCTCCATCATGTATTTCCCGTGTCCGTTCAACCAGCTCCTGCCCCCCTCTGCCTTCTCACCAGTATCATGTTATGGCTTATAATCCAGTCCAATCTTTGTGTGAAGAGTTCCTTCGAGAATGCTTTTAGTTTTGGGCTAACAGAGAGTCTGGGGGCCATGACCTCTGGGGTCCGTCCAATCTCAGTCAGACCACTTTTTACTAAAATTTGAGGTCTGCATCCCACTTTTCTCCTGCTCCATCAGGGATTCTCTGTTGTGTTCCCTGTCAGGACACTCATTGGTGGTAGCTGGGCACCATCTAGTTCTTCTGGTCTCAGGCT
Organism: Elephas maximus indicus; assembly: GCF_024166365.1. Lineage (NCBI taxonomy): Eukaryota > Metazoa > Chordata > Mammalia > Proboscidea > Elephantidae > Elephas > Elephas maximus. The sequence goes on along the minus strand of NC_064822.1, from coordinate 171,421,323 downwards.
GATGGAGTCTTTGGTTTATGTGGCCCTTTCTTTCTCTTGGGCTCATATTTTCCTTGTGTCTTTGGTGTTCTTCATGCTCCTTTGCTCCAGGTGGGTTGAGATCAATTGATGCATCTTAGATGGCCACTTGCTAGCTTTTAAGACCCCAGACGCCACTCACCAAGGTGGGATGCAGAACGTTTTCTTAGTACACCTTGTTATCCTCCTCCCACGTCTTAGGCTCAGTTCAACAGGACTTCCAATTCTATTCCATGTGGAATTATCCCTTTGGCTGGCAATGGCTTAGACGGGAACCTGGTCCCCTCTTTCTGCCCTGGAGGTTTTGTGAACATAAGGGCTTCTCTCCCCCACCACCATCTCCTCCTGCACTCATCTCCCCTCATCGTGTTTGCGTCTCCAAATCAAATAAGCAAAGTGTTACTCCCGGTGGACCTCCCAGAGACCTCTCTTATAGGGAAGGGTTCCAATCAGTAAGATTAGCTTGGCAAGTGACTGAGGATCAGGGGTCGATAAGGTATTTCAATCATGGCACTTAGCCTGCTGAAGTGCAAATAGAACATTCTCTACACAGAAGAGAAACAACAAAACAAATTTCCCAAACCCACCAGTTTCTGGATGCAGCTTGAGGAGAGCCTGACCAGAGTCGGGCCAAGCTCCCCTGACACCTGGACATTGGCCGTCCCAGCCCCTCCTCAACTTAGGTGACCTCAGTATCACAATGTCATCAAGGCCACGCCTCTCCCGAGGGAAGAATACTAAGAACGTGGGTGAAAACCACAGAACTTCCTAAAAATTTTACCACATATCCAAAACTGAAGACACAGTGGGTAATTTTCTCTCCATATTATTATCATTATAGCAAAAAGCTGAGTGCAAAGTGATATCATTACATTACAAGCCTCTCTCTTTCTCTCTCCTCTCTTGTTCGGCTCAATCCTCCTCCTCACATTCATCCGAAGTATAGGGGAAATTTTCTTCTAGAACCATGTAATTGGCAGAGTGTCTCCTGGGTGCCAAGGGGTGTCAGGACCTGTTTTTAGAGGCACCAGGTACCTTGAAAGGAGCCCTGGTGGCACATTGCTTAAGTGCTTGGCTGCTAACCAAAAGGTAGGCAGTTCAAACCCACCAGCAGCTCCTCAGGAGAAAGACGTGGCAGTCTGCTTCTGTAAAGATTGTTGTTAGGTGACGTCATCAGTTCCGACTCATAGGGACGCTATGCACAACAGGAAACGCTGCCAGGTCCTGTGCCATCCTCACAATCATTAGTAAATCGCGTAAATTCATCTCATTGAGGGTCGTCCCCTTTTTCGATGACCCTCTACTTTACCAAGCATGATGTCCTCCTCCAGGGGCTGATCCTGTCTGATAACATATTCAAAGTATGTGAGAAGTAGTCTCACCATCCTTGTGTCTAAGGAGCATTCTGGTTGTCCATCTTTCAAGACAGACTTGTTGCTTCTTTTGGCAGTCCATGGTATATTCAATATTCTTTGCCAACACCACAATTCAAAAGCATCAATTCTTCTTCAGTCTTCTTTATTCATTGTCCAGCTTTCACATGTATATGAGGTGATTGAAAACACCACAGCTTGGGTCAAGTGCACCTTAGTCCTCAAGGTGACATCTTTGCTTTTCTATACTTTAAAGAGGTCTTTTGCAGCTGATTTGCCCAATGCAATGAGTCTTTTGATTTCTTGACTGCTGCTTCCATGGCTGTTGATTGTGGATCCAAGTAAAATGAAATTCTTGACAACTTCAATCTTTTCTCCATTTATCATGATGTTGCTTATTGATCCAGTTGTGAGGATTTTTGTTTTCTTTATGTTGAGGTATAATCCATCCTGATGGGTGTGGTCTTTGATCTTCATCAGTAAGTGCTTCAAGTCCTCTTCACTTTCAGAAAGCAAGGTTGCGTCATCTGCATAATGCAGGTTGTTAATGAGCCTTTCTCCAATCCTGATGCTCCATTCTTCTTTACATAGTCCAGCTTCTTGGATTATTTGCTCAGCATACAGATCGAATACCAAAAAAAAAAAAACAAGCCCATTACTGTCAAGTTGATTCCAACTCACAGCAACCCTATAGGACAGAGTAGGACTGCCCCATAGGATTTCCAAGGTGCACCTGGTGGATTCGAGCTGCCGACATTTTGGTTAGTGCTTGTAGCTCTTAGCCACTACATCACCAAGGTTTCCACAGATTGAATAGGTACGGTGAAAGGATACAACCCTGATGCACACCTTTCCTGACGTTAAACCATTCAGTATCCCCTTGTTCTGTTTGAATGACTGCCTTTTGATCCATGTACAGATTCCTCATGAGCACAATTAGGGGTTCCAGAATTCTCATTCTCTGCAATATTTTCCATAATTTGTTATGATCCACACAGTCAAATGCCTTAGCATATCAGTAAAACAGAGGTAAACATCTTTCTGGTATTCTTTGCTTTCAGCCAGGATCCATCTGACTTCAGCAATGATGTTGCTGGTTCCACATCCTCTTCTGCATCTGGCTTGAATTTCTGGCAGGTCCCTGTCAATATACTGCGGCAGCTGCTTTTGAATGATCTTCAGCAAAATTGTGCTTGCATGTGATATTAATTTCCCCATTCGGGTAGATCACCTTTCCTGGGAATAGGCATAAATATGGATCTCTTCCAGTTGGTAGGCCAGATAACTGTCTTCCAAATTTCTTGGCATAGATGAGTGATCACGTCCAGGCTGTAAACATTAAAACCTGTGGGGCAGCTCTACGCTATCCTATAGGGTCACTATGAGTTGGAATCGACTCAACAGCAACAGGTTTGGTTCCTGGCGGTGCCTTGAGGGATGCCAGCCTGCCTCTTCCTCCTCCTCCATCAGCAGCAGCATCCACACAGTAGTTTAATAAGATCTTGAAGGTGACCTGCATCATGTCAGCTCACCATGCTGAGTGCTGCTTTCCTCATGCCATTATTTCAAGAATGATCTTTTTTTTTGTCTTCTTGCCTACTTTGTATGCACTGGCACAAAACTCATAATTTGTCAAACACACGATATTTCTAACTTCTGGGCAATTGTCCAGACAAGTTGGTGTGTTAAAAATATTCTTTTTTTTTTTTTTTTTAATTCTTGCTGCATTATAGAAGTCATTGGGGGTTTCTTGTAGAAAAACACATCGGTTCACCCCCTTACATTGGTCTAGGCTGCTTTTAGAGGAAAGCACTTGGAGTTTAGAATAAAAGAGATCTGAGTCCAGTCCTAGTCTGGCCACTTATGATCTTTGTGACCTCTGGCAGCATAGTGAGCCTTTCCAAAGCCACTTTACCTTGCCTGGAAGAGATTCATAATAGCTTGTACCGAACAGATTGGCTATAAAGATTAGAATGAGTATATGTAAGATGCTTAACACATTGCCCTGTGCATGGAAAATATAACACATAATAGCTAACACTGCTGTTACCATCACTACTAACGATGATCCTCCATCTACAACATGGCAGGGGTTAGTTACCTCTTTCTAATATCTTGTTCTGTGCCCTACTGATGTTCCAAAATGACTGACTGACGGAATGTGTTGACTATCCTCTGTCCCCAATTCTTCTTCCCACCCCCACTCTTATCCATTCTCTGTTCCCCGGGAAGGTGACCCCATTGCTGGCTACTTCCGTTTCTGTTTGGCCAACAATAGAAACTAGTAGAAAATAGGGGACAGAAGGTGAGGGAAAAGAGAGGAGAGGTAGGAAAGGAGACAGTAAGAGACAGTGGGCAGATAAGAAGGTGGGAGAGTAAGAGTAAGGGAGATGGACACAGCGATATCGATAGCAACCGACTGATTGGAGTACATCTTCCCTGCACCCACTTCGGTTCTGGGCAGAGCACGGGTCCCTCAAATTCTCTGGTTCTCGTTGGGTCTGGTAACACTGAAGTCCATTCCTTCAGGCCCCGGGGTAGTAACTGGTTACCACTATTGCCAGTCTCCAGGTGCTTCAACATCTCTTATTGGCTTCCTAGACCCTGCTCAAAGAGCTCCCGTGATACAATGGAGAAGCGCTCAGCTGCTAACCCAAAGGTCCATGGCTCGAACCCTCCAGTAGCTCCACAGGAGAAAGATATGGCAAGTCTGCTTCTGTAAAGATTATAGCCTTGGAAACCCTATGGGCAATTCTACTCTGTCCTATAGGGTTGCTATGAGTTGGAATAGACTCAACGGCAACGGGTTTAGTCCCTGCTCATGTCTCAAGTGGTCCATTTTCAGAGTAAAACTGTTCCCTGCCACGCCTTGCTAACCCTCAAGTCATTATGGCTATGCCCTCAGATACAAATGCTTAAAGGGAACAGCGCAATGAAGGAAAACAGCAAAATACCATGAGAAACCTAGCTTAGTGGAACCGGGGAAAGTGTCCCTGAGAAACCAACATGTAAGCCAAGATCTGAAGAATAAGTAGGAGTTGGCCAAGTAAAGAGAGGGTGTGGGACAAGAGCACTGCGGGTAGAGAAGAGCATGGGCAAAGGCCATTAGGAGCTTGGTGCCATGGAGAAACAGAGGAACAGAAAGAGGGAGGCAGGAAAGGGAGGTGACGCTAAAGAGGTGGGCGAAGTGGGCCACCTGGAGCCTTAGAAAGGGTAATACAGAGGAGTCTGGATTGTAGTTTCTTTCCTGAGGGCGTAGGAGGCATGGGAGCCACTACCTGGTCCATTCATTCCCCAAGGAGAAGCTGGCCACGCTGGCAGCCAGGAGCTGATTAACCAGTAAGGTACACACAGGCTTACTTGTGCTTCCTTACTAATCTGTAGTTCACAACTGCACATGGGTTTCACACGGTGAGGTAGAAGAGGAGAGAAGGAGGAACAGACGCAATAAGAATCGGCGAAAATTGTACACTACAAATTAGTAAGGAAGGACAAATATGCCTGCGTGTATCTTGTTTATTGGGTCATCCATCCTGGCTGGCAGCATCCCTCATATTGGAGACCCAGAATAGGGCCAAAGGAAGGCCTGATATGAGCAAGGCGCTAAACGCTGTGGTGCCACCATCAAGGCTCCTAGAGAACCATGTCCACTGAAGCTACCACGACAACCAGCTTGGCCACACAGAGCCAGCAAGGGTGGAAAAGGAGAGGAGGCACGTGGCTGCCTACAGAAAGCCGTGCCAGTTCACAGGTAGACGGTTGCCCCTTTAGGATACAGAATCTGTGCTCTGTGTACTCATCTGCTTCGGTGCTGTTGTTTTTTTCTCATTTGGGATTTGTTTATCCTTTCATTTCCTAGTTTAATTTCCTTTTAATAAAGGTCTAATCTTGTCTTGGCTCACCTAATGGGAAATGGGATTAGTCCACAGCTAAGCCAGGAGGAAGGTGGAGGGGAAGGCTTGGGCCCATTGGCGGTCAGGCCTGGGAGGGAGCTGGGGAAGGTCTCCAGAGCTCAGGAAGACAGACAGCAAACTCAGGTGGGGCCAAAATAAAGGCATCTGCGGTGCTCACCCCACCTGTGGCCACTCCTCCCCCCCAGCTCAGGCCATGCTGCCAACACAAATACCTCTTCCAAAATAGAAGGAGGGAGGCCTGAGTGCCAGTCCTGGCCCAGGCCCCTGGCTCCGTGTTAGATAATTTGTTAGCTTCTCTGAGTCTGAGCTTCCTCACCTGTATAATGCGGATAAGGAGCCCTGGTGGTGCAAACAGTTAAGAACTCAGCTATTAGCCAAATGGTTGGCAGGTCAAACCCACCAAGTATCTCCACGGAAGAAAGGCCTGCCAGTCTGCTTCCATAAAGATGACAGCCCAGAAAACTCTATGGGGCATTTTTACTCTGTCACATGGGGTCACTATGAGTTGGAATCAACTCTGTGGTACCCAACAACAATAATGGAGATAATAAGCAGAGTACCTGCCTTGTAGAATTATTTTAAGCACACGTATAGAATGAGAGTACTCAAAGTACCAAACCAAACCTGTTGCCATCGAATCCATTCTGGCTCATAGCAACCCTGTAGGACAGAGTAGAACTACCCCATAGGGTTTCCAAGGAGCGGCTGGTGGATTCACACTGCCAACCTTTCTGGTTAACAGCTGAGCTCTTAACCGCTGCACCACCAGGGCTCCACTCAAACAACAGTAACTATTATTACTAATTTAACAGTATGGTAAGCTTTGCTTCAGTGAAGCTGTCCTCAGGTATTGATGCAAATATGTTGTTGTCACCTGCCATCAAGGTGGCCCCCAACTTATGATGACCCCATGTACAACAGAAAGAATCCCTGCCTGGTCCTGAGCCATCCCCATGATTGGATGGGGAGTGGACCATTGTGATCCATAGGGTTTTCAGTGGCTGATTTTCAGAAGTAGTTCAACAGGCCTTTCTTCCTCCTCCACTGAAACCTGTTCAGCATCATAGCAACACGCAAGCCTCCACTGACTGTTGGTGGTGGCTGCCCCTCATGGGAATCGAATCGGGGTCTCCTGCATGGAAGGCAAGAATTCTACCGCTGGACTACCACTACCTTCATTGATGCAAATATGTCCAGACCTATTCTAGCAGCCAGGACAAGTATCTGCCTCCTGGACTCCACGCATCCAGAGTTATGTTGGGGATCCAGATGTACTCCCCTGCCCTACTCTGCTCAGTCCTGCCACCACACCTGAGACAGAACCACCCTGTAAGGCAGGTGCAACTGAGTTTGCATGCCAAGCCCACACTGCTCACAGGAAGTGGCAGGCCCAGGACTCACACCTAGACTCTGAACCCAGAGCCCTTTATTCTCCTCCCCAAGCCGGCAAGGAGGCCTTTAAAACATGAAGCTGGAAATCTCAGGAAGGAGGGCAAACTGGCTTGATAGGTCACCCAGGCAGGTGTGTCTTTTTGGCAGATGTGCACGAAGCCACTCCTCTCTGAAGGGAGAGAATTGGCCACACTTGGATACTGGAGGCAGGAAATAGAACCTGGCCTTGATGAAGGATGGAACTGGGAAGAAGCTACTTAAAAGATGCCTAAGGAAAGACACTGTGGGAGGACACTAGCCAGGGAGGCCACCGCATGTAATTTTAAGTCTCTGGGTGGCACAAATGGTTAATAGAGAGGTTGATGGTTAGAACTCACCCAGAGGCACCTCATAAGAAAGGTCTGGCAATCTACTTTTGAAAGGTCACAGCCATGAAAACCCTAGGGGCACAGTTCTACTCTGTAACACGTGGGGTTGCCATGAGTCAGAATCAACTGGACAGCAACTGGTTTGGTTAGTTAAGTCAACAGGTTATCTTAGACGAAATGCAGCAGGAAGACACGACACACCCAGATGCATGAAAGGTGGTGAGGGAACCATTCCTGGGGGTGTCTGGAAGCCTTCCTGGACAGATACTCACGAGTATGTATCATGGCAGGTGTTGGGTGGAGGCTGTAGGACACATTTCCCACCAGCCTCTAAGCAGCAGTAAAGACCATGATTAGTCAAAGGAAACTTCTCTCTCAAGAGGAAGTGGTTCTCCATTCCATGAGTCATTCCAGATCACATCAGGCAGCTCCCTTACAGAAACCCTCCCAGAACATCAGCCTTCCCTTGCTAACTGCACCCACAAACTCCAAGGGAAATTAGAAATCTCAGCTTGCTTCCTCTAGGTACCAGAGAATAAAGGATGGCTGTCTGTTCATGAGGTGACAGCTGGGAAATGTTCTAACGTTCTCCCTTCTGCCCTGGGTTGGAACAGAGAAGACTTTGCCTTACGGGAGTCCAGTAAACATGTTCAAGAGACCAAATGAGACTTATGGGCATAGATGACACGCACATCACTGATCTAGAACGAAGTGTTCCAGAAAAAACAATTTTTCCAGATAAAGAACTTTTCTCCAAGTGACATTAACAAAAACAATAGCAATAAAAAAAAAAAAAAATTATTTGTAAATAGAAATTCTCTGAACCATCTCCAAGTTCTCAATATGGAAACTCTCTAAATGTGTCCAAACTCTTTACAAAAGCATATTAAAGAAAATCTAACTTGTTACTAGTAACCCTACATCAGCACGTGGCTGTGCACTGTGGCATGTAGGCCCTACTGTGCTACAGAAAGAAAGGTATGAGGACGGGTTCTCACTCCATCACCACCAGGGGTGACTCAACCAATGTGCAAAGTAAGCACGTGCTTTGGGCATCATCAAAACAGGGGTACCAGTTGTCCAAAGCAAAGACCCACAGATGCCAAGCAGACAGGACACATGGAAAAGCCAGTGCCACAGCAGAAGGGAACTGGCAGGGCACTAAACACAATTGATACCGGCTCCAGTGCAAGAGACTGAGCAGGCTGGAAATAAAGTTCACGAAGGGTCACGAGGACACCCATGTGCAAGGTTGTTTAAGCTATGAGGTTCCTACCACTTCAACACCTTTGTTGACATCTGTCTCCTGTGGTCCTCTTCTGTGTAATTGAAACTCCTTATCTCGGTGGGTCTCTTTGCAATATACCATTTTTTTCTAATACACAAGAGGTACAGGTGGGCTGCTGAGTCTAACTCTTTCTACATTCACCCAACATGCAACTGGATCCAACATGAGGGGTTACTCGGCAAGGATGGACTATATTAATAGATAACAGGTCTCTGATCCATTTTAAGAGAACTGTCTGGTACACCCACGTCTGCTGATCCAGCAACTCCAGCCAAGAGGGCCAGCAATGCTCTTTGCCATGATACAAACACAAGGGTATGCGCTTGAGCACATCCTAGTAAGCAGCCAATGGGAACTCCAGTCCCAGGTGACGCACAAAAGCGAGGGAACTTGAATAAGTTGACCATTGCAATGAATTCAGTCAAGTTACTTTATAACTGTGTTGTTGTTGTTGTTAGGTGCCGTCCAGTCGATTGAGACTCATAGTGACCCTATGCACAACAGAACGAAACACTGCCCGGTCCTAAGCCACCTTACAATCGTTGTTATGCTTGAGCTCATTGTTTCAGCCACTGTGTCAATCTACCTAGTTGAGGGTCTTCCTCTTTTCTGCTGACCCTGTACTCTGCCAAGCATGATGTCCTTCTACAGGGACTGATAACTTATAACTGTATAGCATTTAGGTATAGTTATGTCCTAAGTAAAAATCTTAGTGCCCTGTATCCACTAAAAATTTTATAGTCCAGTTCATCTCATTCGGCTAAAATGGCATATGCCACTTATGCATTCAATCACTAATGTTACAGTTGCATTTACAGAGAAGTTACATCATGGATAGCTAAGACACACACACATATATACACATGCATATGTATAACTCACATATCCCATTAGAATGCATGAGTAAGCCGGGGAGGGCGCACCACAGATTATCAGTGCTTAGGGTCCTCACATGCCTTAATCTGGTCCTAATCACCACCGCTGACTCACATAAACCCTCTAAGCTTCTGTAGCCTCATCTATAAAAAAGGGGGGCGGGGGAGGGAGGTGTGAAAGCAACAACTCAAACAGGACTTTTCAAGAAATAAATGACATGTATCAAAATCTGTCACGTAGTAGGCACTTAGTCGGTATGGTGGTTTATTCCTTAAAATACTTTGAAATGAAATGTAATTAATAGTCAAAAAACCAAACCCATTGCCATTGAGTCGATTCCGACTCATAGTGACCCTGCAGGACAGAGTAGAACTACTCCATAGTTTCCAAGGAGCAACTGGTGGATTTGAACTACCGACTTTTTGGTTACCAGACACAGCTCTTAACTACTACACCATCAGGGTTTCCCCGGTAGTTGAAAAAAAAACCTTAAAACTTAAACAACCTTGACTTGACTATATTTGCAGTTACATATTTTTTCTAATTTCAAAAAAATTTTATTTTTGTTATAAATGTAACAAATGCTCATTGTAAAAAATTCTAAATCCCCAAAATAATTTTTAAAAGGTAAAAATGATCTATACTCCAACCACCCAGACACAGGCTTGATATTTCGTTATGTAACTTCCCAGAGTCTAAGAAATGCACAATCAGGCTCCTTGCCTTCATGTTGCTCTGTCATCTTTTTTCTCTTCAGTGTCTCAAGAACTTCTTTTTATGAAAAATCATGGCTCTCCACTGTCATTTCAAAGCCACACAAGATCCCACTGTATGGGTGTACCATGCTTTCTTTAATCCCCGCTGAATAATACCACGGTTATTTCTAATTTTTCACTACTCTGAACAGTTCCACAATTGGGGTTATCGACCTTGACACAAATGACATTTAAAAAACCAGGACCAGATAATTCCCTTGAGGGAGCTGTCCTGTGCACTGTGGGTGTTAAGCAGCATCTCTGGCTTCTACCCACTAGATGCCACTAGCATCTCCACAGTTGTGACAAACATGGCCAAATGCCACCACTGCCCGCGCCCCCGTTGAAGAGGCAAAATCGCCTCTGGCTGAGAACTGCTGCTTTAGGGAAAACTCCCTGCAGTGAAACAGCCAGGTCAACGAGTGGACGTACTTTTCATTTCATCAGCCGTTGCTAAACTGCCCTCAAGAAGGTTGACCCAGCTGCCATGCCCACCTCCACTGTAGGCAGCCCTGGGGGTTAAGGACTGAATTGGGTTCCCCCAAAATGCGTGTTGGAATCCTAACCTCTATACCTGTGGATGTAATATCTTCTGGGGAAAGGGTTTTCTGTGTTATGCTAACGAGGATATATCGGTATAGGGTGTGTCTTAAACCTGATCGGAGCCCTGGTAGCACAGTGGTTAAGCATTCGGCTGCTAGCCTAAAGGTCGGTAATTTGAAATTCCCCAGCCACTCCCTGGAAATCCTATGGAGTAGCTCTACTCTGTCCTGTAGGGTCACTAGAAGCTGGAATCGGCTCAACACCAATGGGTTTGGCTTTTCTATTGGTTTTAAATTTGATCACTTCTGAGTTACGCAAACAGCAGATTAGACACAGATACAAGCAATCGCAACCAGAGGAAGGCAGAGGCTCTGACGACGATGATGATGGTGGACACAGACGAGTCTGTAAACCCAGGAACTCCAAGGATCAACAGCTACTAGAAAATGAACTCAACAAGGACCTCTCCCAACAGCCAGTGCCCTGAATTCAGACTTCTAGCCTCCTGAACTGTGAGAAAATAAATTTCTGTCCTTTAAAGCCAGCCATGGGTGGTACTTCTGTTACGGCAGCACCATGGAGCTAAGACAGCACACACCCTCCTTTCCATTTTTGCCAGTATAAATGTGAGCAGGGGCAGCCTACTGTTTGGTTTTGTTATTTTATTGTGGTAAATTATGCATAACATAAAATTTGCTACTTTAACCATTTTTAAGTGTACAGTTCAGTGGCATTAATTACATTCAAATGTACAACCATCACCGCTATTGTCCGAAATTTTTCATCACCCCAAACAGAAACTGTATCCATTAAAAAATAACTCCCTATTCCCCTCTCATCCCAGCCTCTGGTAAGCTCCAATCTACCAAAGAACTGATGCCTTTGAATTGTGGTGTTGGCAAAGAATACTGAATATACCATGGACTGCCAAAAGAATGAACAAATCTGTCTTGGAAGAAGTAAAACCAGAATGCTCCTTAGATGCAAGGATGGCTAGACTATGTCTCACATACTTTGAACATGTTATCAGGAGGGATCAGTTTCTGGAGAAGGACATCATGCTTGGAAAAGTAGAGGATCAGCGAAGATGAGGAAGACCCTCAACAAGATGGACTGACAAAATATCTACAAGAATGGGCTTAAAGGATAACTACTATTGGGAGGATGGCGCAGGACTAGGCAGTGTTTCTGTTGTATACAGGGTCAATGAGTCAGAACCAACTGGATGCAACCTAACAACAACAACAACAATGTGTTAGCTACATTATTAAATTATAGTTGATCCAGCAGCCCATCCTGCCTGGAATGAAAAACGAGGACTAGAACTGGAATAATGTTGATTACAGTGGTGTCACGAGCTGGTCTGGGAGCTGTTGAACACAAAGTTGACTTGATCTTCGGCAGCTGCTTCTTCACTGAGTGAATACCAAGCTACACCCCTACATTCGTGACCAACGGGCCCCTAATTCACTCCTTTAGATGAAACCAGCACTGATGAACTCCTCCTCCATTAAAAGTGAGAAAGACAGGGATTAATAAAACTCAGCTGAGATGGGCGACAACAGATGTGGCCTCAGACATGTCCTACAGCTACATCTATCCGCCAAATGTCAGGAAACCACAGAACCTTCAATACAATCATTTTTAGTCTTAGTCAAAGACATTATCCAGCTGAATTTGATTTGCCAGGTGTTCTTTCTGTTGTTTGCCTCCGAACTCTCTTCCCGGGCCCCCTTTGTGATGAGATGATTGCTTGTAAGACAACTGGCAATTATGATTCTTTAGGAGTCTGGGCATATATTAAAAGATTAGAAGTCCTGGAAACGTGCCATCAGACGATTAAGTAGCGTTTGCGATGGAATGGGCCTTTAAATAATCATTGTAAGTGTACAAACGTACTTTTTTATTTATGAAAATGTATTGATTACACCCACCCACAAGCACATATTATCTTTTGCAGCATACAAAACACAGGCATGGGGAGATGGTAAAAGGCTGTGTTGAGACCACTGGCCTCACACCTAATAAAATGCTTTTGTGACAAAAGAAATTTACTTTTCAAAAGGGGGAATGGAGCTGGCTATAGAGGTAAGATGAGTCTTCATTCCTATTTGTGTTTCAGCTTAGAGAAAAGCCTTTATGCTTTTACTCAGTCAGTCAGTCACACCCACCCACATAATCTCCCTTCCTTCCTTCTCTCTTTTCCTCCCTCCCACCAGGACCAGGGCTGCTGCAGTAAATTTTTGTATGATAGACTGACCTGATTTGTAAACTTAAGTAAAACCACAATAAAAATGAAATAAATAAATATTTGTTGAATGAATGAAGTGCTATAGAAGAACAGCAGAGGGCATGATGAGAGCATAGGAAGAGGGGACCTCACTTAGTTGGGGGCACCAGGGATGCTTCCTCAAGGAAGTGACAATAAAGTAGACCTGAGGACGCAGAGGAGCTGCCTGGCGGAGATGTGTATATAGGGAGCCTGGTCCGCGCAGAGGGAACCACACGGTGGACCACCTGGGACTGTCGAAGGGACTCATGATGTCTCCACAGGAGAGAGGCCTCTGAGATGATGTGGCCAGAGAGGCCGGCAGGGGCCAGATCGAGCAGAGCCGTGTTCAGGGATGCTTTTAAAGCCTGACCCCCAAAATATTCCACATTAAAACAGTAGAGGGAAAAGGATACTAGTATAATTTGGGAACAGATGAGGGCGATAGTTAAACAAGAAGATGAACATAATTAATGTCACTGAGCTATACACGTGAAGACCAGTGAAATGTCAAATGTTTTGTTACATATGTATTTACCACAATTTAAAAAAATATGTATGTCTCAAAAACAAAAGAACAAAACAACACAGTAGGGAGACAGGAAGATGTGATTCTCTTCCCCTCACTGTTCATGTCCCCCTTCCAACACCACTAAACAATTACAAATCATTTGATTATGTGTATTCATGGAAAAACATGTGCCTTCTTTAAATTGCTTCATAGAAAGCTATGAAGAGACCATGAACGATTGCCCCCAATGGGCTATTCATCAAGGTAGAATTCTGAGCCACCCTCAGTTGGTGTTCACAGTGAACTCAGGGACAGCGGGGTATCTCCAGCATTCGAAGGACAGCATAACATAAAACCAGGGAAGGCCCCTCATCCTGCTTCCCGGCAAGAGCTGCGGCTTTTATTGCATTTTATTACATTTCCGCACTTATTCCTGATGGAAGAACTATCACCCATCCTGCCCATGAGCGTGCTTTGAAAAACGAGGATCGCTGCCTCAGCCTGACAAAGGCAATGATAAAGAGTGTCCCGGGGCCCCTCAGAACCACAGCATTTTCAACACCACTTTCCCTTCCGTCTCACGGAGAGGACCCCGGCCAGTGTCTACACTTCCCAGCGTCCACGGAACCTCCTAATGTCAGTGATCTCTTCAGAGTTCTAGAAAGCCGGTGGGGTGATCAAGGGCTCCCCGGAGAGAAGCAAGAAAGAGTGAGTGGTCAGCAGGGTCTGTCCCCGGCACAGGCCGGGACACAGTTACAGCTGCAGGGTGACTGAGGGACCCAGGGACGTTTCAGCGAAGACTTGGAAAACTCGGAAGAGGATTTAACAGTTTCATCTGAGCAAGTTAATAGACTAAGGCCAACTGGAGTCCCCGGGTGGTGCAAACAGTTATAGCACTGGGCTGGTAGGTCGAAGGTTCGAATCCACCCAGAGGTGCCTCAGAAGAAAGGCCAGGTGATCTACTTGTGAAAAATCAACCACCGAAAACCCTAGGGAGCACAGTTCTACTCTGACACACATAGGGTCGCCATGAGTCAGAATTGACTCCATGGCAAGTGGAGGACACCAATTACATGGGTTTATTTCAGGAGGTCCCCCTCCCAAAAAAAAAAAAAAAATTCACCCCAACAGCCTGCCAATTTCTGAAATTCCACAATCAGAGAATCTTTTCTCTGTTGTAAAGCTCTAGGACCCCTAGCACCTATTAGTCTTTGAAGAACAGGCTCTCTCTGTTATGTCTCATACTTCCTTTTAACCCCTTCAGTTCAGCACTTCCTTAGCACAAATTTTGCTGAGCTGGTTTAAGTATCTCTTGCACTGGGCGCACAGTTGGCACTTGCTAATAAACAGGCAGGGGCCCTGGTGGTGCACTGGTTAAGCACTCAGCTGCTAACCGAAAGGTTGGCAGTCCGAACCCACCAGCGACTTTGAGGGAGAAAGATGTGGTAGCCTGCTTCTGTAAAGATTACAGCCTTGGAAACCCTATGGGGCAGTTCTACTCTGTGCTATATGGTCGCTATGAGTTAGAATAAGCCCCATCCTTGTACCTTTCTGTTTCTGCAGTGATCTCCCACCCTCTCTCCCACACAATCAACCCCAATTCTATTCATGAATCCTTTGGGATACATACCAAATTCCCAGTGCAAAAGAAAGAACCCGGGAGCATTAACCTTCCCACGCTTCCCACCGTGGGTGTCTCCAGGACTGCGCTTTGTTTCACTAGCTGGTGTGTGATGTAATTACCTGTGCCCTCATCTGTCTTCCCTGCTAAGAAGGAGGGAAGGGTTGGTACCGTGTCCATCTTGGAATCCATACCCTCAACGCTACGCTTCAGCAGCTGCATTAGGCCAAGCTCATCAGAGCATCGTGCAGGACAAGAATTCTCACGCAATGGATTTAATAAGATGTGCTTCAGGAAAGTGGGGGAGCAGGCAGGGCTGGTATCACGGGCCTCTGACCTGTGCAGTCACACCAACCAAAGACCAAACGAGACTGCCGTCGAGTCGATTCCGACTCATAGCGACCCTACATGACACAGTAGAACTGCCCCACAGAGTTTCCAAGGAGCACCTGGCGGATTCGAGCTGCCAACCTTTTGGTTAGCAGCTGTAGCTCTTAACCACTACGCCACCAGGGTTTGCGCCGTCACACAGGACTCCACAATTAGAAGGGTCCCGCGCTTGGTTTAATGCTCTCCTGTCACTGTCTTGGAATTGTTAATAATTCATAGTAGTTTTTGAACAAGGGGCTTGCGTTTTCATTTAATACCGGGCCCTGCAAATCATATAGATGGTCCAGCAAGCAGGACAGGGAGGGGAAAACGCCCAGCAAGGATGGGATTTCAGGCTTAGATCTGCTCCCATGGGAAGCTCCCAGCATAACCCCTCAGAGTTCGCCCTGACTAGGGGCGAGGGAGCTGGTCTAAGGGTGGCCCCTTGTTTGTTGCTGTAATTGCCGTGGAGTCTGCCCCCAACTCATGGCGACTCCCCCCATGATTAGCTGTGCCATCCCCAGGATGAGCTGCAGATGCTCCTTTACGATCCGTAGGGTTTTCATTGGCTAATTTTTGGAAGTAGGTTGCCAGGCCTTTCTTCTGAACCTGTCTTAGTCTGGAAGCTCTACTGAAACCTGTTCAGCATCATTGCAACAGGCAAGCCTCCAATGACAGACAGGTGATGGCTGTTCGTGATTGGCCAGGAACTGAACCTGGGTCTCCTGCACGGAAGGTGAGAACTCTACCACTGAACCACCACTGCCCTCCCAAGGGCTGCCCAGGCAGAGACAAATTCCCAGGCTCCTCCCTTTCTCTGTACACGGGGGAAGCAGCTCTGGTAGCCCAAAAGCAGCCTTGGAACCAAGCCGCAGGTGCAGCCATTAGAAGCAAGGCATGCAGAAGCTGGGGGATGGGTGCCCAGAAACCACAAAAGGAATCCGAGAGGGTCTGGGCAAAGCGCCAACAGTGTCCGCTACTGCCGTCAGTAAAATTACTTGGGTTGAATTATCAGATGCAAAATATGAGATCTAAAGACGAGTGAATGACTTGCCCCAGATAACCTACTGAATAAGGATTTCAGCAAAGCAACTCCCTTTCAAAGGAAGGAGCCGTGTCATTTCCCTCTCCCTCCCAGCTCGTATTCATAAACATGCAACAGTGAACTTGCTTCACTGACTCACCTCGCTGCGTCTTCCTACATTTAGTTAACGGCATCCCAGACGGAGCAACAAATCGATTCTTAACTCTCCAGTAAAATGCATGCATTCTGCAGCAGATTCCCAAGCGGTCCTCCTTCCATCCACACTGCACAAATACTCGTTCACATTACTGTGCGTCTCATTGGATGCACCAGGAATGTACCGGTACCGGTTATGAGTTGCCGTTTAGTCGACCCCATGTGTGTCGGAGCAGAACTATGAGCCATAGGTTTCCAATGGCTGGTTTTTTTTAAGTAGATCACCAGGCCTTTCTTCCGAAGCTCCTCTGGGTGGGGTTGAACGTACAACCTTTCAGCAGGCTCGTTAACTGTGTGCACCACCTAGGGACTCCAGATCAGTAATAAGAGGCCCCTTGTTTTTAAATTGAGCCAACTGGGATCCTTATTCAGGAGAAAGTCCTTCTTTAGGTTACACCTAAATTTTGGGGTGCAGTTGCTTACAAAAGTTGCCCAAATATCCAGTTATGCACCAATGTCATTTCTTCATATTTGAGATGTCAATTTTGATTAAAATTTCTGATGTATGGGATTTCTCACCTTTCTGGGGAGATGAGAACATTACTCTTTGCCTTGAGATGTTTTAATGAAAAAAAAAAAACTAAAACCAGAGTATGTGTACCCACTTACATCCAGTTTGCTTTAATAACTCAAGAGTTTCCCATCGGCTTCCACGGTTCTCAATGGGCAGAGTGGAAGGTGTCAGGTTCCCTTTTGGACTGGCCGATTTACCAAGCTCGCTGATATTCTCCTGTCTCTTCTTTCCCCTTCAGCCTGGCTTCTCTGGTTTCGTTCCCCAGCCAGTTGGTGGACTATATTTCTAAGCTTGGATCCCACTGGCTCAGTTGGGGATTATCATCGTCTTTATGGTTGTAACAGCTAACATTTATTGAGTGCTCACCACCTGCCAAGAATTGTTCTAAGCACTTTACATAAATTATCTCATTTACTCTTATGTAATCAACAAACACTATGAGGTGTGTGCTGCTATTATTTTGACTTCATAGATGAGGTAAGGGGCAGAGGGAGCACAGAAAGGTTAAGCAACTTACCTGAGGCCACATAGCAGTGCAGTAGGCAGAAGTCTAAGATAGCTCCTGTGACTCCTGCCCTCTGCCCTGTCTAATCCTCCCCCCTTGAGTGTGGGTCCAAAATCTAATGCCATCAAGTCGATTCTAACTGATAGCAACGCTGCAGGACAGGGTACCACTGCCCCATAGGGTTCCCAAGGCTGTAATCTTTAAAGAGGCAAATTGCCACATCCTTTTCCTAAGGAGCGGCTGGTGGATTTCAACCACCAATCTTTTGGTTAGCAGCTAAGTGCTTAACCGCCGTGCCACCAGGACTCCTTGAATGTGGGCAGAACCTGTGAATCTGATGGGATAGCCCACCTGTGATTATGTTCCATTACGTGGCAAAGGTGAAGGGATTCTTCAGGCTTAATTAAGGTCCCTAACCAGTTGACTCTGAATTAATAACAAGAGCTTATCCTGGATGGGCCTGAACTAACCAGTTGAGTGCTTTACAGAGCTTTTAGGCCTTCTCTGAGCTCAGGGAGACTCTCCTGTTGGACTTGAAGAAGCAAGCTTCCGTGAGTTCTATAGCTAGAAGAAAATGAATTCTGCCAATAATAACCCTGTGAGCCTGGAAGAGGACCCTAACCCTTGCATGAGGCTCCAGCCCTGGAAATACCTTGATTGCAGCCTCTTGAGACCTTGAGCAGAAGACCCAGCTAAGCCACGCCTAGACTCCTGACCCATGGAAACTGTAGGATAATCAATATATGTTATTGTAAACCACCAAGTTTATGGTCATTTGTTATGCAGCTAGTAAGTGGCAGGACTGGGCATAAACCCAGTCAGCCCGGCTCTAGAGTTCTACTCTTAACCTCTGCTATTTTGCCACTCTGCTCAAAATCTGGGACGGATAGTAAAAAAAAAAAAATGAACTACTGAGTAGACATGGAAGCAGGAGTCAAGAAATCAAATGATGCACTGCACTGGGCAAATCTGCTGCAAAAGGCCTCTTTAAAGTGTTAAAAAAGCAAAGATGTCACCTTGAAAACTAAGGTGCACCTGACCCAAGCCATGGTCTTTTCAATTACCTCGTATGCATGCGAAAGCTGAACAATGAATAAGGAAGACTGAAGAAGGACTGACGCCTTTGAGTTATGGTGTTGGCAAAGAATATTAAATACACCACAGATTGCCAGGAGACTGAACAAATCTGTCTTAGAAGAAGTTCAACCCAGAATGTTCCTTGGAAGCAAGGATGGCGAGACTTCATCTCACATATTCTGGATGTGTTATCACAAGGGATCAGTCCCTGGAGAAGGACATCATACTTGGTAAAGTAGAGAGGGTCGGCGGAAAAGAGGAAGGCTGTCAACGAGATAGATTGACACAGTGGCTGCAACAATGGGCTCAAGTGTAACGATTGTGATGATGGCGACAGACTGGGCAGTGTTTCATTCTGTGGTACACAGGGTCATTTTGAGTCAGAATCAACTCCATGGCACCAAACAACAACAACTGAGTAGACTGGTCAGAAGATTCAGCCTTATCCTCACCCTGAGGCTGTCAGGTTGTCCACCGGCCCAGCACCTTCCATGCTGCAGGCACTATGTTGGGAACAAAGCAGTCACAGGGGCTGCCAATATAATCTTAGGATCTAATGGAGAAGGTAGCACTAAACAAACAGCCAAAAATTCATTAAATGATGATGATAGGCAAAGAGCTGCATGGGAGAAGTAAGGCTACTATGGGAACATACAACAGGCCCTAGGGAACCCCTGACCTCTGGGTGAGTAGAGAGGGGTTAGCCAAGTAGAGGAGAGGTCAAGGGAGAGCTTTCCAGGCCAAGAAAACAGAATGTGCAAAGGGCCAGTGGCAAGAAACGGCAAGTACAGCAGAGGAACCAAACCAAGTCCTTCATAGCTGGAAGGGAACAGTGAGATGAAGAGGAAAAGGCTGGATCAGCTGAAATGATGCATGCTCACCGTAGCTGATCCTGACCTTCTTCCATCAGAGGAATTCAACACCTCATTGCCCTAGACAACAGAAACACATTTCTCTGAGCATCAATTGCCCAAAGTCAGAATTCCTGCTTTCTGAGAAGGAAACCGGAACAGCTTTCAAACCCAACAAGCCTCAGCAGGTTCATGTTGTGACCCTGGCTGCTGAAAATAGAAATCTCTTGGGCTTTCTCTTTTCCTGAAAGTAAAAACCTAATCCCTAAAGAGACCTTCTAAGTGTGTGTGATCAGTGGGCTCTATGGGGTGAGGGCCACCTGTCAACATTGGAGCACTTGTCAAGCTGTAGATAAATCCTGAAGGAAACATAGCAGAACAGGACTGTGGGGATTAAGCAGGAGAACTGCTGTCTCCTGTCTACTGACCTCAGATTTAATGGCAAATGTTGGGGCCGTGAGACACATGGCTCCGAGCCCTTGGAGTCACTAGAAGGAGAACAGCATGTGTCCCATGACTCGTAGAGCCTCAGCAGATGGAGGCTTGGAATGTTGAGCCAGGCAGCAGTGAAGAGGGTAAGGGCATCAGACGGCCAGCGTTACTCCCACTGCTGTCACTTAACCAGCTGTGTGACATAACACAAATTATTAACCTCTCTGAGCCTGGCATCATCCTTGTCAAATAGAGTTTCTAACTCAAACAGTTGTGATGGTTAAATAAAATAATGTGGCAAAGCACCAGAAGAGTGCCCGGCACAGAGTGAGTGCTCAGGAAAAGTTAACAACAGCTATTCCTGCTGCTGCTGGTGCTGCTGGTGCTGCTTCTACTACCACCACTATCACCACTACTACCAGCTGCCACTACTACTACCACCAGCACCACTACTACTACCATCACTACTACCACCATCACCACTACTACCACCGCTATCCCTACTACTGCCACCATCACCACTACTACTACCACCATCACTGCTACTACCACCGCTATCCCTACTACTGCCACCATCACCACTACTACTACCACCATCACCGCTACTACCAGCTGCCACTACTACTACCACCAGCACCACTACTACTACCATCACTACTACCACCATCACTACTACCACCACTACTACTACCACCACTATCCCTACTACTACCACCAGCACCACTACTACTACCACCACCAGCATTACTACTACCACCATCACCACTATCACCATCACCACTACCACCACCACCACCACTACTACTACCACCACTGTCCCTACTACTGCCACCATCACCACTACTACCACCACCACTATTATCACTACCACTACTACTACCACCATCACTACTACCACCACCACTACTACTACCACCACTATCCTTACTACTGCCACCAGCACCACTACTACTACCACCACCAGCATTACTACTACCACCATCACCACTACCACCACCATCACCACTACCACCACCACCACCACTACCACCACCACCACCACTACTGCCACCATCACTACTGCCACCACCACCACCACCACTACTACTACCACCACTATCCCTACTACTACCACCAGCACCACTACTACTACCACCACCAGCATTACTACTACCACCATCACCACTACCACCACCACCACCACTACTACTACCACCACTGTCCCTACTACTGCCACCATCACTACTACCACCACCACTACTATCACTACCACTACTGCTACCACCACTACTACCACCACCAGCATTACTACTACCACCATCACCACTACCACCACCAGCACCACTATTACTACCACCACCACTATCCCTACTACTGCCACCATTACCACTACTACCACCACCAGCACCACTACTACTACTACCACCACCACCACTACCACCATTACTGCCACCACCACCACCACCACTACTGCCACTACTACTACTACCACCACCACCAGCATCACTGCTATTGCTACCACCACCACTATCACTACCACCACCACCACCACTACTACTACCACCATCATCACCACTACTACCACTTCTACTGCTACCTGCCACCACCACCACCACCATTACTGCCACCACCACCACCACTACTACCACCATCATCACCACTACTACCACTTCTACTGCTACCTGCCACCACCACCACCACCATTACTGCCACCACCACCACCACTACTACCACCATCATCACCACTACTACCACTTCTACTGCTACCTGCCACCACCACCACTGCGTCTTCTGTCGTCATCATCATCATCACCTTCACCATCATCATCATCAAGCTACCTAGAGAACAATTAACTTTATGTTTCAAAGACACGCTGGGAATAAGCTCTCATCTTCCACAATTCTGAATGGAGTTAAATACGCATTAAATACCCAGGAAGGAGAGAATAAGACGCCCTCCCAAACACTTAAGAGTTCCATTCTTCCCGGCCATTCCTGTGGAGAAGGAGAATTCCCCATGTCCCAAGGCGAAGGCGCACTGTCACACCGGTACTCTGAACCTGCTCTCACTACACAATTTTCTGACTACAGTGTGGTGCCCCTACAAGGCCTGATTCTGGGAAAGGATGTGCTGATCTGCTAACAAGAACATTCTAGTCCACGTGGCAGTTACAGTTTGATTTAAATTAATAAATACACCCTGAGGGACCTAATTACTGAGCTGAGAGCTGGGGAACATGGTCTTGGGGGACATGCAGGTCAACTGGCATAACATAGCTCATAAAGAAAATGTTCTACATCCAACTTTGGTGAGTAGCATCTGGGCTCTTAAAAGCTTGCAAGCAGCCATCTAAGATACATCTACTGGTCCCATCCCATCTGGAGCAAAGGAGAATGAAGAAAACTAAAGACACAAGGGAAATATTAGTCCAAAGGACTAATGGACCACAATACCACAGTCTCCACCAGCCTAGATGGTGCCCGGCTACCACCACCAACCACTCTAACAGGAATCACAATAGAGGGTCCTGAACAGACCTGGAGAAAAATGTAGAACAAAATTCAAATTCACACACACACACAAAGACCAGACATATTGGTCTGACAGAAACTGGAGGAACCCTTGAGACTGTGGCCCTCGGACACCCTCTGAACTCAGAACTAATATCACTCCCTAAGTTCACCCTTCACCCAATGATTAGACAGGCCTATAAAACAAACAATAACACGTGAGGAATGAGCTTCTTAGTTCAATAGTGTATACAAGTCCAAATGGGTAACGCCTGTCCAAAAGCAAAGACAAGAAGGTAGGAAGGGCCAGGAAAAATAGACAAATGGAAACAGAATACTTGAGATGGAGAAGAGGAGAGTGTTGACACATCGTGGGGCTGGCAACCAAGGTCACAAAACAATTTGTGTATAAATGGTGGAATGAGAAACAAATGTGCTGTGTAAACTTTCACCTCATGCATGATTAAAATAATAATTCCAAAGTTAAAAAAAAAAAAAAAAAGACATATTGTCTTAGTTACCTAGTGCTGCCCTGAAAAATACCACCAGTGTCACTTTAAAGAACAGGAATTTATTGCCTCATGGTTTTGGAGGCAAGAAGTCCAAATCAGGGCATCAGCTCTCGGGCAGGGCCCTTCCTCATCAGTAGTCCTGGGAGTTCCTTGGCATTCCTTGGAGTTCCTTAGTGAATGTCTTCCCCGTGTGTGTCTCTGTGTTATTCCGAGAATATAACACAGAAGTGATTAGGTTTAGGACCCATCCTGCTCTAGTCTGCCCTCTAAAAGAACAAAAGAAAAACTCCAAACAGGATCACATTCACATCCAAAGGTACGGGGGCCAGGACTTCAAAACATATTTTGGGGGGGACAGAATTCAAATCCATAACACATATCTTTTTTTTTTTTTAGTTCCATGGAAGACCAGCCCATTTCCTGGAGAACCTCCCCAGAAGTGCTATATTTGTATCTACAAGTATATTTTGAGCACAGGCTGGGGCTGCCCACGCTGAAACAGCAATTAGGAAAAGCATAAAGCATTTGTATAGCCTCCCAAATGTACAGAACTCTTTCACACACATTATTTCATTTGCTCTGCCCTCTCTTGTAAAGTATTACACTTCTCCTTGTTTTCCAGGAGTTCGGTGAACGCAGCTTTTAAGGTAAACATGAATGGACAAAGTTCTGGTCTTTTAAAAAGAAGCTGTGAGTGACATAATTGTAAGAAGGCATGTTGGTGAGAATGAATCGTTCAGTAAGTTTTATGAGGTTTTTTAAAAAAGCTTTTCTTATTAAATAACTCTAAAACCTCACAAAAATAGCACAGGCTAACTTGGGAGAAGGCCAGTCATAATTAGCGGAAAACCTGAAATGCAGAATATTTTTAAAGAAATACACTTTTCAGACTTGAAGGACACACAGCGAAGAGAACCCAGCTAATAAAGAGCCTGTGTCCTTCACAGGCAAACAGGACACCGTGTATCAGGCTGGTGTCCTGAAGAAGCTTAAACAGTCCCACCATGGAAGCATGGAGGAGCTCTGTACACTTCATGGGCCTCAATTCCTTCCACTGAAAAGAAAACAGACCACGAAGGGAAAAGATTGAGCGTCTCCAGGTTCGTTCCAGCTCTACAAGTCTCGTCTCTTCTAATTATGTTCACACCATTAATTTGCTTCACAAATGCCTTTTTCATGGTGAACTTTGAGGAAATGTTACATATTCTAAATTAGCAGGGTTCAAATTAATGACTTTTACTGTCTTCCAGGCAGATTTGGAGATGTAAAAGGAGAGAAAGCAGTGAGATTTAGAGGGGCTCACTGACACAGAATCTCGCCCACGTGGTTGACTTCAGCTCCCAGGGCAGCTGTGTTATGGAGTCACGAGGAAGACAGGTAATTTTGAAAAAATACCTGGTGAGCTGCCTATTTGTCTAACCCGTACCCATTGTCATTGAGTCAAATGTGAGTCATGGCGATCCCACATGTTAAAGAGCAGAACTGCTCCGTACAGTTTTCTTGGCTGTAATCTTTACAGAAGCAGTTCACCAGGCCTTGCAGCGACTAGGTGGGTGTGAATTGCCAACCTTTAGGTTAGCAGCTGATTGCAAACTGCTTGTCCCACCCAGGGACCTTCTATTTGTCTAACACTGGAGAGGAAAAAAGAAGCCCTGGTGGTGCAGAGTTTAAAGCGTTCGGCCGCTAATTGAAAGGTCGGCGGTTTGAGCCCACTAGCCGCTCTGTGGAAGATAGATGTGGCAGCCTGCTCCTGTAAAGCCTTGGAAACTCTGTGGGGCAGTTCTTCTCTGTCCTACAGGATCACTATGAGTCAGAATCAACTTCATGGCAACAGGTAACAGGAGAGGAAGAAGGTGACCGCTGGGGCCTCTAAAGAGCACGGGGTCAGGCACTCCAAGGTGGAAGGGTACACATTGTTGAAAGTTCATCCAATTTTCCAGAACATTGGGGCGCCTCCAATTTCTCATCGCAGGAAAAGGTTATTCCAGCAGTTTCAAAGAGTTTTGTGTAGCTGCAAAAAGATCAGCCCTAATAACTACAAAGCAACGTTTGATTCTTTACCTGGTGTTATGGATTAAAGGAGCCCTGGTGGCACAATGGTTAAGTGCTCAGCTGCTAACCAAAAGGTTGGTGGTTCGAACCCACCCAGCAGCTCCACAGGGGAAAGACATGGTGATTTGCTCCCATGAAAGTTACATCCTAGAAAACCCTATTGGGGCAATTCTACTCTGTCACATGGGGTCACTATGAGTCGAAAATGGACTTGATGGTGCCTAACAAGATAATAACAACATGGATGGAATGGTGCCCCCTCAAAAGATATGCTGAAGTCCTAAACCCTGGTACCTATGAATGGGACCTGTCTGGAAATAGGGTCTTTGAAGATATTATCAGTTTAGTTAACATGAGATCATACTACAGTAGGGTGGGTCCTAATCTAATCTGAGTTGTATCAAAAGAGAAGAGACACAGAGAGAGAGAGGGAAGAGGGTCCTGTGACAAGGGGGTTACACTGTAGCTGCAACCCAAGGAATGCCTGGGGTTACCAGAAGCTGGGAGAGATAAAAAAGGATCTTTCCCTAGAGAGAACATACCCCTGCCAATACCTGAATTTGAATTCCTAGCCTCCAGAACTGTGAAACAATAAGTGTTTGCTCTTATAAGCAAGCCACCCAGTTAGTGGTACTTTGTTACAGCAGCTGTAGGAAGCTAATACACCAGGACATACATCACAATAATACTAGTTCACATCGAGTGCCTGCTAATAGCAGGCATTGTGCTAAGGCTTTTTTGCTCTACTATCCTATTTAATTTCACACCAGCCATCCGAGGTAGTACTATTATTACTTCCATTTTATATAAATTACTGTTTTATTATTTATTCATTTTCATTCATTTGAAAAACACGAGGCAAGCGCCATTCATTCATTGGACAAATATGTCCCAAGCACCACATTTCCCACGTTCTACAGGCAAGACCACTTTGATTCCAAGAGGGTCTATTAAGGGTACCAAAGGCATTGTCCATGTGGCCCATATATGATTCTAAGACCACACACACTTCCTCTCAAGTAACCCAGGGTGCCTGCCTCTTTATATATCCCAGTCTTCCTCGCCGCAACATCATTTAATACCTATTGTTTCAAACCAACTCCCTTCTTTTTCTTCCCCCGCCAATTATACCCCTTTTCAAACCACAAAATTGAGGTGGGCACATATTTCTTCTGACAATTCCTGTAGCGTCGGAGGCCGAAACCACGTGCATCGTAATGAGATGCATAATTGCTCGGCGCCATGAGTTTATTCACCAGCCATTCTGTGATTCAGCCCGGCAATTCATTTTCTGCCCATCTTCCCTCAATAAAGGATCCAGATTTCACTTCTCCAGCCTGAGACACTGAGAGCGAGCTTTGTGTTTCTCGGCGCCCTTATTCATCAAAGTCATTTTGCTCATTTGCAATTTTCCAAATGGAGATCAACGCAGCATAATCCAAAGGCATTGTTACTCGAGAACCATCTCATGGAAATGAAGAGAAGCTCTGAGAGGCTGGTATGTTTCTCATATCCCAAAATAAGATGAAAGTAACTGAAATTAAATAACTCTTTCCTGATTTCATAATGTAGCTGGGGACAGTGGAGCGGGTCAGCCTGAGCTCAACATTTTACATCAAGTACACACTCATTTCATGCTTTATCTTCCACGGGTGGTCTGGACCTTCCACAGGTGGCCTGGACCTTCCAGGGTGGCCTGGACGACGGCTGTACGTCAGCAACAAAACACCCAAACGAAAAACCAAGCCCACTGCTGAGTAGTCGATTCCAACTCATAGTGACCCTTTGAAACAACCAAATCCAAGTGGCCAAATTGTGTGAAGTACTCTATAGTTTACACCAACTCTCACCATCTCCTAAGGGAAGGGTTCTTTTACCCTTGTTTTTAGAGATGAGGCAACTGAGTCCTGGAAGTCTTTGTGACTTACTCAAGAACACCCTTGTGGTGTGATCAGCTTAGGATTCAAACCCAGGACTCCTGGCTCTTATATCGCCTGAAGCAGGGGCCGCCTGCGGACCAAATCCAGCCAAGCCCCTTCACTTATGTATTATCTATAGCTCCTTCTATGGATTGAATTGTGTCGCTCCAAAATACGTGTTGGAATCCTCGCTATGAGTCGGAATTGACTCGACGGCACTGGGTTTTATACCTATAGGAGCATAAGTGGTGCAGTGATTAAGCCTTAAGCTGCTAATCAAAAGGTTGGCGCTTCGAATCCACCAGCCGCTCCTTGGAAACCCTAGGGGGCAGTTCTACTCTGTCCTGTAGGGTCGCTATGAGTTGGAATTGACTTGATGGCAGTGGGTTTGGCCTTTTTTTTTTTTTCCATATAGGTATATGGATGTGATCGGAAATCCTGGCGGTGTAGTGGTTAAGTGCTACAGTTGCAAACCAAAAGGTCAGCAGTTCGAGTCTACCAGGCACTCCTTGGAAACTCTATGGGGGCAGTTCTACTCTGTCCTATAGGGTCACTATGAGTCGGAATCAACTCACTCAAAGGCAAGGGTTTGGGTTTTGGTTTATGGACATGATCTTGTTTGGAAACAGGGTTTTCTTTGTTATGTTAATGACAGCATACCAATGTAGAGTAATGATCCTAAACCTACTCATTCTGAGTTACAAAAAGAGCAGATTAAACACAGATAAGGGAGCACACACACTGGGCAAGACAGATGCCATGTGAGGGTCACTAAGCAAGGAACACCAGGGGCTACTGACAAGGAAGGGGTCAACATGGCAGAACCCCTGATTCAAACTCTTACAACGCCAGACCTGTGAGAAAATAAACTTCTGTTCTTTAAAGCCACCCACTTAAGGACTGCCAAAAGAATGAACAAATCTGTCTTGGAAGAAGTATAGCCAGAGTGCTCCTTAAAAGCAAGGATGTTGAGACTTCGTCTCACATACTTTGGACATGTTATCAGGAGGGACCAGTCCCTGGAGAAGGATATCACGCTTGGTAAAGTGGAGGGTCAGCGAAAAAGAGGAAGACCTTCAAAGAGGTGGACTAACACAGTTGCTCCAACAATGGGCTCAAGCATAACAACGATTGTAAGGATGGTGCAGGACCAGGCAGTGTTTCATTCTGTTGTGCAAAGGGTCACTATGAGTCGGAACCAACTCGACAGCACCTAACAACAACTTACGGTATTCGCGTCACAGTAGCACTGGGAATCTAAGACAGCTGCTTTCACACAACAGTGGCAGAGCTGGCATTTGAAACAGAGACCCTATGGCCCACAAAGCCTAAAATATTTACTGTCTAGAAAAAATGTGTTGTTTTTTTTGGTTAGTCTAAAGTTAAATGCACCAACTTAGGATAGTCCCTTAGAATGCTCCAGAATAATGAGATGGCTTTGGGGGTGCTTTGGCCCTTGGTATGGGCAACTACGGACCGAGCACTAAACCAGGAGTCAACTGACCTTGGTTGTAGTTGTGGCTGCTGCTGATACACAATTGTATACTTTTACTATGTGCCTGGCACTGTTCTAAGCGTTTCCTTGCTTTATATTCATTTAATCCTCACAGCAAACCTGTAAGGTGGGTACTACTATTATCTCTACATTGACAGATAAAGAAAGTGAGGCACAGAGAGGTTAAATAACTTGCCCAAGTTACCAGCTAATAACTGGCAGGACTATCTGCTCTAGAATCCATGTTCTACCACGCTCTACTTCTGTCTCTAGACTAGACTTTTAGGTTTCACCTCACCTTGGACATTTATTAATAGCTTGCCTTTGGAGCATTATTTTTATATCTTTGAACTTCCTTCTCTTTAAATTTATAAAATGGGAAGAAGACACCTGCCCTGCTAACCCCATAGAATTGTGAGTCTCAATAAAGCTGGCCTACGTGAAGGTACTGCGTACACCGTAAGCATTTTACAATCAGTAAGGAAAATCTTGACAAATATAACACCAGAATGTCAAATATGCAGTCAGTTCTTTTTTTTTTTTTTTAATGCAATGACTAAACACAGTGGTAATACCTCCCGCCTACAGAGATCCATTACCAAAACCATGATCTGATGTAAAATTCAGGTGGTACACGTGTCATGGATTGAATTGTGTCTCCCCTAAATCGTGTGTCAACTTGGCTAGGCCATGAGTCCCAGTATTATGTGATTGTCCACCATTTTGTCATCCCTTGTGATTTTCCTGTGTGTTGTAAATCCTACCTTTATTATGTTGATGAGGTGGGATTGGCAGCAGCTATTTTAATGAGGCAGGACTCAATATACAAGATTAGGTTGTATCTTGAGTCACTCTCTTTTGAGATATAAAGGAGAGAAGAGAACAGAGAGACAGGGACTTCACACCACCAAGAAAGCAACACCAGGAGCAGAGCATGTTCTCTGAGAAGCTCCTAGACCAGGAGAAGACTGATGACGAGGACCATCCACTAGAACTGACAGAGAAATCCTTCCCTTGGAACTGGTGCCCTGAATCTAGCCTACTAGACTGTGACAGAATAAACTTCTATTTGTTGAGGACATACATTTGTGGTATTTCTTTTATAGCAGCACCAGATAACTAAGACAACACGGCTGTCAAAGAGGCTCTTACAAATAGGAGGATTTGGCTGACATGTCTCCTTGGAGGTGTGAGCCAGGGGTTCTGTCCCCAGGGTTGCTTGTGTATTGCTTAGATTTGCTAGGTATTTTTATGGTGCCTCATTTCATCCTCATCATCAATCATCATCATCATCAATATTCCCATTTCTTGAACTCACCATGCTGCTGCTTGACACTGCTTTCCCGAGGTCACAGACCCAGCATCTCCCAAGGCCTCCCTCAGACCCTGGGCACAGGGCAGGAAAGCCTAGCTCCAACTAAAAATGTGCCCTTGTGTATTAGCGTCCTACTGCTGCTGTAACAAATCGTCACAAACTTAGTCCCTTAAAGCAAAGCAAATGTATTTCCTTACAGCTTTGGAGACCAGAAGTCCTGAAATCAAGATGTTGGCAGGGCTGCACTCCTTCTGGAGGCCCTAGGGAAAATCCTTGTCCAGCTTGTAGAGGCTGCCCGCATTCCTTGGCTCCTGGCCCCTTTCTCACATCACTCCCACTTCTGCTTCCATCATCACATCTCCTTCTATGACTCTGACCCTCCTGCCTCCCTCTCATAAGGACCTTGTGATGAACTTGGGCCCACCTGGATAATCCAGATAATCTTCCCATTTTAAAATCCTTAACCTACTCACAGCTTCAGGGTCCTTTTTACCACATAAGGTCATATTCACAGCTTACAGGGACGAGGAGGTGAATATCAAGGGCAGAGCCAAAGTCAACACCAGAGAGGAAGAATGGATGTCTGTAACACATTCGCTTACCTGAGTTTAACAGCCAGGTCCTGTGCCTAGGCCTTGACTGAGATACCCCACGCTCCCAGGATCCCACAGTATAAGCTCGAAATCACAACTACCACTGCCTTCCAAGGTTTGCACTTGATTTGGATATTGCTATTTAGCAAGTTAAATTTGCACAAACGAACTGATAAAGACATGCTAGGTTTCTTAGGCTGAAGAAAGATTGTACCCTGCCTACTAATCCGGTAACAAATGGCAGCAATTTGCCAGGGGCTGTTTTTGGCAAGGCTTTATCTTAACAAGATGCTTATCCCTTTTTCTCCTCTGATTTAGTTACACTATAATATCCTGGGGAAGGAGACTCAATTATCAATTGCAACTGACTCTCAGATTAGTCTCCTTGCTCCTGGTTTTTATTTTTAGGACTATTTCAGCCTGAATCTCAATTTATTATTATTATTTTCTTAGCAAAAAGAAAGTAACAATGTTATATGAGGTTTTCTGATAAGACAATGACTAAACCAACCAACAAACTAAGCCACTTACTCACCGATTTTGCCACTTCCTCAAGAAAAATGGCACTTTATTCTGGGTGAATGATAATTAATAATAATAATAAAGAATTTCAGCTCTTCTAGATGCTTCTCATTAAGAAAGAAGCTGGCAAAGAGATCCACTGCACTGATCTCTCAGGATCTCCGTTTTGAAGCTTGCGATAAGTCAGCCTATTTCTTGGCACTGGATAAAGGCATGTTGGAAGAGAAGGCTATTGATTAACATGAGGTTTGGAGATTATCTGTGGGTTTCTATTTCTCATTCAATTCCTTTCCCCCATGACTGTGAATAATTGGATGTCAGCTGCTTCTGAGCTCCCCCAGTATCTGCCAGTTCCTTAAAGAAGTCACTTTTTTTTTTCAGGCACCAGCTCATTTATCCTGTAAAATGAAGGAAAGCCTACCGAGAGCACAAGATGGAATTCTGAACTGAGATTAACCATCCTATGAGGGAGAGACCCAAATGCGAGTCAATCTACGTGGTGATAAAATACCTTTGAGGGGCTTATCCCAAGACAGCCTTCAAGCATCCTAATTTTCAAATGTCACTATAGCATGCTATTTCCACTACAAAATGTGATGGAAATTTCAAGTGGCCCCAGCAGACCTTCAATGAAGGGTCTTCTGGAATGACAATTACAGAATACAAAGCTGCCACACTAGGTAGTTGGCTGGGCTCACTTATTAGCTAAAGGGAAGGCTTTCTCCAATTCAAATTTGTCCCTCTGCAAAGATTACAAGTTGTTCCTTGTTAATGGACTTTTAGGTTCCTGTTGAAAAGTAGAAACCAGAATGTTCCATCTGCAAAAACCAAGGGCTCAGTGTGAGGTTACTTAATTCCTTATTAACCCTGAGTGACGAATAAGCTTGGGGGATGAGTTAACTTTCTTTTAACTCCCTCCACCAGTTACTCCTGGTGGTCTGTGAGAGCCTAGGGAATCAGAAACCCAGTGGGTCTACTGATCAGTGTAGCCAGCCCTTCCCAAAATGGACAGCACCTAAGGCTGGCATTTCCCAGCTACCTGTTTGGGGCTTCCTCTAACTGGCTTTGCACTTCCTGTAAATCAGGAGCCAGTAACCAGTTGCCATTGAGCTGATTCTGACTCATGGCGACCCCATGTGTGTCAGAGTAGAACCACTCCATAGGGTTTTCAGTGGCTGGGCTTTTGGAAGTAAATCGCCAGGCCTTTCTTCCAAGGCACCTCTGGGTGGACTAGAACCACCAAACTTTTGGTCAGTAGCCACAAGTGTTTTACCTATTTGATCACCAAGGACTCTGTTAATTAGGAAAGAGAATCATCCTGATTCCTGTCTGAACACTGATTTTTGGTTGGAAATGAATGAAAGATGGCCACCAAACAGTGTACACAATGAGTTCAGGACACACTGAAAACTGGCCCTCCCAACAAGGAGAATGAATGTGGAGGGAAATTACAGATGGTCACTGTGCCTAGGCAGGGAAGAGCTCAAAAAAAGAACATCTAAAAGCAGCCTCCCAGCTCTTTTTTTGGTGGAAATAAAAGAAGGTTCCAAACCACGAACCAAAAAAACCGTTGCCGTCGAATCAGAGACCCTATGGGACAGAGCAGAACTGCCCCACAGGGTTTCCGAGGAGCAGCTGGTGGACCTGAACTGCAGACCTTTTGATTAGCAGGTGAGCTCTTAACCACTGTGCCACGAAGTACTCCCCTATTTCAGGCACGGTCTCTGGCCTTAACCAACCTGGTCCTGGTCCAAGGATGCTCTGTCTGACTCCAGAGGGGTCTGAGTGAGTTTCAGGGAGAAAGTGGGAAACCAGGAATCAGAGAGAAGTTCCAGGCACAGGTGCCTTGCTACCCCTGTACCGTAGTTCTCCTCCCTGGACAGGAGTGGCCTCCAGGAAAAAGCCACACATCGTTCCACCCAGATGTTCCTGGAGCATGAAGGTGGAGGTCTTCACCCCACATTTAATTCCACTGACCACCTACCAAGAAGGGCAGGCATGGAGCCAGGTCCATTTACAGGCACTCATATACTCCTCCCAGAAACCACTGGAAAGGGAGGGAGTTTCATCTCTATTTAAAGACCACTGAATTTAAGATTAAAGGCGCTCTGAACAAAGGAGCTCCATTCATCCAACTGAGCTGAAGCAGGTGGCATGGTCCCAAGAGCAATGGACTCCAGCGCTGGAGTGAATCCTGGCTCTGCAACTCCCCACCTGATTGGATGACCTTGCACTTGTTACTTTAAAATAAATAAATAAATAAATAAAACTCTGTGTGCCTCAGTTTCACCATCTATAAAATGGAGAACGATGCATTCAGAATTGCTTGGGAAAAAAAGTAATGGGTTGTTTGAATGTGAAGGGCTTAAAAGTCACTGTGCAAGACAAGTTTCTCTCGCCCCTGCAAAAATGGCAATGATCAAAAAAACAGAAACCAACGAATGCTGGCGAGGATGTGGGGGGATTGGAACTCTTTTGCACTGCTGGTGGGATTATAAAACGGCACAATCACTATAGAAAACAGTATGTTACTTCCTCAAAAAGCTAGAAATAGAAATATCTTATGATCTAGCAATCCCACTCCTAGGTATATATCCTAGAGATTTCAGAGCAGTGACAGGAATAGACACATGCACACCTGTGTTCACTGTAGTATT
Source organism: Elephas maximus indicus (assembly GCF_024166365.1). Taxonomy (NCBI): domain Eukaryota; kingdom Metazoa; phylum Chordata; class Mammalia; order Proboscidea; family Elephantidae; genus Elephas; species Elephas maximus. The sequence goes on along the minus strand of NC_064822.1, from coordinate 171,387,852 downwards.
TTTCGCAATAGCAAAAAGATGGAAACAACCTAAGCGCCCATCAAAGGATGAATGGGATAAACAAAATGTGGTAATACACACAATGGAATACTACACAACTATACAGAATAATGAGAAGTCTGCAAAATATAACTTGGATAAATCTGGAGGACATTATGCTGAGTGAAAAAGTCAATCACAAAAAGACAACTATTGCATGGTCCCACTATTGTAAAAAGTCAAGAATAGATATACACACAGAAAGCAAAGATCTTTGATCAGTTAACACGGATGGGAGGGTGAGGGAGGAGGAATCACTTTCTACACAGTAGCAGCTTGTTACTTTTCGTGATAGGGAAACTGAAAAAATTCATTGCCGTTGAGTTGATTCCAACTCACTGTGACCTTACAGAACAGAGTAGAACTGGCCCACAGAGTTTCCAAGGAGCAGCTGGTGGATTCGAACTGCTGACCTTTTAGTTAGCAGTCGTAGCTCTTAACTGCACTACCAGGGTTCCATTGGTGATGGGAAAGGCAATTCCAAACATGGGTGGAATCAGCACAACTTGACCAAGGTAAATAAAGACACTAAGAAGAACACAAGAAAAAGGGACTATTTCAGTAAATGCTTTAACATACACAATTTGGGGAAAACAGTAAAAACAACCCAAAAACATGTGTGTGGTTACACAGGTAGATACGAATGCATATACATGTATAGGAAGACATGTAAGTAAATCCGTATGCATGTACAGGTGTGTCTGTAGGCCTATGTACATACACGTTTGGGACTGCTGCGTATATATCACATATATGACAAGCCACATGGGGGCACAGTTACAGAGGCTCCCTAGACATGCTCAAACAACTCACAGGATTGGTTTACTGGGTTAAAAGCCTTGGGACCATGGTCTCAGTGGACAACTTAGTCAATCGGCATAACACAGTTCACAAAGACAACGTTCTACATCCTACTTTGGTGAGTAGAGTCTGGGGTCTTAAAAGCTTTCGAGCAGCCATCTAAGGTACAACTATTGATCTCTACTTGCATGGACCAAAAGAGAATGAAGGAAATCAAAGGTTCAGTGAAGAAACTAGTCCACATAACTAAGAGCCTACAAGAACCATAGCCTCTTCTCACCTGAGACAGAAGAACTAGATAGTGCCCGGCTACCACTACCCACCATTCTGACCACGGACACAATAGAAGGTCCCAGATAGAATGGAGGAAAATGTAGAACAAAACTTAAGTTCCTAAAAAAACGCCAGACCTACTGGACCAATAGAGACTAGAGGAACCCCCGAGGGTATCATCCTAAGATACCTTTTGAACTTAGAATTGAAGCCATTTCTGCAGGTACCTTTCAGCCAGATAAAAAGATTGGCCTATAAAACAAACAATATCGCCCATGAGTAATGTGTTCCCTTAAACAATTAACTATATGAAACCAAACAGTCAACATTTACCCAAAAGCAAAGATGAGAAGGCAAGGAGGGGAAGGCCCGCTAGATCAATGGAAACAGAACAAACAGAATGGAAATGATGAGAATGTTGACACATTGTAAAAACTGTAACGAATGGCAGAATGGCATAGAACAATTCGTATGAAAATTGTTAAAGGGGAACCTAATTTGCTGTGTAAACTTTCACCTATAACACAATAAAATATTCTAATAGAGAAAGATAGAGAAGCTTCTCTCAAGAGGCAGTTATTGTGTGATCTGATTTTTTTTTTTTTTTGGAAGGGAGAACAGTGGGAAGTTTTAAAGGGGAATGCAGAGAGGTAAAAAAAAATACACATAATAATCGCTGACATATTTGACTGTTTACTCTCAGCTACTGTTGTAGGCACTTTACACAAATTAAGTCATTGAATTTCCATAGCAATCCAGAAAGGTTCCTGACTCAACTCACAGCAACCATATAGAACAGAGTAGAACTGTCCCATGCGGTTTCCTAGGTTGGAATCTTTATGGAAGCAAACTGCTATATCTTTCTCCCATGGAGCGGCTGCTGGGTTCGAATCCATGACCTTTCAGTTAGCAGCTGGGCACTTAGCCACTGTGCCACCAGGGCTCCTTCCAAAGGGTAGCTACTGTGATTATCCCCATTTTACAGATAAAGAAACTGAGGCACAGAGAGATTAGGAAACTGATTCAAGGTTGTTCTGCCAGTAAGAGTGGATTAGAACCCAGGCAAACTGACTCCAAAAGCCTCACTTTTACCTGCCACATTATGTACTTCTTTAGTGCAATTAAAATAAATTATTCCACCTCAGGCTCCTGTTTCCTATTTGTTGACAAGTGAGATTGGGAGCAGCCTGATCCATGAAGGGTGTGGCCGCCCCAGGGAGTCCAGCTCAGCTCTGAACCCTGCAAACGCCCTTCACTGCAAGGACACAGACCCCAGGAAAGCACAGGGCTGTCCTTAGAGGCACTGCAGTGATCTTTGCTTCCCGGGTGCCCGTTCAATGCCACATTTCTTTCCTCCCGAGTTGAGCCAGTTATGAATGGTGGTTCAGTGGCAGAATTCTCGCTTTCCACGTGGAAGAACCAAGTTCGATTCCCGGCCCATGTACGTAATCACAGCGGCAGATTAACCAGTAAGCAACGTACGCATGGGCTTACTTGAGTTTACTTACAAATCTGTAGGGAATAATTTCACATGGGTTTCACCACATTTTTGATGTAGTGAAAAACAGGTGAAATAGTTCACTACAAATTAGTAAGTATGCACAAGCAAGCCTGATTAGGTAATCCAGCCCTGAGTCCACCTGTGTAACCAACACCCTACTGTCAGTGAAGGCCTGCATGTTGCTATGAAGCTAATCAAGTTTCAGTCATGCTTCCAGACTAAGATGGCCTAGGAAGAAAGGCCTGGCAATCTACTTTTGAAAATTAGCCAGTGAAAACCCTACAAATCACAATGGTCCTATCTCCAACCAATCATAGGGATGTGGACTGGGTAGTGTTTTGTTACACTGTACGTGGGGTTGCCATGTGTCGGGAGCTAACGACAACAACGTGCCCAGAGGAACCGAGAGGCCCAGAGGCTGCCTGTCCATCTAGTTTGATGGGACTCCAGCTTCCTGCTTCCAGCACTCCCCGGCTGCATAAACACAGCTTTCATTTCCCAAAGCTTCGGGGAACAGAAATATGCCCACCGCGTGCTGAAAGACGTAAGAACTTTTGCCCATCTCAGCATTCATGCAGATTCACGGAGGTACTGCTTGTCCTATATTGTCTAATACACTGGACGGCTGCTGCTTCTAGGAGCTCCAGGGTTTGGGCAGTTCTCAAAGGAGCCTTCCCCAATTAATACACATGCCTATCACCTGGAAAAAGCAAAAACCAAACCCACTGGTGTCAAGTCAATTCTGACTCACAGCAACTCTACAGGACAGAGAACTGCCCCATAGGGTTTCCGAGGCTGTAATCTTTACAGAAGTAGACTGCTACACCTTTCTCCTGTGGAGTGGCTGGGGGGTTCAAACCACCAGCCTTTGGGTTAGCAGCCAACCACTTAACCACTTCGCTACCAGGGCCCCATATATCACCTGGGGTAACCGCTAGATGTAGCATGTGAGTCAGTGGGTCTGGGGTGGGACCCAGGCTTCTGTATTTCTAACAAGCTTCCAGGTGATGGTGACGCTGCTGGTCTGTGGACCAGTCTTTGAGCAGTAAAGGTGTAGAGCACTGGTTCCCAGACCAGACTGCACAGTAGAATCACCCAGGGGCTTTTAAAAATACTGATGACACAGAAACTCTGATTTAGTAGGTCTGGGGTGTGGCTTTGGCATTGAGATTTTTTGTGTTGGTGATAAAATACCTATAACACAAAATTTGCCATTTTAACCTTTTTAAAGCATACAATTGAGTAGCATTAATTATATTCACAATGTTGTGCAAGCCATCACCACTATTTACTTCCCAAATGTTTTCATCACCCCAAACAGGAAGCCTGTATGTATTAAACAATATCCTCTTTGCTCTTCCCCCAGCCCAGAATCTACGTTTTATCTCTATGCATTTGCCTATTCTAGATATTTCAGATGGGTGGGACCATGGGTGACCCGTTTTCCCCAGTTCATGCAAGCATCCAATTCTCTCCTCTTATTCTTGCCAGCCTCCACACACCTGCCACACTCTAGTCTCAGGAAAGAATCTTATGAATCAAAGTTCAGATGCAAATGACTGATAACATTTCAAAGTGTCAGCCCTTCCACAGAATTTGCACTTCAACTTCAGAAAGGATGTTTTGAGGGGAAATATCAGGCATCGGACTACAGTGGAGGTGTACTCTTGGAACAAAGGAAGCTCATGGGGTCCTGGGAAAGTACCCCACTTGGCAGCTGCCTGCCTCTGTACCTCTGGGGAAGAGGGACGCCCTGGTTACCCCACAGCACGAACATACAAACGCTGGACACCTCGGGCAGTCAAGACATAGAAAAAGGTGGCTTAGCTCATTGCACAAACATTGTTGTTAGGCGCTGTCGAGTCGGCTCCGATTCATAGCGACCCCATGTATAACAGAACAAAACTCGCTGGTTCCTGTGCCAGACTCAAAATAGTAGTTATGTTTGAGCCCACTGCTGCAGCCACTATGTCAATCATCTCATCGAGGGTCTTCCTCTTTTTTGCTGATCCTCTACTTTAGCAAGTCTGATGTCCTTCTCCAGCGATTGGGCCCTCCTGATAACATGTCCAAAGTAAGCGAGACTGAGCCTCACCATCCTCCTTCTAAGGGGCATTCTGGTCATAAATTCTTTCAAGACAAACATCTACTGACCACATTTTCTATGGCTGGACTGAAGGAGCCGCTGGCCAAACCAAGAAGAATAAGACACAGCCCTGGGCCTCAATGGGCTCAAAGCCGAGTACGTGTCATGGGCAAGAGAAATGTGGGCATGGGGGAAGGGAATGAGATGCATTTTATAGACCGTGACTGCGCAACATGGCTACTGAGCACTTGAAATATGGCCAGTCCAAATTGAGATGTGCTATATAAGTGTGAAATAAAAGGTCCTTGAGCGGCACAAATGGTTTGCATTCAACTACTCACCTAAAGGTTGGTGGTTCAAACCTACCCAGCAGTGCTGCAGAAGAAAGGCCTGGCCATCTGCTTCTGTAAAGATTACAGCCAAGAAAACCCTATGGAGCAGTTCTACTCTGTCCTGTAAGGTCACTATGAGTCAGAACCAACTCGACAACAACAGGTTTGGTTTGGGTTAAATAAACACATTACTAAAATTAATTTCATTTGCTCTTGTTTTTAAATTGTGGCTCCTAGAAAATTTTAAATTACATATATGGTTCACATTATATTTTTAGTGAGCAGCACTATTCTAGAAAGACATTTAACCCAGGCTTAGGGAGGGGGAATCAAGGAAAGCTTCCTGGAGGAGGTTTCATCTGAGCTTATAAAAAACAGCTTTGACTGAGCAGCTTGCCATGTGCTGGGAACTTTCTACATGTTTTCTGATTGAATCCTAAATAACGGAGTTTTTGGTATTTTATTTCTGTTTCGTCATACCAGATCTCCGGTGCTTGAAGAAGTCCGGCAATCTGCCCCGCATCTCACAGTAATTGGTAGCAGAGACAGGGTGGAAACCCCGCACCCCACCAGACCTACAGGCAGATGCCGGGAAGGGAAAGCAGGTGCTCCTCCCATTCCCCCGCCCGCCACCACCACATCTCTCCCACAGAAAGCATGAGAATAGGCCAGGGCTTTGTTTCAGCTCTGTCCGTCTCGACGAGGTTAAATTTCAATTGGCTGAGAAGCTGCTTGAGTTGCGTAATTTACAGAAAAATCAAATTAGTTCGAGGCCTCTTATAATTGAGGGTAATCAGGAAATAGCTTGCCGAAAATGGCAGATTGTACAGCTGTGTCACCATGTGGAAATTGCCGAGGTCGTTTTGTCACTCGAATGCCTTTCTCCAGTTGAAATATGCCAGATTATATTCACACAGGCCGACACAGAGAAACCCCATTAGGGCACGGGGCTTACTATCCAGATTTGAATATATCGGGTCCAATTATGCTCCTGAAACAGAACAAAACAACTGCCTGTAACGCAAGCCTGATTTACATGTGGATCAAATGGCGAAATCAAAGGCGTGACATTAACGCTACCCAGACACGGGGTCTTATACAACAACTGTTACTGAGGCACTCGGCTAGGTGCTAGGGGTATGATAAACATGACCACGAGGAGACTTTTAAACCTTAAAAGTTGTATCCGCTCATTTTCTAGGATATAGGTTTTGTGTACACACATGCACACACACCTGCACACACGCATACTCACGCACACACATGCACTCATGGCCTTATAAATGAGTGCATCCAGCTTACTAATCAACACAGAGCCTGCCAGACACATACCATAAATCAAAATTGTTAGGAAATGCTCACCATGAAGAGCTAGTGGCTTCCAGGCAGGAGGAAATCATCTATCTTATTATTATTCAACAAAATTCCAAACGCGCATCTGCAAATGTCTGAGCCTGCAGTCCAGGGGCACAGCAAGGGCCTAGGCCCCCTAAGAAAAGTCCCAGGTTACTAAACTCACTCATCCACATCATGGATGCCTACCGATTAACACCAACAATGACCTCAGCATTCATTGTCCTGGGTGCTTTTTACACATGCTTTTGAATCCTCACAAACCTTTTAGACTTGTACCTTGCTCTTATTTTACAGATGAGGAAACTGAGGCTTGGGGAGGTTCAGTCACTGCCCTAAAGTCATACAGCTGGACTGGGATTCCCCAGGTCCTTCAAGTATCAAATTCTTTCCTCTGACCTAAATTGTGCCTGACTCCAGAGTCCCCATCTGTCCTGGCTTGATTGGAAATCTGACCAAGGCAGCTTCCCTGGTTCAAGAAAAATGGAGCCACTATCCACAGTGAAAGAGGCGGCCCACCATCCTAGTTTCTGCAGTAGGCTTTGCTCTTCTATTGTAATTTGCAATTAATAATGAAGCATTCTCCCAAGTGTGGCATTTAAGATCAGGTTAACGTAATATTTCATCTTTGCCAGCCAGCTGCCGTTCTGCTAGGCTGACAGTGAGTAATATCTTTGCATAAGGAGTCCGTCTACATATAAATCAATTAATCCCTCTTTGCCTGGTAGACAGCTGTTGGGTCAAAGCAAGATAATTAGATGGACTCGTCGTTTACCAGGTGGTTGGTAATGAAGGGATTAATTGACCAGCGTTGGGGACTGTACAATGTCTGCTCTTTCTGGCCTTCCCCAGCTTATAAGACCACTCGGCATCATTCTTCCCGAACAGCAATTTGAAAGGCAGAGCCCTTTTTCCCCTTCATGCTTATTTGTACGACTGTGGCTGATCCTTCAGAAGTACCCATCTGATGCCTGGCATGGAATAAGTCTGGGTTCTCCTTACAGCATCAAGAGGAGAGTGGTTCAAGTGTCCCCTTCAAGGGGCACCTCCTTATACTTTGCCTGGAGTCAGTGTATACTGGAGCTTGGCTTCTTGAACTTTCCATGTAATGCTGGCTGACTTTCCAACACACAGGACATCGGACCTATGATCTTGGCAGAGATGAAGGAAAGTCATCTCCCTGTTCTAGAAGATGAGGCTAAGTGCAAAAAACTAACATTGGGGTGTTCATATATAAAGACAGTACAAATAAGGGTAAACGACCGCATTGGATATGCTCTGAGTTGCTTTTTACGTCATGGGTTATGTGAGAATCAAAGAACCAGAGATTTTTAGAACTGGGGAGGGGCCTTAAAGACCCTCCACTCCAGTGCTCTGGCTGCCCATTAAACTCACCCAGGGAACTTTGGGAGTCTCTGAGTAGTGCTCTGTTGCTAACTGAAAGGTTGAAGGTTCAAGTCCACCCAGAGGTACCTCAGAAGAAAGGCCTGGCAATGTGTTTTTGAAAAATCGGCCACTGAAAACCCTATGAAGCACAGTTCTACTCTGACATACATGGGGTTGCCACGAGTCAAAGTCCACTCAGTGGCAACTGATTTTTTCTTTTCTTTTTAAGGGAATTTTGAAATGTACCAAATCCCTTGGTTTATCCCACATCACTAGGGGTAAGGCCTGGGCACTGGTTGTTTCTAAAAGCTTCTTTAGTGCTGGGTATGAGTGATTTCCAGCCAGGGTGGAGAACCATCGATCTAGTTCACCGCCTTTATTCTATAAATGAGGCCAAGGAAAGGACATCATTTGCCTTATTGAAGCCCCACAGTTACCAAGTCGCTGAGTCCGAAGCAGAAGCCAGACACCCACTGTGACTCGTTGGTTCCTAAGCCACCACCTACAGCATCTCCTCTCCCCTCGGGACCACCAACCCTGCTGGCAGGATAAAGGACAAACTCTCTGGAACAGCAGAAAAGACCTTATCCACCTGCTACCAGCCTACCTTTCCTGAGGTGGCAAAGGCCTCTCCTTGACTAGGGCAAATACCAGGTTCTATAAGCAAAAGGCAAATCTGCAATTGTTTATTGGACAACTACTGTCCCTTCTGTAGCCCTGGTGGTGCCGTGGTTAAGCACTTGGCTGCTTATCAAAAGGTCAGCAGTTCGAACGCCCCAGCAGCTCCGATGCAGATAGATGTGCCAGTCTGCTTTGGTAAAGATTACATCCTTGGAAACCCTATGGGGCAGTTCTACTCTGTCCTATAGAGTCACTATGAATCAGAATCAACTCAAGGGTAATGGGTTTTACTGTGCATTCCACACAATTCCGTAAGCCTCAGCCTCTGGCTCTGGGAATTTTACAACTGCTCTTGAGCACATCCCAGGCCTTGGCCTGATGTCACTGGGAAAGAGAAGCTCAAGGAAGCATTTTTCCACCTGGGAAAGATAAAGCAGTAAGATCAGGTCCACCTACAATCTAGCTCGGTCATATAGACCCAGCTCTCCCACTGAGGAGCTGTGTGACATTGAAAAATTGTTCAAGTCTTCTGAGCTTCAGTTCATTTATCTGAAAAATGGGGCTATGGAATACCTTCTGTCTTAGTTTGCTAGTGTTGTCATAATAGAAATATCACAACTGGGTGGCTTTAAATAACAGAAATTGATTGTCGCACAGTTCTGGAGGTTCGAAGTCCAAGTCAGGGTCTGGACTATGTCAGTTCCTTCCTTGTAGGTAGTCTCTTTGTTCCGTGGCTTACAGATGACCCTCATATGGTACCTGTCTTCCCCCATGCATGTGTGTCTCTGTGTCTCTTAGTAACTCAGAAATGATGAGATTTAGAACCCACCCTGCTTGGGTATGATCTGATTAACGTAACAAAGAAAACCCTCTTTCCAAACAGGATTACATCTACAGGTACAGAGCTTAGGACTCCAACACATACTTGGCGGGGGGGTAGGGTACACAATTTAATCCATAACACCTTCCTATTAGGGTTGTTGTGAAGATTAAATGAGATATGTGTGAAAATGCTGAGAATAGTCACTGACACATATTATACGCTCCATAAAAAGTATCTTTTCTTCCTTCCCCCCTCTCTCCCCTTCCTTTCGACCTTTCTTCTCTCCCTCTCTCCCTCCTAGCCAACCTTCCTGTAGAGCCTTGCCCATTGAAGACTGCCCACATCTTTCTCCTGTGGAGCAGCTGGTGGGTTTGAACCGCCAATCTTCTGGTTAGCAGCCAATGCTTCACCACTGCGCCACCGGGGCTCCTTTTGAAGGACATCTTAGCTGCTTCCAATTTCTGGCAGTAATGAATAAAGCTGCTATAAACACAGCCACAGAAATCATGCCATTCTCAGTATCCTTGAAGTCTTTTCCCTATTGATTTTGTTATTTTTTTCTCAAACAGTTCATTCAGAATACCACTGGATCCCTTGATCATGAACTGGCTCCCCAAAACGCCCAGGAAAGCCTGCAGACAACCTGATCCGGCGAACCCTACACAAGCCTCCTAGACTCAAAAACCAGATGCCATCAAGTCGATTCCAACTCATGGTGACCCCATGCATTGCAGAGTAGACCTGCACTCCATAGGGTTTTCAAGGCTGTGACCTTTCAGAAGCAGATTGCCCGGACTTTCTTCCGGGGTGCCTCTGCGTAGGTTCAAACCGTCAGTCTTTTGGTTAGTAATTGAGTACTTAGCTGTTTGCTCCGCCCAGGGACTCAGATCTTAGAAACTGACGGTCAGCCTCTGGGCTGTGCATCTTTCTTCCCGGAACGCGGTAATCACAGAGCAAGCGTAAAGGCTAAAGAAAGAACCAGGCAGGGCAGGTCTAAACCACATGCGTGATGCTGTGAAGATTTCAGGGAACCCGCCAGAGGACCCCGCAGGTGGGTGAGGCAGAAGGACAAGCTGTCTCGCCCTCGCTGGCATTTGGGGCAATTATGCCCTATTAATGGCTGACAATGCGGCGCTGCCCTGGGAGCCGAAGCCGAGCCAGGCCGGCCCACAGATGTGCTGGGCCCACAAATATGCAGTTGGCAACTTCGGAAGTCTCTGTGACTGGGCGACAGCTGATCTGATCGGCAATTACGTTTTATTTTGGGGCCAGGGAGACAGCAGAGAACCAGGAAAATTATAAGACATCAGAGTGCAGTTTTTCTAAGAATATCAGCTACAAACTTTTTTTAAACAATTGTTTTTTTTTTTAATGGCTGGAGCTTTGCAGGGCACTAAAATAAGAAAACCTTGGACGCTGAAATCAGATTATGGCCAACTTTCCCGAAGGGGCGTTTAAGCCTTTGTCCAATGAAAATCCAAGGTTGACTTTTGTTGTTGTTGTTTTGGAGGGGGGATGGATGGGATAGCGCCTGCCAAGAGAAGAGAATTTTGCTAGTAACAGAGGGTACAGCATAGAGGTAAAAAACAAAAACAAAAAAGCCTGGGTTTGTAGTTTGTTTTGGGCTTGAATCTTCCCTCTACTTCCAAATAGCTGTGCGGCCTTGGGCAATCTCCATGACCTTCTTGGCCTCAGATCCCACACACATGAAATGGGGGTGTAATACTGTTATGGATTGAACTGTGTTCCCCCAAAAGATATACTGAAGTCCTAATCCTGTAAATGTCACCTTGTTTGGAAATAGGGTCTCTGAAGATGTTACGGTTAAATTAACAGGAAGTAAGGTGGGTTCTAATCCCATTACAGTGGTGTCCTATAAAAGAGAAGAGTCACAGGGACACAAAAGGAAGATGGCCATGTGACAACCAGGGAGTTATCTTGTAGCTCTGAGCCAAGGAACGCCTGGGGCTACCGGAAGCTGAGAGAAACAAGAAAGGAGAGGAGGCCGGCTAACATCTTGAATTCGGACTCCCAGCCTCCTGAACTGTGAGACAATAATACATTTCTGTTCTGATAAGCCACCCAGTTTGTGGTAACTGCAGCTCTAGGGAACTAATGCAAACACCTATCTCCAGGCGTGGAAACCCTGGTGGCTTAGTGGTTAAGAGTTATGGCTGCTAACCAAAAGGTTGGCAGTTCAAATCCACCAGGCGCTCCTTGGAAACTGTATGGGGCAGTTCTACTCTGTCCTATAGGGTCATTATGAGTTGGAGTCATCCACTCGATGGCAGTGGGTTTTTGGGTATCTCCAGGAATACTGTAAGATTAGATGAGAAGCTTTTAAGCAACTACATAGTGTCTGGCATATAATTCCAGCACACAGTAAGGAAGGCAGTGCCTTCTGGACGTAAGGTTGGTTTCTTATCATCTAAAACAAACAGTTCCTGTTTTCGCTATGATATATCAAACCCAAATACCCAGTCAGCATGAAAAGGGGAAGCTGCATATCCACAGCAGTTTGCCTTCTACTGATTAGAGGGTTTGTCATCTGCCTCTGTGATATCATCATTCCAGGCTTGGCAACTTCAACTGCCTGGCTGGTTGGGCAAGACGAGAAACAGCAACCAAGCCCCATCAGGGACAAAGTCTGTAAATGTCTCAAAACCGAACTCAGCTCAACAGAAGCCCTTGCTTCCTCCTCTCCTCTTAACATTCCAGCCTGGGGCAGCTCAAATTATCACCAAGACAGTGCCACTGAACTTGCGTGGGAATAGGACATAATTGCAGCTTGTAAAGGAAACCAGCCTAAGAAAAAACATCCCGAGACAACATCCAGAGGAAACAGGGTGATTTTCCTGCAGGGACATTTCCCTGGTTGCCGGCTGAAGGGGCCAGACAGCTTGCCCAAGACATTACTGATAGAGGACCATGAGTCACTCTTTTCTGCTCTCACAGATGATGCCCAGAGATGCTTCTCCAGCCCCACCTCCCTCCCAAGCCCCACCACTTGCCGATGAGGCGACGCCGACTCATGGTGACCCCATGTGTGTCCAAGTAGAACTGTGCTCCACAGGGTCTTCAATGGCTGATGTTTTCGAAAAAGATCACCAAGACTTTCTTCTAAGGTGCCTCTGGGTGAACTCAAACCTCCAACCTTTCAGTTAGCAGCTGAGCATGTTAACCATTTCCACCACCCAGAGATTTCCCTCAGCCCTAGCCTACTGCTAAATAAGAATCTCACTCAGACAACACCCAACGCTACCAGAAGGAAAATTGTTCCCTACCTAGAAGGCTCATCCATTCTTTGATTGCTTTCCAAAAGAACCAGGCAGAGGCTACCTTGCCAGGCAACCCATTCATGTAAACCCTGGATAACCAGAGTAACCAGACATGTAGGGTTAAGCTCATGTGTCCTGTTCACCCCATGTGCCTGCTGCCTAGCACTGCGCTGCACATGGAGATACTCAGTAATGGCAGATGAATAAATGAATGAGTGAATGAATGAATCCACGAATGACATAACTCCATGGAGGCACCAGGCAAGGCATATCATCTCATTCAACCCTGCAGGGTTGCTGTTGTTAGCTACCATCGAGCTGGCTCCAACTCACGACGACCTTATGTATAACAGAATGAAATGTCCGCTCCTGGGCCATCTTCATGATTACTGGTATGTTTGAGCCCGTTGTTTTGGCTGTTGTGTCAATCCATCTCATTGAGGGTTTCCCTTGTTTTGCTGGCCCTCTACTTTACCAACTACAACATCCTTTTCTGGCAATTAGTTTTCCTGATGATACATCCAAAGTAAGCAAGCTGAAGTCTCACCGTCCTCACTTCTAAGGACCCTGAGGCTAGGTATTGTGAACACCATGTTATAAAGGAGGGAAAGTAGTCACAGAGAGGTTAAACAACTTACCCACAGCCACATAGCTAGTAAATGATGAAGCGGGCTTTGAACTCAGTCTGGCTCTGAAGTCAAGGCTTCAGCTATTGAAGCTACACTCATGGCCATCATACCAACCAATCACAGTTCTAGTGCCCTGACACTTGAGAATTGATTCATGCTCCCGACATTCCAGAGAGATTTTTCAGTTGAAAAAACTGAGCCCTAACAAAAACTTATCATGTATTTAAGGTTGTACAACTAGCTAGAAGTAAAGTCGGAATTTGAACCCAGGCCTTCATTCTTTCAACCACAGATATTTGGGGGCATCTGCCATAGGCCAGGCCCTGTGTTAGGTGCAGAGGATGCACTGGTGAACACGACAGCCACGGCCCATGGACTTCCCATCCAGAGAGGCGTCTACTTCAAATTGGCTCTTTCCATGACACCATATGTTGCCCATAAAATTTCTTTGGGAAAGCAGTAGCGCTTCAGCAGTTTTGTTTTGAAGGGAGAAAATGAACTGAGAATAGAGGATGTCAACAAAAAGATGGAAATGGTTTGCATCTGAACAGCATGTGTTGTTTTCAACACGGCTTACCAGAAACCCTATCCTTCGTCAAAGCCCAATTCTGTCTGCTCCTGAGGACGGGGTTTATAAACAGGCTGGGAGACTTGCCCACAATAATGAAATAGTTCAGCACCAAATGAAACCCAAATATCAAATTCTCTGCTGAGTCACCATGGAACCTAGTAAAGGAAGCTTCAGGTAATACAGGTAGTCCCTGACTTACGACGGGGTTCCGTTCCAACGAATTCATTGTAAGTGGGTTCCGACATAAGTCAAATACCTTTTTTTTTTTTTTAATTTTTTTAGTTTTCATTATTGCCTTTTATTATCAGTATCTTTACCGTTTTGAACAGTAAATCATAAAACTGAACATCTGCAAATGACACCTGAGTAATAACATCAGCAAATTGCACACAGCAACGTATTACTAAATGATCAGATGTACAAAACAAGAAAGAACGGACATTAAGGGTGGTTCGTCATTAACTCAAATACATCGTAAATCAGGGACTACCTGCAGTGAGTTTGCAATTACCTAGCTAATCTGGCCTAGTCACACCTAGAGCTCAAGGCGGTGAGGGTTAAAGGGGGATGAATTAACCTGGTTAGACCACCCACAAGGCACACTCAGGAGTTCATTTTCCAGAAGTGGGTGCTAGAGATTGGAAAAAAACTGTGGGATCAGAACATTCTCAAGTTCATCCCTTTTGCTAAACTTCTGGAAATTCAGCACCTTTGATGCCCAAGCATTGTCTTCTTCCAGCCAGCACCCTCGTCCACAGAACACTAAAGTAAGAATGTGATTACAAAATAAAGCCTAGAGACTATAGCCAAATCAGAACACTTTTTTTCCCCTCTTTTAACAGCTGTGGAAAGTCAGCAGTTGTTGGTAGTTGTTCACGCACCAGCTCCCAGTGTCAAGTGCTAATTAATGTTCCTGCAAAAGGCCCAGCCCTGGAGTGTCCACATCAAGACCCACACACCCCACAGAAGCCGTTGCCATGGCAACCAGCCCTCCTAACTTTGCTCCTAGCTTTCCAAGGAAGATACTTTTCCTTGGTTGGAGCTTATTTTGCACGAAGAGTAGTTCCTTTAATAATCAACAGCGCAGAGGCTATGTGTGCCACCTGGTTAAATTAATGAGTCACATTTACTGTAACAGTCACTTAGCAAAAAGTCCCTGCACACAAGGGAGTCTTGCCAAGCTGGCAAGGTTGAAGTAGGGCTCGTGAGGCATTGTTGGGCTTGAACAATGGGATGTGAGAGCAGGCAATGAGTTTGTCCATGTGCAATCCTTCTTCGGTGGTGCCTCATGAAAGACAGCACAGGCCAGCCAGCTCTTCAATGTCAGGGCCTCTTTGCTGGGACTGGACCTGCTATGGTGTGGATCTCATGGGTCTAAAACCTAGGCAGGCCTGAAAGCTTAGAACCAAACTGAGGCACTTCCCCAATTCTAAATACCTCTCCCTGGGATTGCAGAGACATTAGATGGAGAAAAGGTAACTAAGAAAGCCACCATTGAAGATAAAATGCCAGGCAGTGAAAGGACGTTTCAAATCCCCAAGGAACGTGCTACTGGAAAGTTTCAGCCAAAACAATCAAAAACAAAATGACGCAGGGTGACAGAGCCACGAAAGCAGGCAATTTCCCAAGGCTTACCTGGGTGGGGTTGTAGAGCTCCTGAAGAGGGCTTCGGGACCCCTTCCTGCAGCAGATGTCCACACCAAAGGGATTCCTCCGCATGACTGAGGAAAGAAAGTGAAGTCTCATCAGAAGTGAGCAACAAAGGCCTGTTGTCTGACAAAGACAAAGTCACAGAGGAGGGAAGAAGAAATAAGAGGGAAGGAAGACAGATAACCAGCTTGTAAAAAGAAAGATTTGCACTGTTGCTCCCATATCCAATGCCTGCATCTCCACCACTGTCTTCTCCAACACTCACGCGTCTCCACGTCTGCCCCCCTTAAAAAAAAAAAAGGTGCCATGGTGTCAATTCCAACTCATGGCAACCCCACGTTTCAGAATAGAACTGTGCTCCATCGGGTTTTCAATGGCTGTGATCTTTCGGAAGTAGATCTCCAGGCCTTTCTTTCGAGGCATATCTCGGTGGCATATCTTGGTGGATTGGAAGCACCAACCTTTTGGTTAGCAGCCAAGCACTTAACTGGTTGCACTACCTAGGGACTCCTTCTCCACATCCCCTCCCCTGAAAAACAAAAACCCACTGCCGTAGAATCGATTCCGACTCACAGTTACCCCTCTATAAGACAGAGTAGAACTGCCCCATAGGGTTTCCAAGGCTGTAATCTTTATGGAAGCAGACTGCGGCAATCTACTTCTGAAAAACCAGTCCCTGAAAAGCCT